>NC_064927.1:104614874-105227847 GCF_023897955.1 Schistocerca gregaria | reverse complement strand
GAAGGTTAGTGCCATGCGATGGGTGGAAAATAAAGTGTTCTGAGCCCTGACTACTACCATTTTAACAGCGATTCAAAAGTATGTTAATGAAATAGAAAAGCTAAAAAAGGAACAGGGAGAGGTAAAACCTAAACCTAAGATCAATACTGGAAAGCCTAAGAACCATAGTTACAAAGTATTGCATGAGTCTTTGAGAGACAAGATGCTGCCGTCTCGCCTTTGAGACTATGGCTGCCCTCGTTGAGCCATTCCTTGCTAAATTTCAGTCGGATGCCTCTCCTTGGTGCCTTTTCTTTACACATCCCTCCACTCTATGGTCAGAGAGTCAAAGAAAAAATTTGTCAGACCCAAAAGTTGGGAGAGACAGAGTAACTTCAAAATAATTTTGAGTGAGAGCACAAATCTGTTAGGATCTCAGAAAGTGGACATTGGGTATGGAACCAAAAAAGCTCTGGCTCGCTGTGATGTATCTCAGAAAGGTATCTTAGTGTATGTACGACACTCATTTAGGAACACCAAGAGTATGGTATCCAAAATTCTGAGCAATTCACCCCTAGCAAATTCCTTCACGAAGGGCATCACATGTTTGGATCCAGAAGTGGCCATTAACTCGAACCTTGCACAGAGACGTCTAAGTGTAGCATTAACAAATCTGACAGAATTAAATCGCTTTGGACGCTGACGCTGGAATGACGAGCCTGTCCTTGGCTCGAGGTGATGCAGTATAGACATATATATGTCGTTCCTGCAGTTCCTGTAGGGGAGAGAAATATTAATTAACAGTCTAGTCGAATGGTCCTGTCTGGTTTTACCTGAAAAAGAGAAAGACACACTCTGTTGAGGGATTAGTAAAACCTTAATCCCTCAGCAGGTCAGGCCAACGCGTGGTTGGCCTGTGATGTGGTTGTTGGCCCAGTCCACGGATGAGCCGGTTGCGGGAGTGTTCCGTCCTCTCGTAGAAATTCCTGGCGATGGCGCGGAACCTTTCTCGAAGAGGCAGGATTCCGGTGTCCTCGTGGAGTTGGCGCGTCGAAAAGCGCCTCGGAAGATGCATAGCAGTCTTCAGGGCGCGCTTCTGTATCCGTTGCAGAGTCACAATGTGAGCATCTGCGGCTTTCCCCCAGACCACGGCCGCATACTCTAACAATGGGCGAACCAATGTTAGGTAAAGCGTGATGCCGTGTTGCGGTGGCAATGTCGACTGCGGGTTTAGCAGTGGGTACAGGGCGCGGAGGCGTCCAATTGCTCTCCCTTTCACGTCACGGATGTGATGCTACCCCTAGGTATTTCGCCGTCCCACTCCATGGGATAGGTTCTCCCAGGATTTCGAGCGGCGTAAGCCCTGGCGGCAGAAGTCTTCGAGCGAAGACGACTGCCTGGCTCTTTGTGGCGTTGAATTTCAATCGCCACTTTGTTGCCCATGAGCCCAAGGCGTCGCACCTGCGTTGGAGGCGGTTTCTCAGCACCTGGGCATTCATGCTGCGCGTGAACAGGGCTGTATCATCAGCATACAGCGCCAGTTCGACTCCTGCCACTTTCGGCGCGTCTGCAGTGTACAGGGAGTACAGCGAGGGGCCGAGAACCGACCCCTGCGGCACCCCTGCACGTATCTGCCGGTCTGTGGACGTACCGTCGTCAGCCCTCACGTGGAAGGTTCGTTCGGACAGGTACGACCGCAGCAACGTCATGTGAGACGTCGGTATCCCTTGTTCAAAGAGTTTGAACTCGAGACCGTCGTGCCACACCGAGTCAAACGCTCGGGAGACGTCGAGAAACACTGCGCCAAGGAATTCCCTTGTCTCCAGTGCCCTCATGGCCGGTTCTACCACCTGCAACAGCTGGTAGGAAGTGGCATGCTCTTCTCGGAATTTGAACTGCTCGTCCGGGATGATGCCCTCCTGGGTGACGTGTCGCATCAGTCTTCTCGCGTACAGCCTCTCGAAAACTTTCGAGAGGGACGGGAGTAGGCTGATGGGTCGGTAGCTCGATGCCTGGCGTGGGTCCTTGCCAGATTTCAGGATGGCCACGACCTCCGCGTGTTTCCACGCACAGGGGTATTCACCCGATCGGAGAATCTCGTTGAAAACATCGGCAAGTTGCCGGTGTAGGCCCGGTGGAAGGTTCTTCAGCAGGTGGTTTGTGACGCCATCGCTGCCTCCGGCCTTCTTGGGGTTCAGCGAGCGAAGTTGTACCGCAACTTCCTCCTCCGTTATCGGCTCGATAACGTCGCCTTCCTCCCTTGCGCCGCGGAAGGTTGGCAGTCGCTCGTGGACTCGCCGTATGTGGTCGTCGTCGATGACGTCGGCCACCGGTGTGAAGTTGGCTGCAAAGGCGTCAGCCAGGACGCTGGCTTTCGCGTCGGGGTCGCTGGCGAAGTCGTTCCCGACCTGTAAAGGCGGTATTCGCTGTCGCCGGCGTAGGAAGGACTTTACCACCCTCCATGCACTGCCATCCTCAGGATTGAGGGTAGACACAAGGTCTTCCCATTCCTGGTTCCGGTGATGCTCGACTGCTGCCTTGATTTCCCGTTCATGCGGTTTAATCGGCGCTTCGTGTCTGGTAGGCGAGTGAGCTGCCATTCACGAAACAGTCGGTTCTTCTCGGTGATCGCGTCCAATATAGGGCGCGGTAGCTGTCGCGAGAAGTCTCGTGTTCCTTGGCGACGTCTCGGCGTGGCTTCCTCAGCTGCTCGGAGTATTCTTCGGGTGAAGAATGCTAGGGCGGCGTCTGCCCCTACCACGGTGGGGTTTGGCGCGTCCTCGAGCAGTTCGAGCGCTCGGCGTCGAGCCTGCGATAGCTCGGACGGCTGTCTGGAAGAGAAGTTCCGGCCACGTCGAGGCCAAAAATGACCGGTACGTGGTCGGAGGAGAGAACGTTCCGCGTCTCGGCGGTCGCGAAGTGCCCGATGCCCTTCAGAAGGGCAATATCGAGCACGTCGGGCTGTCCCCGTGCAGGGAAGATAGTGGGGTCAAACGGCCCCACGGTGATCGCGCCGTTGCGGTGAACAACGCGGGAGAGGCGGCGCCCGCTGCGGCTAACAGTTCGCGAGTTCCATTCGGTGTGTTTCGCATTGAAATCCCCGGCAATGAAAACTCGCCCCTCCAGCGACAGCAGGACGTCGAAGTCGGCTTCGTCTGGCGGTCTGCTAGCCTGCCGATAGACCGACACGAAAAGAATCTTTCCGGCGGTGGTGTTGACGGCCACTCCCGTGGCTTCCAGCGCGTTGAGCGCCGGCAGTTGAACTCGGTGGTGGCGCAGTGACTTCTTCACGTAGATGGCAGTGCCGCCCCCATGGGTGGCTCTGTCATCTCGGTAGCAGCAAAAGTTTGCTGCTCGCACGTCGACCCCGGGTTTGAGGAAGGTCTCCTGCACAAGGCAGATGTCGACCGCCTCGTCCCGTAGGAATTGGCGAAACTCGCCCTGCTGGGGGTGGAGACCCCTAGCGTTGAACGTGCAAATTGTTAACCCATAAATATGGTCGTTATCCATATTAGGGCTGGCTTCTCCCGGCGGTGGCCTGGAGGGCCGCCGTCACTGCTCCCACGAGGACTGGTAGCTGCGTCATCAGCTGGTTGAGTGACCGCAGAAGCGCGGCCAGCTCGGTGGTGTCGTCTTTCGCCGTTTTGGGAAGACTTGACTCCCTCGCGACGTTTCCCGTAGCCGGCAGCGGAGCGGCGCGCTGGGAACGCCCTGCGCGGGCGGCAACCCCTCCTACAGCCGCGGGCGCCGGCAAGCCGGCCTCCCCGACTGCAGGCGGTGCCGCGGGCGAGGGCAGCTGCGACGGCTGCGGTGCCAGTGCGGCCTCCCCCGCGAGCGGCCGTGGCCTGTCGGAAGGGGCGGCCGGCTTCCCCTTAGCAGCGTCCGCGAAGCTGCGACTCGGGTTTCCGCGGCTCGCGCGTTTCCCGCTCTGGAATGCGGCGCATCCCCGGTAACAGGCGACATGGTCCCCGTTACAGTTGCAGCACGTCGGTCGCTCCTCCTTCTTCTTCGGGCAGTTACGCGACGGGTGCTCCTCGGCGCACTTGCAGCAACGCACAGGCATTCTGCAGAACTTTGCCACGTGGTCCATGCGTTGGCAGTTGAAGCACTGGGCTCGCCTGCCTTTCGCGCGGAGTGGCTCGACTTTCACGTCGAAGTCGGCAATGTTTGAAACCTGAAAAATTTTCCGGTTGTCCACATTGTCGACTAAGACCACAAGGAACAAGGGCATGTCCTTGTGGGTCCTGGGCGACCTCATCAGGCCGACGTGACGGGTCTGGAAGCCGAGTTCCTCCAGATGCCGCTGTAGGAACGCCGGTTCCATCTTCATCGGCAGGTGACGGATGACGACCTTCAGCTGCTTTAGCTCCTCCGTACTCTGCGTGTAGCAGAACAACTTCTTGGCCTCGCAGAGTCTCATGAGTTTCGCATGATCCTCCATGAACTCCGCTCTGACTCTGTAGATGTCCGTCCTCGCTAACATCTTCAGCGGTTTTGCGGTGGAGTACAGCATCTCTCGGAGTTCGCTGTACTCCTTACTCCAGTGAATGGTGATCAGCGGAGGGCGGCGGGGCGGTTTCGTCGCCGTAATCGGTGTTGTCCCATCCCCGTCGGTCTCGGCTACCTCAGGTAGATCTGCAAAGCGGTTTGCAGCCTCGACCTGTTCCGGCGTCACCGGTCCAAATGACCTGGGTTTCGCTGTGTGGCGACGGGAGGGCGCGATGAAGCCTTCTTCATCCGGCTTCCTCGGCGATGCAGTCGTCATTCTGCGGCGTATCCTGCTCTTCTTCCCCCTGGCGCGACCAGAACTTGCCTTGGGGGAGGGAGTGTCCTCTACGGCCGCGGCTGGGCGCTTCCGCGAGGTTTTCTCGACCTCGACAGGCTTGTCAGGTGTTGCCAGCCTGGACGTCGGTGAGGGCGTGGCGGCTTCAGTAGCCACCACGGCTGGTGCGACTGACGGCGCTGGCGCGGCAGCCGTCGTGACAAATGCGACAGGCAAATGACTGTCGCGAGACGCAGGTAACCGAGACCGGAGTCTCGTTACCACCTCCACCCTGTCCGCGTCTGTTCCCATAGCCAGACGTTGCACGGCGATGCAGTACTCGTCGGGAGTCAGCATGGCCATGGCGGCGGAGAGTTCCTCCTTTGTCAGGTGGATCGGCGGCTCGATCCGTCGTCTCGGCAGAGAGAGCGTGCGGGCGCGGCGCCGTCCATTCGCGGAAGTTTCCACGTTCGTCCGACGCCCGCGAGCAACACTCTCACTCTTCGGTGGTGGGGGGCCAGACGCTGCCGTCGTCCGGGAAACTTCCCTTAGACCGCCATCTGCCTCATCCTCAGTCTCGCCGGGGCGATCGCCTCGTTCGAGCTCCTCCTCCATGTCGTAACCCCGTACACGACAATTTTACCTCTTTTGAAGGGCACGACAATTTGCTTTTTCGGACAATGGGGTCACGCCACGTGGATTTTGCCGCACGAGTTCCTAAAGGCCCTTGCAGGCTGTCGACTCTGAAAGAGAAATACGCTGGTTTGCGAGAACACGCAAGGCGAGAAGCCAAATGCGTGAACCCGCGCAGCCGATTGCTACAAAACCGCAAACAAAGGAATAGCCTGGGCAGCGTCAGCTAAGAGCGTCCGCTCGCTTCGGCATCCACAGCGCAAGTGCGTCAAATCGCTTTGGTGGTCATGAGGCTGATCCCGTTGCTATGGAATTCGAAAATCTTTTAGAGACTAGGTTCAAATGGCTCTGAGCACTATGGGACTTAACTTCTGAGGTCATCAGTCCCCTAGAACTTAGAACTAGTTAAACCTAACTAACCGAAGGACATCACACACATCCATTCCCGAGTCAGGATTCGAACCTGCGACCGTAGCGGTCGCGCGGTTCCAGTCTGTAGCACCTAGAACCGCTCGGCCACTCCGGCCGGCTTAGAGGTTAGGACCACAACGGAAATCCTGAAAGAATTTGATGCGAAACGTGATCGAATTGATAAATTCTGAATTATGATCATTGGGGATAAGAGGAGATACGAAAATTTGAAGAAGTTTGTCAAGGTTGCTTGCATACTCTTCCATGGCAATGTCACTCTTGAAAGAGGTTTTCCTGACAACTCCTCCATTCTTGACGAAAATTTGACAGAACTGTCGCTCACAGCCCTTCGTACTGTTAACGATGCAGTCAAGGTTGCTGGTGATGTTGGATCTGTACCCATCACGAAACAATTAATCCAGAGCGTCCGAAATGTACATAGTAGATGCGGTGAAGCACTAGGAGAGGAGAGGGCAGCTGAGAAGTCCCCAGAAGAAACTGAGAGAAAGGGGGAAAGATATTAATGAAAATTTACGAGAGCTACAAAAGGAAAAAAATAAACTTTTAGTAAATGCTGATATAACTTCTTGCTCGATCTGAGAAATCACTCTATCAGTAAAAATGCTTGTCTGTGGTTTGAATTAGCGTTCATATATGTGTCGTTACCAAACAAATGTTACATTTTTCAATAACTATTGTGTTAAAATTGTATGTGAATTTTATTTCTAGAGGTGCTTGTGAAAGGTATAATTTATAGTGAGGTAGATAGATGTTGGTAGCACACAAGGGTATAAAAATCATTATTTTTCATAATAGAAATATTTTAATAATAATGTTTCATTTCCTTTGAAACCTGTTTTTGTGTTGTAAATTTTTGTCCATATTACTTTTCACACTTATTTTGTCAAACACTGGTGTGTTTCTTTTTCTGTTAAAATAAAACATTTGTTTCAAGTTTTTTTTCATTCAGCTAGTAGTAAAGCACCCATTATATATATATATATATATATATATATATATATATATATATATATATATATATATATAAAACTCAGGGAATTTTTTTTCTAAAAATCGCCAGACACCCTGATTTTATGATCTGACGGCAGTAGCTGAAACTGGTCACAGTGAAATGTAAAAAAAAATATGTGATCAAGACGGATCTGTAAAATAAAGAACAAAAAAAAAAAAAAAAAGATCACGGTCACATTTTCAGACTTCATGTCTTCAATATGAGATTCCATATGGATGTGTGTGTGTGTTTGTGTGTGTGTGTGTGTGTGTGTGTGTGTGTGCGCGCGCTAGACAGTTCTTCTGCCCCATGTAAGTTGACCGATTGACTGCTTCTGCACATTTCGCGCCTTTATTTGGTTGACAGAACATCAGTTGTGGTGTGTATTGTATGCATATAGATAGTGAAAGATGGTGGAAGACACGTTTGCTAGGTCTGTAGACACACTGGCAGCGGCAGGAGTTTGGAGGGTAAATCCAGTAAGGACCAATCAGAACACGCCTTTCTTTCGCAAGACATCCTTTGTATGGGGCATAGGGAGTTCAAGAGACTGGTTCGAAAAAGATTGGGCGAACGTATCTATGTGAAGTTCTCAGAGTAATGCGATGTCTTTTTTGTTCAAGTGTTCAGAGACCAGTTCAAGCAGACCATACATCTCTGGCGAGATGCTGTCCATCTGCCATTGTTGCTTTAGGGTATCTCCAGACCATCAGCTATAGGACACGGGAAATTCCAGCCATTTTTCCCGTCTGTACGACAACGCTTCGAAGTGTAATTGTTCCGATTTTCCCATCTGTGCTCAGACACCAGTGCATGCTTCGAGAAGTGAGGAAAAGATAACATCCCTACTCCAACAGCAACAAATATAAACTAAGACCACTGTTACAGAACAGTGATAAACACCACAGCAGCTGTAGGACAGAGAGAGAGCGAGAGAGAGAGAGAGAGAGAGAGAGAGAGAGAGAGAGAGAGAGAAATTTCTCTCTCTCTCTTTCTGGAAGCCCATTCAAACAAGCATCTAAAACTCGAAAAGTGGTGAGCATCCTGTATAGAGTTAGAGATATTTATTTCGATTTCCAAATACCATAGCTTCAGCGTGTAAAATTAGGTGTTGCAGCTGATATCGGTTTCAGGATCTGTTTCCCCATAAAAGCTTGTGAAGTGTCTCAGACAGATTTCATAAGCGTGCTGCGATCTTTTTGAAGTCCATATTCTAGTGTGGTGCTACACATCGCGAACCTAAAGCGAACTACTGTACAGCGATCGTTTTGAAAGTGTATTTAGAGAGATATTCAACAGGATTTAGTAACTCCTGAAGCAGTTGATGCTCAAAGACACTGGTGTTTCCTAGAAATGCGCACGAAGTGTCTCTGGGATTCTTTCGCAATTGTGTCATGATCATTCTCTTCTAGAGTCCATGTTCAAGTGAGTGGTGTTATTGAAACGTCCCCTTAGAAAATTGTACAAGACTGCGTTGCGCTAAAAATATTGTGTGTCAGTTTAAGCACAACCTGACTTTCAAAATTCCCTACAACAGAATGGCTCTGGCTAACATTAACCTATACGTTTCACAAATCACTTAACTCACAAAAATCTTGGTTACTCGAACTCCTGCAATAAAGCGAGCGCCAATACTGCCAGTGCGGAGGGCACTGACTACTGATAGGCTTAGTTAGCAAATGAAAGATTTTTATAGAGAACAAACAATGTATGTACCTTAATAGTCATCAAAAGTCATAATATATATAGCAGTTCATGACATCCAGTCTTACAAATTTCAAAACTCCGCCATCTCTCTCCCCACATCCTCCACTGCTGGCGGCTCACCTCCAACTGCGCAACGCTACGTGCTGTTCACATCCAGCTGCCGCTGCCCAACATTACAATGGCAGACAACAATGCAAACCAGCCACAGACTGCAGACAGCACAGCCAGTGATTTTCCTACAGAGCGCTACGTGGCGTTACCAATAAAAAAAACCTAAACAGCCTACTTACAGTATTCCTCGGAATAAAACTTGTAATTGTTTAAATATTCTCACATCATCTGCAAACCGCTCTCTCTCTCTCTCTCTCTCTCTCTCTCTCTCTCTCTCTCTCATTTTGTGTTTTTGTGTAGTGATAACTCCTGAAGCAGTTCATATTCAACGAGAAAGGGTATCCACGCGCAAGGGATGGGAAGGGAGGAGGCCACAGGTATATCCAACGCGATGAGGAGTGCTTAGCGGCTACCGTCTGACCGTGTCATAAGCCGGCGCGGAGACTTGGGCAGGCAACGCACAGGGCTCCCTGTCCCGAGTCTCCACGCAGTTGAAAAAAAAAAAAAGGTGGATCCCCTCCACGCCCACACCGGTATGATGGCCAACACAATAGGTCTACTGCCATCTCTGCATAAGGGTTAGTATTCACTAAAGTGAGGTGTCGCAGGATGTGGATACTGCGATGTTTGCGTACGTCTGGTTAAGGTTAACCCTTAATACGCGCTCATCTGGAGATAGATTGGGTCGAAATCGAGCGAAGTGTAGCGGTTTGAAGTGCAGAGGAAAAAAAAGTGCCTAGGCAACAGCCAAGGGGAAAAAAAACCTCTGCGACAGTTAGTTCGGGTGGTAAGAGCGGTCGGATGTCTTGCTGCCTGCGACAGGTTGTGCAAGGATAGGCTTTGTTAGTAGTGGGTATCATGCTTGTCGATACCATGACGTTGTGCGGTTGTGTTGCTCGGCGACTGGTGTTGGGTGCTGGTGCAGAGTCCTCGTTCAGCGTCAGCAACCTGCAACAGTTAGGTATATTATCGTTTTTGTGTCCGATAGGTCATAAGCCGGAAGCACAGTGTAAGGTGATGTTGATGGTTTGTTTGTGCGTCAGTGGGCGAGTTCGTCGGTGTCCCTGCTGTGGCCTGGTGGTCGACTCTAACATACGCAAACAAGCGACAAACATCGGCAAGCCCCTGCACATCAGCAATACTGACCAGTAACTACCAGCTGCTATTATTTTACCATAGTTGGTGTCTTTGGCCGCTTGTGCTTCCACCTGTGGTTGTGATCGTAGTTTCCCAGAGTGAGGATGAAAGGATTGTTCGAGTGTCTCGAGTTCCTGTATAGTCGTGTGGCGTGTTTTTTGAGTACTTCCATGAGGGTATCAAGGCGGTATTCATGGTGAAGATCCACGGTGCGTGTGTTGCGTTGCTAATGATTCGTAGCACCTTGTTCTGTATTATCTGCAAGCGGCGCAATCGTGTAGCAGCTGCATATCCCCAGACGGGAGCTGCGTACGTCATCAGAGGTCTAATCAGTGTCGTGTATATGGACCTCGAGACCCTCCTATTCAGTGTGCTTTCCCTGTTCGGCATTCGGTAGAGCTGTTTGAGCCTCGCGTGCGCTCGGTTGGCAAGGTACTCAATGTGGTGTCCCCCCCCCCCCCCCCCCCTCCATGTACGTTTCCGGTCCAGCCAAACACCTAGGTATCTGACTTTACTGCGCAAACATCAACACTGTAGACCGATAACACTACATACACGCCCAATACGTTTCCGAGAGAGTTTCGGTCTGCCTGTGAACAGAACTGCTTCGCACTTGTCGACGTTTTCTTTAATACGCCATCGCTCCAACCAAGGCTCAGCTGTTCTGAGTGCTGTCTGTATTCGTGAATTGATGTTCGACGGTTTCTAGTCTTGCGCGAGGACGGCTGTGTCATTCGCGTAGACGGCTAACGTCGTGTTTTGTGTCGCTAGGAAGCCATTAATGTAGAGGTTAAACAAGATGGGCCCTAGAATGCTTCCTTGGGGTATTCCAGCTTGGATGCCTTGTTATGTTGATTCAACACTAGCGTGCAGGATAAACAAACACCTGTTCGTGAGATATGAGTGTGTGAGACGTACGAGTCCGTCCGGGAAACCAGCTTCGCTAATTTGCGTATGAGTCCGTTGTGCCAGAGACGGTCGAAAGCCTTTTCGATGTCCAGGAACACGGCCCCTGTGGCTTTGTTCATGTTGTAAATGTGTGTTGTATGTTCGACTACGCGGAGGAGTTGTGATGTCGAGTGGTGATTCCTAAAGCCGAATTGCTCCGGTCTTAGGGTGTTATTGGCGATGCAGTGCCTAGTGATACGTTTTAATATTACCTTCTCAACAATCTTGCTGAGCGAACACAGCAGACTGATGGGTCGGTAATTTTGTGGGAGGGAGGGGTCTTTCCCTGGCTTCCTGAACATCAGGACTTTGTCCACCTTCCAAAAGTCAAAGAAGTGTTTGTGATTCAGCATGATTCGTTAAGTGTGTAAGGTATTCTACGGCTTTATCCGTGAACTCCTGGAGGACACAGTTTTGAATGCCATCAGGCCAGGGGCTTTCCTAGCGTTTGTGCGCTTCATAGCCCATGTGATTTCATTTGTGCTAGTACGTCTAATTTCGTTGCGTGAGGGCTGGGCTACAAGTCGTGTAACCTCCTGGTCCATATCAAGTGAGAATACTGGGTCTGAGGGAACCAGATTCGGCGTGAAAGACGCTGCAAGTGTTGTGGCCATAAGCTCTGTCTTTTCCGTCGCAGAGCAGGCTGGGTCGTCTGGTCCTTGTAACGTGGGAATGTAGTGTTTCTCCCTGGTGAAGTGCCTGGCTAGCTGCCACACGCCAGGACGTGTGGTATTTAGCCAGGCGAGTTTCTGTCCCCATTGTTCGTTTTTGAATGTTTGTATTTTATCCCATATCATCCCCTGGAGTCTGTTGACGTGCAGTTTATAGAACGGACGCCTGGTACGCTGCGTGTATCTCCTGAGGCGGTTCCTCATTGAGATAAAGCCCAGGATCCCCTGGGCAGGGCTGTCGAGTGTTGTTTTGGTGTTGTATATGGAATGGCGTCAGTCATTACGTCTTGGACGGCAGTTGTGAGAGCCTCCACAGCCTCATCGATTTTCTGTGTGTTTTTAATTTCGTGGGTGTCAGGAACACGAGTATCAAGTGTTTCCTTGAAGAGTGTCCAATTCGCACGCTTGTAGTTAAGCATCCTGGGTGGTTCGATGTCCTGCAATGTTTCTTCCGTGTGCAGTATTACAGACATGTAGTCTGAGTCCACATGGTTTTCAACAGTAAGGTTGAGTGTGCATGATGCCCTTTATGAGGGCTATGTCTAACACGTCTGGCCTATGTCGGGGCTGTGTAGGCACGAGCGTGGGAACGTCCGGCCCAAGCATAATGTAGTTTCGGCCTAGAGTGTGTTCGTACAGTTTCTTGCCGTTGGAGTTACGTATTCGTGAGTTCCAATTGAGGTGTTTTGCGTTTAGATGTCTAGCAGCGATTACCCGCGGTGCTATGTTGAGTACTGTGCTGATATAGCGTGTTACTATGTTTTTAAGGGGGTTGTACATCGATACCAGTGCGGTGTTGGCTCCGCTGAACTTGACCCTAACGGCAGTGGCCTCTAGTCTTTCAAGCGCAGGGAGCTCGATGTTCGTGTTTTCTATGTCCTGTGTATGATGATTGCCGTGCCGCCTGCCATCCGCTCGGTCAGTACGATAGACGCAATACCCTGGAGTGTTTAGTTGTTTGCGAGGCGTAAGCAGTGTTTCGTTAACAAGAGCGATTCGGATACCCTTTCGCTCCATGAACGAGGCCATTTCGGCTTTTATGTTTGCGATCCTGTTGGCATTGCAAAACAGGATCTGTGATTTTGTGTTAGTGTCTGCGTTTCGAGGATGGTGTGCCGTATAATCCATGTAGTAGTGTAAAAAGTAGTGTGATAGTGGCTTTGAAGCTAGTCCAGTTCAGCGTGCTCGACATGAACCGCATGATGAATTGTGAGACACACCACAATTTTCGTGACTATTTCAGCAGTCGTGCGTCCAGGGAATATGGTTCCATTATTCTCTGGAATGTTGACAAAATGTTGGGCTTGTCGGCCTGTGTGTTGTTGGTCGTGTTAGCGGCCGCTTGTTCCTGTGTCAGCTATGTCAGCTATTCGTGTATCAGTTGTGGGCGCCTGTGTATTCTCTGTGGTGGTTGAGTGTGTTGTCGAGTCGGTGTCCAGATTGTGTTCGTGAGTATTAGTGTTCTGTTGCCTGTGTACTTGTTGTGGTGTGGTCGTGTTCCTCGTGCTGCGGTTGTTTCTCCTTCTCCTCCGCTGGCGCTGTGGCCGTCCCTGTATTTGTGCATCTTCTGTAGCCTGTGGTAGGCCACAGTCCGCGATTCCAGGGGTAGGGTGGTGGTGTTGCTGCTGTCGTGTGGTGTGGTGTTACGTGTTGTGTTTGTCTGTTGCTGGGGGGTGTTAGTTGTGCGTGTCCTGAGCTCTGGGACTCCTCTGACTGTCCCGCGCTGCTGGGGCTGCCAGCGACCACTTCAGCGAAGGTTACTCCACTCCTTCCTGGGCGCGGGGCGGTTTCGGAACTGTGTAGGTGTAGCGTGTTTGGCTACTTTGCGCCTCAAAGCTGCTTTGTAAGCAATGCACCCGCTGTAGTTTGTTGGATGGGCAGCACCACAGTTGGGGAGTTTGCCGTGTTGGGTCGAGTGACCGCCAGCGCAAATGCGTCAGTGGGGAGCGAGACCGCATCGGAGACCCGCGTGCGCAAAGCGCTGGCAGTTGTGCCGTCTTGGGGGGCGCGCGGCGTGTTGCAGATCTCTACATTGACGACTATGTGAAGAAACAAGGTCGCGGGACTTGGCCGTGTCGGCCAATTCCACCATGTAGTTGTGCGACGATCTTGCTGTGCTGAACTCTGACATTCGGTTTACCCGAATGCACTCCCACCCGAGGGCAGAGAGTACTTCGTGTACTGTTTCCATCGGGGTTGGAGAATCTATCTCCTTGAGCACGTACTGCTGTGTCTTTTCAAGGACTGTTCTGTACGTGAAATGCTCTACCTTCCTTTCTTAAAGAAAGTCCAGCAGATTCGAGTAATCTGATTTGTTTGCCACGTAGAGTGCGCCGTGTTCCCCAGTGAGTTTTGAGTAGTATGTTGTGGGGGTTGTCTTCCTAATTAAATTCTTTGTTTAGGAGACTGAGGTCTCCGTGGTTGTGTATGATGACTGGTGGGAAGGCAGTCGCGGTATTGTTTGGGTTCTGCGTAGCTGCTTGTGTGTTGGTGGATGCTGCAGTCGCAGGGTTGTTTGTGTTGGTCCCTGTGTTGCCTTCGTTGTTAATATGCGGTGTAGTTGGGCGTTGTTTCGTGATTTTGTGGGCTCACTTGTTTCTTTGTGTTGTTGCCAACTCTGTGTTTGGCGGCGTTTGCGTCACGGACCGACCTGCTCCCACGGTCCGTCTTGTTCAGTGTTAGCTGTCGGCTCTGGCTCCGGTTCTGTCGGAGCCTGGGTCGCCAGAGGTGAAATAGAGGGGTGGTGTGGGTGTTGCTGTCTTCGTGTGTTCACTGCTCATCAGCTCTGCGATCAGCTCTTGCTGTTCCGAAATCTGCTTGTGCTTCAAGACGACTGCTTCTTGAAAGGGGGCAGTGGGACGGAAATGTTGGCGGGAATAGCCGGCATTCCTGCGGGTGACTGGTGGGGAAAGCACAGGAAAGATCAGACAGCTTTGCTGCTTGGAGGAATTTTATTTGGATAGGGAAGGATGTAGGTCAATTTTGCTCTTTTTACGAAACGACAATATTTGCTCTTTCAGCGAAAGTGCGGTGTATCGTGTCCCTACGGCAGAGGGGGTCCCTACGACCTATGCGAGTCGGAAGAGAGCAGCCTCCAGTGCGCGGGGTTATCCGACGTGAACGGGCCTCTGACACTGAGGTTACCCTACCAAAGAACGGGAGAGTCCTGCTGGGGAGATTTGCAACCGAAATTGCGGGAAGTTGAACCGAAAATCTTGCCGCTTAGCGCCCGGAAGCGTTAAGCGGCTTGAGCTAGTTCGTGGCGCTCAGAAAAGCTTCGACGGCAGCTACGCCAGTTGCAGCTTATTTGCGACCACTCCGAGGTGCTATCAGACGGGCAGCTACGCCAGGTGCAGAGAGCAGCGTTCCGCTCGGGTCGGCTGCTCGACTGCGAGTCCGCCTGGGCCGTTGTGAGATCGCGCACCGGAGTGGCTGAACACCTTGCCTCCTGCACTTAGAAGATGACTGGTCTTTTATCAAATGATCTACATTTACAGCACATACATTTATCGGTATGAGCTGCGAAGCGCAACTTTGATATTTGGTGAAGACGAATATGGGCTATGTTATTGGACTTTTATTGAACGCTCGACATTTACAGCACACATATTTATCACTATGAAATGCGAAGCATAAATTAGCCCATATTCATTATTTGATGAAATGTATTTGTGTTCACCAAATGTCAGTGCTTTGAAGCAACCCTCAGATGCTAATATACTCCTCCTCCTCCAGCACAGTACACAATTACGTCCGTCCTCCTAGTCCAGAAGCTAGACACAGATTGAGTCCTTTCCCTGCAAGTTTTTCCTCAGACCGCCATCTTGGATTACATCACGGGAGGGCAGAGGGAGAGGGACGACAGGGCCTTGTGGTGGCGATCCTGTGAACTAGGTCAGCTGGACTTCGAATCTCGCAGTGAGCACTCTGATGGAGCTACTGCCTATGACAACTCAAACTCTATGAGTAAACACTGCATGCAAAATAAAGACTTACGTCAATGCTATCCAGCAATACAGCACAGACTGGGTCCTTTTCTCACCAATTCCGAGGAAGAGGTGGTGGTTGGATGACTTAGTTGGGCAATCTTCATTAACCTGACCTATTTTGCCGCCAAAATTCGAAATTTCTCCCATGATGTCACTGAGATTGCCAGATGTATGGCCGACATCTGGGGTCAGCCATATTGAATAATTTGGGCAGCAATGCAGAGTTGGGTAGAACATGCTTTCTCCTACTACTCCTGAATACCACACTACAGTGAACGTTCTGCAGAATTAGAGAGGCCTCCATCCTTCGACATCGAAGAATGACTACTCTTCCTTAATCTTTAGAACTTCGTGCAAATTGAAGGTGAAACGTCCCCTTAGAAAAATTATACATGACTGTGCTTAAACTGGCACACAGTATTTTTTTAGCGCAACGCAATCTGACTTTCAGTAATCCCTACAAGAGAATGGCCCTGACTAACATTAACCTATATATTTCACAAATCACTTACCTCACCAAAAATCTTCGTTACTCAAACTACTGCAATACAGCGAACACCACTACTGCCAGCTAAATAAAAGATTCAAACTACAGAAGACGCTAACTACTGATAGGCATAGTTACCTAATGAAAGATTTTGATAGAGAACAAACAATGTATTTACCTTAATAGTCATAATATATATAGCAGTTCATGACATCCAGTCTTACAAATTTCAAAACTCCGCCATCTCTCTCCCCACATCTACCACTCCTGGCGGCTCACCTCCAACTGCGCAACGCTACGCGCTGTTAGCATCCAGCTGCTGCTGCCCAACACTACAATGGCAGACAACAATGCAAACCAGCCACAGACTGCACACGGCACAGCCAGTGATTTTCATACAGAGCGCTACGTGGCGGCGGCGTTACCAATAAAAAACCTAAACAGCATACTTACAAAGGATTAAAATTTAGATTTTAGCGCGCACAGCCTGTTTTTCAAATTAAAAATTGAAGTCTCGTGCGAGTTGCTAGTTAATGTGAACAGAGGCATGTGCCACTTCGAGTACAGTACTGTGACTGACACAAGGATCACGTAGACTGGTCACGGCGTTCGCAACATAAAAGTCTACAGCCTCCTGTTTGAAGCCTCATGTGAAAGGGTAGCACGCTGCCTCATATTATACGGGCAAGTTCTGTCCACGATCAGGGACTTCTAGGGAGAGCGACACCTACACACAGCAGACTCAGGTGTCAAATTTGTGTGCACGGGTTTGAGAAAGCACTTACCATCGTTCATGATGCTCAGGGACCACATGGATGTAATTGAATTCAGTGGCCAGGACCACAGTGCTCTATATGCTACTCGACACAGCTCACGAAACAAAATTAACCAAAGAACAGACAGCTGGTCCAACTGCTGCGTAAAACCAGTGAAAACACTACGACTTGTGCTAGGGCTATAACGAGCAGTGTCAGCCTCTAAGCGAAGAGCTGGCCGTGGCAGCCCCGCAAGCCGCAGGGACGCAGCCAGCAGCCGCGGGCCCCGTCACGTCACCCCCCCCCCCCACCCCCTGCCCCCTCCTCCCGCCGCTCCCGGCGACATAAAATCCAAAACAAGAAGTCGTGAACGAGAATAAAATGTCATAATGTGACATTTATGACAGTTTCCAGAACACAGTCGATATTCTATCATTATCATGCATTCATGGAACCACGTGGTCAGCGAAATGTGAATAGTATTACGTACAATACCCTTTCGTATTGTGAAGAATGGCGTGCCTGTGTCAGCGGCTAGCCGCTTCGGCTTCGTGCCGATGTGACGTTGCAGTGCGGATCTGAGGCAGATTGCTTTTGATTGGTCGGTGCGAGGAGAGCTGATAACAGCGTTTCGGTTCGCAAGGACCGTTCGGCATCGCTTCCGAAATGCTCTTAGTATAATTTTCTGGCTCTCCTTGGAAAACAAGACCGTTGGGTGCACTAGAGTACCAAACCGATCGGCAAAATGGCGAAGAGATACAGAATAGGGCCCAAGCCGTGGTACCTGGTCACTGAAAACCACAAAGCGCTAGGTGTCCAGCGACAGCACTGCCCAATAAAAATGGCGGAGCATTCTAAATATCATCAGAGGGCTCGTGAGAACTCAGTCTTATAGACGCATAACACTAGAACAGAAAGTAAAGTTAATCAACATGACGATCCTGTCAGATGCAGGTACATGGCACAAGCTATAAATGTACCGACAGAAATTCTCACAAGAGAGGACGGAGGGCTGTGACTGGTAGATGTCGGAACAAAATGCGTGGCACTGCTGCTCTATAGAGCGATCAAAGTGGAGGGCAGAGACGTTGACTGTGCCGCGTCGTCTCTACTAAAACACTACATACCGGATTCTGAGGAGGCGCCGTAGAAATCAGCCGAATATCATTAAAGATGCGCTGCCTCGTCGTCGCTGCTGCGGACACCCTCCCATATCCTCAAGAGTGTCTGTAGTTAACATTTGTGGATCACTGCGCTAACATGTTTTTGCGCCCTAAAACAAAACAAAAAGGAACTACAAAAGCAACTAGGGTCATACGAGGCCATGTCAACCGTACAACATGAAGACTAAAAAGGAGTTAAAAACGACTACACGTTAAGCGCAATCGATGGCACGAGCGACAGGTAAAACCACGGACTTGGAACAAGGTCCATAAAATAAGCCACAGAGAAACGGAGGCCCTGAACTAATGATTACTTTTTATCCGTCGCAACAATATGGCGAAGGACATTTAAAGTGCGGTCGACAGAAAGAAAGCCGTAGTGTATATGTCACATTGTGTGGAAAATAGTGCGACCTACCAACAATATGGTGACACCACGGAAGAAATGTTTTATCATAGCTGAATGTGCCATCGAACAGGCAGTCTACGGCGTGTTCAGGAAGGGGAACATTTTTGAAGTTTCCAAGGACACGTGCACCCTGAGCGGGACAGTGGGGGATCTGCGTTTGGTGGACCTGCACGTGAAACGCGCAGTGCTGTTCATTGGATGGACTGCTGTGGCAACTGAGAAGGGGCCTCGTTGTACGACAGCAGCTCCGTTTGGTGAATATCGCCCACGCTCGGTGCTTGCCCCAGACACTCCTGAAATGTTAAATTATATGCTCCACTCCTATCTCTACGGTAGCTACGTTTTCAGTAGTAACATCACTAACGATGCATCCACGTATGTCATCAGAGCTCTTCGAGGGAACCCAACAGAACACAGTCTACCACAGTACATCTGGAACGCCACATGCAAAAATGTCTCCTCTAATGTCATTCCCGCAGACGTGCCTGCGACGTGGTACAACCTACTGAATCGTACAATTTCGACGAACTCGGAATTGCAGTTCGTTAATCAATCGGTGTCCAGTGTGCGCCGAGGATGACACCCTCGAATATCGGTTTGTGTGCCAAAAGTCTCCGCCGTTTGGGACACAGCGCAGGACGTGACACGACTCATTAACTGAGTGGCTACGCGTCGCGTGACCGCGACAGGCGCCACCGCGCCACAGTGCAAGGCTTACACTGATGCCGAACGAAATGCCACGATCTGGATCCTCGGACATATTATCTTTTGTGTTAGCAGAAGAGCCAACGCCGTGTTACGAGGGGAGGCCGAAATGCACGCTTTTTAGCTCAAGCAGGCTAGCGTGAGGAGGGGACTATGCTGACGTGAGGTCTGGAACATGACAAGGAATGAGAATTCAGAAATCGGATATAATTAGTTTCATACTTAACTTTAATCCATTAATGACGAACGTCGCTCTTGACGGTACATGATTCACAATATTATCTGTTCAGAATACATTCTAGTAACTGAATATGGCGCCTTGCTAGGTCGTAGCAAATGACGTAGCTAAAGGCTATGTTAAAATGTCGTCCCTGCAAATGAGAGTGTATGTAGACAGTGAACCATCGCTAGCAAAGTCGGCTGTACAACTGGGGCGAGTGCTAGGAAATCTCTCTAGACCTGCAGTGTGGCGGCGCTCGGTCTGAAATCACTGATAGTGCCGACACGAGGGTCCGACGTGCACTACCGGACCGCGGGCGATTTAAAGGCTACCACCCAGCAAGTGTGGGGCCTGGCGGCGACACCACAACATCCATTTCATGTTTTTTCTCAGACGGACTGTTAAACTGGTCTTTCTTATCTACCTGTGGACTGAGAGCAACACCGAACGAGTCTGTGCAACCTATCACGAGACTTTTCCAAATTTCTTGCACGTTCCTATGTCTTGTGCATTCAACAAGGTATTGACACATTCATAATTTTGATTCACAAATTTCTTCACAGTTTCACTGTTAAGTCCGTGAAGTGACAGATAAAGAAAGAACAGTAACGTAACGCAAAAGTTTTGCCCTATTTTGATGAAACTTCCAAATTCTTAATTTGGATTTCAACACCTAATGAATAGGTTTCCCGTCCGATCTGGAAAGTACAATGACACAGAAAGGAATGCAACGTGCCGAAAAACGTTTCAGTTTCCCTCACATCTAGGTAGAATGATTGGGTAGACATTTACTGCCTTCAAGAAGATGCTCAAATTTACTGCGAATGAGCCGAGAAGAGGTATTAATAAAAATTTGTTCCAGTTTGATCTATGATAATTTGTTATTTTCTCCGTTCTACTGCAAACTTATTTATTTTGACGACATTCTATTTCTTTATTATTTTGGCGATGGTCACATCTTGATTCCAAACAACATTTTCGTTCGAAGTGATCTCATTTGAAGTGTGGTGTTTTTCTTTTATTTTCTGTGTTCTGTTACGTGACACGCTGTCGGCATGTATCTTATCCTTTCTTTTTACATATCGCCGTCGACATGCTTTGTTGACGGATTTGTGCTGTGGTTACTCTCTTTTTTTGTATTTTGTTTTTGTTCTTACTGCCGCATAGACATAAAAAGAGGTGGTGAAAAGCCGATCATATTTCAAGTTTGTTGATGTAGTGTCCTGAAGACATTGCTCCATTATTTGGTACATGCTGTAGCCCCCTTTGGCTTCTTGACACCATTCTTTTATGTGTCGAATGGACGGCGCTACTTTTATTTCAAGGAAAAGATTCCTTATTCACCACTATAAATAAACGAAACTCTTTTATTTACTGTCTCAGCAAGTTCTTGCTATCAGCTCCGCACACCGCTATGAATTTCACCGATCGGAAGAAAGTTTTGAATTATGATTACGTAATTCCAATTTTTGTCCTAAAGGGTTGGAACATCCAGACAAACCACCTGTGGAAAAAGGGGAAAAAAAAGATAAGAGGTCCTTCTGTTATCATTTTTTTCAGTC
Source organism: Schistocerca gregaria (assembly GCF_023897955.1). Taxonomy (NCBI): domain Eukaryota; kingdom Metazoa; phylum Arthropoda; class Insecta; order Orthoptera; family Acrididae; genus Schistocerca; species Schistocerca gregaria. The sequence continues at coordinate 105,207,186 of NC_064927.1, read as the reverse complement.
GCTGGGAGCCTCATGATATCTATACCCTGCAAACATTTGCCGCTGTAGCACCTGCCGCTGTAGCACCGAGTTGAATGGAAGATACAGACCTTCGTCCACGCGGGAGGGAATATCATCCTTACATAAAATCAGAGAAGCTCCCCAAACACGGCAATTATGGATAGCAAAAGGCTGGGCTGTAAGGAGAGAACGGAGGATCGTAAAAAAAAAAGAGAGAACCAACAGTCCCTTTATATCAATTTTTTCTTTTTTTCGCCCTTCTTCCGGCGCCACCCGCCCCCCCCCCCCCTCTCATCATGCTACCATCATGATGCTTCCATAAGCATTATATTACTGTAATAAGAGTAATCATCTCAATTTGAGGAATGATATGCGAAAAATTACAAAAACGTCAGGAGAATAACGAAACTATATTTTGTTAAAAAAAAAAAAGAACGGTGCATTTAGTTACCTTCTTTTCCGTTTTCCCCAGCTTTCCACGGCTGGCGCCTCTTTCAGATGTCTCCCGTGCCCTCCTATCATATGGGCCAAAATCCGAGAGGCAGAGAGCGGCAGTTGGGCCAAATAGGCACGAAAGGGGGTTGACGCCAATGCAGTGGGCAGTTTTCGCAAATTACTCAAATATCAGCGTGTTAGTCCTGCGCCACACAGCTGGACCAAAATGTGTCCCTCGCCATTATCGGTGCTCGACGCACCACCTGTGATTCGCTTCCGTCTCACGCACGCAGGTGGGGTCGCGGCTGCCAATTCGGCAATCGCTTCAGAGACGCTGGGCGTAAGATGCGCGTCGTGTCCAAGTGTCTAGGGCGCCGGGCGGACGCTACGCGGCGCCTTTGGGGCAACTGGCCGTCGTGCTGTACGTATGGCACGATTGCGGCCAACTGCGATTGTCCGTGTCTGGAGAAGAGCCGACGGCGCCTTGAGGCGTGCCATTACATTGTAGTGGCGCCAATGGCCATAACGTGCTGAATACACCCGTTATCGTCCGATCACGGAAGTTAAGCAATACCGCGACGGGTTGCTACTTGTATGAATGACCGCCTGGGAACACGTGTGCCGCCGCTCCACTGTGCAACGCAGGCATCGAGACTCCCGGCCGCCGAGCCGCCGGCGCCCGACGTCCCAGCGTTAGCTGCCTGCCGTAACCGCTCGCCGTGAGCGATCGTCGTCTTGTTCACAACTGTTTGGGGAGTTTTTCCACGAGCAACACCACGGTGCAGCGCGCCTTTGACCGCGAATACCAGAGAGCATCCGCATTCGATACAGAAGAGTGGATGTATGAAGAGCTCAGAGGAGACTCCCAGCTGCCGCGCGAAACCACTGTAAACGGTACGGAGTAGGCAGCTAGTTATGCCCTAGTTTTGATGAGCCAGAGGAAGAAAAAAAATAACGTAACTGATAGAAATAATTGGTTACTGAGAAGTAGCAGTTACTGTAATGACCGCTTATCTGATTCAAGCAGTTATTTAAATAACTGCCAACAGTGCCTCGCGCCACTGTTTACCGAAGCTCGTACTACGTTTTCGCATCATCCGAGATCTGGCCACAAAGGAGAGGGATTGACCATCTGGAAGGTGTTCTATACGTCATGGAAATAACTGAGAGACCGCGTGCCATCTATTCATAGAACTGTGTACTAGTCTTCGGTGCGCTCATATTAATCACGCTTTTCAGCACAAAGTGTCAGAGCGTTGGCTGATGGGAGCGACCGTAAAGGGATTTCACACATAGGGTCGTTGATCCATCGCGCTGTTTGTCAACATACTTTGGGCGGATAGTACCAATAGTGACCATAAGGAATTCGAGCGACTATAGAAATAACTGTCAAACGTAGGTATTTTTCTCTCGTAGTTATCGTACAAATAGCACTATGGGACTTGACATCTGAGGTCGAGAGCTATCAGTTTCCTAAAACGTTTACACTTCAGACATATGTATGGCAAATTTAGCGTTTCATGGAGGCATATTTAGATTGAATATGTGTGTTTCCAATAAATATCAGGCCAGATATTTGTCAGTGGTATTTAAATAAAAGTATAGATTTACTTACATTAGGGCCTACTGGTAGTAGGGCATACTACATGAACAAATTTGAACAATACATGTTTCTTTGTTATCAAAGAGCCCAAGTCAGTTCATTTTCTGTAGTGTTAGGCAACACTGAAAAACTTTGTGCCACATGCACACACTACGATGTTGAGGCTTTGTTATGTACAAAACTTAAGAGCTACAACGCACTAGGCAGCCTGGCTGCGGCAGCCAGTGAAACAGTGACGGCGTATGGTAGGCCGGGCACTGGCCAGCCAGGATTGACTGGCTGCGTCAGCCACAGACACGCCGGCAGCCAGGGGGTACCAGCGTGTCTCGCAGTGAGCGTGTGTGGCTGCCGGCAGTCTCCGCGCACTTGTCCGGGTAGCCAGACCGTGTGGCCGAGAAAGGAAATACAATGGCTTTTGGTGCGGAGAGCAATCTGGGATATTTCATCAGAAGAATACAGTGATCGTCATTCGAAGAGGAGCAGTTGGGGGAAATAACAAATATAATATGTGAGCAGAATATGAGTGAAAATGACAAGAATGAATTCGGTAAGTGCTTTTTATTTACTACATAATGAACATTTCTTATACGTACAATAATCTAAAAGAGGATATCAATTTACACTTAACAATAATTGATACTAAATCACTTGGAAGCTGTGTCATTTAGATAATGTATATAGCTGTCACTGATAATTACTACCCCAGTGCAATTCTGTTTTGCCACTCCAGCGGATCTTCATTTGTAAAATAATCCGCAAATAAATCCCTATATTCTGACGATGAGTGGCACCCTCTGCCTGTATGACTGGGGGAATTTGCAGTTCTGGAGGTACATACAATGTGTCTTCAAATTTATAACCATCTCTTTCGGGCACGTAATTGTGTAAGACACAGCACACTTTCATTATGGCAATTGCGAAATTATATTACTGTATACGTGGGAACGACAGCATTTTATGCTTTCCGTTTGGCCACCTAAGAAGCGTGCAATAGTGCTGGAATTTAGCCTAGTATTGTATCATACTCTTTAAAAATTGAATGACATTCGAAGCAGTAATGTTTCTCTGATCGTCTGTTTCTACGCCTGAATTGCAACTGTTCCCATCATTGCATGTTAGTTAGACAGCACTGGCCAGCCAGCTTGTCCAAGTCAAATGCGCGTGTAAAACGATGGTTCCGAGTCATCGCTGAGTCCATTTGCGTGTAACACATCATAAAACGTATCCTAATGATCGTACTTGACTGAACTGGACACAGCTTGGCTTTCGCCCCACGTGAAACGAAACCTCATGAGATTCGAGCAAAGCCGGTAAAAACATGCTGTAACGTTTACATCAGGTTTGTTCTTATGATGAACAGAGTATGGGTATTTAACTGTAGCTCCGTGATAACTGATACTCCAGAATAACCACCTGGCTGATCTTTAGCGCGCACAAACGATGAGCCGGCCGTAGCGGAAGCGACGGCGGTGGTGGCCGCGGCAGCCGAGGCCGTCCAGCCGGCAACACCGGCCCCAGCTGCAGGGTAGCATTCATTTCACGCTAGGTGAGGAGAGCCCTACGTCATCGTGACTTAAATAACCTAAATCGACTACATGAGTACATATATCGACAGGAGTTGTGTGATGTGCTTATCCGAGTTGAATGAATGTCTGAACGAAGGAACCATAACGAAAGTATAAAAATCGTGTGTACACAAACGTGTGTGTTTCATGTATATAACGAATGTCTGAAGGAAGGAACCATAACGTAAAAAACCTTTTTTTTAATCCGATGAATCGTGCTTAAATCGTGTGGACAGAAACGTGAAATAATTAATTATTAAGCTGCAGTCCAAAGAAACTTTATTGTGTTTCACGAACACAACGAGTATCTGAATGAAGGAATCATAACCATAACAAAAGTTAAGAAAAGTGTCTAGTCATCTTTTTAGATCCGATTAATCGTGCGTAAATCATGTGGATAAAAACGTGAAATAAGGAGAAATTTAAATGTTTCGCATTTTTATAAAAGCCAATGAATTGTATGTAACTGATGTGAGCAGAAACGTTGTTCAGAACGACGTTCACGCAAGCAAAACCGGCCAAGAGGACAATGAAACCACACAAACAAATAGCAATGCAGATTAAAGGGGCAGACAACAGTTGGTGTATACAGCATACACACAACAGTCGATCGGAGAACTCGTGAAACATGATGACGCGTGCCTACGTCTACATGACGTAGGGCCCTCCTCACTTAGCGTGAAATGAATGCTACCCCCAGCAGCAGCGTCGGGACGGCGCGGCACCTGCGCTCCGACTGTAACGGCTGGCCGCCAGTCCCCGAACCCACTAACCTGCGGTCAAGGCGACACCGACTCAAAGGAAGGCCTCGAGGCAGGCACGGCGAACGCCAGGTCTGTTGCAGGCAGGAACGACTGGGCGCGCTTATCACTATAAATCTGCAGTTTCATTGAGATGAAAGATTTTCTTACTATCGTAAAGCTACAAATGAAGATCATACTTCTGTATTACTGAATCCTGTCGGAACAAACGTAGATCAATATGAGAAGATGCTTTGCCCCATTGCAAGCTTCGGAAGTTTTACATTCAAGTAACTACATTTACTTCATGCATTTTGTTATCAAAACTTAACCCAACCCCCGTACAATGAATTCGTTTCTTTTATTTATTTATTTTCGTCTGACATCGTCACTGAAAATGTGAACTAATTTACATGTGTAAACGTCCAACTGTTACCAGTCATTAGATTACAGTCTTTTTCGACGAAAGGAATTCTAAACAGGAAACAAAATAGCTTCATACATCGAAAATACGACTGGGCTTAAACTTGCTTTAAACACGCACATTAGAAAAGATAAATATTCTCCTCTTGCTACTGAAAGGAGAAAGTTTGTGGGGTAAAACAATTTTATTTGATAAAACAAGTATCTCTCTCTTGCCTCTTCTTCTGTCCCCCACCCCCTGCATCAACGTGTACAATCGCAAGGTATTTCATTAACATTCAGTGCTCCTCACCCAACAGTCAACCATGATACCTAAAGAAGAGCACCAATATGTTCACAGTTTCTTGTAAAAGCAACCCAGTACAAAGGTAACTTCCTCGGATTTACAAATAAGGTAAAGGAGCACGAAGTCTGTTTGTGCTGGACCATGAAGTTGTTTTTGTGTGTCAATCCTTAAAACAGAAGGAAATATAAGTTCAGGAGTACACTATTTATTAAGAAGTGTAATGCACAATTAATTGATTGCAGAAATCTCTCAGAACAGTGTGTGTTGGTCAACTGCTGCCAATAGTTTCACATTTTCCTGTGTTCAGGGAGACACCACCATTATGAGTATAATACAAATAGTCCCAGGTGCTAACACTTTGTACACATGTTACATTCATAGGGGGTTTCATAGCTAGTCTTTCTTATTAGTGAAACAGTTGTACGTAAAAAATTTAAACAACACATTTTTGGATCCCTCAGTGATAAAAGGACTGTAGAATTTACACTGCCTGTGCAACAAAGTAAAAATTAGCCGACATTCAAGTACAGCAGTATATGATTTGCTAAGAACTGTGATGAATTACGGATTTCACCGGTTGCACAAGTCACTCGATACAAAATGTGTTCCTCACTTACCAACTAAAGTGTCATGTTTTCTTGTTAAGAGGAAAAACACACTACCATTATGAATGTAATGGAAAAGAAAACAATCTTATGTCATAACACTTCAGAATGTACACAATAAGAATTAAATTTTCATATCTTGCAGTGTAATGAAGAAACTTTATAAGCCAACACAATTTTAAGAAATAAAATACATATCATTGTGTCCATCTTTCTTCCTTCTGCCACAATGTGTACAGAGATAAGACATTTCATTTCATTAACTTCCGCAGCTCCAAATACCATAGATAAACCAAAAAGCCTTCAGAAGAGCCCAATTGTGACCATAGTGTGTTGCAGAAGCAACACAGTTTACACTAACTTCCTTATAAAATGTATTAATAATGTATAAACAGCAACAGCTCTGTTTGTGTTGGACTATGAAATTTAAGCATGGCAATATATGCTTTGACAAGGGATTTAATGAATTACATACTGTACTTCTTGTGTAAATCACTTGAACAGTATGCGTTGGAAACTTATGGTGTAGTACAGCATAAATTTCATTTTCTCATCAGAGAGGATCATAATCATTGCTGTAAAACAGAAATTTGTTTGTCCTAGTACTTCAAATAAATTTCAACTTTTGACCTACCACTCTTTTACCAATATTTAACATAATCTTCTATCCATGTATGGCATTTTCAGTGTCCTGGGTGGTAAGAGTATAGAAAAAAAACTAAATGCAATTTCCTTTTGTTTTAATAATAATAACACAATTACAATTACATTCATATGGGTCATTTCATGTTAAAGAGACTTTGTGACATGAAAATTAAAATGACAATATTACAAATATAACCTTAAAAATGCCAAGTTAAAAGTACATTTGTCCATTGCAAAATAATCATGAACATGAGAAAATGAAATTTCTACCTTCACTTAGTGTTTAAAGTGCACTACTCTATGGCAGCACAGAGAGGTATGTTTTGTGCTATCACGAGATGAGTATTAGTTGTGTTATCTATGGCTGAGTGTTCTATTGTTGCAAAAAATATTGAAGTCAACATTGTTATAGCTCATAATAATTCGTTTTGTTGAGGTAAGTTAATTGTATTTCTTTATTTTGTTAGTTTTATAATATATATGCAGCTTGTAACCCCCTTAACAAAAAAGATACAAAAGTGTAATTTCTAATCTAGTAAATTTGCTCTGTACAATACCTTTCTGGAAAAGTGGGGTTATGCACATGTTTTTTCAATATTATATCATTATATGGCATTTTGAAATCTTATTTAACACACTTAAAATTAGTAACACCAGTAACAGCTCTGTTTTGGGTGTTACTTAACACATGTGTAACACCCGTAACTTGAATTGGAAGGTTTAATGCCACCTTCATCTTTAGTAGGCCTAGGCCCTATATTTAAATTATAACCAAAGGATATTATTATGAGTGAAAAAAGTTTTTTAACTATGTTTATTATATATGAAAACAGTTTTTAGCATGAAAACTTATAATTTAGGTGTAGTGCTTAAACAAATATATATGCAGAGGAATAAAAATTTTAAAGTTAATTAGGGCAATAACATGACTCAACTGATGTTCTCCTAGAAAGTTAATTAAGCCTGAAATTCTTTAGATTACATATAGTTTATGTTTTCCATTCTAACCAAGAACAACAATATTGCTAACCCAAGTTTTAAATTTTATATAGGCCCAGTAAACTGCTTATTGAGGCAAATTCTAGTCATTCGTAAGAGCCCATGTTTAACAATGTCTTTTACTTTTATCTCTCTGCACAGTGTTATGTTTATACATTAATAGGCCTACATTATCAGAATTTCTAATCTCTCTTCAAATAGACTTTGCAGATAATTATGCTTTAATTTCAGAAGATGAGGTACAGAGTGCACACTGTTTGCATTCACAAGTAACTATTTGCACTTTCTGGATTTGGTTTGCAAACCATGAAGTCAGATCCTATGCAGTCATCAGTAATGATCTTTCACACAGAAAATATTATGTGTGGACTTTTCTTAAAACTGTTATAACAGAGATTAAAAAAGCGTTTCCTAAAGTTAAAAGAGTTCAAAAATAAATATACTTTGTCCAATCTATGTTATTTTGAGAGAGACTTTGGATTGACAGTTGAGTGGAATTTTTTTGCCAGTTCACATGGTAAAGGAGCCATGGATGGCATTGGAGGTGCACTGAAGAGGAGTGATGGACAGCTGTTAGATCTAGGAAAGTTATTATTAACAATCCAATTGACTACACTCTGAAGAATTTTTCTAAAAGTAAGGCACTATGGGTTTGTAAGATAACAGTGGAGCATAACATTCCTATTTTGGATGAAAGGTGGAAAAATTGACAAGCGATTCCTCAAAATCCAATGCTGCCATCACTTTCAGCCTTATAACACAACTGATTTGCTGGTTTCAAAAACAGGAGAGTCATTAATGACAAGGATGTCAGTATTTATTACTGAGGAGGCCAAAGTTTTCAATTAAAGTAATAAAATCTGCAGTGCTCTGATATTCATAAAGGTTGTGTTGCTCACCTAAAGTGAGAAGCCCGTGTACAATGTAGGGATTGAAAACATTTAATGCATATTTTACATTCTGCCTTTCAAAATTTGATGGGCAGAGATGTTTCATACACAAGCCATAGGAGTACTTAATGATTGTTTTACTTTCCAAGGCATGGAGTTTCTTCAGAGTAGAAAATGAAGCAACTTTTAATGTCGAAGTTTTGTCCATGTTTTCAAAATTGGGATATGTGAGGACCTGCTGGGCATCTTTCTGGTTGATCCAATTGTTCTGAATGCATTTCAACACATGCACACTATCAATGATAAAAAATAATGGTGAACGAGGTTCTGAAGGATGGGGATAAACCACAATCTTTTTTGGTGGTGTTGAGAAATATGCCATACATTTTCTGTTTATGGAATTGTTATCAGTCACAACACAAATCGCTTTAAAACCAATACTGTGAGAGCCTGTTATAACATTTTTGACATATGTAAAAAGATCACATGCCTGAAGAGTGTTTACAGGAAGAATATGTACAACTTCTTTAAATGAAGACAAAAGAGTCTGGATCATAAAAACATATACAGAGCTAGCTGCAGTGGTACCATTGAAGGCAGTTCCTAAAACATTGCCTCCCCTATAGTCCAAGTATGGTTTGATGTGCATTTCATCTATCATTAATGAGACAACATGGTCCTCTTTCTTCAAATAACTAAACTTCTGTGTAACATAAGCAAGAAAGTTATCTTCCACCTTTTCCTTCTGAGGGCTTGCACCAAACTTTAAACATATCTTCTGAAGTGTACGAGGATGTGGCGCAGACATGTAATGAGACTTTCTCATAAACTTATATGCATGCGGAGAAATTGAAAACAATATGGCACAAAAAACAATAAATTCAAAAGAATACCTCAAGTGTTCTTGGGCTACAGGCAACAGCCTAACTTGTTCCATTAGAAATTCTATATTTCTCTCTTTTCCTTCTGTAACTTTACTAACGTTTTGCAACACATCACAGATTATATTAATGTTGTCCTGTGTACTTTGAACATTGGCACTTATGGACAGTAGTAGTTCCAAAATATTATTCACTTGACCAATATCCTGAATCTTTTTCGGAAAAATGTAACTCCCTACAGTTTTTAAGGCTGTTTGTGCTTTAAAAACGTTTATCTCTAAATCACATGTTATACAAGCGGACACTGATAAAAATGGCACAAAATTTGAAGTGTCAATAAAAGCAAATAATATACATTCCTCTTTCTTAACCACAGTCCAACATTCACTAAATGTTTCCCGTTCCAAACAGTCCATAAATTCGCTAAATGTTGTGAATCTTCTCCTTTCCTCAAAAATTTTATATGTACACAAGGGTTCAGATATTGCAGCAGACACAGCGCTGTTGTCCAATCTTATTCTTCTTGCCTCTGGGTCTTCACGTTTATTCTGTATCACTGTCAGGTACTGAGGACAGTTGGGAAAAACTGATGGCACAGATTGAGCTCTAAGTTGCGGTGTGTTGAGTGGAGCCACTATTTTCCGTCCAGTTGTCTCGTATTGTTCAGAACATCCTCTTTTGGAAAGTGTAGTTCATATACCTGAAAATAATTTCGAAAATAATGACTGAAGTTGAAGACTAATTCGATTGTGTCAGGTTGTAGCAAAGATTTCCATTGAAAATAATTGTACGATGTGTGAGCTCTGACTTGTCACAACACAGCTAACTGTATGATCTTTACTCTGAAAATCAGTATTTGCCTTCATGCAGGTCAAATAAATCGTGCCTTCGAGTAAATAAAAAATAATGTAGAAAATGCGATTTCTTCTATTCAAATGTGAATACTAGTTGCTGAACTGACCGGTTAAAATTCGTTTACTACGTAAGACTGAAGACACAAAACCAGTAGTGGTGCCTGGGTACAATATTTATACCTTTTTGAAGACCTGTCCGATAAAGAATGTAGAACTATAAAAACTGAAAACATGGAACGCCATCGGATTTACTTACTTTGGAATACTTGGTTGGTGAATATGCATCCCTGTGAATGGCTGCAATCCACTTACGACGAAGGTTTTCGTCGTTAGGATGGACCTTAGGTCCATTTGGATAATTCCCGTTACAGCGAGGAACACAGCACTTGTACACCATGGTGAAAACTCTCACTATAACTGCTGTAGTGGAAAACACACAATAAGTTACACAAAAGGAACGGCACTGCACAGCTAAAACTCACGATCGTACGCCATGTGGCTTGCCTACCCGTTGTGGCGTCACTAACGACTGGTGACGTAGCGCCCGGGCCTTCCTTTGAGTCGGTGTTGGTCAAGGGCACGCACGCCGCCTCGCCACTAGCTGTGCCTGCCTGTCATTCAGAACAGCCAGCTTGCCGGGCCCAGCGATGGCCGCGCCCGCGCCCACCTTATACTCAGAGGCGCGCGAGATGGCGACAAAGGAACGAGTAACGAAACTCGCACGCATCCTCAAAGAATCAGACGACGAACCAAAGGAGGCGAAAGACGACCAGCAGTCGCAATAGACAACGAAGCTGAAGCCATGGCAAAGAACAGACAGATACAGAGGAGTCGGACACAACATCTGCAACGACGTGAGTGCAAAACACGTAGATCACGCGACAGCCAGACCAACCACAGCATAAGAAACTGGTACACCTGCCTCATATCGTGTAGCGCCCCCGCGAGCACGCAGAAGTGCCGCAACACAACGTGGCATGGACTCGACTTATTCCTGAAGTGGAGTTGGACGGAACTGACATCGTGAATCCTTGAGGGCTGTCCATAAATCCGTGTGAGGACGAGGGGGGTGGAGATCTCTTCTGAACAGCATGTTGTAAGGCCTCCCAGATACGCTCAATAACGTTCGTGCGTGGGGAGTTTGGTGGCCATCAGAAGTGTTTAAACTCAAGAGCGTTTCTGGAGCCACTTTATAGAAATTCCGCACGTATGGGGTGTCGCATTGTCCTGTTGGAATTGAACAAATCCGTCGGAATGCACAATGGGCGTGAATGGATTATTATGATCAGACAGGATGCCTACGTATCCATCATCTGTCAGGCTCGTATCAAGACGTATCAGGGGTTCCATACCACTCCAACTGCACACGCCCCACACCATTACACAGCCTCCACCAGCGTGAGCAGACTCCTGCTGACATGCAGGTTCCCTGGATTCATGAGGTTGTTTCCATACCTGTACACATCCGTACTCTCGATACAATTTGGAAACATGTTACCTGGTCGGACGAGTCTCGTTTCAGTCATCAACAACCAAGCGTCGGTGCTGATAAGCCCAGGCGAGGCATAAAGCTTTGTGCTATTCAGTCGTCAAGCGTGCACAAGTGGGCCTTAGGCTCCGAAAGCTCATATCGATGCTGTTTCGTTGAACGGCTCCCACGTTGACGCTTGTTGATGGTCCAGCACTGAAATGTTCAGTGTGGGAGAAGTGCAACCCGTCCGCATGATTCTCTTCAGTCGCCGTTGCTCCCGTTCTTCCAGTTTCTTTTCCCAGCCGCAGCGATATCGGAAATTTGATGTCTTGCCGGATTCCCCACACTCATGGTACACTCGTGAAATAGTCTTACACAAAAATCCCCACTTCATCGCTACCTCGGACATACCGTGTCCCATCGCTCGTGCGCCGACTTTAACAGCACAGTCAAACTCACTTAAATCTTGATGACCTGCCATTGTAGCAGCAGTAACCGATCTAACAACTCCGCCAAGCACCTGCCTTATATAGGCGTTGCCAACCACAGTGCCTTATTCTCCTTGTTTGAACAGCTCTGTCTTTGAATGCGCATGCCTATACCACTTTCTATGACGCTTCAGTCTAATATTCCAGTAAATTACTCCAAACGCATAAATGTACATGGTGGGAAGCTACAAGATTATCTCGTGCAACATAAATAAAATGAGAACCGAAATAAGAAAGAGATACTAGGCACAGAGCAGCCAACATAATAAACCTAAAAGAGGTAGCATCTTCGGGAATAGAATGGGTACTGAGATACAACGTTTCCACCAACATCGATCCAGAAACTCGACATGGAACTAACATCATTGCCACACAGGGCATAGAAACTGGAGAAGCTAAACTGATGGTCGACGGCCATAGAACTGCAATCGACATAGAGGGAACCACGTTAGTCAATATACGCCCCATCAGGGAAGGAAACAGAAGAGCCAGAAGTAAATTCTTCAATAATGACTTCTGCGAGCTCCTCATACACAGTAACGAAATTATAAACGGGACAAAAATATCGCCCACTTTGCAGAAAGAACGGTAATTGTGATCCCCAAGAAATAGGCAGCTAAACATATCCACGACTAATGGCCCATAACGCTGCTACATGCCGACAAAGTGTCCTCAAACAATACAAACGTTGCGACGGGTTGAGGGCTTTCTTTATGGCAGACATGTGCAGTGGTGGACAAGAGCATCTTCGACGCAATCTCCACATACAGGGACATAATCTCGCATGCAGCAACAACCAATACCACCTCAGCGATAATACTGAAAGATTCCCACAAAGCTTTTTATAGGATCAGTCACTGCTGCCTGACAAAGACACTCATGCGACTTACCTTTGGCCCAAAATTCGTACGAGTCATCAAGAACGTCGTCACAAACGCCAATTCAAAGATGACAATATACGGATGGACGTCAGCAAGAACAAATATACAAAAATCTGTGCCCCATGGCCGTATTCGCTGTACCATTAGATGTTCCGCTGCGTAAAGTGGGAAGCTCCATGAATCGCTACCAACCAGAAAGATCCACAGCGACTTGCATGGCCGATGTAGACGGTATGACGGTATGGAAGTCCTCGCAGCCGACAGAGAAGGCACTGAGGAAACCCAGCAGATCGTGAAGTCGTTTGAAAAGCGACAGGTGAGAAGACGAACGTCAGGAAATCGGTGTTGCATACCATCGGAAACGAAGGCCTTAGAGCGGCGACAAGTAGCCGAGAAACACGAAGTACTCGTCGTAAATCTGCAGAAATGTTCTTTGAAAATGGTGGTAAACATCTGGCGAGCATTCTGCACAACATAAGAGAGCTCTGCAGAACAAGAACGCGATGATCACTCACAGGATAGAACTGATCAATGTGACGATCCTATCGATAGCCTTGTACAGGGCGCTAATTCTATATGTACAAGCGGAAATAGCACGGGCTCTGACAGATGCTGCGTATAATCTATTGCAGATAAGAGAAATTTTCAAAGTCCTTCAGATAACGTGCTTCCAGACAACGGACGAAGGCGGACATGAAAGCAAAACGCGCTGCTCTGTCACGCCACAGGACACTGAAAACTGAGGAAATAAATGCGGACAGCTTTGCAGCCACACGCATCTCAAGCTACTGACCACAGTCCGAAGACGCGAAAGTCCAATCCGGACACCTATCTCACAAACTGCGTCATGTAAAACAGTTCACAATGGACAAAACCTACGTGATCGCGTCGGTGCAAAACCCCGGCTACAGGTCGACACGCTAAACATAGCCTATGGCGTCCTAAGGGGGAATACCACAAAAACCGGAATCGAGAGAAAACTTCCAGACTACCACTGGCCACGAGTCTGGACGAAAATCTCTGAGCATGCCACACCAATCCACACCAAAGACTCGTGGTACAAAGTTGTCCATAGCACTGTGCCCACGTATGAGAGACTGGCGCAGATCAGTCTGCGTCATTCGGACATGTGACTTTTGTAACGAAAGGGAAACATTAGAACGCAGTCTTCTAGGCAGGCAGAGTAGTGGAATTTGGGACACCGGCAAAAGAGCGTTGCACTCATCGTCCCAGATGCTTACACTTTTCCATGGCCTAAAAAGATGGCCACAAAGTGGCTAATGGCGATGACAGACCATTCCTTCATCACGAAAAAGGCGTTTCCTGATGGGCCTGTGGGAGGAGAACGAGGGGGCAAAACGTCAGAAAAAGTACCAAGTCACCTTCCAGGGCTTCCTGGAGACCGCACTGAACGTAGCCTTCCGCTACTCGTGAGCGATGCTGGCGCCATCCACACAACCCGTGGGCGACGCGAATGCCGCCCACCTACTCCTGCCCTCGATGCAGACAACCTCTCGCCCCTCTCACACCCCACGAAGCGATATGCTCCACGTGAAAGTGGACTGTCATAACTGTTTACTCCTCAAAGTGCATCCGGTGTCCTACAGAAAATAGTGGTTCTCCCGCATGTGACAGAAGAGTCAATTAAAAAGTAATTCTATGTAGGAAAGAGCTTTTTGTACGCTTTCACCCATAAATAGTGTTTTCCAATATATAAGTGCGCTCTACCACACTACGAAAAAAATTACACCCAAAATACACAAAATAATGAAAAACATTTGGGAAACAGAAAAGGTGCCAGAAGAATGGAAGTCAGCCGTAATTCATTCCTCCACAAGAAAGGAGAAAAAAAACAGAACCTAATAACTACAGAGAAATTTCGTTACTGCCTGTTACATACAAAATTCTATTCAAAGCTATGTTAAATCGAAGAGTACCAAGCAGGGTTCAGGAAGGGAAGATTGTGCAGTGAACAAATTAGGTGTCTGAGAACAATATTAACATGGGAGAGATCTCGGAACCGTTCGAAATCAAGACAGGAGTGAGACAGGGAGATGGCCTGTCAAACATTTTATTTAAATATAATTTGGACGTGGGACAAGGGAGTCAATGGGGTAAAGATGGGGAGAGACAAAAACAGAACCAACAACATAAAATGTCTGCCAATGATACAGCCATGATAACAAAGGGCAGTATTAAGGAAATGGAAGAGGAAGTAGATGAAAATGAAATGGGGAGATATGATACTGTGTGAAGAGTTTTAAAGAGCACTGAAAGACCTAAGTCGAAACAAGGCCCTGGGAGTAGACAACATTCCATTAGAACTACTCACAGCCTTGGGAGAGCCAGTCCTGAAAAATCTCTACCATCTGTTCGTGGTGGTGGTGGTTGTTGGGATGTTGAAGGGGGGACTAAACAGCTAAGGTCATCAGTCCACCATTCCAAAAACAGGCGAGACGAAAATTTACGGAGCAGGTAAAACCCCAAGGGGGAGGAGACGCCCTACCCAGTCACTGAAAAAACACAAATGTGGCAGCAAACACTAGAGACAAGAAGAGTACAGACGAACACCGGACAGAAAGAATCGGAAGAAAAGAAGAGGGCCGGAGACTGGTTGACTGACCATGAGAACAAAAAAGGGAAAGAGTCAACCATCTGAATACACACTCTCATAACTGGTCGCAGATTTTAGACTCGAGGACAAGAGACACAGAAAGGGAAATGTGCAGGACCTCCCTAAATGGAACCATAAAAAGGACTACCACAGATAAAATTTAAAATGTCGTCGGCCATGGAGGCATCGTCACATAAAGCCAAAGGCAATGTGCCCAGGAGATTAAAAGACTGCCGGAGGGTGCACAGTCGGGGACACTCCAACAAAATGTGGGCGACCGTCAACCGGGACCCACACTGACACAGAGGGGGATCCTCCCAACGCAAAAGATGTCCGTGCGTCAGGTAGGTATGGCCGATGCGGAGCCGACACAGGATGACAGAGTCCCTGCGAGAAGCCCAAAGGGAGGACCGCCACACATCGGTCGTCTCCTTAACAGCCCGCAGTTTGTTTGGACATCAGGTCACGTTGTCATTCCGGGGAACGAACGTGTTGACAGGCTGGCCAAAGGGGCGATCGACGCACTCGCTTTGGAGATCGGCCTCCCGGCTTGTGATCTGCAGCTGGCGTTGCGCCGTAAGGTGCTTGGGATGTGGCATGACGAGTGGCGTAGCCTGACATCGCCGAATAAACACCACCGAAGGATCAGAGCGGGTCATGGCAAAAACAGACTCCTGAATAAAGGATACCAGAGGAGAAAAGGTATAGCAGCGGTCGATAGCCTGGAGTCCGCTCAGGGAGTCACTGCAGATGACGATGGACGTACCTGAGCAGGAACACATATGCTCAAGAGCGCGCAATATGGCCACCAGCTCCGCAGTAAAAATACTGCAGCCAGCCGGCAAGGAGCGCTGTTCAACATGGACAGCGTGAGCAAAAGCGTAGGCAGTATGACCATCTACCAGGGAACCATCAGTGTAGACAGGCTCACAGCCTGAAAATGAGGCGAGGAGCGCAAGAAAATGGCGACAGAGGGCCACACGCAGAACCGAGTCCTTGGGTTCCCGTGCCAAGTCCAGGCTGACGGACGGCCGGGGAATACACCAGGGAGGCGTGGGTGCACGGACCCGGAAGGGTGGCAGAAGAGGGAATGACCCCGACAGCAGGGACTGGACACGGACAGCAATGCAAAGCCCAGACCTAGGTCGCCGGTCAGGCAGAGGGAGGACCATGGCAGGGAAAAGCAGGTGATGATTGGGATGGCCCGGTGAGCAATGCACATGGACAGCATAGTCGGCGAGCAGTCGATGGCGGCAAATCCGCAGTGGGGGAACCCCGGCCTCCACCAGTAGACTATCCACGGGGCTCGTACGGAAAGCGCCAGTTGCAAGCCGAACCCCACAGTGGTGTATGGGGTCCAACAACGTCAACACTGAGGGCGATGCAGACCCATAGGCCAGGCTCCCATAATCAAGCCTGGACTGCACAAGGGCTCTGTACAATCGGAACAGCGTGCAGCGATCTGTATCCCAAGACGCGTGGCTCAGGCAGCGGAGGGCGTTGAGGTGCCGCCAGCACTTTTGCTTCAGCTAAGTAATATGAGGAACCCATGTAAGCCAGGCATCAAAGAAGAGTCCTAAGAAGCGGCTAGTGTCCACCACTTCAAGTAGGTGGCCGTCGAGGTAAAGTTCCGGATGAGGGTGGACCGTCCGACGCCTGCAGAAGTGCATAACTCGAGTCTTGGCTGCAGAGAACTGAAATCCATGAGTCAGAGCCCATGATGCTGCCTTGCGAACGGCTACTTGCAGCCTGCGTTCGCCGACTCCCGTAGTCGTTGAGCTAAATGAGATGCAGAAGTCATCGGCATACAAAGAAGGAGACACCGACGATCCCACGGCTGCAGCCAGACCATTAATGGCCACTAGAAATAAGGAAACGCTCAACACCGAGCACTGCGGGACCCCATTTTCCTGTATATAAGATGAACTAGAGGCGGCACAGACTTGCGCCCGGATAGAGCGGCGCATTAAAAAGTTTTGAAGAAAAGCTGGGTGCTGACCACGAAGACCCCACTCATGCAACGTAGCAAGGATGTAATGTCTCCATGTTGTGTCATATGCCTTCTGCAGATCAAAAAAATACAGCAACGAGCTGCTGACGGCGGGCAAAGGCCCTACGGATAGCAGATTCCAGCCGCACCAAATTGTCCGCAGCAGACCGGCCCTGACGGAAGCCACCCTGGGATGGAGCGAGGAGACTGCACGACTCAAGGATCCAACACAAACGCCGCCCCACCATACGTTCGAGCAATTTGCACAAAACGTTGGTGAGGGTAATGGGACGATAGTTGTCCACTGCCAGAGGGTCCACACTGGGCTTCAAGATGGGGACAATAACACCCTCTCGCCATTGCGACGGGAACACGCCCTCACTCCAAATGCGGTTAAAGATGGTGAGGATGTGTCTCTGCCAGTCCCTGGAGAGATGCTTCAGCGTGGATGCAGTCTGGTCCTGGTGCTGTATCAGGGCAATCGGCGAGGGCAGCGAGGTATTCCCTCTCGCTGAAAGGAGTATTGTATTTTTCAGAACGACGTGTGCGGAATGATAATGGCGTCCGCTCAGCGCGCTCCTTTAGAGAGCGAAAGGAGCGGGGGGTAAGTTGCAGTCGCAGAGCTCATAGCAAAGTGCGCGGCAAGGTGGTCAGCAATGGCAGCAGCGTCCGTGGAGACAGACCAATATGGGTGTCCCTGGAATCTCCCTGGACGGTGCTGGTATCCATAAACCCGCCGGATGCGGGACCACACGAGCGAGGGGGAGACACAGGAGCCCAAGGATGAGACATACCTCTCCCAGCACTCCTGCTTACGCAGTTCAATAATACGGCGGGTCAAGGCACGGAGCCTCTTAAAGGCGATGAGGGTCTCCAGAGACTGGTGCTGAATATGACGCTGGAGAGCCCGCCTATGGTCGCGAATAGCCTTAACAATCTCCGGCGACCACCAGCGGACAGCCTACCTCCGAGGGAGTCCAGAAGAGTGGGGGATGGCAGCCTCGGCCGTTGAAATAATTGACGTGGTCAAGACAAGGACCACCTCGTCAATGTCACCCTGTGGGGGAGAAGCAATGGTGGCAGTGGAAGTAAAAGCCGGCCAGTCAGCCCTGTTGAGAGCCCAGCGGGGCAGGTGCCCAGAAGAATGACACTGGGGCAGTGACAAATAGATGGGAAAATGGTAACTACCACACAGGTCAGTAAGCACTCTCCAGTGGAGGGATGGGGCAAGTCCGGGGCTGCAAAGAGAGAGATCGATGGCTGAGAACGAGCCATGGGCCACACTGAAATGCGTGGAAGCACCTGTGTTCAAGAGGCTAAGGTCGAGCTGAGCCAACACATGCTCCACTGCACGACCGCGGTCATCGGAGACAGTCCCACCCCATAGAGGGTTGTGGGCATTGAAATCGCTCAAAAGCAGCAATGGTGGCGGGAGTTGAGCCAGCAGTGCAGCCAAGATGTGTCGGGGGGAGCTCCCCATCCGGAGGAATGTAAACAGAGCAAACAGTAATAGTCACTGTCAGGATTGAGCTCTCTCCGGCTGCCTCTAAAGGCGTCAGAAGGGGTACTGGCGAGCTACAGACAGAGTGGTGAACGAAGAGGCAAATTCCACCTGACGCTCATTGACAGGCAGCGCAGTTCTTATAGTATCCCCGATAACCGTGAAGGGCAGGGGTCCGCATTGCTGGAAACCAAGTTTCCTGAAGAGCAATGCAGAGAACAGGGGAAACACTCAGAAGCATCAGGAGCTTAGGCAGGTGGCGGAAATAACCGCCGCAATTCCACTGGAGAATGGAAGCAGGAAGGGACTGGGAGGGCGTGAAAGCGACTAAGAGGCAGACGGCGCCTCAGAGCCAACGGCCGCCACCGCGCGAGAGTCAGCTGTGTCCATAGGAAAGGCCCCGAGGGTTCCGTGAGGGCGAGATCCGCGGCAGAGGCGAGGATCTCCACCTCATCCCCAGGGCCGGAACTATGTACAGCAGGCGGTACTGAAACTGCCGGAATGTCCTTCTTCTTGGACACATTCCGTTCCTTCTTCTCGCATCTGGGTTAGAAGGCTGGGAGAGCTTCTCTGAAGGAGCGTCGGAGGCTGACGACGACGCAGAAGCCCTACGACCAGCAGGGGGCTGAACCTTCAGCCATTGGCTGACATCCGGCTGGGTAGGAGAAGGAACGGAGGGCCCCGAGGGACCCCTTCCGCGAGAGAGGAACCAGCAGAGGCAACGCCGGTGGAGAAGGAGGGGGAGGAATCGAGCCCCCCGGTTTTCGAGCAGATGTCACTCCCGGGGGAGGGGGGGGAGTGACAGAAGAGGGTTTGCCCCCAACTGATAAGGGGGCAACAGAGGAAGGCTTGCCCCCAGACACTAGGGGGGGCAGACAGAGATGCACAGCCCCGAGGGCCCACTGAAGGAGACAACTGCCGCCCCCGAGGGCGACGATAACGTGGCTGCAGCATAAGATGTTCGAAGTGGGACAGGATACAACCTTCCGAATTTCAGTTTTGCCTCGTGATAAGTAAGCCGGTCCAGGGTCTTAAATTCCATTATCTTCTGCTCCTTATAAAGAACGAGGCAGTCCGGCGAGCATGGAGAGTGATGTTCCCCACAGTTGACACAGAAAGGCGGAGGCGCAAATGGAGAATCGGGATGAGAGGGGCGTCCGAAATCTTGACATGTGGCGCTGGATGGGCAACGGGAGGACATATGCCCAAACTTCCAGCACTGGAAGCACCGCATCGGGGGAGGGACGTATGGCTTGACGTCACAATGGTAAACCATTACCTTGACCTTCTCGGGCAATGCAGCACCGTCGAATGCCAAGATAAAGGCACCGGTGGCCACCCTGTTAGTCTTGGGTCCTCTATGTACACGACGGACAAAACGCACACCACGTCGTTCCAAGTCGGATCTCAGCTCGTCGTCGGATTGTAACAATAGGTCACGATGGTAAATAATCCCCTGGACCATATTTAAGCTACCGTGGGGAGTGACGGTAACAGGGACGTCTCCGAGCTTATCACACAAGAGCAACGCCCAGGACTGGGCTGGGGAGGACGTCTTGAGGAGGATGGACCCATTCCTCATTTTAGACAACCCTGCCACTTCCCCAAACTTATCCTCCAGGTGTTCCACAAAAAACAGAGGCTTCGTCGTAAGAAAGGAGTCACCGTCAGTCCTGCTGCAGACAGGGTATTGTGGTACGTAAGGCTCCCTCTTGGCACTAGATCCGCGTCCCTCCCATGGCGCAGCCAACGAGGGGAACGACTGAGGGTCATATTGGGCAGCATCAAAGTCAACTCTGCCTCGCTTAGAGACGCTGATGGCCGTGCGACCACCAGCTTGGTGTGATTTATTGCGCTTCATTGCGCCACTTCCGCCCGGATGCCACCTACTCCGAACGAGGGCTCTCCCCAAGGGCGCCACCCAGCCAAAGCAACGGGTACCTGACCGATATCCTGTTGCCCAGAGTCCCCGTGCCCCAGACAAGATGGGCACATACTCCTTGGCATGCATGGGGAGGAAACAGCTCTAGCATCTGTAGTGCAATCCCTGCGTGGTCCGGGGGCTACCACAAAGAGGGTACATGATGACCCCACCACAACGGACTGGCTACCGTGCTGGATTTTAGGTGTTGAAAGGGTCCACAGCTGTCGTGGACGCTAAGAAGGGGATTGCGCACAAGATGAGAAAGAGGCAACCCAGAAGACGTTGGGTGTAAATCCCGCCACATGACAATAGGTAGCATGTAAGATGCTTGTGCATGATGGACCAATAGAAAAACACCACATAAGGCGTCCATCCCCAAATGGCACACACTAACAATGGAAATTTGGAAAATTGGAGGTCAAACCCAAGAGGGGACCATCATATAAGGCCGAAAAGTTTGAGACTCCTTTTAGTCGCCTCTACCATCTGGTGAGCAAGATGTATGAGACAGGCGAAATACCCTCCGTCATCAAGAAGAATATAATCATTCGAATCCCAAAGACAGGTGTTGAGAGATGTGAAAAGTACCGAACTATCAGTTTAATAAGCCACGGCTGCAAAATACTAATGCGAATTCCTTACAGACGAATGGAAAAACTGGTAGAAGCCGACCTCGGGAAATATCAGTTTGGATTCTGTAGAAATGTTGGAACACGTGAGGCAATACTGACCCTATGGCTTATCTTAGAAGCTACACTACAAATGCTAGAAACGTAGGTTTGCCTTTTCTTAGACTTAGTATTCCAGTCAACATTGTCAAAAGCTTTCTCTTTCTTTCAAATTCTGAATGTGGCAGGAATAAAATACAGGGAGCGAAAGGCCATTTACAATTTGTAAAGAAACCAGATGACAGTTAGAAGAGTCGAGGGGTATGAAAGGTGGTTGGGAAGGGAATGAGACAGGGTTATACACTATCCCCAATGTTATTCAACCCGTACATTGAGGAAGCAGTAAAGGAAACAAAAGAAAAATTCGGAGTAGATATTAAAATCCATGGAGAAGAAATGAAAACTTTTAGGTTCGCCGATGACATCGTAATTCTGTCATAGACAGCAAAGGACTTGGAAGAGCAGTTGAACGGAATGGACAGTGTCTTGAAAGGAGGATATAAGATGAACATCAACAAAAGCAAAATGAGGATAATGGAATGTGGTCTAAGTCAGGTGATGCTGAGGGAATTAGATTAGGAAATGAGACACTTAAAGTAGTACAGGAGTTTTGCTATTTGGGGAGCAAAATAACTGATGATGGTCGAAGTAGAGATGACATAAAATGTAGACTGGCACTGGCAAGGAAAGTGTTTCTGAAGAAGAAAAAATTGTTAACGTCGCGTATAGATTTAAGTGTCAGGAAGTCGTTTTTGAAAGTATTTGTATGGTGTGTAGCCATGTATGGAAGTGAAACATGGACAATAAATAGTTTTGACAAGAAGAGAATAGAAGCTTTTGTAATGTGATGCTACAGAAGAATGCTGAAGATTACATGGGTAGATCACATAACTTATCAGGAAGTGTTGAATAGAATTGGGGAGAAGAGGAGTTTGTGGCACAACTTGACAAGAAGAAGGGATCGGCTGGTAGGACATGTTCTGAGACATCGAGGGATCGCAAATTTAGTATTGGAGGGCAGTGTGGAGGGTAAAAATCGTAGAGGGAGACCTAGAGATGAATACACTAAGCAGATTCAGAAGGATGTAGGCTGCAGGATGAAGAAGCTTGCACAGGATAGAGTAGCATGGAGAGCTGCATGAAACCAGTCTCAGGACTGAAGACCACAACAACAACAGTTACATATTTGCATTTAAGGTATGAAATCATGGTAGAAACAAAAGGAGGTAAAGCTTAAGTTCGGCCTTTAAGCATAAATCACATATTATTTACATGGAAGAAGATCTGACAGTTGAGGGAGGCATCAAGGGATCATCAATTTAGTATCAGAGGGCAGGGTGGAGGATAAAAATCGTAGAGGGAGAGATGAATACACTAAGCAGGTTCAGAAGGATGTAAGCTGCAGTACGTACTGGGAAATAAACCAGCTTGCACAGGACAGAGTAGCATGGAGAGTTGCATCAAACCAGTCTCAGGACTGACGACGACGACGACGACGACGACAACAACAACAAATAACAGAAAACAAGCCAAAGAAGAATCCTGCATCGGGCATGGATGTGTGTGATGTCCTTAGGTTAGTTAGGTTTAAATGGTTCTAAGTTCTAGGGGACTTATGACCACAGCAGTTGAGTCCCATAGTGCTCAGAGCCATTTGAAAATAGGAACCTTCTCACGAAGGAATGTGAGGTGATATCAAAATTTATCCAACATACAAAAATTAACTGCAGGGCTTTCATGTATGCAGTAGTAGCACACAAGGAAACAGTTTAAGGTTGTGAAGCATAAATGGACACCAGATTCTTATCGTAGGCGCTATGGGAAACGCAGAAAGCAGGGAGCTGTCCATTCTTTTGTCCAACAGTCTGTCTCCTTCCATGCATTACTCCCGCTAGGAGATTCTTATTTAAGGACTTGTGGGCATCAAGGTCTTCAGCAGAACAAGCCTTATGTTATTGTGCTAATTACGGTATGTAAGCCGGCCGCGGTGGTCTCGCGGTTCTAGGAGCGCAGTCCGCAACCGTGCGACGGCTACGGTCGCAGGTTCGAATCCTGCCTCGGGCATGGATGTGTGTGATGTCCTTAGGATAGTTAGGTTTAAGTAGTTCTAAGTTTTAGGGGACTAATGACCACAGCAGTTGAGTCCCGTAGTGCTCAGAGCCATTTGAACGGTATGTAAAAAATGCAACAAAGACGATTTCCCCTACAGCGGTAGGGATATCTGCAAATGTCTATTCAGCAATGACTACCAGCTGCCACAACAGCCGCGCGGGATTAGCCGAGCGGACAGCCGGCACGGTAACTTAGCGTGTTCGGTCAGAGGGTTAGCTGCCCTCTATAATAAAAAAGAACTGAGTCAATGGATCAACCACGAACTGAATCTGATGTCTTCCGACGTCCGCCCCGGGCAGATACAACGAACGAAAACGAACAAAAAGAGATTACAACAACAAAAAAAAGCTATCTAATTCGCTGCAGTCACGGACTATGCGCCTGGTACCGGCGGAGGTTCGAGTCCTCCCTCGGGCGTGTGTGTGTGTGTGTGTTTGCCCTTAGGATAATTTAGTTTAAGTAGTGTGTAAGCTTATGGGACTTAATTGCTAAGGTCATCAGTCCCTAACATTTCACACACATTTGAACATTTTTTGCCACAACACATCACAGACTCCATGCGGCAGGCAATGCAACTGAGCGTGCACTTCAGACTTCATTCAGTACGACGTCAGGAGATGGATGGAAACGTCAAATTAATGTCGCTTTCCGAGTCTTATTCAATCCATCATGAGGTGTTATTAAGGTAGTTGAACGTTCTAGCAATTGCACTTTTATAATTGCCATATGAGTATTCCGATAGCTAAAAGAACCCGTTAGTGTGAAACTATCGTGAACTGCATTATTATAAAACTGCAAGAACTTGAGACAATACGTAGACTCTTCTCTTCGCTGGGTGACCTATTACTGTTATTTAGGCTTCTCTCCGTCCTAGGCGTAATGCAAATGAAACTTCAGCGGCGCTTTCCGCTATTCTTGACAAACATCAGCGACTTGTAATCAGTGCAAGTTACAACTGCATGATGATATGGCTCAGGTTGTCAGTAGTTGTGGCGGTGTTATGCTCTCAAACTGCTTACAGTAACGTTAATGGCGGCACACATAATTTAGCGCTGACTACCTAGTTAAGTAAACATAGTGTTGTGGCATCCTGGCTTCTCTTTATTTGGCCTCGGCTTGAGTAATCCGATTTAACGAACATAGTACTCCATTCGTGGGCTGCAAATGATACAGTATGACTACAGAGATCATCGTGCGGGTGTTACATTAATTCTGTAGTGAATTGCTTATCAAATATTACCCTCAGCTATGCAGCTGCAATCACTCATTACACAGGTACTCTATGGTGTACTTGGTTAAGGGATCAGTTCGCTGCAATCCTGCTTCTACTGTTCGTAAATACTCGTATACTTCATAAATTGTTCAAATGGCTCTGAGCACTATGGGACTTAACTTCTGACGTCATCAGTCCACTAGAACTTAGTACTACTTAAACCTAACTAACCTAGTGACATCAGACACATCCATGCCCGAGACAGGATTCGAACCTGCGACCGTAGCGGTCGCACTGTTCCAGACTATAGCGCCTAGAACCGTTCGGCCACCCCGGCCGGCATACTTATATACTGACCATTCGTTATTTGACTAAATATGAACTACAATCTGATTCACATATACACTCAGTCGCAAAAGTATTCGGACAGCATGTAACGGCGCATAATTTTGCAGTTTGCTGCACGAACAAATACAGAAATTGCACTTTGTAATGTATTTGGGACTTGTGAGTTTCACTTTGCAACATAGTACCCGTCTAATACGAAGAACTGTTGTTGGGCAAGTGTCCGTTACGTAGTATTTTCTGAAAACGGCATGGGAAGGTGCAACAAAAGTATTCGGACGCAGGCGGACAACGTGACATAATAGTTCATTCCGAGACGCATAGAGGGTTAAGTGACTACTAATCATCGCTATCGTCTCGCGGAAATTTCGGACTAACTGCAAACACGTATCGCGAGCCTGTCCACGTCGACGATGGGTCGCAGAGGGAAGTGTTCTACGTTCGAGGAAAGGTAACTTGTCGTTTATCATCACACAAAGGGGAAAACCTGAAGGGAAACTGCCGCAATAGTGAACATGAAGAAAATTACAGTTCACGACATTATTGAACGGTTCGAGAAAGAAGACCGATTGGAATTCCGTTGCAGTACAGGACGACCACGGACATTTTCACAGAGAGATGAACGTGTATTGTGCGAAAGGTACAACAGAAGCAGAAAATATCTGCTACAGGAATTGCAAGTGAGGTGGAGGGAGACCTCTGTATAAAAGTTCATCTCGAAACCGTGCGGAGAGTACTACGACGATCGCAGTACCATGGTCGAGTGGCACAGCGAAAGCCATTCATAAATGCAGTGAACCAGAAGAAATGTATGCAGTTTGCGAGGAAATACGCCGAATACGGTCAGGCTTGCTGGAATCGGTGATATTTTGCAACGAATGTAAATTTACATTATGGCAAAGCGAAGGAAAGGCAAACGTGTGGCGAAAGACCAATGAAGAGCTGAATCCCAGGAACCTCAAACAAACAGTAAAGTTTGGAGGTGGGAGCATCATGGTGCGGGGATGCATGTCCGGCAATGGTGTGGGTGATTGTGTTCACTGATGATACGATGAACAAGGAAGCGTATTTGAATATACTGCGAGGACATTTGAAGCACAGTGCACGACATCTAGGTATTGCGAACAACTTTCATTTTTATCAGGATAATGATTCCAAGCACACCGCGCATATTGTACAAATGTGGTTTTTTTCAAGTGCCCGAAAGTATTGCACCACCCTCCCCAATCACCAGACCTTAACTCAATCGAACATTTGTGGGATAAACTGAAACGGACCCTCCGCGCGGACAACATCTATACGAAGGGGACCTTGAAAGAGAAACTGCGCCAAGAATGGGCAAATATACGCCCTGATTTCACGAAAAAACTCGTGGAAAGTATATCTAATAGATTGGAGGAGGTATTGAAAATGAAAGGTGGACCCACAAGGTATTGATATTTTCGTCGTACAACTTAAGAACATTTATTGGACAGTGACCGAATACTTTTGTAGCAGCAGGGTGTGCAGGATGTTTCATTTTTGTTGTTAATTTTTCTGTTATTTATGTTGTGGAAACGAAATAATACAATAATTCTTTTGTAATTAATGTTGTTACCTATATATATTGCTAATAAATATGTTTGGGTTTCATAGTCAGTGGTTCTCGAGCACTCATTGTGAAACTTCCCACAGCCCGAATACTTTTGCGACTGAGCGTATATGACATTGGTTAGTGCCGACACAAAGCAATCACTAACGGTTGAATGCCGTTGAAGTCCAATTACACTGATGTCAAGACAAATGTACGCAAATCACCTTTATTGCCAACGGAGAGCAGCGCGCTTCGTTACAGGATCATTTAGTAATCGCGAAAGCGGTACGGACATGTTTGATTTTATCCTCATGGTCTCTTCGCGAGATATACGTAGGAGGGAGCAATATACTGTTTGACTCTTCGGTGAAGGTATGTTCTCGAAACTTTAACAAAAGCCCGTACCGAGCTACTGAGTGTCTCTCCTGCAGAGTCTTCCACTGGAGTTTATCTGAGAGATTAGAGCCCACACAGAAGCATACCGACAATCCTTCTATTCCAGTCTCGTATTGTACGTGGAAAGAAGGGAGAACCAATAGAGGTACTCAGGGTACCCTCCGCCACACACCGTCAGGTGGCTTGCGGAGTATGGATGTAGATGTAGATGGCCTCAAAAAATGCATCTTAAATGTCGAAGGACCGACGTCCACATTGTCACAGCGCGTTGGAATACAGCTAAGACAGCAGATGAATAATTGTGACCGACTGGACTTTGAACCTGGACCTCCTGCTTACTAGACAAGACATGCTGATCACTGCACTATTATTTTATTTTTTTAAAGCTTTGGAAGCCTTTGAGCACACCAGGTAGGCGGAGGCAAAGAGGGCAGGAGTCGAAGATCCGAAGCCCGGCCTCAATGCCTCCCCCATACCTGTCACTGAGCAGCTGCATTATTCCCGTGTATTCCATGTTGGCACCCATATATGCCTTTAAATTGTGGAACAAAATTGAAGTAGTAATTACGGTAAAATGAATTACAGATTGCCGCCTCCAATGGCGTGTGTTCCTTGTAGAACTTTATGTATTTTTCCGTCACCTTTTTCACTGTTATAAAACATTCATTCAGAAATATATTCACAATTTCAGTTATTATGCCCTTAACCACTATCCGAGTTGCGAGTCTCTCTTCAGTTACAGCTAACCAGTGCGCACCTATTGCACTATTGTAAGAACCAAGATGCAGTATTTTGGATTTAAAATTTTGTAAATTCCTTGTAAGAACTTACGAGACCAAGCTGCTTAGGTCATCGGCCCTAAGCTTACACACTGCTTAATCTAACTTAAACTAACTCACGCTATGGACAATACACACATCCATGCCAGAGGGAGGACTCGAACCTCCGACGGTGGGCACCGTCAGGACACAGCAGCCAACCTCTCTTCAGCACCTGTCTACACACGCTCCTCGTCAACGTTTTTATCTTAAGTGCTATTCGGAAAATGTTTGGCAACTCAGTGATAGTGCCGGACTGGAGCTGCATCAAGCTACTCATTTCACTAGAAATAGTTGTAATTTTCTGAACAATTCCTGTTTAATAAGTGATAGCGACACTCTCTCTCATCGTTTACTTGGTCAGAAACCTGCTTCTCTCTGCCCTAGCCTGTACTATAGCAATGAGTAATTGCTCACATTTTTGATACCTCACTGGACGTGTTACTGCAACTGTAGCCAAAGATTCAAATCGCCATGGAAAAGTATGTTTCAAGTCAGATCGTTTTGCTCCTCCCGTACTGTCATTGAAAACGATCACAACGAAATTAAGTATAGGTATCCTATGAAACAGTAGAGTTCATACTGTGGTGCTGTGAAGATGAAAAAAGCAGTTTTTCACATTTATCAGATGACAGATGGAATCTGTCAGATTTCACTAATTATGATTGCATTATTAACTGTTGATTCACAGGAGCTTTTCTGCCGCTTATTGTAACTGTTATTTGAATGTTAGAGCTGGGAGAACAGAAACATCAAATTTTCGTCGTATGGAATGTTCGAATTCACCCTAAGTCTTCACGTTTCGAACAAAGGCAGAGCATCCGTCAGGAAAGCTGACAACAATAAGCCAGGCCATGCCTGTCTTCTGTTGGATGTGCCAATGACAGTGATCTCAATAACAATATTGTACAGCAAATATACATTGCCAACTCAACTACTGGAGAAGCTCCAAAACTGTGAATCGCGTCTGGTGAAGATGCTTTCAAGATTTCGGTCCGATTAAGTCAGTAAAACACAAATAATTGCCGCAGTTATTAATTTATGACATTTAGTTTGCATTCAGTGCACCGATGTATCACAAGTAATTGCACTCTAGCCCTAAACCTAGTTACAGAAATGTGAATAAGACTCATTGACATATAATGAGGATCTTGCGGCCCTTGCCACCTGCAACTACGACACGAAGCTATAGTCACTTCAGAGGTCACTCACAGACCACATCAGCTGGTATCCTTCCTGACGGTATAACAAACTTCGCAACAGCGCAGAATACAGGGTGATTCAAAAAGAATACCACAACTTTAGGAATTTAAAACTCTGCAACGACAAAAGGCAGAGCTAAGCACTATCTGTCGCCGAATTACGGGAGCTATAAAGTTTCATTTGTTGTACATTTGTTCGCTTGAGGCGCTGTTGACTAGGCGTCAGCGTCAGTTGATGCTAAGATGGCGACCGTTCAACAGAAAGCTTTTTGTGTTATTGAGTGCGGCAGAAGTGAATCGACGACAGTTGTTCAGCGTGCATTTCGAACGAAGTGTGGTGTTAAGCCTCCTGATAGATGGTGTATTAAACGGTGGTATAAACAGTTTACAGAGAATGGGTGTTTGTGCAAAGGGAAAAGTTCTGGACGGCCGAGAACGAGTGATGAAAATGTAGCACGCATCCAGCAGGCATTTGTTCGCAGCCCAGGAAAATCGACTCGCAGAGCTAGCAGAGAGCTACAAATTCCACAATCAACTCTATGGAGAATCCTACGAAAAAGGTTAGTTATGAAACCTTGTGTTTAGTGATGAAGCAACTTTCCACACTAACGGGAAAGTCAACCGTCACAATGTCTGTATATGGGGCACTGAGAATCCGCGGGAAACAACTCAGTATGAACGTGACTCGCCTAAGGTGAACGTTTTCTGTGCCATTTCAGCCAATAAAGTTTTTGGTCCCTTTTTCTTCGAAGCTGCTACAGTAACTGGACTACAGTATCTGGAGATGTTAGAGAATTGGCTGTTCCCTCAGCTCGAACAAGAAGCACAACAATTCATATTTCAGCAGGATGGAGCGCCACCACATTGGCACTTATCTGTCCGTAACTACCTGAACGTCAACCACCGAGGCGATGGATCGGACGCCAGGCAGCCCGTGACAGAGCACTTCATCACTGGCCTCCAAGAAGCCCTGATCTTACCCCCTGCGATTTTTTCTTATGGGGTTATGTTAAGGATATGGTGTTTCGGCCGCCTCTCCCAGCCACCATTGATGATTTGAAACGAGAAATAACAGCAGCTATTCAAACTGTTACGCCTGATATGCTACAGAGAGTGTGGAACGAGTTGGAGTATCGGGTTGCTATTGCTAGTGTGTCTGGAGGGGGCCATATTGAACATCTCTGAACTTGTTTTTGAGAGAAAAAAAACCTTTTTAAATACGCTTTGTAATGATGTATAACAGAAGGTTATATTATGTTTCTTTCATTAAATACACATTTTTAAAGTTGTGGTATTCTTTTTGAATCACCCTGTATGTTTGGCAACTCTATGAGCGACGAGTTACTTCCTTGATGACACAGAACTATCCTGCTAAATTCACTTGATATTTTTGTGTCATTTCAATTTAATACTGAGTGATTTTCGCTTGAGATGTGAAGTAAGAATATCAGTTAATCCTTTTGAGTCCACGAAAGTCGTTCCACATGGGAAATACAACTACTGTCGCCCCTTATGTAGCGGTTCATCTGCCATAGCGCTTACTGGGTGAATAAGTAAGTGGAAGACACCACGCCTACTCGCTAGCTCCTAGGTATTGCCAACGGTCATACCATGTTGAATACACCGGTATTCGTCCGATAACCGAAGTTAAGCAACATCGGGCCGGGTTAGAACTTGGATGGGCGACCGCCTGGGAACACGTGTGCCGCCGCTCCACTGAGTGCCAGGTATCTGAGGGTTACGGGCGAGTACTGATCTTTAGATAGAAGGGACAGGAATAAAAGTGATTATTTCTGGAAGCTATGGCAACAGTAAACTGTGGTGAGGCCGTGCAATGCATGTTCGATCGGAATTACGAAAGGGCAATTGCATTTGAAATTCGTAACTTAATATTACACTACTGGCCATTAAAACTGCTGGCTGCCCGTCTGGCAACACGTGTTAATAGGATGGGGCCCCTCCACGCCCGCACCAACGTGGTGAGCAAACCAAAAGTTATACTGTCACCTACGTATAACACGTTAGTTTTAGAATCAGGAGTCACAGGATGCAGGCTGTGATGTTATCCATGCGTCTGGGTAAGATTACTCATTTACATTGTCCATCAGGAGATAGAAGTGGTCGAAAACGATCGAAGGGTAGCGGTTGTAAGGGCAGAGGGAAAAAAGTGCCAAGGCAAGTGCCAAGGGAAAAAAACCTCTGCGACAGTAGGACGGGTAGTAAGGGCAGTAGCGAATTGCTAGCTGCGACAGCGCATGCAAGGTGTGGTTATGTTAGTGCGAGGTATCGTGCATCGTTACCGTTGTCGTTGCTGGCGCTCGTTCCAGGATCTGCTGCTGCTGCGTCCCTGAAACATTTCATTGTCGTCATATATTAGTGGGCGATCGGTCATGGATCAGCTCACAGTGTGGGGGGGGGGGGGGGTGTGGCTGGTTTGTGTGCTGTGTGCAGTACGGTTTCCCTGCGATTGCCGGTATTTCGGCAGGTTAAGCATCTGGTGTTGCCAGTAGTAGCGGAGTTGCAGGGGCTCGCCAGTACTGTCATGTTAGCGTGCTATGGACCATAGATGTTCAGTTTCGTGCTAATAGTGTTTTTGGTCTATTATGTTTCCATCTATGGTTGTGGTCGTAGTTACCCAGAGAAAGGATAAACGGGTTACGCGAGTGTCTCGTGTTTCTGTACAGTCGTGTGGAGAGTTTTTGGAATATCTGCAAGATGGTATCTAGCCGATATTCCCGGTGAAGGTCCGCGGTGCGCGTGTAGTGCGGGGCGTTGCTTATGATTCTGAGTACTTTGTTCTGTATGAGCTGCAGACGGCGCACACGTGTGGGCGCAGCGTATCCCCAAACGGGAGCAGCATACGTCATCAGAGGTCTGATAAGTGTGGTGTACATGGACCTGGACACCCTCCTATTCAGTGTGCTACGCCTGTTAAGCATAGGGTAGAGTTGTTTGAGCCTCGCGTTTGCTTTGTTGGTCACGTGTTGGATGTGGTCCCCCCAGAGTAGTTTCCGGTCCAGCCAGACACCGAGGTATTTGACCTTCTCTCGGAAACGTATTGGGCGTGCGTGTAGTTTTATTTGATTGCAGTGTTGATGTTTGCGCAGTAGTTTCGGTCTTCTGGTGAACAGAACGGCTTCGCACTTGTCGACGTTTACTCTAACACGCCACTTCACCAACCAGGGCTCTGCCGTTCTGAGTGCGGTCTGTAGTCGTGAGTTAATGTTAGACGGCTTCCAATCTTGCGCTAGGATGGCAGTGTCATCCGCGTAGATTGCCATCGTCGTGTTATGTGTAGCTGGGAGGTCGTTAATGTAGAGGTTAAACAGTAAGGGCCCTAGGATGCTTCCTTGGGGTACCCCTGCCTGTATACCATGTCGTGTTGATTGTTTGCCCTGCACGTCAGTGTTGAAACTCCTGCCCGTGAGATATGAGTGTATGAGTGTATGAGTGTATGAGACGTACGAACCCGTCGGGGAACCGTGAGTCACTAAGTTTGCGTATTAGGCCGTTGTGCCATAGACGATCGAAAGCCTTTTCGATGTCCAGGAACACCGCACCAGTTGCTTTGTTCATGTTGTATCCGTGTGTGATGTATTCGACGACGCGGAGGAGTTGTTGTGTTGTCGAGTGGTGATTCCTGAAGCCGAATTGCTCCGGCCTCAGGGTGTCATTTGTAATGCAGTGCCTAGTGAGTCGTTTTAGTATTACCTTCTCAACAATCTTGCTGAGCGCGCTCAGCAGCCTGATGGGTCGGTAATTTTGTGGGAGGGAGTGGTCTTTCCCCGGCTTCCTGAACATCAGGACCTTGGCCGTCTTCCAAAAGGCGGGGAAGTGTTGGTGTTTGAGTATGGCATTCGTGATGTGCGTGAGATATTCTATTGCTTTATCCGTGAACTCCTGGAGGACACGGTTTTGAATGCCATCGTGACCAGGGGCCTTCCTAGCAGTGGTATGCATGATGGCCCATTTCACTTCAGCTGTGCTAGCCTGGCGGATGTTGTTGCGCGCTGGTTGGGCCAGGATGCGAGTGACCTCCTGGTCTGCTGCAAGTGTGAACGCTGGATCTGACGGGTCCATGTTCGGTGTGAATGACGCTGGAAGTGTGAGGGCCATCAGTTCAGCTTTTTCTTCCGCAGAATATGCCGGTCCGTCGGGTCCTTGTAGCGTGGATGTGTAGTGTTTCTCCCTGGTGAAGTGTCGGGCCATCTGCCACACGCCAGGTCGCGTGGTGTCTAGCCCTGCGAGTTTTTGGTCCCACTGTTGTGTTTTAAATGTTTGTATTTTGTCCCGGATTATTCCCTGGAGCCTGTTAATGTGCCGTTTGAAGTGCTGGCGCCTGGTAAAGTGCCAATACCTCCTGAGGCGGTTCCTCATTGAGATAAGGCCCAGGATCTCCTGGGGCAGGGCAGCACTGTATTGTTGTGGTGTGCGGATTGGTATGGTGCCGGCTATTGCATCTTGGACGGCGTTAGTAAGGGTTTCAACAGCATCATCTATGTGGGCTGTCTCATTAATTGCGTGGGTAGGTGGGATGTGACTGTCAAGCGTTTCCTTGAACAATGTCCAATTCGCGCGCTTGTAGTCTAGCATCCTGCGTTGGTGAATGTGCTGCAGTGTTTCTTCAATGTATAGCATAACGGGTTGGTGATCTTAGGGCAGATCGTTTTCAACAGCAACGTTGAGTGTCGTTGTTATTCCCTTGATGAGGGCCATGTCTAATATGTCTGGCCTCTGTCCCCTCCGGTAGGGAATGTGCGTCGGTTCGGTCGGCGCTAGTGTAATGTAGTTTCGTCCTAGCGCGTGTTGGTATAGTTTTTTGCCGTTGGAGTTTCGTATACGTGAATTCCAGTCTGGGTGTTTCGCGTTAAGATCTCCAGCGGCTATTACGCGCGGTGATATGTTGAGTATAGTGCTGATGTCGCGTGTCTTAATGTTCTTAGGACTGTTGTATACTGACACCAGTGTGGTATAGGCTCCGTTGAACTTGACCCTGACGGTGGTTGCCTCTAATTTTTCAAGTTCAGGGAGCACTATGTTTGTGTGTTCAATGTCTTTGTGTATAATGGCCGTTCCACCGAAACCAGAGCCGTCCGGTCGGTCGGTACGATAGACGCAGTAGCTGGTAAAGTTTAGGTGGTTGTGCGGTTTGAGTTTAGTTTCGCTCAGTAGTTCGATAAGGATGCCCTTACGCTCCATGAGCGCGGCAAGTTCCTCCCTTTTGTTGTTGATCCCGTCTGCATTCCAGAACAGGATCTGTGATAGCGTCTGGTTGTTTGCGAAGGGGGCCGGGTGTGGCGTATTATCCATGTAGGGATGTGAACAGTGTGGTGAATGCTGTTTGTATGGCAGTCAAGTACTGTCCGGGTTGGGCAGTCATGAGCTGTGTGAACAGTGTGGTGATGACCGAGAAGATCCTGGCAAAGATCTGTTGGGTCGTATGCTGGGGGAATAGTGTTTCCAATATTTCACCTTGTGTTGTGCGTGTCGACCTGTGGCTCGTTTGTGGTGTTAGCGGCCGCTGGTGCGGGTGTTGGCGTTGTGCGTGGTCTGGCGCTTGTGTTGCTTCTGTGTGCTGCAGTTTGTGGTGCCTGTGTTACAGTTGTGGTGACGGGTGGAGTAGTGTGTGTGCTGGTGTAGCTGGCTTGCTGACTGTGTGCCTGCGTTTCAGTGTTCTGTTGTTGCGGTGTGGTTTGTTGTGGCAATCGTATGTTCCCGTTCTTGTTCCCTCGAGGTCGCCTACGCCTTCTCTGGGTTTTCGGTTCTGGGGGTCCTTGTGTGGGTGCATCTTCCTGTGCGGTCTGCGTGGTTTCGCATGCCGTGGCCTCAGGGAGTGGGGTCGTGTTGTTTTGGGAGCTGGTGTTGGAACCGGTGTGGTTGATGTGTTTTCTGTTGGCTGAGACGGTTTTGTTGTTGTCGCAGCGGTTGTGTTTTGCGAGTGTGATGGGCGCGGAGTCTCCGCCGCCCGCACCGCTCCTCCAGGGCTCGTAGCCATGGCGAACGTTACACCGTTCCTGACAGGGTTTGGTGCGGGCCTTGGACGTGGTATGGCGCTGAGTCCTCTAGCTTGTTGTATTTTACGCCTCTGCACCTCTCAGTATACGTCGCAGCCCCTGTAGTTGGCCGCATGGCCTTGACCACAGTTGGTGCAACGGCATGCGTTTCGTTGTGCTTGTGTACAAGCGTTGGATGCGTGTTTGCCAGCGCATCCGCGGCAACGGGGTGCCAGGCGACAGCGAAGGGCCGAATCGCTGGCAGTTGTTGCATTGTTGGGGGACGAGTGGTGGTTCATATAACTCTACCCTTACGTCCATCCGCAGAAGGCTTTTTATCTGCAGAAGGCCGCGGGAGGCGGCCGTATCGGCCATCTCCACCAGGTAGTGTGGTAGGCGGGTGTGTGTGCGGAAGCCCGTCATTCGGGTAGCACTTCTGCAGTCGAAACCAAGGAAGTTGAGCGCCGCTTGAACTGTTTTGTTCGGTGTGCTGGGGTCCAATCCCTTCACCACGTACTGCTGTGTCCGCTCTTCAGCCGTTCTGTACGTGTAGTGCTCGATCCCCTGTTCTTTGAGGAAGAACAGGAGATCTTTGTATTCTGCGTTAGTAGCCACGTACAGTGAGGCCCTATCCCCAGAGTATTTAGTGTGGAGCGTGCAAGGTGTGTGTGTGTCTCGCTTCGAATGTGGTGTTGAGGACGCTAAGGTCCCCATAGTTCTGTATGACGACTGGGGGAAAACCAGTCTTTTGTTGTGCGGGCGTAGCTGCGGTTTGTGTACTTGTGTTATTACTGACCGCAGGTCGGTTCGTGTTGGTTTGAGTGTTTGTGTTCCTAGCCGGAAGTGTTTGTTTCGGTGTAGGCAGCAACGCCTTTCGGCTGCCTAGCGAGTTTGGTTGCTCGCTTGTGCCTGTTGTGTTTCTGCGTCTGTGTGGTGGGCCCTCCACCTGCCAGGGCCCGGTGTAGTGCTGTTCTGTGTCCTCGTCCGCCGCCGCTGATTCCGCCACTGGAGTCAGCAGCGACAGCGGGACGGTCGTGCAGGAGTCACCAGTAGCAGGCGAGTGCAGCGTTATGTGCAGAAGAGTCACCAGTAGCAGGCGAGTGCAGCGTTACGTGCAATGTAGTCCGTTTCGGCGTGTCGTTTGCGCCGCAAAGGTCGCTTATCAGCCGACGTTGGTCCAGCAGTTCCTGCGCTTGCTGCGCGATCTGCCGATCCTTGTCGGCCAATACCTCCCCCACGGCGGCAAGCGGGACGCTGGCGTCGATGGGGTCAGTCGACCCGAGCGCCTCTTTCGCTGCAGCCTTGCTGCGGGTTATGGCGGGAGAAGCACCGGCGGAATCTGCCATCTTGGTGTTCTGAGAGGGACGAGAAAGGGGAACGACAATTTTGCTCTTTCTGAAAAGAAAAATCCCTAACTGTTTGACCCTACGGAAGTGGGGGGAGTGCCCTACGGCCTAGCGTGCGCCGTTAGTGCAGTGGCGCGGCACCTAAAGGGGGTGTGGAAGAAGAGAATCGGCCTACAGTCGCGGGGTGATCCGACGTGAAGGGGCCCTTGGCACTGATTAACCCTACAAAGAACGAGATAGCCTCGCTGGGCAGTTTGTAACAAACGTTACGGGGTTGCTGTGAGTCTAGGACTCTTCACGGCAATTCTGCTTTCCACAACTACGCGGTTTCTCGACGAAAGGCAGCAAGCTCAACCCTCCGCCGATCCACCGGGCGCTACTGTCGCGCTTCAGAAGAAGACTCTCTGTAGAGCAGAGTGGTCAGCGAGGCCTAAGCCCCAATAGCTACCGATGCACCGGCCATCACCGGCTAAGAGCTCCTTCCGCACGACGGCCAGAGCGCGTCTGGCAACACGTGTGCCGCTCGCTATTGTGCGTCCTAGGTAGCCGAGGATTACCGGCCGCCGAGCCGTCGCCGCCCGACATTCTACCTCGCCGCGCACGCGCCCGCCGGCCCCCGCGCTTCGCCAGCCGTAGCTGTTTCGCTTCTAACGCACGATCCAACGATTCGGTAAGTCACGATGACGACGTATAACCGCTCGAACACGACGTTGCAGTTGCAGTTGCAATTGCAATTCGATCGAGAATACGTGAGACCGACGGCCTTTGAAATCGAAGAATGGATGTTCGACGAACTGCATATAAAGAAGGAGGAACTAAAGAGGCTCATGCTCGATTTTACATTGTATAGTTTATTCATAAAGTTAAAAACACTAATACGGTGTGAAACCCTTGTGTTCACACATGGTGGAATACACCACAGAGACGGCACAGTGAGTGATGTGAAGATCTCCTTCGCCGGATACGGTGTGCGTCATTTGAAAGTGTATAATCGTCCATTTGAAGTGCCTGACGAAGTGGGACGTTACTTGCGTCTTTGTGGCGAAGTAATATCTGTTAACCGCGAGTTCTGGGGTGCTGGCCACCGGTACACGGTGGACTCTGGTGTGACGATGGTGCTCAGAAAACACACGCCTTCCTTTGTAACGATCGGCGTGCATAGGGGAGTCGTGCAATACAACGGCCAGCCCCAAACGTCATCAATCTGCAGGTCCACGGAGCACATGATGGCAACCTGCCCGAGGAGCAGACGTCCGGCGCCACGTTCGTTGTTTGTCTAGTGTGACGCCCAGATATTTGGCCGTTGCGCTCCAGGGGACTGGTCTTCCTCGTAGCGTTATCTCCTTGAGGTCAGCCGGCACTTTCCGGTGGGCAATGACGATTGCTTCTGATTTGGCGCCGTTGTACGTCAGCCGCCACTTTCCCGCCCAGTTTTCCAGA
Organism: Schistocerca gregaria; assembly: GCF_023897955.1. NCBI lineage: Eukaryota > Metazoa > Arthropoda > Insecta > Orthoptera > Acrididae > Schistocerca > Schistocerca gregaria. The sequence goes on along the minus strand of NC_064927.1, from coordinate 105,169,285 downwards.
TTGTTGGTTGCGGATTGCAGTCGTCTTTGTAGGAGTTGCGGCTGCATGCTGCGGCAGTACACTGCAGTATCGTCCGCGTACAGGGCGAGTTGCACCCGATCTGTACGCGGAAGGTCGGCAGTGTACAGAGAGTATAGCACTAGACCCAGGACCGAACCTTGCGGGACTCCGGCGAGTATTCAGCGTTCTGTGGAGATTCCACAGTCTGCCCGTACGTGGAACGTCCGACCTGCGAGGTAACTCTGGGGATTCCTGGGTCACACGTGAAGCTCCTGCAATGTAAACAGTTTATAAAGGAGACCTTTGTGACACACTGAATCAAATTCACGAGACACGCAGAGCAGAAACGCGCCAAAGTACTCGCGTCGGTCCAGGGCACAGAAGGCTTCCTCTGTCAGCCGCAGTAGTTGCTGGATGGTGGAGTGTCCCTTCCGGAATCCGAACTGCTTGTCGGGCAGGAGGCCTTCCGCGTCGATGTGGTTTCCCAGCCGACGTAGGTATAACCTCTCGAAGATTTTCGAGAGCGCTGGCAGCAGGCTGATCGGGCGGTAGTTGCGCACCTGCCTGTGATCCTTCGCTGGCTTGGGTAGGGCCACGATATCTCGGCGTGCTTCCAGCACTCTCGAAATATGCCTGTTCTGATGATGGTGTTGAAAATCCCCATGAGGTGCCCGATGGCGGCAGTTGCTTGAGGAACTGATTTGTGACGAGGTCGGAGCCTCCTGCCTTCCTGCCGTTAAGATATCGTAGCTGGATCTCGACTTCCGCTTCTTCTATCGGCTGGAGGACGGTGTCATTGTCTTAGGCCGCCAAGAAGACCGGCAGTCGCTCCTCCACCGGTGCCACGTGTGCCAGGTCGACGGGGTCTTCCACCGGGGTGAAGTTTGCAGCGAACGCGTCCGCGAGGGCGTTGGCCTATGCGTCCGGTTCGCTGACGAAGACGTTTCCGACTTGCAGTGGCGGTAATTTGGCGGTGCGTCGGATGAATCCTTTCACTGCGTGACATGCTGTTCCGTCCTCGGTTTTCTGCGCCCATTCTTCTATTCTGTGGGCGTCGGCAGCTGCTGTAATTCCCCGCTGCATCCTGTTTAGTTGCCGCTTCGTTGCGGGATTCCGTGTTAGCTGCCATTCGCGGCGAAGTCTATTCTTCTCCGTGATGGCAGCTTTGAGGTGTGGCGGGAATTCTCGGGCGCGTGGCTTCTCGTTATCTATTCTTCTGTTTGGAGTGGCTGCCGCCACAGCTTCTGCGACTCCTCGGGTGAGGTGCCGCAGCGCCGCTTCCGCACCGTGTTCCGTCGGGTTCGGTGCGTTTCCGATCTTGGCCGCCATTTCGGTTGGAAACGTGTCCCAGGTGATGCCCCTGAGGTCAAGGCCCCGTTTGGTTGTTTGGACGATGTCCGCGTTCAGTTCGAAGATCACTGGGTCGTGGTCGGACGCCATCGTGGCCCTTGTGGCGGAGATGAAGTGTCTCACCCCGCGGACGATGGCCACATCTATGACGTCTGGTTGCGCGCCTCTTCGTGCTGGGAAGATGGTCGGCTGGTGGGGTCCTATAACCTCCGTTCTGAGCTGCTCGGCCACCCGTTGTAGACGGCGACCGCTTGTGTTTGTTGTCCTGGAGCTCCAGATGGTGTTCTTGGCGTTAACGTCGTCTCCGAGGAATGTGGTTCCACGGAGGGAAATTAGCGCCGCGAACTCATCTGGCTGCAGTAGTCGGTAGATTGCCACGAAATTTATCTGCCCCTGGTCCGTTTGTGCGGCTACTCCCGTGGCCTCCACTGTAGCGAGTTGCGGCAGGTGAACCCTGTGGTGGGGCATCGTCCTCCTCCTGTACACCGCCGTGCCGCCACCCGCGGTGGGCCGGTCGTCCCGGTAGCAGTGGTAGTTCGCCACTCCCACTTTTACGCTGGGCTTCAGATGTGTTTCTGCGACGAGACAGATGTCCAGATTCTCGTCGCAGATGAAGCTCCTGAATTCAGCGTCCTGGCGACGCAAGCCGTTGGCGTTAAAGACGCCGATTTTTATACCGCAGTCGTTTCTATTCAAGATGTCTGGTGGAGATGGCCAAGGTAAACGTCTGTGTTATCTTCTTCACAGACGCCGCGTATTTGTTAGGGAGGTCCTCGATCACATGGAGGACCGTGTCAATGAGGCCTGCCAACAGCTGCAGCATTTGGGCGGCCTTGTCTTCCTCCTGTGGTTGTTTTGAAGGATGGGGCGTGTCGATGTGCCGCTGTTGGTAGCGGCTTCCGCGCTGGCGCATTTCCGGGAAGTCCACGGGGCTGTCTATTTCGGTGGGCGTCACCCGGAGGCTGCGTCTTCGTTAAGGCCGGTTCCCACTAGGAGTGCCGCGCGGCAGCGGCGTGGTTGCCATGGAAGCGGCGTCAGCGGCACGGCGCAGTGGGCTCTGCGTCGCGGTTTGACCATGTCGAACCGCTTCCCCTGCCGCGCTCCAGGTGCGCGCCGCCAATCAGAGAACACGTTGTGCGTGACGTCACGTACGGAACCCCGGGCCACGCGAATTTTCGCCGAACCGCTGGCGCGGACGCGGCGGCAGCTATGAATCACTTATTATCCGATTCCAAGGATTCGTGGGCATGTTACAGCCTGATATCTTCTCTCGATAAGGACAGAATTTCTTTCCGTTATTCATGGTGGTTACTTGCTGTATCGCATTTACGTAAACCTTTACACGAAATTTTAATGAGCTTGCAGAGGTAAAAACGCATTGCGTGGATTTTGCGTACAGTTCATATTAGGTAATACATTATTGCGTATGAAATTTAGTCAACATATCGAAATTGTTTTTAAAGCTGAGAGCAGATCGATAGTTATCACCGTTCTCGACATATTGAATGATATGTCGGCGGACGGGCTGTGCCGTGAACCGCTCACGAGGCGACCGCTAGTTCGTCCTGCTCGTCGTAAACCATGTGGCTGTATCAACCGCAAATTTCGTAAACGGTTCAAGAGAACGAAACGTCGTTGGTTTTTTTTTCGCATGATAAATATCTATCCCTTCTGAATAACTGTAGCTACTTTCATATCTCGGTAGATAAACAGATTTTGGATGATTTTTTTTTAAACGGCGTTTAACAGCATGTGGAATGAAAAGTTAAACCGAAACTAATTTGCTGGTATGTCATAAGATGTAATTTGCTAAGTATCTACAGCTATTGATTATTTCCTTTGGTAAGTAACAAACGTTTTTTTTCTTTATCCAGTGTACTTTATTGTTTCAAGACGCGTTTCGCCTTTTACTTTAAGGTATCTTCGGTGGAATCTAGAATGATTCAGTTTTGTTTTGATATGTGATACTTGCAGATTATAAAAAGGTTCAGATCTTTTTTTACGTGAATAACTGATTACTTGCAGAGAATCGATTTTTCGCGGACATCTGCGTTTCCCCCACCTGATCACATGCAGGAGGTTGAACTAAAACTTAGAAGAAGAAGAAAAAGAACATGAAATTGTGCTTACGTTCCATAATCTGTCACTAGCTGTAGACATTTTACAGAAAATACTGATTCGAAGTCTTAACTACAGTGTGCTCACCTCATGTTCCTTCCTGTTTGGTTTGTTTATGTACATGTTGCCAACAGAATTATATGCTGAAAACTAATATTTGTTTATTTCTGTTCTCCTTCTATCTGTGTGTGTGTGTGTGTGTGTGTGTGTGTGTGTGTGTGTGTGTGTGTGTGTGTGTGTAGCCAGTGATAGTTATAGAAAGTTGAAAGTGAATGCAGTAATTGTCAGATAGTGGTTGAAAGATTTGGTGTTCAGCTGTTTTCAGTTTTGGTTTAAATGTTTTGTGGAGGAGTGCATGGAAGAGTAAATTCACTACTTACATCAATAGATAAAATAGCAGAATAGCATTTCAATAGATGATTATTATCAGAATACTATCACCCAACCCCTTTGTACTCTCCCTTTGTCGCCTCATAACATGTTCTGTCAAGTAACCCCTCTTGTAGTCAAAGTTGTGCCGTAATTTCCTATTCCTCTTCTATATAATTCCGTACCTCTTCTTTAGTCACACGATCCTCGTATCTAATCTTCAGCATTCTTATTGATCACCACGTTTTGAAAGCGTCCATTGTCTTCTTGACAGAACTGTTCATCGTCCACGTTTCACTTACATACAAGACTGGATACTACGTTAAAAAGGTATTTGTGTGGAGTGCAACCATTAGAATTCATATTCGGTGTGAACAAATCATCTTTTTCAGAACACTTTTCTTGCTATTGACAGTCTTCAGTCATGTTTGCTTGTACGCCAGGAAATGCCTTACAATTTAAAATCTGGTTTCGAAAACTCTGTTCCAAATATATATTATTCTTTCGCGATTCTTAAGCAAGGTGCTGGCAATGATTACACTATGCTCTGTGCGAAACTACCAGGTGGCTTCCAGTTTCACCCCTTCCACCTAGCCTTCGTGTTCTTACTGTTTTCGTGTACCTGCTTCCGTATCACATTTTAAATTTTTGTCTCACTTAACTATCTGAATAATCTCTTTTGTCGTCAATGTGTTAGGAGATAGTGAACAATCATGAACGGCAGTCATGAAATCTGTTTATGGTGAAATGAGAAAACATGAATAATTAAATATGTGAAAGAGTACATTGTACAGAAAATTAAAAATTGGTATGTCTTCACCCAACTTCGTCTTCCCTTCATGTAGGCGTAAGATATAGTTAATCAAACGCACCGCGCGTTTCAGTGGGTCCTGCCCCGTACCTCAGTGACTGTCCGTCATTGGCTACCGCTAGCGTCTGCCGCTTCCAGATGGGAACGCCGCCGCCGCCGCCGCCGCCACCGCCGCGCACATTGTGGAGGGTTGAACCCTCTGCTGTTATCGAAGTTCTAGCACCTGTAATGTGCTTCTCCTTCTGGCATGGTGTTGGGAGATGTGATGTCGTGATTTGTTGTTGTTGCTTTTGACTGTTGTGCTGTAGAAGATGGCGGAAAAGGAACGGCCCATTGACTAGCCAGGAATATTATTATACTAAATTATAGAATAAAGGATAGGAGGAGGAATAGTTAGAGTGAGTGAAATCGAAAGGCCATTATCCTGGCCGCCTCTTCCTCGTAGCGGCGTCTTGATGGTGGCAGACAGTTTTGAAGTGATGGTTTGGGGGGGGGGGGGGAAGAGAAAGTAGTCAGAGAGTGACAGCTTGAGAAGTGGAAAGAGGAAGGGCCTGTCGTGATTAGGCCATCATTGGGGGGCAGAGTGGGTGGAAGGGGGGGGGTGACGTGCTTGTGAGGGTGTATGACATGACATGGTGGTGGATGATCGATGATGTGAGAAAGAGTAGGTGACAAGAGATGAGGTGGCTTATGCATGCGAATTCATGGGGGGCGGAAAAGAAGGTCTGGCCATCGAGTGGTGGCTAGACGATGAACACGGGTACCCAGGGAGAGGATTAAGGGATTAGGAGAGTGACGTGTTTGTTGGTAAAAGGAATTGGCTGCAGATAGGATGCGGGTGCGAAGGAGCGACACGTCAGCCACGTTGTGGAGTTCTTGGGTTGAGAAGTCGAAAGGGAGGTGGAGGGCACGCCGGAGAGCCCGATTCTGGACGGTTTGGAGTCGGCGGAGGTGGGTGGGGGCAGCATTGCCGCACACCACCGCCGCATATTCAAGGATGGGACGAACAAGGGAGGTGTACAATCTAACAGCAAGGTGTGTGGGGAGTGAAGAGGTTGGATTGATGAGAGGGTAGAGCAGGCAGAGCCGCCCCATTGCCTTACAACGCACGTCATCGATGTGGGGGCGCCAAGTAAGGCGCTGGTCCAGGGTAACACCCAAGTACAACGCAGTACGAGTCCAGGGGACTGGGGTACCAAGGACAGTCACCTGAGGGAGCCGAATGGGAATATGGCGTCGGCAGATGATAAGGGCTTGGGTCTTGGAGGGATTAAATGCCTGACGCCAGGTCCTAGCCCAATCGGTTAAGGATTCTGTAGCCCCCTGGAGCCGCTGTTGTAGACCTGCCGCACTCCGAGAACGAGAGAAGAGTGCAGTATCATCTGCGTAGAGAGCTAAATGTACCCTCGGCGCAGAGGGCAGATCGGCTGTGAAGAGGGAGTAGAGTAGCGGTCCAAGTACGCTGCCTTGTGGTACTCCTGCCCTAATGCGTCGTCGTGTAGATTTCCCATCAGGGATCCTAACGTGGAAGATGCGACCTTCCAGGTATGTGGCTATTAGCCTTACTTGAGACACTGGAAAGCCAAGGGAAAATAGTTTGTAGAGCAGCCCTTCATGCCAGAACGAGTCAAACGCTCTGGACACGTCGAGGAGTATGGCCCCGAAGTACTCCCTACGTTCTATGGCGTCCAGTGCCTCTTCTACAAGGCGCAGGAGTTGGTGAGTGGTTGCGTGTCCCTGCCTGAAGCCAAACTGCTCATCAGGGAGGACTCGTTCTCGAGCAATATGGATGAGCAGTCGTTTAAGGTACAGCCTCTCGAACACCTTGGAAATGGCGGGCAAGAGGCTGATGGGGCGGTAGCTGGCAGGGGAACGAAGATCCTTCCCAGCCTTGGGGATGGCGACCACCTCAGCATGTTTCCAGGCAGTGGGATATTGCCTAGTTGTGAGGATGTTGTTGAAGGTGGCCGTCAGGATGGGAATAGAAGCTGGGGTAGCTGCTTGAGGAGGGCATTCGTCAGCTTATTGGGGCCGCCAGCTTTCTTGGATTTGAGGTACCGCAATTGCAGTTCAACCTCTTCTTCATTGATGGGGGTGATTTCATCCTCAGGGTCCTGAACGGCAAGGAATTGTGGGAGGCGTGCCGTTACCAGGCGGATGTGGTCGGGGTCAATGGGGTCGTTGACCGGGGTGAAGTTGCGTGCGAAGACATCAGCCAAGGCATTTGCCTTGGCGTCTGGTTCGGACACAAAATCATTGCCGACCTGGAGGGGGGGGAATCCTTTGCTCTCGTCTCAGAAGGCTTTTTGTGAGCCGCCAAGCGGACGGGTCACTCAGGTCAATGGCAGAGATTTTGTTCTCCCATGCCTGATTGCGGTGGTCTTGCACCGCAGCCTTGATTTGGCGCTGTAATCTACTGATGAGGCGCTTGGTTGCCGGATTCCGAGTGAGCTGCCATTCTCGGATGGTCCGGTTTTTCTCTGTGATGAGAGCAAGGATGTTGGGGGGGGAGCAGACGCAGATGGTCTGGGGGCCGGGGTGGACGGTGAGGGGTCGCTGCTACTGCAGCATCTAGGGCTACGGTGGTGAGGTGAATGAGGGTGCGATCTGCGTCAGTTTGATCGGCAGCAGGGATTGTGGGTAGGGCTGCTTCGACCTGTCGCTGGTAGGACTGCCAGTCAATACCGCGGATGTTCAGGCCTTCACTCAGCACCGTCGGGACTCCAACGAGATCGATGGAGTAGATGACCGGCCGGTGGTCAGAGGCCAGAGCGATGCGGGTGGCTGCAGTGATGGGGTGGGGTAGACCTTTCACCACTGCGATGTCTAAGACATATGGGAGACGTCCTCCAGTGGGGTATATGGTGGGGTCATGCGGGCCGATGGTGCGGGCATGGTGCCGCTCAGCGACCCGGAGAAGTCGACGACCAGATGTCTTTGTTAATCTACTATTCCAGGCAGCATGTTTGGCATTGAAGTCACCGCCAACGAAGACGTCGTTGCCGAGCGACAGCAATGCCTCGTAGTCTGGTGTTTCAAGGAGGCCTCGAGGTGGTCTATAAAGAGCCACGAACGTGATGGGACCCCTCACCGTGTGGACAACAACGCCAGTGGCATCCACAGTGTTAAGTTGGGGGAGGGGGATGGGGTGGTGACGGAGGGAGTTACGTACGTACACCGCCGAGCCGCCATAGGCGGTGGGCCTGTCTGTCCTGTAGCAGGAGTAGTTTGCTACACGGACAAGAACACCAGGTTTGAGGTGCGTCTCAGCAACAAGGCAGATATCAACCCTCTCATCTAGGAGGAATTGTCGGAACTCGCCCTGTTGTTTGGGGAGGCCGTTGGCGTTCCAGATCATGGCTGTCAGTCCGTGATGTCTAACAGCCATGACTGGTTGGAACGGGAGTGGTGGTGGTTGTGGGGGACATGGATTGGGAGAGGGCAGTGGCAAGTTGGTGCGGGATGGTTTGAAGGAGGGAGTGTAAAGTGGTGGAGATTGCCAACATTGTTGATGAGGTCGCTGAAGTGGGTGGGAAGTGAGGGTGGGGTTGGGATAGGGTGCTGCTGAGATTGTACCGGGGTGGGGAGGGGGGCCAGCAGTGCTTGACACCTGCTGGTTGGATGGGGAAGGAACAGCGGAGCGTGACACCCGCTGTGGGGAGGGGGGAGCAGTGCTTAACGCCTGCTGGGTGGGGAGGTGTGGGAAGGCTGCTGGGGGGGAGGGATGGTGATGGAGAGGAGGGGGGGTGGGTAGGAGCCCAGAGTGGCGGGATGGGAGCGAGACGCACATTGGGAGTAAGCCCGCGGCGCCGATCCCACCAGGGCACCAGAATAACTGGTGCCCCCGCGGGCCGCCGCCGATGGCCTTGCAGCCCTGGCTTGATTCTCCCTGAATTGTTTAATTTTTGGGCAGCCCATGTAGCTGCCCGTGTGATTCCCGCCACAGCAGGCACAGGTGGGAGGGGCGTCTCGGGGTTTAGAGCACTCCGAGGAGGCGTGTCCACCGGCACACTTCACGCAACGCACCTCGCGGGTGCAGTCAACTGCGAAGTGCGCCAGTCCCTGGCACCTATAGCACACCAGGGTCATCCTCCTGGAGCGCGGTTTCTCGATCGTCACGCTGGCATGTTCGAGGAGCGAGAGGGTCAGGAGGTGGCGGTTCTCCGGCGTGTCAGGGGCGGAGACGAAGAAGAGTGGAGTGGGGCGACGGGTTCGAGGGGAGATGATGCGTGATATGACTGTGGGGGTGATATTAAATGATGTGAGTGCCTTCCTCAGGTCATCGTCAGAGTACTCCATGGGAAGCCCTCTGACGACGACCCGGAGGCGGCGGATCCTTGTGGGGGGGGGGGGGGGTGGAGAAACCTATTTTCAGTTTGCTCAATATAATGAGCGTCTTAGCCAGGTCGGAGGGAGACTGGACAGACAGTCGATAATTGTCGTTTCCTGACCACTTTATACGGAAGGAGTAGTCCGTGTGCGTGGTCAGGATGTCTGCCAGCTCTTCGTAGGGCCCTTTGTGCTGGATATAGATGGGTGGTGGAGCAGGGGGGGTGGCTGAGGGTGGGGGGGAGGAGGATTTGGGGGGGTGTCTGCGGTGCCATCAATAGCAGCAAATGCGTTGCTGACGGGCACATCCGTCAACGACGTGGTGAACTGATAGCGGGGTGCCGTTTTGCGCGCCACCTGGAACCCTTCCGCGTCAGTAACGGTCTTCTTCTTCTTGGTTAGCCCGCGTTCGGCAGGCTGCGTAGCCTCGGAGTCGGACGAGGCTAACTGCCGCTTCCGACGCTCAGCGACCGGGCGCCGATGGTCGTCGTCGAACTCCATCACGCTCCTGTCATCGCTGTCGTCGGCTGCGGCAGTCATATTGGGGAAGAGGAGGGCCTGCAGCCGAGCACTGTCGACCTGCCGGCCTCCCTCCTCCGCGGCATCACGGAGGGCGATGAGTTTCTCTTGGAGACCCTCCTGTATGTCTGCGTCAGACATCAATGATACGCGACATCATCTTCAGGTGCCGGAAGCTGTTGTGGGACACATACAGCGTCCTCTATGTCCGGCATGTCGAGTGCTGATCTGGTGGGTGGGGGGAGGGGGGAGCGGGATCTAGTACGCGGCGCACGCGGGCTTGTGCCACGTGAAGGGGGCCCTGGTGCGCAGATTTCCCTAATATTGGCCCTAGGTGCAGTTTCATCGATGGCTGCATCAATGAAACTGCAACCGGGAGTGGCAGGGGAGGGGCAGACAATCGTGGATGTGATGGTTGTGGTGGTGATAGTAGTGGTGCCGATGGTAGTGATCGGCAATGTGACGTCACCGGCTGCGGCAGTCTTGGTCCTTTTTGAAGTCCCAGTGGTGTCCGTAGTCGTGTGCGTGGTCGTCGTAAGTGGGGGGCCGGATGGGGCCGCCGACGAAGCAAGCTCCGCCGGATGGCGATACGCCACCCGCGTCGCATTGGTACGCACACTCTTCGCCCACGGCATTCCAGCTCGGAATGATGGGAACGCCAATTCCGTGAGCCACCGCGTCAAAGCGGAAAACGCTTGCCGCTGCCGTTGCCCCACGCCGCGCTCTAGTGGGAACCGGCCTTTACTCGTTCTTGCGTGCGCGCTGCGCGCTCCCGGTAGCTGTAGTGGCTGCCGTCTGATCAGCTGATCGCTGCCGTGCCCACGCGTTAGCACGTGGTGCCGGCTGCGGCCGTGCGGTGCTGCCATCTGTGAGCGGCGCGCCTCTCTGGGCGTCACTCGCCGCTGGCTGTGTCCCTGAGGTGCTGCCACCACGCGGCGAGTTGTGGGACTCCGTCGTGGTAGCGGCCTCCACAATTTTGTTGTAGGTAGCTGCGGAGACTGCCTTACCGGCTGCTGCGTCTGCATGTTGCTGCCCTCTGGTGGTGACGAGCTGTACTCGGCGGCTCGGTGCTGTCCTCTACGTGGCGAGTTTGGGCCGTGTTCCCTCCGCGCTGCTGCTGCTGCTGCTGCTGCCGCCCTTGGGCGCGATCGAGGAAGGCTATGTACGTGGCCATGTGGTTTTCACCGCACCGCACGGTGTGAAGTCCTTGTGTGGTATTCATTTCATTGGACAATCGCGAGATGCGTGTTCACCTGCGCATCTCACGCATCTCTTGTCCATGCCGCAGTGTTTTTGGACGTGGCCTAGTTGCTGGCATCTGAAGCACTGTGCGTAAGGTTGTTTAGTGCGCAGATTTTCAGGTGTTACACTGCAGTTTGCGATCAATCGGAGCTGGAACAGCTGTCTGTTGCGCTCTGTGTTGGGAGCATACACACAGAAGAGCGGCGAGTCTTTTCTCGTTATTGGGTTTTTCATTTTAGACACACTGCTAACAGCGTTGCCCATGTCCTCAAATTCCTCTTTGATATGACTTGGTTAAGTTTTGTATGAGAACCATCGGTACACTACTCGCAGCGGTTTCTCCCTCGTTGACGAGTACTTGTAGAATTTGATGCCCCTGTCGGGAATTTCCTTATTGAGCATCATATAGTCAGTGGTGCTGTTCGTCTGGACTTTGAAGAAGTAGACACAGGTATTATGAAATTGTTTTTCCCTAGCACCTTCTGCAGCAGTTGTTGCAGCTCGCGGAATGTGCCGGGTAGTCCAGTACCAGCGGTGGCGGTTTAGTGCGGCGTGACGGTGCGGGCGTCTTTTGCACCTCGTCTTCGCTATCGTCATCGCTCACGGCATTATATTGATTTTCCACTGCTATCGGAGTGGAGGATGGGATGTTGGCGCGCTTTCCCGGTTTCCGCACTTGTTGCAAGCCGTCTGCATCTACCTGCTGTTGTGCTCCACCTCCATTGCTGCGCCTGCGACCTTTGCCTGCAGCCTTGGGCCGTGCGGGAGGGCCAGTTGCCTTCCGAAATTAACGTGCATTAGCTGGCACGGGGGCGTCTCCGTCTGAATGCCTTCTCTTGTTCTGAATGGCTTGGTGTTCCATTTCAGTAACATCTACGGCGGTTTCCTTGGTTTGGACACCTTTGGGGTGGGCCGCCAATGGTGTGTTGAACTTCGGCAGGAGGTCCAACAAGGAGTTGAGCTCTGCCTCTGCAACTTCTGTGTCCTGGTTTGCAGGCGTTGTTGTTCTTGCAGGTGCGGTGCTGGCTGTGGTTTCGGGCTTGGACGCCTCGTTCTCGTCATCGAGGACGTTGTAACTCCCTTCGGTGTCCATGCATGCTTTCCTCATTTCCTTGCGGATGCGCTGGAGAACCGCTGCAACGAGGGAGTGAGAAGGGGAACACACTGCTGCTGTAGAACACTGGCAACATCTGCCAGGTGTGCGGGCAGTGTAAGCAGCGTAGCTGCTGTTCCTGCGTTGACCTCTGTGTTGTGTTTGGGTTCCTAACTCCTTGAATTGTCCTCAGGGAGCGCCTCTGACTAGGGAGGCGCTCTAAGTGACGTCACCGACACCGCGGGAGTTTAGCTGTTCCCGCAGGAGGTCGGGCCAATGCGTTGTCGGCCTGAGGTGGACCTGGCGGCCCAGCCCACGAATCAGGCGTCTGGCAGAGTGTTCCGCAGCGTTGTAGAACACTCTGGCGATGTGCCGGAAGCGGTCCTGCAGTAGCGCGACGCCTGCTTCCTCGTGCAGTAGCCTCGTTGGGTAGCGAGGCGGCTTATGGAAGGCATGGCGCAGCGCCCTGTTTTGGACGCGCTGAAGCACCGCGATGTGCGAGGCGGCAGCGTTGCCCCATACCACGGCAGCATACTCCAGTATCGGCCGTACCATGGCCAGATACAGAGTGAGGATGTGGCGTGGAGGGAGTGTGGAGGAACGGTTGAGCAGTGGGTACACCGTCCGAAGACGCCCCACAGCTCGACGCCCCCCCCCCCCCCGAAGTCACGGACGTGGGGGAGCCACGTCAGGTGCCGATCGAGCGTCACCCCGAGGTATTTTCCTATCCGCAACCATGGGATGGGGCCTCCCATGATCGTGACTAGCTGAAGTTCGGAGGCAGCCTTTTCCTGATAAGAAAATGGCCTGGCTCTTTGCGGCGTTAAATTTTAGTCGCCATTTGGTAGACTCGGTACCCCGTGTGCAAAGAGTTTGTACACGAGGCCGTCATGCCACACGCAGTCGAAGGCCTCGGAGACGTCGAGATTATTTTTTTTTTAATAGAGGTGGAGCCCCTCCACGCCACACCGGCATGATGGCCAACACAAAAGGTCTACTGCCATCTCTGCATAAGGGTTAATATTCACTAAAGTGAGGTGTCGCAGGATGTGGGTACTGCGAGGTTTGCGTACGTCTGGTTAAGATTAACCATTAATACGGGCTCATCTGGAGATAGATTGGTCGAAATATGTCTAAGGGTAGCGGTTTTATGGCAGAGGAAAAAAAGTACCGAGGCAAGAGCCAAGGGGGGAAAAAAACCTCTGCGATAGTTAGGTTGGGTGGTAAGAGCAGTAGCGGTTGTCTTGCTGCATGCGATAGGTTGTGCAAGGATAGTCTTTGTTAGTAGTTGGTATCATGCATGTCGATACCTTGGCGTTGTGCTGCTCGGCAGCTGGCGCTGGGTGCTGGTACAGAGTCCTCGTTCAGCGTCAGCAACATGCAACAGTTAGGTTTGTTATCGATCTTGTGTCCGATATGTCATATATCGGAAGCACAATGTGAGGGAACTTTGGCAGCTTGTTTGTGCGTCTGTGGGCGAGCTCGTCAGCTCTAATAGCAGCTGGTAGTTACCGGTCAGTATTGCTGATACGCAAACAAGCGACAAACGTCGGCAATCCCCTGCATATGTTAGTTTACCATAGGTGGCTATTCCCTAGCTAGCAGGGTCTTTGGCCGCTTGTGCTTCCACCTGTGGTTGTGATCGTAGTTTCCCAGAGTGAGGATGAAAGGATTGTTCGAGTGTCTCGAGTTCCTGTATAGTCGTGTGGCGTGTTTTTTGAGTACTTCCTTGAGGGTATCAAGACGGTATTCATGGTGAAGATCCACGGTGCGTGTGTTGCGTTGCTAATGATTCGTAGCACCTTGTTCTGTATGATCTGCAAGCGGCGCAATCGTGTAGGAGCTGCGTATCCCCAGACGGGAGCTGCGCACGTCATCAGAGGTCTAATCAATGTCATGTATATGGACCTCGACACCCTCCTATTCAGTGTGCTTTCCCTGTTCAGCATTCGGTAGAGCTGTTTGAGCCTCCCGTGCGCTCGGTTGGCAACTTATTCGATGTGGTCCCCCCATGTAAGTTTCCGGTCCAGCCACACACCAAGGTACCTGACTTTCTCTCGGAAACGTATTGGGCGTGTATGTAGTATTACTGGTCTACAGTCTTGATGTTTGCGCAGTAGTTTCGGTCTGCGTGTGAACAGAACTGCTTCGCACTTGTCGACGTTTACTTTAATACGCCATCTCTCCAAGGATCAGCTGTTCTGAGTGCTGTCTGTATTCGTGAATTGATGTTCGACGGTTTCCAGTCTTGCGCGAGGATGGCTGTGTCATCCGCACACACGGCTAACGTCGTGTTTTGTGTCGCTGGGAAGTCATTAATGAAACAGGTTAAACAAGATGGGCCCTAGGATGCTTCCTTGGGGTACTCCAGCTCGTATACCAAGTTGTGTTTACTGTTTATCCTGCACGTTAGTGTTGAAACATCTGTTCGTGAGATAGGAATGTATGAGACGTAAGAGTCCGTGCGGGAAACCAGCTTCGCTTAGTTTGCATATGAGTCCATTGTGCCAGAGACGATCGAAAGCCTTTTCGATGTCTAGGAACACGGCCCCTGTGGCTTTGTTCATGTTGTAGCCATGTGTTATATGTTCGACTACGCGGAGGAGTTGTTGTGTTGTCGAGTGGTGATTCCTAAAGCTTTATCCGTGAACTTGAACAGTGTCCAATTCGCGCGCTTGTAGTTAAGCATCCTGCGTGGTTCGATGTCCTGCAGTGTTTCTTCCGTGTGCAGTATTACAGGCAAGTGGTCTGAGTCAAAATCGTTTTCAACCGTAAGGTTGAGTGTGCATGTGATGCCCTTTATGAGGGCTATGTCTAACACGTCTGGCCTATGTCGAGCCTGTGTAGGCACGAACATGGGAACGTCCGGTCCAAGTATAATGTTGTTTCGGCCTAGTGCGTGTTCGTACAGTTTCTTGCCGTTGGAGGTTCGTATTCGTGAGTTCCAATCGGGTGTTTTGCGTTTAGGTGTCCAGCAGTGATAACCCGCGGTGATAAGTTGAGTACTGTGCTGATATCGCATGTTACTATGTTTTTAGGAGGATTGTATATCGATACCAGTGCGGTGTTGGCTCCGCTGAACTTGACCTGACGGCCGTGGCCTCTAGTCTTTCTAGCGCAGGGAGCTCGATGTTCGTGTGTTCTATGTCCTGTGTATGATGATTGCCGTGCCGCCTCCCCTCCTGCCATCCGCTCGTTCGGTACGGTAGACACAATACCCTGGGATGTTTAGTTGTTTGCGAGGCGTTGGCAGTGTTTCGTTCACAAGAGCGATTCGGATACCCTTTCGCTCCATGAACGCGGCCATTTCGGCTTTTATGTTTGCGATCCCGTTGGCATTCCAAAACAGGATCTGTGTGATTGTATTTAGGTCTGCGTTTCGGGGCTGGTGTGTTGTATTATCCATGTAGTAGTGTAAAAAGTGGTGTGTTAGTGGCTTGGAAGCTAGTACAGTTGAGAGTGCTCGACATGAACTGCATGCAGAGTTGAGAGACACACCCCATAATCTTCGTGACTATTTCGGTGGTTGTGCGTCCGGGGAATAATGTTTCCATTATTCTCTGGAATGTTGTCGTAATGTTGGTCATGTCGGCCTGCCAGTTACTGGTCGTGTTAGCGGCCGCTTGTTCCTGTGTTGGCGTCTGGTGAGGGCTGGCCTGAGGGTCGGCTGTACGTGTCGCGATTGTGGGCGCCTGTGCATTCTCTGTGGTGAGTGGGTGTGTTATGTGGGTTTTTGAGTTGGTGTCCGGGTTGTGTTCATGAGTGTTGGTGTTCTGTTGTCCGTGTACTTGTTGTGGTGTGGTCGTGATTCCTCGTGCTGCGGCTGTTTCTCATTCTCCTCCTCTGGCGCTGTGGTCGTCCCTGTGTAGGTGCGTATTCTGTAGCCTGTGGTGGGCTGCAGTCCGCGATCTCAGGGGGTAGGGTGGTGGTGTTCCTGATTTCGTGTGGTGTGCCTGGTGCGGTGTTGGTGTCAGGTGTTGTGTTTGTCTGTTGTGTGTCTGTTGCTGGGGGTGTTTGCTGGGCGTGTCTTGACCTCTGGGGCTCCTCTGACCGTCCCGCGCTGCTGCGGTTGCCAGCGACCACTCCAGCGAAGGATATTCCACGTCTTATTGGGCGCGGGGGCGGTTTCGGAACTGTGATGGCGGTAGGTTTGGCATGTTTCGCTATTTTGCGCCTCAGAGCTGCTTTGTAAGCAATGCACCCTCTATAGTTTGCCGGATGGGCAGCACCACAGTTGGCGCACTTGCGAGGTGCTGTATGGGGGAGTTTGCTGCGTTGGGTCGTGTGACTGCCAGCGCAAATGCGCAAAGCGCTGGCAGTTGTGGCGTTGTTGGGGTTTGCGCGGCGTGTTGTAAATCCTTACACTGACGACCATGTGAAGAAATAGCTTTAACTTCCGCAGGTCACGGGACTTGGCCGTGTCGGCCAATTCCGCCATGTAGTTATGAGACGGTCTCGCTGTGCCGAACTCTGCTCTCGGGTGGGAGTGCATTCGGGTAAACCGAATGTCAGAGAGTTCTTCAAGTACTGCGTCGGTCGGGGTTCGTGAATCTATCCCCTTGATCACGTACTGCTTTGTCTTTCCAAGGACTTCTCTGTACGTGAAGTGCTCTACCTTCCTTTCTTTTAGAAAGTCCAGTAGATTTTTGCAATCTGGCTTGTTCGCCACGTACAGTGCCGCGTGTTCCCCAGTGAGCTTAGAGTAGTATGTTGTGGGGCTGTGTTTTTTTGTTAAATTCCTTGTTTAGGAGACTTAATTGTGTATGATGACCGGTGGGAAGCCAGTTGCCGTATTGTTCGTGTTCTGCGTAGCTGCTTGTATATTTGTGGATGCTTCAGTCGAGAAGCGCCCCCCCCCATATAGACTCTCGCCCGCCCTCCTCCCACCACGCGCACCGGGGGCATAGAAGCGCAGCACGGGGCTGCCACACAACGCCACAAAATTGTCGTGTGCGGGGGCGTACGGTTCGCGATTGCGCCGCAAAATTGTCGTGGACAGATTCGGACGTGGTCCCTTTGTGGTGCAGCTGCTGCCGGTCTACTGGCAGCGCTGTGGCGGCGGGGGCCGCGGCTTTCTCGTTCAATCGTCGCCTGATGTGCCGTCGTGATCTGGTCAGACACTGCCGCAGGGCATCCTCCCTGCCCCCCCGAGAGTAGGGAAATTCCTATGTCAGGGCCCGTAGTGTTACCCGGTTACCCGCGCGTAGTATATGCTAGGGCTGGCGCTGTTCGGGGAGACCTAACGGTGCCAACGAACGAACAACCAGTGCCCCTTGGCAGTGCATGTCTGGCTTCAGGTTCCGGTAATTCAGCCATATTGGGTAAGCCCAAAGCCCCAGTCCGCTGCGGCACCCAGTCATTGGGTTCCCGCGGCCAACCCACAACAAACATTACCAAAGCAAAGACACGATTACAAGTCGCGGACGTAATGCCAGCGCCTAAGCGCCCGGCCCCAAGCCGGCTCGCTGAAGAACAAACAACAGAAAGAGCTGATGACATGGACACTCGGGGGGGGAGGGGGGGAAACAGTCGTAGCCAATGTCCCCACATCAAATAGCTTCGCCCCGATTGCTCCCGAAAACACGGAAGCGACCGAGGCGACGCGTAACCGACCGTCAACCTCAGGTGCGCAAGCGCCGCAGAAACGGGAAAAGGTGCCGCCGATCATTGCCACCATCGTAAACGGCACGATGAAGATAATCAAAGAGGCTGCCCCCCACCTTAAATGAGGTCTAAACACCTCATGCAGGGGCTCCTCTATCAAATTTCAGCCATCTACCCCACCCAACTACAGGTATCTGGTGGAATACTTCACACAAAAGAAGATACCGTTTCATTCTTACCCGGTAGCTGACAAACACACCTATAAGGCGGTGATTAAAGGTCTCCCTCGAGACACAGACCCCGCCGAAATTAAAGAACTGCTGCTTCAACGACAATTCAGGGTCATTGAAGTGAAGCAAGAAACGCGTGCTTCCGACCCGAGCAACCCTGGCGAGGGAAGGAAAAAGAGAGCATCGTTTAAGGTGATCCTGCACCCCGACGAGAGAAACAGGGAACTGCTCAAAATAGAGCTATTCATGAATTGTAAAATCACGATTGAAAAATATAGACAGCCTGAAGGCCCTGTACAGTGCCATCAATGCCAACAATTGTTTCACTCCGCGGAGCAATGCCACCATCCCCCGAAGTGCCTTAAGTGTGCCGGCCCACACTTAACTAACACATGGAAAAAGAGCCGTGCAACACCGGTAAAATGCGTACTTTGCGGGGGCGACCACCCGGCAAACTACAGCCGCTGCCCGACACGTATACAGCTCATGTCTACCCGTCCCCCATGGTCGGCAAATGGTGCGGCTTTGTCGCGAGGCGCCTCTGCGCCTGCGGCATGATCGCAGCCGACCTCTGCGGCCACGGCGACGGCAGCCAGCTCTGCCACCGCCAACAGCCGCAGAACGACTGTGCGGGGTCGCGAAGCATTCCCTGCGCTTCCCCCACCACGCGCCCCGACGGCCGCTGCCGCCTGGGTACCCCCACCCCGCCCCCAGCACGCTGAGGCGCCTGCAGCTGCCGCACCGCCTCAGTCGTTCGCTGGCCAGCAGCCAGGAACGTCGCTCGGCTTCTTAGACGAGCTGCGACAACTGTTTGCAGGCTTCAGCCTGACAAATATACTCACCACATTTAGGGACACATTGGCGCGCGTGCGTGCCGCGCCTGATGGCCTAAGCAAATTTATGGCCCTCGCTGAGGGAGCCATGTCATTATACACAACTTTAGATGGATCGCCGTGAATCCAACAAGTTGAAAATAGCAACCTTTAACGCCAATGGCGTAAAATCACAAAAAACATGTACTCGAAGAATTTCTAGACCGGCATGCTATCGATGTAGTGTGTCTGACGGAGACCCACCTTAAGCCCGAGGACCGCTTCTCCGTAAGAAATTACAACATACACAGAGTTGACCGCGTAGGCCGCGAACGCGGCGGAGTAGCGGTCCTCGTAAAAGGCAGAAGGTGTTTCCGCACCGTGGAACTACCGCAGACAAACAGCATCGAGGCAGCCGGTATAGAAATAAAAATTGCAAACGCGTCATACACAATCATTTCCGCTTATCACCCCCCGGGCACCACCATACTGCAGCAGGACCTTCAGGCTCTACTGGGTACTGGCGTTCGTGTGATTGTGGGAGGGGACCTAAACTCGAAGCATAGGGCCTTTGGCTGTCGCGGCGAGAACAGAAGTGGTGAGAGATTGCGTAGACTCGTTGAGAGGCGTGCCGCCCTCAGCGTCATCGCACCTGATGAGCCTACGCATATCCCTGTAGACCCGACAAAAAATCCAGACATCCTGGATATTTTCGTCGTAAAAAACTTTGCTCTCGAAGCGACAGTCAGTGTGCACCACTAGCTGAACTCTGGCTATGTCCAGAACGACCGGGTTGTGATCAGTGTTGAAGACGATGCCGGGAGGATGGCAAAAACAGAAGTAATTACAAACTGGGACCGTTATAAATATCTGGTGGGTGAGCACGTGGAGGAAATCCCGCAGTTGGAGACAGAGAATGATATCGACGACGTGATATCAAATTTTACAGACGTCCTCCACGCCTGTGCTCGCGCTACAAGTGTCAGGCTCACCACAGAGCCTGGCACCAGGGACCTGCCCCCTGACATCTGGGACCTCATAGTCGCCAAACGCAGGTTGCGTAAGCTGTGGCAGCGTCATCGCGACCCAGCTGACCGCCGCCTGCTAAGGCGGCTTGAGGACCAGGTGAAACTCCGACTACAGGAGCACAGGAGCCGCTGCTGGGAGGAGATGTTACAAACCGCCGAAACCGACAGCAGTAGACGCAAGATCTGGCAGACAGCCCGGCAGCGGAAAGCCCCCACCAAAGTAAACAGGCCACTCCACGGCGAAAACGGTCTAGTGTATGAAGAACAAAAAAAGGCGGAAATAATGGCACAGTCACTAGAGTCACAATTCCGAACTCACGTCATCGATGATGACGAGAGTGACAGGCAGGAAAGAATAGTCATCGGACGAGTGACTCAGATTAGAAATACGCGCCCAAACACAGAATTCGTGCCCGTTAACGAGCGGACAATTAGTGCACTCATCAAGCGACAGGGAAACCACAAGGCTCCTGGCCCTGACCGTATCCGCACCCCACTCCTTAAGCACCTTCCACCTCCTGCCATAACATTTCTGGCCAGCGTCTTCAACGCTTGACTAAAACTCACCTACTTCCCCTCAGCGTGGAAAACTGCTAAGGTAATCACCCTCCCCAAACCTAATAAAAACGTGCTCCTTCCCGAAAGCTACAGGCCAATCTCCCTACTCACTGGCCTGAGCAAAATCCTTGAACTCCTCATCCTATTACCCCTCCAAAATTTCCTTACCGAAAACAACATCCTGATGCCTGAACAGTTCGGATTCCGCGCTGAGCACTCCACAGTCCAACAATGCCTGCACTTGGTGGAGCACATTTGTCTGGCCAGGGCAAAGAGAGAATCAACAGGAGCAGTATTCCTCGACATAGAAAAGGCATTTGAGCGCGTCTGGCACGATGGCCTAATATACAAACTAGATCAAATAGGGTGCCCAGAACATCTCATAAAGATCATTGATTCATTTCTTGCGGAGCGTCAATTCTTCGTAAGGAGTGGATCATGGTCGAGCCAGACACGACCGATTGCGGCCGGAGTTCCGCAAGGTTCGGTTCTAGGTCCCGTTCTGTACTCAATCTACACGAACGACATACCCAAGCAGGTCGGCGGACAGATTGCCCTGTACGCTGATGATACAGCTGTCTATAGGAGTTGTCGCAACCTCGAGTTCATACGCCGAAAACTACAAGCCCATCTCGACACCATCACACAGTGGTGTAACCTGTAGAAAATAAAAATAAACGCTAACAAGTCCCAGGCCATTTATTTCACCAGCAGAATAAAACTCCCAGACCAGCAACTTACCATTGGTGGTCGGGACCTGCCCTGGAGAAATTGCGTGACATACCTAGGCCTTGAAATAGACAGGCGCCTCACATGGACCCACCACATAAATAAGGAGGCGAACAAAGGTTGCGCACTCCTATCCCAGCTGTACCCCCTTCTGAAGGGTGCAGGACTCACGTTAAATTGCAAAATGCTCCTCTGGCGCCAGCTCATGCTTCCGGCCATCTTATATGGCTCGGAGGTATGGTCGATGGCGTCAGACACCAATCTCTCACGACTTCAAAGGCTCCAAAACAAAACGTTCAGGGTCATCACAGGCGCTGACAGATACGTCCGCAATACTCAAATCAGAGACTTTCTAGGACACTCAACCATTTACTCCCTCATAAAGGAGAAATCAGTCTAACTTTATGAGAAGTCAGAAACATCGCCCCACAACCTAATCCAAAACTTAAGCCGCGAACACCCCGACCATCATCACAAACGCCCAAAACTAACACTTACACGCCACTTTCGGGACATTTAGATAACACAAACATAATTCACACAACAAACATATACACAAAAACACGCACACAAACCAAACCCTCATTTCACCAAACCCCCTAGCGTACAACTTGAAGTCAGACGGGCACAGCCCAGTGGCACAGCCGGCCCCGCCACCCCCTCCACGCCGCACCGCGCCGCCAGCAGCGCGGCCCAGCGCAGCGCCCAGTCAGCGGCCAACCGTCGTAGCGTGCGGACCTCGGCCGGAACACCACCCCCACCACACCACGCGGCAGCGCGGTGCCCAGTCAGCGACCAGCCGCGGCAGCGTGCGGACCTCGTCCACCGCGCTACCCCCACCACACCGCGGGGCAGCGCGTCAACAGCAGTGCAGCACAGTCACGGCAGTTGCCGGCCAGCTACCGTAGCGGCGCGGTCTGCACTGGTCCGCACTCCGCCTATCCAACTAAGTGGTCGACAACGAGTGGCGCGTGTCTCTACCGCCGGCAAGGGGAGAGAGTGCTGGTCCCTTCCAAAACTTTTCAACACGACGGTGGCACACAGAGTTGAGCAAAATTGTCACTTCACAAAAAAGCAATGTCGTGCTTTCTCCCGGTGCGCCACTGCCGTCAACGCCAACTAGCAAGAAGCGCTCGATTGTAACCAAGGAACGCCACTGAGTTCTGGCTCAGTCAAAACACCTACTAGTGTCGCACCCCCCCTATAACAGTCAGGGAAAGTACCGTGCCAGAGCCCGGTCGCCTGCCCCCTCGACCAAAATCGAGCTGAGGCGGCTGGCACCCGACTCCCGCGTACGAGGAGCCTCAGTAGGAGACCCTCTCACCTGTGGAGATCCTCGATCCAACTCGGATCACAGGAGGTGACAACGAAGCAGGTGAAGGTCTGCCCCACTTAAGTGCGACCACACACACACGTAGGCACCAACTTTACCCTCCCCCAGGATAGCGAAATATCAATCTCGCCAACCCAAGGAGAGTGACGACCCCCCAGCCACGAACATGGAGAGACCACCAATCGATACCTCAATCAGCCCTGCGCCGTCCACATCCTCCCAAACCCCCAGGCTATCCCTCACCCTAAACCTGGACCCCGCCCTACAACTTTCTGACACCAAGCATCCAACACAGCACCCTGAAGAAGAAGAAGAAGGTTGGCAGACAGTACAACGGAAGAGGAAATTCACCAGAAAGCACTCCTCCCTGGAAAACATCTCCCTGAACCCACCCTCCCCTCCCAACACCAACCCGGAAGACCCCAGGCTACGCCGAAGCAACCTCCCTAACCCCCCCTCCTCTACCATAACCCTCCGCCCCTACCACCTCCTCAATGCAACACCATCCCCCACCCACCACCCAGCTCCCTCCACCTACTTCCTTAAGAACCTTCCGGAGAACTCCACCAACAAGACACTATCCCTCACCCTCAGGGAACACCTTCCTTCTTTCAGCAATTTCAATGGGTCACTCAACGTCTTCAGAGACGGCAGGACGGCCAAACTAACGTCATATACAGACATTGAGCCAAATCAACTTCAGGCAGAATTAAGGAAACTCCTCCACTCCAGGGTGACAGTGGAGAGGAAAAGCCCCAGGACAAACGCAGACCCCCCTCACCAACCTAAACCACCCACAATCAGCGTAGTAATTAAGGATGTCGGCTTTGACATTCTCCCTGAGGAAGTCAAGGCCGAACTCCTAAGCCAGGGAATCCCAACACTGAACGCCTGGAGAATAAAATCCAAAAAAACAGGCAACTTTGGCCCTATGATCAGAGTAATTACAAATAACCAAAAAGATGTGAACTTCATGCTAGAGCATGGAGTACACATATTTTTGTCGCACCACAGGGTGGAACCGTCCAACCCCCGTAACCCTCTCCCAATCCAGTGTCAGATGCCAGCAGTTCAGTCACAGGACAGAACACTGCACATCACCACCTAAATGCAGCCGCTGTGGCAAGAACCATCCCCTTTCCGCCTGTGAGCTGGACCCCTCCGTTCCCCCCACCTGCGCCAACTGTGGTGGCCCTCACTCCTCCCGCTCCTTCAAATGCAAAAGCCGCCCCCAACAAGCAAGAAACGACAACCTCCAAGCCCCCCTACACCTTGCTGACACCCCAACCACCCAAGGATAACACCTCCTCATCGATGACTTCTTAAAAGCCATTACCTTTACGCTCGCCTCCCTCTTCCAAGGCAGACGTAATGACATCACATATATGATTCGACAGGTGGCACAAAAATTCTTCCGGAAGGATATTAGATATAACCAAACCGGCATCAGCGTCACAACGACTGTAACCAAAACACTGTACGCACACATGCTGAGGACTTAGAACAAGAAGCCATCACCCACCAACCAACCCCCCCCCCCCCACTCACCCTCGCCATGGCAGCACACCCCATCAGTAGACCTACCAACCTCCTTTTTATCAACATAGAAAGCCTCCACTCCCGCAAAGCCCTCCTCAATGACTGCCTCGACAGAAACGACATTGAAATCCTTGAACTAGCTGAGACCTGCACCCGACCCAAAGACAACATGAGAATAAATCGCGACTATGACTGCTTCGCTAAACACCGACCTGACGGAAGAGGCGGAGTAGCCATATATACAAAAACAGGCTGGCCACCCAAGAAGTTCCACTCCCACCTCAATTCCAACATTTAGAAGCAATCATGATATCAGTTCCCCGCCCCAGACGCAGACGCCTCATAATAGCCTGCCTATACATCCCACCCAACACTGCACTTCCTAGATCCTTCCTCCGCTACCTTACAACCTTCAAGGAATACTTTCTACTAACCGACCTTAACGCAAGACATGAACTACTTGGAGACATCACACATAATCACAATGGAACCGATCTACTTGACTTCCTCACCACCGAAAACATGACACGCATCCCAATCAATACCTTCACCTTCATAGGCCACAATGGCAGCTCCCTCCCTGATCACATCCTACACAGCCCCTCCCTCTCCGACACCATCACCCACTACTCAGTAGGCGACACCCTTACTAGCTCCCACCTACCCATCCTTTTCAGCACCTCTGCCATCAATCCTCCCTCTCAAACTCCCACGTCCCGGACGATAAAACTCTACAACAAAGCCGACTGGACAAAATACAGAGAAACCATAAACAACAACCTACTTGCCCCACTCACCATCACTGACACCGAAGACCTTAACCATATCAACGACAGAATAATAGACACAATCAAGACAGCCATTGACTTAGCCATCCCCACCAAAACCATCCCCTTCTTCAAACCTCACCTACCTCCCGAGATCCTCAGACTTATTCGAGAAAAAAGAAAACTCTACCCCGAGATCAACAGAGACCGAAACCCCGACCTTAAAACACATTGGAACAGACTGAACAACGAAATCAAATGCCTCACCTCCGAACACAGACAAAAACAATGGGACGAAACCTGCTCCAAACTGGACTACAGACAAGGACGTAAATTCTGGAAGAAATTCAAGACACTCTCAGGCCAAAACACAGACAGAACCTACAACTCCCCTACAACTAACCCACTCCAAATTGCAGAGGCCTTCAAAACTGTCCTAGAAGAAACCCACCGATTTCCACAGGACCCCCTCTTCAACACCACCTTCCACCAAACAGTCGCTACAGAGCTCCCCCTACTACTTGTCTCCCCCACAGCCCCTACAGAGGAAGACACGCAATTGCAAAGGGAAATAACAGAAAAAGAAGTAGAAAATGCCATCTTCTCGGGCAGAAACTCAGCCCCCGGCGAAAATGTCATACAGCGCCTTCACCTTCGAAACTGCCCCCTCAACACAATCATCCCCCTTCTCACTCTCCTCTTCAACTTCTGCCTCACCCACAACACCATCCCCATAGCATGGAAATCCGCCAAAATCATCATGATCCCCAAACCAGGCAAACCAATAGCAGATCCCAATTCCTACCGCCCCATATCCCTTCTTGATGTCCTGCACAAGACCTTCAAGAGAATAGTCACAGACAGACTGACTCACTACACTGACAAACTACTACTCATCCCACATCTCCAATCCGGCTTCCGCAAACTCCACTCATCCAACGATCCTCTCCTAAGACTCACCTCTGACATCACCAGACACCAAAACATTGGACAGTGCACGCTCACAGTCTTCTTGGACATCGAGCGTGCATTTGACAAAATTTGGCATGACGGACTTCTATACAAACTCCTAAAAACTGGTTTCCCACCCCAGACAGTACGACTAATAAAAACCCTGCTGCAAGACAGACGCTGCCAAATCCACATCAACCACACCTCCTCCTCCTCCTCCTCCTCCTCCCCTGAAGCTGGAGTAGCCCAGGGTGGGATCATCTCACCCCTACTCTACTCCCTATACACTACCGACGTCCCCACCCCGACAAGACCAACAGAACAACTCAAACTTTACGCAGATGACACAGCATACTGGAACTCTGGACCCTCGACAAACACTATCAACAACCAGACAGCGACTTTCTTCAGGAAACTAGAAGACTGGATGCAACAATGGCGCATTAAACCCAACCCCTCCAAAACCTAACTCATCCTTTTCAAGCACCGCAACATCCCCAACAAACCGAACCAAAACCCTAACCATATCTCCTTCATGCTGTGGGGCACCCCAATCACCCTTTCCTCCCATGCCAAATACCTAGGCGTCCACTTTGACAAATATCTGAACTTTAGCAACCACATTAAAGAGACCCTCAACACAGTGCGCCAACGCCAAACCCTCGTCAGACGTGTTCAAGGAAAGTTCTCCGGCTGTAGCGACAAGACTGCCATTCACACCTACAAAACATTTGTCCGCCCACTTCTCGAATACGCCGCAGCCCCCCTTGCCTGCATCTCCAAAGCTCAAGCTGAACAGCTCTACCGCACGGAGAGACGGATCATACGCAGCATCCTCCGGCTCCCCCCCACCACCCCTAGAGAAAAGGCATATGAAGAAGCGAAATTAGTTCCCCTCCAATCTAGGCTAGCCAGCCTAAGAGCCAGATACGGCAAAAACACGCTCACCTCCCGACCCGACCTACACGCACTATACACCCACAGACCCCGACACATAAACAAACCAAAACACAAACCAGAACAATCTTAAACAACACCCTCCACACCTTTCCAGAGATAATACACCATCACGAACACACAAGACTGCTACACTTCCCACCTCCAAGCACTAAATCCCGACCGTCCCCCTCCTTAAAACTGCCCCAATAAAGAGCGAACCATACACCAAGAACCCTTCTCCACCACTGTTGCCCTGGAACCGGTGATATGAAAGGTACTAGTCATACACCACAAATGTAACTAATGTAACATTAACCATTAATATATAAAAATCATGTATAATTGTTAGTATATAAGGACCCAATAGTAAACTCTCAAAATTTAAAAGCTAGCTTAGAAAAATTATATGTAGTTAATAAGTTAGTTTTAAGTTCATTCTAAATAAATAAAAGAAACAATGAATGTAAGGAACCCAAATCTATGGCCCCAATAGAGCAAAAGCTCTCCAGCGGCCCATCCGTCTCCCTTCAGGAGCGGAAAAAAATGCCACGCAGCGAATGCCGGCCGCCGCACCCGAGCCCATGAAGGACCCCCTCCCCGCCGGCGCCGGCACTCACGTCTCTGCGCTGAGCCGCCACAGCGACCGGTTGCCCATGCTCCGCACTGCGCTTTGTTCCGCTCGCGCCTTTGTGTCTCGCACGCCTTTGTCAAGGCACGCTGGTCAACGGCGGCCGCGTGGCTGAAGCTGCAGTGGGCTCTCCGCTGCTGACGACTCGTTTGCGAGTACGTTAGCGGCGAAAATTGTCATGCGCACCTCGCTGTTGGCTGCGACACAAATCGATTCAGGAATCGATTTGCGTCGCGCCTAGGGACCGATAGGGAAAGCTGTGAGCCAGGACCCTCTCACGTGGGACCAGTCCGCGGTCACTAGATTAGAAATTTCCATCTTGTTTTCTATATCTCTCTTTCCCGCCCGATGGACCCGAAAAACGGCGAACAGATGGCCACGGAGAACTGCGCCCCATCTGAGAGCGCTCTGACGGTGGCAACGTCTGACCCACAACCGGCGGCAACCCAGGCTACGACCACGGTCTATGCTTCAGCCGCCCCCCCAGGCTATCGCCCTCTCACAGGGGTCGAGTTATTCGCAATTATGAACCGCATGGCCAAAGCCGCGTCAGCCGCTGAACGCGAGGCAACGGAAAAAGCCTACCAGAGGTTTATGCGCTACGAATTAGCAGCTACACTGCCAGGCGCACACAGCCAGGGAAGAGGCCACAGTACCGCCGGGAGCCCCGCTAGGCGTGTCGAGACAACCGGACAATGCCCTGCCGGAGGCGGCCCCGAAGGGTGTGGCGCCACCAGGCGTGGCTTCACAAGTAGCCACTGTCCTGCTGGACCCCCCACCGGTACAGGCCAATCAAGAAGCTGCTGACCTGCCAGCAGAACCCCGAGAGGATGGGAGCATTCCAGAGGGAAATCTAGAGCAACTCATGCTTGACGAGGAGGCCATGGAAGTAGCTGTTCCATCCAGGAAGAGACCAGCGGATGACGATGAAACATCCGCAGACACTTCTTCTGCCCACAGGTCCCAGCAGAAGAAGAAGAAGAAGCCAATTGCGCCTGAGGGCGCCACAGCGGACGAAGACGCCGCCCAAGATGATGATGAAGGATTTGTCGTCCCGAAGCGGAGGCACACGGCCCGAGCAAGGAAGCTCGAGCAGGTGCAGCCGCTTCCGACGGCAAACTCGTTCGAGTGCGCGCTGGCAGAGGCAGAGAACGATGCCATGGAGGCAACAACCGTTCGGTCAAGGGCGGCACACCTTCCAATTAATATTCTGTGGAAGGGCACCTTTCAGGCCTTCTTAGCCAAATTCAATGAAGGTGTGTCCGCACCTCCCAAAGTCAAGACAGCCGGGCGTGAGCTACTGAGAATCACGCTCGCCAACATGGAAGACTACCGAACCACCATGAAAAAGATCAGGGACGAGGGGCTGTTTTGCTACACACACGATGCAGAACGACTTCCTCTCCTGAAGGTAGTCTTCAGACATCTCCCCATGAGTATGGAACCATCTCACCTCAAGGGGGAACTCACTGCCCTGGGATTTGGAGTACGCACTGTGGGTCTCATGAAATCGCCCAGGACGCAGAGGGACATGCCTCTGTTCCTGGCCGTCCTTGTTGATAGCGTTGAGGCACGCAAAATCTTTCAGCTTAAGACGGTAGCGACGGTAAACGTCGAGATAGAACTACTTAAAGCAAAAGGAAGGAGGGCCCAGTGCTTTTCATGTCAGGGCCTTGACCACATGGCTCACTTCTGCACGATGCCGGCCCGCTGTGTGAAATGCGCGGGATCGCATCAAAGCAGAGAATGTAAGAAGCCTAAGGAAGAGCAACCAAAGTGCTGCAATTGCAGCGAACCACACGTAGCGAGCTACAGGGGCTGCAACCTATTCAGGAAAACGAACCGTCGCGGCCGGAGAGCTGCGTCACGTCCGGTTCAACAGGGGACAAGTTACGCTGCAGCTGCAAAGGGCTCAGATGCAGCCCACCAGCGGCAGCAGCAACCATCCCCCAACCCCACGAAAGCGCCGGCAGCAAGAAAACCGCTGCCAGCTGGCCCCCAATCGTCCACAGCGGTCACCCAAGGCAGCAGACGGGGCCCAGAACGCCCCCTCCTTCCCCCCCAACCCAGGCACATAGACGCGCCGGTGGGCGAACCTGTGGCAACTGCCACACCCACACCGGCGTCTGCACCTCCCACGAGGGCCGTCCCAGAGCACCCCATTAATACCGCAGTGGACAAGACCCAACTGAATGCACTTCTGCATTCCCTAAACTCTATGCTACATCAACTTCCCATACTTGTCCAGGCAGTCACGGCGGCCCTTCAGGCCAGCACCGTCCCAACGCCAAATCACCATGCATAATCCGCACATCCGAGGTCTCTCAGTTTGCGGATTCAACGCAAACGGCCTGGTGAGGCAGCAAGGTGAGTTTCGCGACTTCCTACAGAAAGAAGCAATTCATATCTGTCTCGTCTGCGAAACTCACCTCAAGCCCGGCGTGCAAGTCCGGGCAGCAAATTACGCCTGCTACCGGTTTGACAGGCCGACCGCCGGAGGCGGGACGATAGTCTACGTACGGCGCACTCTGAAGCACCACTCCATCCACCTCCCTGACCTCATAGCCATGGAAGCTACGGCGGTCAGTGTATGCACAGCCATAGGACAGATCACATTCATAGCGGCCTACAAGCCCCCACGTGCGATCGTCTCCGATCAAGACGTCGACGCACTACTGGCGGTCGGTGGGCGGGTTTTCATTGTGGGTGACTTCAATGCGAAGCACTCGGAATGGAACTCTCGCCTCACGAATGCCAGCGGCCGTCGCCTTCTCCGGGTTGCCCAGAGAAACGACGCCATAGTGCTGGGGCCATATGAGCACACGATTTTCCCCGCCCGACAAGGTCTGATGTCAGATGTGCTGGACATTGCCCTGATAAAGGGCATTGGGCACCACATCTCCGCCTCCACACGCTGCGCACTGTCTTCAGACCACGTGCCAGTGATATACGACGTGGACTTTGTCGGTGCTGCCCTTCCACCGCGCTGTCCCAACTTTAGGTGCATGAACACAGAGCGCTACCAAGAGGTGGTCCTCTCTCTCCCGGATGGTGTACCAGATCCTGCTGCAGCCGGCACAGACGCTGCTCTGCAGCACCTCACTCAAGAAATCCTCATGGCCGCGGAGGCAGCTGCTCCGCCCCCCCCCCACCCCCACGACACCCACCAGTACACTCCCATCGCCTCCCGCCAGAAATTAGGGAGACGATCAGGGAGAAAAACCAACTCTGTAGAGAATGGCAATTGACAAGACAGCCAAGCACCAAAGCCCGCCTTAATCACATGCGCCGTGAGATAAAGGCAGCAGTAGAGGCCTACCGCAACAGAGAATGGGCAGACTTAGTGGCAACACTAGACCCTGCGGACGGTAATGCGTGGCGCATCGCGAAGTCGTTCCTGAGACGTCGGCGACGCGTTCCACCTATCCAGGTGGGACACAACGTTATCAGCCACCCAGATGAAAAGGCGAACGTGCTGGCTGACCACTTCGCAGCGTCTTTCACCCCAATGGAAGACGTTGTGGACGTGGAACACGTCCGTCTAATTCAAACACAACTACCCACCTTCCTGGCAGCCAGGGAAGAGGGTGACGAAATAGAACCGATATCGGTGGAAGAAGTGGCCGCGTAGCTGCGGACACTAAGCCCCAAAAAGGCGGGAGGGGATGACGGCGTTGTCGGCACCCTCCTCCGCGAACTTCCAGCAGGGGCCCACCAGAACGTGACCGACATTTTCAATACGATCCTGCGTACGGGGATCTACCCTTCCGCGTGGAAGCATGCGGAAGTGGTAGCAATCCCCAAGGCAAACAAGGACCCCAGACAAGCGGCATCCTACCGGCCCGTGAGCCTTCTGCCCACGCTGTCTAAGACTTTCGAGCGACTTTATGCAAAGCGGCTCCTACGGCTCGTGGAAGCCGAACACCTGCTGCCAGACGAGCAATTCGGTTTTCGCAAGGGCCACTCCCCTGTACATCAACTCTTGCGACTGGTGGAGGAGGCCATGCGAGCCCTAGAAACCCGGGAATACCTAGGGGCGGTGTTCCTGGACGTTTCCAGGGCATTTGACTCGGTGTGGCATGACGGCCTCGTGTACAAAGTTTTTGTGCACGGGGTCCCGACGCCACACGCGGTGTTACTAAAATCTTATTTGGAAAACCGCACTTTCCACGTGCGCTTGGAGGAGGGAGTGTCTACGCAACGCCCAATTCGGGCTGGAGTGCCACAGGGGTCCGTACTCGGACCCCTGCTATGCTCCCTCTACACTGCTGACGCTCCACGAGTAGCGCAAGTGTTGCTGGCGCTATATGGCGACGATACGGCGCTACTCGTCCGCAGCATGAACGTTCTAGAAATGAGGAGACGACTCCAGCTCGGGTGTGAAGAGCTTGGAAGGTGGTCGACAAAATGGCGGCTCAAGTTCAATGCCGCAAAAAGCCAAGCAGTCGTATTCACGAAATGACTGCTTCCACCTAAGCTTGAGCCGGTCACGATCGCGGGAGGCCCCCTCCCGTGGTGCAAGACCGCCAGATACCTCGGGTTTACCCTCGATCAGAGGCTGACGTTTCGTCCCCATATTCAGGATATAAAAGGTAGGACTATATACCCTACGGACCCTATACCCTCTACTTAACCCGACCTCGACTCTTTCCCCCCCGCCACGGCATCACCCTGTACCTGCCACTGGTCCGACCAGTGCTGGAGTACGCAGCCGTGGTGTGGGGAAATGCAGCCGAGCACATGTTGCTGAGCTCCAGAGGGTTCAGAACCGGGCACTACGGCTCGCCCTCCGGTTGCCATGGCGATACCCGACAGCCCGACTACATGAGCAGACGGGGATCGCACTGCTCAGTGAGAGATTTCGCCAATCGGCAAGAAAGTTCTACGAGGAGACCAATAGGTCACATAATAGGCTCGTACAGGCACTGGGCCACAACATTCACCGCAGGCCGACCACACGTTGGCCTGACCTGTTGCGAGGCTAAAATCTCGTAACAGTCAAAGGATGCCATGCATCCGAAAGGCCGGTTCGAAATCAAGTCAGGTCCCTTAATTCGACAAGTCATGTTCTGCAGGAATAGCGCTTGACGCTCAACCTGCCACACCACGAGCACAGGAACGCTCGTTAGGAATGAGTGAGTGAGAGTGAGTGGCGCCGGCATTCGCTGCGTGGCAGTTTGTGTCACAGACTGACGGAAGCGATGCTCAACGCCAAAGCCGTAGGCCCCCGCTAGTATGGGAGACAAACAAGGGGTGATTCTGCATGCGTTTTTATTAAAACGTAGACGGGCACTCACTACGAACTGGCAGCAGCACCTAACGGTGCCAACCAAGGCGGTGACTGACATTCCCTTGGCAGCCTCCCGTTTCCGTCCGGACATGGAGCTAATGACACAGTCCCCAGTGGTCCTCATGGTCACAAGAAATGCTGAGACGCCTGGCAGCTACGTGGTCCAAAGGACTGACCACACGGACTGCCAGGTCGAAATCAGCCCGCAGTCCAAGCTTTTGCTTGCTAACGCCATCGCGGGACTCACGGGCAAGGACAGAAAAAAAATATGAACGGCGTCTCGAAAGAGCGCTGAAACCAAAAATAGCTAAATAACAAACACCAACCCCCACACGACCACCGAAATCGAGCAGCGGAGCGCGGCAAAAAAAGACCTCCACAAAAAAAAACCGCTGCTCCCAACACAGAGAAAACAGAAGCAGACGCAAACACGATCACGCAAACGTAAAATCTCACACCAGCCAGCAGACGCGAGCGCGGACCAGCAGACCGCACAAGCGAGCGCCGAACAGCAGCAAACAAAGGCGGCCGCCCATCCCAGAAGCGGGGAGGGTGACCGCGCGCGAACAATGCCCGGTCCCGCCGCGTCACCCGACCACATGCAGGCTCGG
Source organism: Schistocerca gregaria (assembly GCF_023897955.1). Classification (NCBI taxonomy): domain Eukaryota; kingdom Metazoa; phylum Arthropoda; class Insecta; order Orthoptera; family Acrididae; genus Schistocerca; species Schistocerca gregaria. Next base: position 105,136,435 of record NC_064927.1, on the reverse strand, counting down.
AGCTGCACAGGTGGCGAGGCGCCGGCCGTGGCGCAACGGGCGACCGGCGGGCCACGGCACGATGAAGTGGCCGCGGCCGGCAGGCCGCAACGAACTGTCACGACCGACGTCGAAAAACTCGCCCACGCCGACGTGAACACGAACACAACAGACACAGACGAGGATGGTTTCAGACTCGCCAGAAAAACAGTCAGTCGACCCTCCACTTCCGTCACACACACACACACACACACACACACACACACACACACACAAGACACATCAGGTACGACGCAATAAATGAACAAAACAGAGACAGCGACACCCGACACAACACCAAACAACACGATAAAAACGACACAGAAGGAGGTGACGAAATATAGAATCCCTCCACTTGTGATTCATTACGAGCAGTCGTACAAGACTATATACGACTTAATTAAACAAGCCGTCGGAGATAGTAAATTCATAGTAAAAACTACAGGGGAAGACAAAAGGAACGCTGAAAACAGTCGACGAGTACAAAAAAGTAAAAGAAATGACACCCAATCACAAAATACACTATTACACATTTCCAATAGCGGCCAAGAAACCCATCAAAGTAGTGTTCCGCGGCATGCCGCACAAGAAACACGGGCGACATAGAAACATATCTCGAGAAAGAAGGCTTTGAGGTGAGCTACGTGGTAAAAACCCACCCGAAAAGGCCATGGCCCCTCCACACAGTCACCCTCCCTGACTCAGCCCAGAACAGAAAGATATGGGAGGTGGAGAGAATCCTGGCAGTTACAGTAACTCCCGAAAAACTGAAAAAGAAATCAGGGGCCCGGTAGATGCTTCAACTGCCAGGAAATAGGACACCTGGCAAGGGACTGTGGTATGCCCTTGAGATGCGTTAGATGCGGAGAGCATCACACATATGACGAATGCAGGGTACAAAGGGGGGAAGGCAAAGAATCGTGCTGCAACTGCAGAGGAGCACACCCTGCCAGCTACCTAGGGTGCGCTGCATATCGGCAAACCAGGGATCGCCACAGAGGTAAACAAACACATGGCGACCGCTCTCAAAGAATGGCAAGTAAGACATCCCAACAACCGCCCCCATACCGACAATTCAGACAACCAGCGACCAGAGTGTACGCATCGCGTACATACTCAGCAACTGTAGGCGATCCCAGCAAACCAACCGACCCAAACCAGGTTCTTGGAAACGGAGAATCGCCTATAGGGCGTTCCCTCCCCCCCCCCCCCCCCCCCCATGCCCAGTCTGCATAAAGCAGCCGAAGACGCCACTATCGAGGGACTCGCGTCGTCGATCAAAATGCTGATAGAGCAGATGACTCACCTGGTCAACGCTCTCGCCAGCGTCACGCGTCTTCCAGCCGATCTCGTCTCGGCAGCCGAGCAGTCGCAGCAGTCAGCGACTACCGTAGGAAACCCCACTCCCCACCATGGATAGACGACCTAATATACAAGGCCACAAAATCTGCGTCTTCAACACAGACGGTCTATTCCATCAAGCCCTCGACTTTAGAGAATTCATAAAAGAGGAAAACATTGACGTATGCCTAGTAGCCGAAACACACCTTAAACCAGGAGTAAGGGCATCTGTACCAAATTACGATTGTTACAGACGCGATTGTCCCACCGCAGGAGGCAGGGTCGCAGTATATGTCAAACGAGGCATAAAACACCACCAGCAACCCAACAGATAGAAACGGTCGCAATACAAATAGCCACCGTAACAGGCCCCCTCACAGTCGTTGCAGCCTACCGTCCCCCTTCCCCAACGCTTGAAGAGCATTAAGCCAAATAAGAGGCAAGCTTCTAATAGGAGACCACCTCAACGCCAAACATGCAGACTGGCACTCAAGAGTAAGTAACAGAGCTGGTCGATAACTGCAACGACTCGCGCGCATGCACCAGTTCCAAGTGTGGGGCCCAGAGGAACGCACCCACTTCCCGAAAAACGGGAACAGGGCGGATATCCTCGACATTGCCCTCACAAAACACATCACGGGTTTTGTGTCCGCAAGTTCAATGAACAGAATGTCGTCGGACCACAACCCTGTCATACTTGAGGTTGACATGGGAGAATGGCTCTCTATCCCGCAGCTAACAACCTCTTACAAACACACAAATTGGGAACAGTTCCGCGCCAACGTGGCAACACAACTGACCCAAGGCCTGCCTCCAACAGCAGACACAGTCGAGCAAACGCTGTAAGACCTCACGAAAGCGATCCTGCAAGCAGCTGAGGAAGCCACGCCTGCGCCAGCGGGGCTCCCCCGCCCCAGGCAACTTCCCCAGCACCTGCTTGCACAAATAAAACATAAAAACAGGATCGCCAAAGAGTGGAAACTCACAGGCAACAGAAACACAAGGAGGCTGCTCAACAGACTACAAAGAGAGTTGAAAGTCACCGCAACCAGCAATGGTCCGAAAGACTATCAACTCACAACTTAGATGACCACGGTCTATGGCAAGCCATAAAATAGTTCACGGAAAGACACGCAAAAATGCCGCCTCTGCATGGCGAACGTGGACTGCAGTTCAGCGCCGTAGACAAAGCAAACGCGCTAGCCGACGTGGTCGAGAAACAATTCACGCCAGCAGAGGCACAGAAACAGTCCGCAGACAACTGGCCACCTTTCTAGAGGCAGAAGATGAAGATGAATACACGTCACTCTTCAGCCCTGAAGATGTGGCAGGAGCCATCATGTCGCTGCCAATAAAAAAGGCACCAGGCCACGACCAGATCAGCAACAAACTTCTAAAACATATCTAGCCACTGGCAATAACCAATCTAGCTGATATCTTCAATGAAATAACGCTATCACAAAAATTCCCGACCCAGTGGAAACACACAGAAGTAGTCGCGATCGCAAAACCAGGAAAAGAGCCGGTGTTCCCGCAGCACTACAGACCAATTAGTCTACTGCCCACCATCAGCACACTGTACGAGCGCCTCCTCCTAACTCTGATTCAGGATCACATCCGAAGAGAGCAAATCATGCCAAAATTTCAATTCGGTTTCCAGCAACAACACTACGCCCCCCCCCCCAACAAATAATGAGGGTAGTTGAAGCAGCTACAGAAAGCTTAAACCGAAAGGGCTACTGCGGGATTGTCTTATTAGACGTTGCCAAGGGTTTTGATTCAAACTGGCACACCGGAATCTTGCACAAAATGTATACCCAAGGCTTCCCAGGGACGATAGTAAAACTTGTACAGAGGTATCTAACCGGTAGGACATCAGTACTGGGTCCTACCCTGTACAACCTTTATACTGCCGACATCCCTGTCACGCAGCACGTCATAACAGCGCAATATGCAGACGACACCGCGTTCTTCTCCTGCTCCACGAACAGGAACCTGGCTACCAGACGTTTACAAACAGCATTAAATAGCACAGGCGCATGGGCCAAGAAATGGCTACTTTCATTAAATACGGAAAAGGCTCTACTGATAACAAGACGTCTCGGTAAACGCCGCCCCCTAAGAAGACCCATCCAACTGCTGCAGCTACAAGGGCAAAATCTCCCCTGGAGAAACACGGCGAGGTACCTCGGTGAGACACTGGACAAGCGACTAACTTGGAAGTGCCACATTGAGGAACTCCGCAGAAAAGCCCTTGGCAGGATGCAGGTCCTCTACCCAATTTTGAATGAACACAGTACACTAGACCCCAGCACTGGAGTGGCGGTCTATAGAAGCCTTATTAGGCCGATACTGGAATACGCATGCCCCGTATGGGGATATGCAGCCAGATCGACAATAGGCCGCCTACAAAAAATTCAAAATAGAGTCCTATGGCGAGCCCTACACGTACCTCCACGATTCCCCACAGCAGATCTACATGCTGCTGCGGATATCGAAACACTTCAAACACGGTTCCGACACCTGGCAGAACAGTTTTATGCCACAGCCGAAACCGCACAAAACCAGCTAATCAACACACTAGGTCAATACGACTTAACAAATGACAAATATAAGAGACCAAAGTCAATACTCTCCTGAGTAAAAGAAACGAATCACACACCTGTCAACAAAACAGAATACCTAAAGAACAGAATATCCCAACACACAATCTAACAGTGAAGGAAATGTCCCCACGGGACAATAACCTTCTCCGCAACAACTTCTAACAAGAGGAAGAAATTAGAGAGGAGAGCAGCCGGCGGGACGCCGTAGCGGAAGGGTCAAGCTCCAGCGCAGCAGCGGACACGGACGGGCAGCAGCAGCGGACGGGCCGAGCGGCAGCGCAGTAGTGGAGAGGGGCGTCCAGCTTCCCTCCCTCCCTCCCTCCCCCCGCCCCACACAACCCTCCCGACTCCTTAACGAGCGGCACAGCAACATATTACTCTCGGGTAAAACCAGGAGCGCTGGCAGTCACGCCCCGCCTCCTGTCCGCGTGGAGGTGGAATCACGTGACCGGCCTGTGGCCGTTGTGAAGGGAGACTGCAAATTCCGTGTGAAACTTGAGTCTTGCAGTGTGCACGGGCGGCGGAAAGGTTGGTTGGTTGGTTTGTGGGGGTCCCTTGTTCCACGACCATAATAATACACGAAGAAAAGTCCAACAAGCAATAAACACATAACGGAGACGACAAGGGACGACACAGTACAAGAAAGATATAGACGAAGACCAGAGAAAAGAGATTAAAAGACACACAGAGTGCGACGGTCATTGGCCGACCATGAAAATAAAACTGGAAAGGCCAACAACCAAGGGACACATTAAAACACCACAAACTAAAACCCCAGGCCAAAAGCCACAGTCGACACTAAAAAAAAATAAAAAGGGACTCTCATATTGAATGGTAAAAACCCCCTGCTCGAATAAAACGGAGAACTAAGTCAGCCATAGTAGAGTCATCGGTTAAAAGAGCAGGGAGTGTATCAGGCAGCGCGAACGTCTGCCTGAGGGCAGTTAAAAGTGGGCAGTCTAGTAAGACGTGTACCACGGTCAGGGCCAATCCGCAGCGACAGAGAGGCGGGTCGTCACGGCACAAGAGATACGCGTGCGTGAGCCGGGTATGTCCTATGCGGAGCCGGCAGAGGACGACAGCGTCCTTGCGAGACCCCCGCATGGAGGAGCGCCACACACTGGTTGTCTCCTTGACTGCCCGAAGTTTGTTGGGAGAGGGCAGGGTGCGCCACTCATCACGCCAAGCAGCAAGGACCTTCTGCCGCAATACGGATCGGACGTCACTCTCTAAAAGACCGATCTCCATGGCCGGGGAACTGACCGCCTGTTTCGCCAGTTCGTCAACCCGCTCGTTACCCGGGATGCCGACGTGACCCGGGGACCAAAAAAAGGTGACAGAGCGGCCGCAACGGACGAGAGTATGGAGGGACTCCTGGACGGCCATCACCAGACGGGAACGAGGGAAACACTGGTCAAGAGCTCGTAAACCGCTCAGGGAGTCACTACAGATGACAAAGGACTCACCTGAGCGGGAGCGGAGAAACTCTAGGGCACGATAGATGGCAACCAACTCGGCAGTGTATACACTGGAGCCAGCTGCCAATGACCGTTGCTCACAATAATCCCGTAGAGTGAGAGCGTAACCAGTGTGACCAGAGACCACCGAACCGTCGGTGTAGGCCACCGCCGCGTTCGGAAACTCGGCCAGGATGGAAAGAAAGCGGCGGCGGAGGGCCTCCGGAGGCACTGAGACCTTCGGACCCTGTGCCAAGTCGAGCCGAAGGCACGGTCGGGGCACACTCCACGGGGGCAGACGGAGATTGGCCCGGAAAACAGGCGGCAGAGGAAAAAAGTCAAGGCCACGGAGAAGGTCCCGGAGGCGAACCGCAATGGGACACCCTGACCGGGGCCGCCTGTCTGGAACATGGACGATCGAGCGCGGGAACAGGAGACGGTAGTTTGGATGCCCTGGCATGCTATAAACGTGCGCGGCATAGGCGGCCAGAAGGCGGTCACGCCGGAACCGCAATGGAGGGACACCAGCCTCCACAAGTATGCTGTCGACGGGGCTTGTCCGGAACGCTCCCGTGGCGAGGCGGATCCCGCAGTGGTGTATGGGATCCAGCAATCGCAATGCTGAAGGCGAGGCAGAACCGTACGCCACACACCCATAATCAAGGCGGGACTGGATCAGCGCTTGATATAGGTGGAGGAGGGTGGACCGGTCGGCACCCCACCTGGTGTGGCTTAAGCAACGGAGAGCGTTTAAGTGCCGCCAGCATGTTTGCTTCAGCTGCCTAATATAGGGCAGCCAAGTCAACCGGGTATCGAACACCAGTCCCAAGAACCGACGCGTCGCGACCACAGCAAGAGGTTCACCGTCAAGGTAAAGGCGCGGCTCAGGGTGAACCGTGCGACGCCGGCAGAAATGCATAACGCAGGTCTTCGCGGCCGAAAACTGGAAGCCGTGCGCTACAGCCCATGACTGCGCCTTGCGGATGGCACCTTGCAGCTGCCGTTCAGCAGCGGCGATGCCACTGGAGCTGTAATATAGGCAGAAGTCGTCCGCATATAAAGAAGCCGCGACGGACGACCCCACCGCCTCAACGAGCCCATTGATGGCAATTAAAAACAGGGACACACTGAGGACAGACCCCTGTGGGACCCCGTTCTCCTGGACCCGGGAGGAACTATGCGACGCAGCTACTTGCACGCGGAAGGAACGATACGAAAGAAAATTCTGAATAAAAATCGGGAGCGGGCCCCTAAGGCCCCACCCATGAAGTGTGGCCAGGATGTGATGGCGCCAAGTCGTATCGTATGCCTTCCGCATGTCGAAGAAGACGGCAACCAGATGTTGGCGGCGCGCAAAGGCTGTACGGATGGCAGACTCCAGGGAGACCAGATTATCGACGGCAGAGCGGCCTTTACGGAACCCACCCTGAGACGGAGCCAGGAGGCCCCGAGACTCGAGGTGCCAACTCAACCTCCGGCTCACCATACGTTCCAGCAACTTGCAAGGAACGTTGGTGAGGCTTATGGGGCGATAGCTGTCCACCTCCAGCGGGTTCTTGCCAGGTTTCAATACGGGGAGGACTATGCTTTCCCGCCATTGAGACGGGAAAACACCCTCGACCCAGACGCGATTGAAAAGATGTAGGAGGCGTCGCTGGCAAGGCACTGAGAGGTGTTTCAGCATCTGGCTGTGAATGCGGTCTGGTCCAGGAGCCGTATCAGGGCAAGCAGAAAGTGCGCTCTGGAATTCCCATTCGCTGAAAGGAGCATTGTACGACTCCGTGTGGCGCGTGTGAAAGGAAAGCCTCCGACTTTCCAACCGCTCTTTCCGGGAGCGGAAGGCCAACGGGTAGTTCGTTGACGCGGAACACTGAGCAAAATGCTCTGCTAACCGGTCCGCAATCGTGTCGGAGTCGGTGCACACTGCTCCATTCAGCGAAAGCCCAGGGACAGAGACAGGTGGCCGATAGCCTTGGAGTCGCCGAATCTTGGCCCAAACCTGCGATGCGGAGGTACGGACGCCAATGGTGGAAACATAACGTTCCCAGCACTCCTGCTTCCGTTGGCGAATAAGGCGTCGGGCTCGGGCGCGGAACTGTTTAAAAGCAATGAGGGTCTCCAACGACGGGTGCCGCTTATGGCGCTGAAGAGCCCGCCGGCGATCTCGAATCGCCTCTGCGATCTCGGGCGACCACCACGGCACAGTCCTCCGCCGAGGTGACCCGGATGTACAGGGAATCGCAGATGCCGCCGCAGAAACGATGCTGGTGGTGACCGACTGAACCACTGCATCAATCGGATCAGTGGAAGGAGGTGCGATCACTGCGACAGATGTAAATAAGTCCCAATCAGCCTTATTCAGAGCCCATCTGGAGGGGCGTTCAGAAGAGTGACGCTGTGGCAGTGACAGAAAGATGGGGAAATGGTCACTACCACATAAGTCGTCATGGACCCTCCAGTGGATGGATGGTGAAAGTCCGGGGCTGCAAATAGAAAGGTCAATGGCCGAAAACGAGCCATGGACCGCACTAAAGTGGGTCGCCTCTCCCGTGTTTAAAAGGCAGAGGTCAAGCTGTGACAGAAGAGTCTCGACATCTCTGCCCCGGCCAGTAATCGCGGCGCTACCCCACAAGGGGTTATGGGCGTTAAAGTCGCCCAGCAACACAAAGGGAGGCGGCAGTTGTCCTATCAATGCAGCCAACACATGACGAGAGACATCACCATCCGGCGGAAGGTACAAACTGCAGACAGTAATAGGCTGAGGCGTCCACATCCTTACAGCGACAGCCTCTAAGGGTGTATGAAGAGGCACACACTCGCTGTAGATAGAGTTAAGGACGTAGACGCAGACTCCACCAGACACCCTCTCATAAGCTGCCCAGTTCTTATAATAACCCCGATACCCTCGTAGGGCAAGGGTCCGCATTGCCGGAAACCACGTTTCCTGGAGGGCAATGCAGAAGAAAGGGTGACTGCTGACGAGTTGGCGGAGCTCAGCAAGGTGGTGGAAAAAACCGCTGCAGTTCCACTGGAGAATCACTGTGTCCATGGGCGAAATAGGCGTGAAGGGACCGAGGAGGCAGATCACGTCACTGGGTCACCTGCTGTCACCGATCAAGGACCAGTACAATCGGCGTCCTTGGCGTCTGAGGGTATGGCGAGATCCAGGTCCTCAGCGGACGCCAGGATCTCCACCTCATCCTCAGACGCAGAGCCTGTATGGAGCGGTGGGGTGGATGCCACCGCGCGTTCCTTGGCCTTAGAGGCCTTCTTCTTCTTCGTCTTCTCTCTCTGTTCCTTGGGCTTTACTGGCTGGGAGGGCTCCACCGAGTCAGTCTCCGGGACGGAGGAGGAGCGGGAAGCCCTGCGACCAGCTGCTGGCCTGCTTTTCAGCCATTGGCTGACGTCACCCTTCCCAGAGGTGGAAACCTGGGAAGGGAGGGACCCGAGGGATCCCTTGCGAGAGAGAGTCGCCGAAGAAGTCGGACGCTTCTCCGGCTTAGAGTTGGGGACTTGTGTCCCCGATGGTTGGGGGGTCGTTGCTCCTGAGGTAGGTGGTGCAGGAGCAACAGATGGGGAAGTGCCCCCCACCATCAAGGGGGCAGGTGTAGTATTCCGGCTCAGAGTGTTCAGTGGAATCGGTGCAGCAGATGACAAAACTACTGTTTTGGCAGCGGTGGCATAGGAGCTGGTCAGAGCCACAGGATGAAGCCTCTCGTATTTCCGCTTAGCCTCAGTATAGGTCATGCGGTCCAGGGCCTTATATTCCATGATCCTTCGTTCTTTCAGTAGAACCTTGCAGTCTGGCGAGCAAGGGGAATGGTGTTCGCCGCAGTTCACACAGATGGGAGGCGGCGCACATGCAGTATTAGGATGTGAAGGGCGTCCACAATCTCTGCATGTCATGCTGGAAGTACACCGAGATGACATGTGGCCGAACTTCCAGCATTTGAAACACCTCATCGGGGGAGGGATATAGGGCTTCACATCACATCGGTAGACCATCACCTTGACCTTTTCGGGTAGGACGTCACCCTCCAAGGCCAAGATGAAGGCACCGGTGGCTACCTGATTATCCCTCGGACCCCGATGGACGCGCCGGACGAAGTGAACACCCCGCCGTTCTAAATTGGCGCGTAGCTCGTCGTCTGACTGCAAGAGTAGGTCCCTATGGAATATAATGCCCTGGACCATGTTGAGACTCTTATGGGGTGTGATCGTGACGGAAACATCCCCCAACTTGTCACAAGCGAGTAACCGCCGTGACTGTGCAGAGGATGCCGTTTTGATCAATACTGCCCCAGAGCGCATTTTCGACAAGCCCTCCACCTCCCCAAACTTGTCCTCCAAGTGCTCGACAAAAAACTGAGGCTTGGTCGCCATAAACGATTCCCCATCGACTCGTGTACAGACTAAATAGCGAGGTGAATAAGGTTCGCTGCCAACCGTAGCCTTTCGTTCCTCCCATGGTGTGGCCAGGAGGGGAACGATTGTGGATCATATGCCTGAGCGTTGTATTGAGGTCGAGAACGCTTAGAGACTGCTGGCGGCTGGCCGCCAGCAAGAGATGATGTACCACGCTTCATCGCGGGTCATCCGCCCTGATGCCACCTACTCCGACCAAGGGCCCTCCCCACGGGCGCCACCCAGCCTCAGCAACGACCACCTGGCGGGATGGCCATTGCCGGGAGTCCCGATGCCCCAAGGAGACAGGCATCTACTCCTTGGCATACGCGGGGAGTTAACGGCGCAGGCATCAGTAGAGCGATCCCTGTGTTGTCAGGGGGCTACAACCGACAGGGTACATGGCGGCCCCACCACAACGGACTGGCTACCGTGCTGGATTTCAGGTGAAATGTAGTCCATGATCGTCATTGGCACATAAAGCGACACAGCAGAGCAGACTGCAAAAACCGCACCCAAGAACAAAGCCACGCCCTAGAGATGGTGAGTGGGCGGGACAGCTATGCGACGACGACCAACCAAGCTAGAGATGGTAATGAGCGATGGACACATTGCACCTTGTAAGGCGCCCTTCCCCAATCAGCTCGCTCTTCGGAAGAATTTAGAAGATGGAGGTCAAACCCGGTAGGGGACCATCACATAAGGCCGAAACGTTTGAGACTCCTTTTAGTCGCCTCTTACGACAGGCAGGAATACCGTGGGCCTATTCTTACCCCCGAACCCACAGGGGGTGGGGGGGGGAAGAGAAAGTAGTCAGAGAGTGACAGCTTGAGAAGTGGAAAGAGGAAGGGCCTGTCGTGATTAGGCCATCATTGGGGGGCAGAGTGGGTGGAAGGGGGGGGGGGTGACGTGCTTGTGATGGTGTATGACATGACATGGTGGTGGATGATCGATGATGTAAGAAAGAGTAGGTGACATGAGATGAGGTGGCTTATGCATGCGAATTCATGGGGGGCGGAAAAGAAGGTCTGGCCATCGAGTGGTGGCTAGACGATGAACACGGGTACCCAGGGAGAGGATTAAGGGATTAGGAGAGTGACGTGTTTGTTGGTAGAAGGAATTGGCTGCAGATAGGATGCGGGTGCGAAGGAGCGACACGTCGGCCACGTTGTGGAGTTCTTGGGTTGGGAAGTCGAAAGGGAGGTGGAGGGCACGCCCGAGAGCCCGATTCTGGACGGTTTGGAGTCGGCGGAGGTAGGTGGGGGCAGCATTGCCCCACACCACCGCCGCATATTCAAGGATGGGACGAACAAGGGAGGTGTACAATCTAACAGCAAGGTGTGTGGGGAGTGAAGAGGTTGGATTGATGAGAGGGTAGAGCAGGCAGAGCCGCCCCATTGCCCTACAACGCACGTCATCGATGTGGGGGCGCCAGGTGAGGCGCTGGTCCAGGGTAACACCCAAGTACTTCGCAGTACGAGTCCAGGGGACTGCGGTACCAAGGACAGTCACCTGAGGGAGCCGAATGGGAATATGGCGTCGGCAGATGATAAGGGCTTGGGTCTTGGAGGGATTAAATGCCTGACGCCAGGTCCTAGCCCAATCGGTTAAGGATTCTGTAGCCCCCTGGAGCCGCTGTTGTAGACCTGCCGCACTCCGAGAACGAGAGAAGAGTGCAGTATCATCTGCGTAGAGAGCTAAATGTACCCTCGGCGCAGAGGGCAGATCGGCTGTGAAGAGGGAGTAGAGTAGCGGTCCAAGTACGCTGCCTTGTGGTACTCCTGCCCTAATGCGTCGAAGTGTAGATTTCCCATCAGGGATCCTAACGTGGAAGGTGCGACCTTCCAGGTATGTGGCTATTAGCCTTACTTGAGACACTGGAAAGCCAAGGGAAAATAATTTGTAGAGCAGCCCTTCGTGCCAGAACGAGTCAAACGCTCTGGACACGTCGAGGAGTATGGCCCCGAAGTACTCCCTACGTTCTATGGCGTCCAGTGCCTCTTCTACAAGGCGCAGGAGTTGGTGAGTGGTTGCGTGTCCCTGCCTGAAGCCAAACTGCTCATCAGGGAGGACTCGTTCTCGAGCAATGTGGATGAGCAGTCGTTTAAGGTACAGCCTCTCGAACACCTTGGAAATGGCGGGCAAGAGGCTGATGGGGCGGTAGCTGGCAGGGGAACGAAGATCCTTCCCAGCCTTGGGGATGGCGACCACCTCAGCATGTTTCCAGGCAGTGGGATATTGCCTGGTTGTGAGGATGTTGAAGGTGGCCGTCAGGATGGGAATAGAAGCTGGGGTAGCTGCTTGAGGAGGGCATTCGTCAGCTTATCGGGGCCGCCAGCTTTCTTGGATTTGAGGTACCGCAATTGCACTTCAACCTCTTCTTCATTGATGGGGGTGATTTCATCCTCAGGGTCCCGAACGGCAAGGAATTGTGGGAGGCGTGCCGTTACCAGGCGGATGTGGTCGGGGTCAATGGGGTCGTTGACCGGGGTGAAGTTGCGTGCGAAGACATCAGCCAAGGCATTTGCCTTGGCGTCTGGTTCGGACACAAAATCATTGCCGACCTGGAGGGGGGGGAATCCTTTGCTCTCGTCTCAGAAGGCTTTTTGTGAGCCGCCAAGCGGACGGGTCACTCAGGTCAATGGCAGAGATTTTGTTCTCCCATGCCTGATTGCGGTGGTCTTGCACCGCAGCCTTGATTTGGCGCTGTAATCTATTGATGAGGCGCTTGGTTGCCGGATTCCGAGTGAGCTGCCATTCTCGGATGGTCCGGTTTTTCTCTGTGATGAGAGCAAGGATGTTGGGGGCGAGCGGACGCAGATGGTCTGGGGGCCGGGGTGGACGGTGAGGGGTCGCTGCTACTGCAGCATCTAGGGCTATGGTGGTGAGGTGAATGAGGGTGCGATCTGCGTCAGTTTGATCGGCAGCAGGGATTGTGGGTAGGGCTGCTTCGACCCGTCGCTGGTAGGACTGCCAGTCAATAGCGCAGATGTTCAGGCCTTCACTCAGCGCGGTCGGGACTCCAACGAGATCGATGGAGTAGATGACCGGCCGGTGGTCAGAGGCCAGAGCGATGCGGGTGGCTGCAGTGATGGGGTGGGGTAGACCTTTCACCACTGCGATGTCTAAGACATCTGGGAGGCGTCCTCTAGTGGGGTATATGGTGGGGTCATGCGGGCCGATGGTGCGGGCGTGGTGCCGCTCAGCGACCCGGAGAAGTCGACGACCAGATGTGTTTGTTAATCTACTATTCCAGGCAGCATGTTTGGCATTGAAGTCACCGCCAATGAAGACGTCGTTGCCGAGCGACAGCAATGCCTCGTAGTCTGGTGTTTCAAGGAGGCCTCGAGGTGGTCAATAAAGAGCCACGAACGTGATGGGACCCCTCACCCTGTGGACAACAACGCCAGTGGCTTCCACAGTGTTAAGTTGGGGGAGGGGGATGGGGTGGTGACGGAGGGAGTTACGTACGTACACCGCCGAGCCGCCATAGGCGGTGGGCCTGTCTGTCCTGTAGCAGGAGTAGTTTGCTACACGGATAAGAACACCAGGTTTGAGGTGCGTCTCAGCAACAAGGCAGATATCAACCCTCTCATCTAGGAGGAATTGTCGGAACTCGCCCTGTTGTTTGGGGAGGCCGTTGGCGTTCCAGATCATGGCTGTCAGTCCGTGATGTCTAACAGCCATGACTGGTTGGAACGGGAGTGGTGGTGGTTGTGGGGGACATGGATTGGGAGAGGGCAGTGGCAAGTTGGTGCGGGATGGTTTGAAGGAGGGAGTGGAAAGTGGTGGAGATTGCCAAGGTCAGCGCCTCAACAACATTGTTGATGAGGTTCACTTAAATGTGAATTGCAGAGTAGTCATGTAGAGGTCGCTGAAGTGGGTGGGAAGTGAGGGTGGGGTTGGGATAGGGTGCTGCTGAGATTGTACCGGGGTGGGGAGGGGGGCAGCAGTGCTTGACACCTGCTGGTTGGATGGGGAAGGAACAGCGGAGCATGACACCCGCTGTGGGGAGGGGGGAGCAGTGCTTAACGCGTGCTGGGTGGGGAGGTGTGGGAAGGCTGCTGGGGGGGGGGGTGGGATGGGGATGGAGAGGAGGGGGGGTGGGTAGGAGCCCAGAGGGGCGGGATGGGAGCGAGACGCACGTTGGGAGTAAGCCCGCGACGCCGATCCCACCAGGGCACCAGAATAACTGGTGCCCCCGCGGGCCGCCGCCGATGGCCTTGCAGCCCTGGCTTGATTCTCCCTGAATTGTTTAATTTTTGGCCAGCCCATGTAGCTGCCCGTGTGATTCCCGCCACAGCGGGCACAGGTGGGAGGGGCGTCTCGGGGTTTAGAGCACTCCGAGGAGGCGTGTCCACCGGCACACTTCACGCAACGCACCTCGCGGGTGCAGTCAACTGCGAAGTGCGCCAGTCCCTGGCACCTATAGCACACCAGGGTCATCCTCCTGGAGTGCGGTTTCTCGATCGTCACGTTGGCGTGATCGAGGAGCGAGAGGGTCAGGAGGTGGCGGTTCTCCGGCGTGTCAGGGGCGGAGACGAAGAAGAGTGGAGTGGGGCGACGGGTTCGAGGGGAGATGATGCGTGATATGACTGTGGGGGTGATATTTAATGATGTGAGTGCCTTCCTCAGGTCATCGTCAGAGTACTCCATGGGAAGCCCTCTGACGACGACCCGGAGGCGGCGGGTCCTTGTGTGGGGGGGGGGGGTTGGAGAAACCTATTTTCAGTTTGCTCAATATAATGAGCGTCTTAGCCAGGTCGCAGGGAGACTGGACAGACAGTCGATAATTGTCGTTTCCTGACCACTTTATACGGAAGGAGTAGTCCGTGTGCGTGGTCAGGATGTCTGCCAGCTCTTTGTAGGGCCCTTTGCGCTGGATATAGATGGATGGTGGAGCAGGGGGGGTGGTTGTGGGTGGGGGGGAGGAGGAGGATTTGGGGGGGCGTCTGCGGTGCCATCAATAGCAGCAAAAGTATTGCTGACGGGTACATCTGTCAGCGACGTGGTGAACTGACGGCGGGGTGCCGTTTTGCGCGGCACCTGGAACCCTTCCGCGTCAGTAACGGCCTTCTTCTTGGTTAGCCCGCGTTCGGCAGGCTGCGTAGCCTCGGAGTCGGACGAGGCTAACTGCCGCTTCCGACGCTCAGCGACCGGGCGCCGATGGTCGTCGTCGAACTCCATCACGCTCCCGTCATCGCTGTCGTCGGCTGCGGCAGTCATATTGGGGAAGAGGAAGGCCTGCAGCCGAGCACTGTCGACCTGCCGGCCTCCCTCCTCCGCGGCATCACGGAGGGCGATGAGTTTTTCTTGGAGACCCTCCTGTATGTCTGCGTCAGACATCAATGACGACGCGACATCATCTTCAGGTGCCGGAAGCTGTTGTGGGACACATACAGCGTCCTCTATGTCCGGCATGTCGAGTGCTGATCTGGGGGGGGGGGGGGGGAGGGGGGGAGCGGGATCTAGTACGCGGCGCACGCGGGCTTGTCCCACGTGAAGGGGGCCCTGGTGCGCAGATTTCCCTAATATTGGCCCTAGGTGCAGTTTCATTGATGGCTGCATCAATGAAGCTGCAACCGGGAGTGGCAGGGGAGGGGCAGACAATCGTGGATGTGATGGTTGTGGTGGTGATAGTAGTGGTGCCGATGGTAGTGATCGGCAATGTGACGTCACCGGCTGCGGCAGTCTTGGTCCTTTTTGAAGTCCCAGTGGTGTCCGTAGTCGTGTGCGTGGTCGTCGTAAGTGGGGGGCAGGATGGGGCCGCCGACGAAGCAAGCTCCGCCGGACGGCGATACGCCACACGCGTCGCATCGGTACGCACACTCTTCGCCCGCGGCATTCCAGCTCGGAATGATGGGAACGCCAATTCCGTGAGCCACCGCGTCAAAGCGGAAAACGCTTGCCGCTGCTGTTGCCGTTGCCCCACGCCGCGCTCTAGTGGGAACCGGCCTTTACTCGTTCTTGCGTGCGCGCTGCGCGCTCCCGGTAGCTGTAGTGGCTGCCGTCTGATCAGCTGATCGCTGCCGTGCCCACGCGTTAGCACGTGGTGCCGGCTGCGGCCGTGCGGTGCTGCCATCTGTGAGCGGCGCGCCTCTCTGGGCGTCACTCGCCGCTGGCTGTGTCCCTGAGGTGCTGCCACCACGCGGCGAGTTGAGGGACTCCGTCGTGGTAGCGTCCTCCGGTATTTTGTTGTAGGTAGCTGCGGAGACTGCCTTACCGGCTGCTGCGTCTGCATGTTGCTGCCCTCTGGTGGTGACGAGCTGTACTCGGCGGCTGACTCCCGGTTGCGTCAGGGAGGTGCTGTCCTCTACGTGGCGAGTTTGGGCTTTGTTCCCTCCGCGCTGCTGCTGCTGCTGCTGCCCTTGGGCGCGATCGAGGAAGGCTATGTACGTGGCCATGTGGTTTTCACCGCACCGCACGGTGTGAAGTCCTTGTGTGGTATTCATTTAATTGGACAATCGCGAGATGCGTGTTCACCTGCGCATCTCACGCATCCTGCGCATCTCACGCATCTCTTGTCCATGCCGCATTGTTTTTGGACGTGGCCTAGTTGCTGGCATCTGAAGCACTGTGCGTAAGGTTGTTTAGTGCGCAGATTTTCAGGTGTTACACTGCAGTTTGCGATCAATCGGAGCTGGAACAGCTGTCTGTTGCGCTCTGTGTTGGGAGCATACACACAGAAGAGCGGCGAGTCTTTTCTCGTTATTGGGTTTTTCATTTTAGACACACTGCTAACAGCGTTTCCCATGTCCTCAAATTCCTCTTTGATATGACTTGGTTAAGTTTTGTATGAGAACCATCGGTACACTACTCGCAGCGGTTTCTCCCTCGTTGACGAGTACTTGTAGAATTTGATGCCCCTGTCGGGAATTTCCTTATTGAGCATCATATAGTCAGTGGTGCTGTTCGTCTGGACTTTGAAGAAGTAGACACAGGTATTATGAAATTGTTTTTCCCTAGCACCTTCTGCAGCAGTTGTTGCAGCTCTCGGAATGTGCCGGGTAGTCCAGTACCAGCGGTGGCGGTTTAGTGCGGCGTGATGGTGCGGGCGTCTTTTGCACATCGTCTTCGCTATCGTCATCGCTCACGGCATTATATTGATTTTCCACTGCTATCGGAGTGGAGGATGGGATGTTGGCGCGCTTTGCCAGTTTCCGCACTTGTTGCAAGCCGTCTGCATCTACCTGCTGTTGTGCTCCACCTCCATTGCTGCGCCTGCGACCTTTGCCTGCAGCCTTGGGCCGTGCGGGAGGGCCAGTTGCCTTCCGAAATTAACGTGCATTAGCTGGCACGGGGGTGTCTCCGTCTGAATGCCTTCTCTTGTTCTGAATGGCTTGGTGTTCCATTTCAGTAACATCTACGGCGGTTTCCTTGGTTTGGACGCCTTTGGGGTGGGCCGCCAATGGTGTGTTGGACTTCGGCAGGAGGTCCAACAAGGCGTTGAGCTCTGCCTCTGCAACTTCTGTGTCCTAGTTTGCAGGCGTTGTTGTTCTTGCAGGTGCGGTGCTGGCTGTGGTTTCGGGCTTGGACGCCTCGTTCTCGTCATCGAGGACGTTGTAACTCCCTTCGGTGTCCATGCATGCTTTCCTCATTTCCTTGCGGATGCGCTGGAGAACCGCTGCAACGAGGGAGTGAGAAGGGGAACACACTGCTGCTGTAGAACACTGGCAACATCTGCCAGGTGTGCGGGCAGTGTAAGCAGCGTAGCTGCTGTTCCTGCGTTGACCTCTGTGTTGTGTTTGGGTTCCTAACTCCTTGAATTGTCCTCAGGGAGCGCCTCTGACTAGGGAGGCGCTCTAAGTGACGTCACCGACACCGCGGGAGTTTAGCTGTTCCCGCAGGAGGTCGGGCCAATGCGTTGTCGGCCTGAGGTGGACCTGGCGGCCCAGCCCACGAATCAGGCGTCTGCCAGAGTGTTTTGCAGCGTTGTAGAACACTCTGGCGATGTGCCGGAAGCGGTCTTGCAGTAGCGGGACGCCTGCTTCCTCGTGCAGTAGCCTCGTTGGGTAGCGAGGCGGCTTATGGAAGGCATGGCGCAGCGCCCTGTTTTGGACGCGCTGAAGCACCGCGATGTGCGAGGCGGCAGCGTTGCCCCATACCACGGCAGCATACTCCAGTATCGGCCGTACCAGGGCCAGATACAGAGTGAGGACGTAGCGTGGAGGGAGTGTGGAGGAACGGTTGAGCAGTGGGTACACCGTCCGAAGACGCCCCACAGCTCGACGCCCCCCCCGCCCCCCCCCCCCCACCCCGAAGTCACGGACGTGGGGGAGCCACGTCAGGTGCCGTTCGAGCGTCACCCCGAGGTATTTTCCTGTCCTCAACCATGGGATGGGGCCTCCCATGATCGTGACTAGCTGAAGTTCGGAGGCAGCCTTTTCCTGATAAGAAAATGGCCTGGCTCTTTGCGGCGTTAAATTTTAGTCGCCATTTGGTAGACTCGGTACCGGGTGTGCAAAGAGTTTGTACACGAGGCCGTCATGCCACACGCAGTCGAAGGCCTCGGAGACGTCGAGATTATTTTTTTTTTTTAATAGAGGTGGAGCCCCTCCACGCCACACCGGCATGATGGCCAACACAAAAGGTCTACTGCCATCTCTGCATAAGGGTTAATATTCACTAAAGTGAGGTGTCGCAGGATGTGGGTACTGCGATGTTTGCGTACGTCTGGTTAAGATTAACCATTAATACGGGCTCATCTGGAGATAGATTGGTCGAAATATGTCTAAGGGTAGCGGTTTTATGGCAGAGGAAAAAAAGTACCGAGGCAAGAGCCAAGGGGGGAAAAAAACCTCTGCGATAGTTAGGTTGGGTGGTAAGAGCAGTAGCGGTTGTCTTGCTGCATGCGATAGGTTGTGCAAGGATAGTCTTTGTTAGTAGTTGGTATCATGCATGTCGATACCTTGGCGTTGTGCTGCTCGGCAGCTGGCGCTGGGTGCTGGTACAGAGTCCTCGTTCAGCGTCAGCAACATGCAACAGTTAGGTTTGTTATCGATCTTGTGTCCGATATGTCATATATCGGAAGCACAATGTGAGGGAACTTTGGCAGCTTGTTTGTGCGTCTGTGGGCGAGCTCGTCGGCTCTAATAGCAGCTGGTAGTTACCGGTCAGTATTGCTGATAGCAAACAAGCGACAAACGTCGGCAATCCCCTGCATATGTTAGTTTACCATAGGTGGCTATTCCCTAGCTAGCAGTGTCTTTGGCCGCTTGTGCTTCCACCTGTGGTTGTGATCGTAGTTTCCCAGAGTGAGGATGAAAGGATTGTTCGAGTGTCTCGAGTTCCTGTATAGTCGTGTGGCGTGTTTTTTGAGTACTTCCTTGAGGGAATCAAGGCGGTATTCATGGTGAAGATCCACGGTGCGTGTGTTGCGTTGCTAATGATTCGTAGCACCTTATTGTGTATGATCTGCAAGCGGCGCAATCGTGTAGGAGCTGCGTATCCCCAGACGGGAGCTGCGCACGTCATCAGAGGTCTAATCAGTGTCATGTATATGGACCTCGACACCCTCCTATTCAGTGTGCTTTCCCTGTTCGGCATTCGGTAGAGCTGTTTGAGCCTCGCTTGCGCTCGGTTGGCAACTTATTCGATGTGGTCCCCCCATGTAAGTTTCTAGTCCAGCCACACACCAAGGTACCTGACTTTCTCTCGGAAACGTATTGGGCGTGTATGTAGTGTTACTGGTCTACAGTCTTGATGTTTGCGCAGTAGTTTCGGCCTGCGTGTGAACAGAACTGCTTCGCACTTGTCGACGTTTACTTTAATACGCCATCTCCCCAAGGCTCAGCTGTTCTGAGTGCTGTCTGTATTCGTGAATTGATGTTCGACGGTTTCCAGTCTTGCGCGAGGATGGCTGTGTCATCCGTGCACACGGCTAACGTCGTGTTTTGTGTCGCTGGGAAGTCATTAATGAACAGGTTAAACAAGATGGGCCCTAGGATGCTTCCTTGGGGTACTCCAGCTTGTATACCATGTTGTGTTGATTGTTTATCCTGCACGTTAGTGTTGAAACAACTGTTCGTGAGATAGGAATGTATGAGACGTAAGAGTCCGTGCGGGAAAGCAGCTTCGCTTAGTTTGCGTATGAGTCCATTGTGCCAGAGACGATCGAAAGCCTTTTCGATGTCTAGGAACACGGCCCCTGTGGCTTTGTTCATGTTGTAGCCGTGTGTTATATGTTCGACTATGCGGAGGAGTTGTTGTGTTGTCGAGTGGTGATTCCTAAAGCCGAATTGCTCCGGTCTTAGGGTGTCGTTGGCGATGCAATGCCTAGTGATACGTTTTAGTATTACCTTCTCAACAATCTTGCTGAGCAAACACAGCAGACTGATGGGTAATTTTGTGAGAGGGAGTGGTCTTTCCCTGGCTTCCTGAACATCAGGACGTTGGCCGCCTTGCAAAAGTCAGAGAAGTGTTGGTGTGTCAGGACGGCATTCGTTAAGTGCATAAGGTATTCTACGGCTTTATCCGTGAACTTGAACAGTGTCCAATTCGTGCGCTTGTAGTTAAGCATCCTGCGTGGTTCGATGTCCTGCAGTGTTTCTTCCGTGTGCAGTATTACAAGCAAGTGGTCTGAGTCAAAATCGTTTTCAACCGTAAGGTTGAGTGTGCATGTGATGCCCTTTATGAGGGCTATGTCTAACACGTCTGGCCTATGTCGAGCCTGTGTAGGCACGAACATGGGAACGTCCGGTCCACGTATAATGTTGTTTCGGCCTAGTGCGTGTTCGTACAGTTTCTTGCCGTTGGAGGTTCGTATTCGTGAGTTCCAATCGGGTGTTTTGCGTTTAGGTGTCCAGCAGCGATTACCCGCGGTGATAAGTTGAGTACTGTGCTGATATCGCGTGTTACTATGTTTTTAGGAGGATTGTATATCGATACCAGTGCGGTGTTGGCTCCGCTGAACTTGACCCTGACGGCCGTGGCCTCTAGTCTTTCAAGCGCAGGGAGCTCGATGTTCGTGTGTTCTATGTCCTGTGTATGATGATTGCCGTGCCGCCTCCCCTCCTGCCATCCGCTCGTTCGGTATGGTAGACACAATACCCTGGGATGTTTAGTTGTTTGCGAGGCGTAGGCAGTGTTTCGTTCACAAGAGCGATTCGGATACCCTTTCGCTCCATGAACGCGGCCATTTCGGCTTTTATGTTTGCGATCCCGTTGGCATTCCAAAACAGGATCTGTGTGATTGTAGTTAGGTCTGCGTTTCGGGACTGGTGTGGTGTATTATCCATGTAGTAGTGTAAAAAGTGGTGTGATAGTGGCTTGGAAGCTAGTCCAGTTGAGAGTGCTCGACATGAACTGCATGCAGAGTTGAGAGACACACCCCATAATCTTCGTGACTATTTCGGTGGTTGTGCGTCCGGGGAATAATGTTTCCATTATTCTCTGGAATGTTGTCGTAATGTTGGTCATGTCGGCCTGCCAGTTACTGGTCGTGTTAGCGGCCGCTTGTTCCTGTGTTGGCGTCTGGTGAAGGGCTGGCCTGAGGGTCGGCTGTACGTGTCGCGATTGTGGGCGCCTGTGCATTCTCTGTGGTGAGTGGGTGTGTTATGTGGGTTTTTGAGTTGGTGTCCGGGTTGTGTTCATGAGTGTTGTTCTGTTGTCCGTGTACTTGTTGTGGTGTGGTCGTGTTCCTCGTGCTGCGGCTGTTTCTCCTTCTCCTCCTCTGGCGCTGGGGTCGTCCCTGTGTAGGTGCGTTTTCTGTAGCCTGTGGTGGGCTGCAGTCCGCGATCTCAGGGGGTAGGGTGGTGGTGTTCCTGATTTCGTGTGGTGTGCCTGGTGCGGTGTTGGTGTCAGGTGTTGTGTTTGTCTGTTGTGTGTCTGTTGCTGGGGGTGTTTGCTGGGCGTGTCTTGAGCTCTGGGGCTCCTCTGACCGTCCCGCGCTGCTGCGGTTGCCAGCGACCACTCCAGCGAAGGATATTCCACGTCTTATTGGGCGCGGGGGCGGTTTCGGAACTGTGATGGCGGTAGGTTTGGCATGTTTCGCTATTTTGCGCCTCAGAGCTGCTTTGTAAGCAATGCACCCTCTATAGTTTGCCGGATGGGCAGCACCACAGTTGGCGCACTTGCGAGGTGCTGTATGGGGGAGTTTGCTGCGTTGGGTCGTGTGACCGCCAGCGCAAATGCGCAAAGCGCTGGCAGTTGTGGCGTTGTTGGGGTTTGCGCGGCGTGTTGTAAATCTCTACATTGACGACCATGTGAAGAAATAGCTTTAACTTCCGCAGGTCGCGGGACTTGGCCGTGTCGGCCAATTCCGCCATGTAGTTATGAGACGGTCTCGCTGTGCCGAACTCTGCTCTCGGGTGGGAGTGCATTCGGGTAAACCAAATGTCAGAGTTCTTCGAGTACTGCGTCGGTCGGGGTTCGTGAATCTATCCCCTTGATCACGTACTGCTTTGTCTTTCCAAGGACTTCTCTGTACGTGAAGTGCTCTACCTTCCTTTCTTTTAGAAAGTCCAGTAGATTTTTGCAATCTGGCTTGTTCGCCACGTACAGTGCCGCGTGTTCCCCAGTGAGCTTTGAGTAGTATGTTGTGGGGCTGTGTTTTTTTGTTAAATTCCTTGTTTAGGAGACTTAATTGTGTATGATGACCGGTGGGAAGCCAGTTGCCGTATTGTTCGTGTTCTGCGTAGCTGCTTGTATATTTGTGGATGCTTCAGTCGAGAAGCGCTGCCCCCCCTATATAGACTCTCGCCCGCCCTCCTCCCACCACGCGCACCGAGGGCATATAAGCGCAGCACGGGGCTGCCACGCAGCACCAAACAACCATTGACCGCCTGCTAAGCGAAAACATCCGCATGTTCCACCGGACATACCCAGTAGAACCATCGAGGCTACCGGCTCCTCAACCTGCCTTCTGCAGTAAGTGCTCCATTTACTCCCATACAACAGCAAATTGCGATGCGCAAACTCCAGTCTGCAGCAAATGCAGTGAACCACACTTCTCTAGCAGATGCACCTCGCAGGACAAACCCAAATGCGCCAACTGTGGCGAACAACACGCAGCATATGATCCAAAATCTCCCAAAAGACCACCAGCACCAACCAGCGAGGAAACAACGGCCACAGTCAAATGCGTTGACGAGCCAGCAAAAGAAACAGAGAAACCAGAAGACACGTATGTCAAAGTTGACGATCTTCTAAGGGCCATCACTGTTGCACTAATAAACGTGTTCCCCGAAAAAAAGAGCAAAATCACAAACGAGCTGCAAAAGGTATCAAAACAATACTTCAACAGGCAGTTCGAAGTAAACCAAACAGGAAACTATCTACACTTTCTAATAAAAACAAAATCATTTGAATCAATCATACAAAGCGCGAATAGCGCATGGGGCCCACATCAACAGCAGTCACCTTCGCCAGAATAAATACGAGAAGACAGCTCAAAATAGGGTTCGTCAATGTGAATGGCTTTCGAGCCAAACAGCCAATGCTGGAACACCTAACAACCCAAGAAGATATATCAATAGTCGGGATCGCCGAAACAAGAGCAAACCAGCTTCCTCTGCACATAAAAGACTATATTTGCCACAGAGAAGACACAACAACAGATCCTAACAGGAGATTCTACCACGGAGGGGTAGCCATATTCCATGATCAACAAATTCCAGCCATTCGCGTCGACATACCCACCACCTACAAAGATGTCCAGGCAATAATCATCAGACTCCAAACAAGACTGTTTAATACCATTAACATAGTCACACTCTGTGTCCCACCAAAAACCAGAATACCGCTGGACTTCATAGAATATATAAAAAACCTTGGACCCTTCATCCTCATAGGAGACCTAAATGCTAGATCCACCACTTTCGGAGACCATGCCACAAACAGTAATGGAAGAGACCTCGAAGATCTCCTTGACGACCCAAACGTAATGCGACTCGAAAACAAATTGCTAACGTTCATCAACCAGCACGGAAGCTCCATACCAGACCACATACTATGCAGCACCAACCTACGCATACACTTCAGCGAAATGTGGATCGGCGACAGTATCGGAAGTGACCACGTTCCGCTCATCTTCAGCCTGGACCTGATTAAAACCGCCCCGAAACGGAAAAAAATTAAAACAATACACGACCTAGGCAAGATAAACGAACAGCAGTACAGAGAAATCCTCGCGAACAGTCTCCCAGCTCCCATCAACATCAGTACAGAACAACAACTCGAAGAATACAGCGAAAAAATCACCTCCACAATAACAATAGCAACCAAAGAAACAGCACCTGAAAAAAGAATACGCCCAGGATACCAACAAATCCCTGCTCATATCCTCGAAAATATCAGACTAAAACGAAAAGTATACAAACTCTTCAAAAAAACACAATATGATCACCATAAAACGGAATGGAATAGATTAAACACCCTCGTCAGACAACAACTGGCTGAATATAGAAACCAAAGATGGACACAAACTTGTAGAAAACTAAACCACAGACAGGCAGGATTATTCTGGAAAACTTTCAAACAAATTTGCGGCCACACACACTCATCCGAACCACCTATTGTAGACAATGGCACCATCATAACACAAGACGAAGACAAAGCAGAGGTGTTCAAAAACGTACTACAGAACATCCACAAACTCCCAGAAGATGAAAGATTCGACCCCGAACACGAAAACAGGGTGAACAAAGAACTACCCATCATAATGTCCTCCCCCACGGTATACAATGAAGAAGAAACAAGACTCATGGAGGAAATCAGCAGCCAAGAAATCGCAGAAGCAATCGGCAACGGCAAAAACAACGCGCCAGGTCATGACGGAATCACGAGACGACAACTCCGACTCGCCCCTCAAGATAAGACATTAACAGCACTGAAGAGCCTCTTCAATGGAGCAATCAAGATACAAACCATTCCAAAGAAGTGGAAGACAGCAAAAGTCAAGATGCTACTAAAACCCGGGAAACCACCTAACAACCCACTATCATACAGACCAGTAACATTACCCCCAGTCATAGGAAAGTGCTTCGAAACAATAATCACAAACCGGATCCACAAGTACTGTACCAAAAAAGAACTCATCCCAAAAATCCAAGCAGGATTCCGAAAAGAACACTCAACCATCGACCCCATTCTACGTCTTTGCAATAACGTCACCAAAGGACTCAACCTATGCGACATCGCATCGACACTGATGTTAGACATAGAAAGGGCTTTTGATAAGGTGTGGCACGCCGGCCTATACTACAAAACGCTGAAAATGGGACTCCCACAAAATCTAATCACACTACTAACAAACATACTAGACGAAAGGCCGACCAGAGTATACGTCAACGACAAACCATCGAACACCTTCTACCCAGAGGCAGGGGTACAACAAGGAGCCATACTGTCGCCACTACTATACTCATTGTACACACACGACATCCCACAACCCACCAGGTGGAATGAAGGATTAGCACTTTACGCCGATGATACGGCGTACTGGTGCCATTCCGTGACAGCAGCAGGACTCTCAGAAATGACCACTCAATACATACAAAAACTAGAACCATGGCTAGCAAAGTGGAAAATACGACCGAACGCCCTCAAAAGCCAGCTTCTTGTATTTCAGCACAGACATAGGACAATGGATAGGAGCCAAAACCGAAAGGATGTGACAGTACAACTATGGGGCCAAAGCATCACACCAAAAGACACAGGGAAATACCTGGGCGTCACGCTAGACAGGACTCTATCTTGGAATCAACACATCACGGAAATACTTTCAAAAGCGCGGCGACGAATGGGATTAATAAAGATCATCAGGGGAAGGGGACATGGAGCTAGCACCGAGACAATGCTACACACTTACAAGGCATTCATCAGGCCAGTCCTAGAGTATGCAGCCCCAGCCTGGATGGCACACAAATCGCAAACTCAGAGAGTGAGTGCAACTGAAAGACGAATCCTACGAATCGCGCTGAATGTACCGTGCAGCACAGGAGGAACAATAGTCTACAACCAAGCAGGAATAGAACCAATACCACACAGACTGATAAGACTAAGTTCAAGAGTAGGAAGAAACAGACTGAAAAGCCATACCCTAACAACAGAAGAATTGAAGAAAACATATTACACAGCAAACTTTCCGGCATATAGATACCCACTACCAACACAGACCATAATAGCAGCAATCGAAATAACAGAACCACAAAACGAAGACATAGCGAACCTTCACAAAGATCAACAAGTACTACAACACCTACTCGCAACGGAAGCAGACGTGTGACAACAAACCAAGAAGGGCAATAAAATAACAGAAGCCAAACACAAGGAAAGCACCCAACCCTTGCTGGGGTTTTAAGGAGGTTTCCCCCAGCAGTAAGGCAAATGCCAGGTTTGTGAATATTCCTCCAAACAAGACAAGATGAATCTAGATACATCCATACTTATATATATATATACAAAAAAAAAAAGAATGCCGGCCGCCGCACCCGAGCCCATGGAGGACCCCCTCCCCGCCGGCGCCGGCATTCACGTCTCTGCGCTGAGCCGCCGCAGCGACCGGTTGCCCATGCTCCGCGCTGCGCTTTGTTCCGCTCGCGCCTTTGTGTCTCGCACGCCTTTGTCAAGGCACGCTGGTCAACGGTGGCCGCGTGGCTGAGGCTGCAGTGGGCTCTCCACTGCTGACGACTCGTTTGCGAGTACGTTAGCGGCGAAAATTGTCATGCGCACCTCGCTGTTGGCTGCGACACAAATCGATTCAGGAATCGATTTGCGTCGCGCCTAGGGACCGATAGGGAAAGCTGTGAGCCAGGACCCCCTTCACGTGGGACCAGTCCGCGGTCACTAGATTAGAAATTTCCATCTTGTTTTCTATATCTCTCTTTCCCGCCCGATGGACCCGAAAAACGGCGAAGAGATGGCCACGGAGAACTGCTCCCCGTCCGAGAGCGCTCTGACGGCGGCAACGTCTGACCCACAACCGGCGGCAACCCAGGCTACGACCACGGTCGATGCTTCAGCCGCCCCCACAGGCTATCGCCCTCTCACAGGGGTCGAGTTATTCGCAATTATGAACCGCATGGCCAAAGCCGCGTCAGCCACTGAACGCGAGGCAGAGGAAACAGCCTACCAGAGGTTTATGCGCTACGAATTAGCAGCTACACTGCCAGGCGCAGCCAGGGAAGAGGCCACAGTACCGCCGGGAGCCCTGCCAGGCGTGTCGAGACAAGCGGACAATGCCCTGCCGGAGGCGGCCCCGAAGGGTGTGGCGCCACCAGGCGTGGCTTCACAAGTAGCCACTGTCCTGCTGGACCCCCCACCGGTACAGGCCAATCAAGAAGCTGCTGACCTGCCAGCAGAACCCCGAGAGGATGTGAACATTCCAGAGGGAAATCTAGAGCAACTCATGCTTGACGAGGAGGCCATGGAAGTAGCTGTTCCATCCAGGAAGAGACCAGCGGATGACGATGAAACGTCCGCAGACACTTCTTCTGCCCACAGGTCCCAGCAGAAGAAGAAGCCAATCGCGCCTGAGGGCGCCACAGCGGACGAAGACGCCGCCCAAGATGATGATGAAGGATTTGTCGTCCCGAAGCGGAGGCACACGGCCCGAGCAAGGAAGCTCGAGCAGGTGCAGCCGCTTCCGACGGCAAACTCGTTCGAGTGCGCGCCGGCAGAGGCAGAGAACGATGCCATGGAGGCAACAACCGTTCCGTCAAGGGCGGTACCCCTTCCAATTAATATTCTGTGGAAGGGCACCTTTCAGGCCTTCTTAGCCAAATTCAATGAAGGTGTGTCCGCACCTCCCAAAGTCAAGACAGCCGGGCGTGAGCTACTGAGAATCACGCTCGCCAACATGGAAGACTACCGAACCACCATGAAAAAGATCAGGGACGAGGGGCTGTTTTGCTGCACACACGATGCAGAACGACTTCCTCTCCTGAAGGTAGTCTTCAGACATCTCCCCATGAGTATGGAACCATCTCACCTCAAGGAGGAACTCACTGCCCTGGGATTTGGAGTACGCACTGTGGGTCTCATGAAATCGCCCAGGACGCAGAGGGACATGCCTCTGTTCCTGGTCGTCCTTGTTGATAGCGTTGAGGCACGCAAAATCTTTCAGCTTAAGACGGTAGCGACGGTAAACGTCGAGATAGAACCACTTAAAGCAAAAGGAAGGAGGGCCCAGTGCTTTTCATGTCAGGGCCTTGACCACGTGGCTCACTTCTGCACGATGCCGGCCCGCTGTGTGAAATGCGCGGGATCGCATCAAAGCAGAGAATGTAAGAAGCCTAAGGAAGAGCAACCAAATTGCTGCAATTGCAGCGAACCACACGTAGCGAGCTACAGGGGCTGCAACCTATTCAGGAAAACGAACTGTCGCGGCCGGAGAGCTGCGTCACGTCCGGTTCAACAGGGGACAAGTTACGCTGCAGCTGCAAAGGGCTCAGATGCAGCCCACCAGCGGCAGCAGCAACCACCCCCCAACCCCACAAAAGCGCCGGCAGCAACAAAACCGCTGCCAGCTGGCCCCCAATCGTCCACAGCGGTCACCCAAGGCAGCAGACGGGGCCCAGAACGCCCCCTCCTTCCCCCCCAACCCAGGCACATAGACGCGCAGGTGGGCGAACCTGTGGCAACTGCCACACCCACACCGGCGTCTGCACCTCCCACGAGGGCCGTCCCAGAGCACCCCATTAATACCGCAGTGGACAAGACCCAACTGAATGCACTTCTGCATTCCCTAAACTCTATGCTACATCAACTTCCCATACTTGTCCAGGCAGTCACGGCGGCCCTTCAGGCCAGCACCGTCCCAACGCCAAATCACCATGCATAATCCGCACATCCGAGGTCTCTCAGTTTGCGGATTCAACGCAAACGGCCTGGTGAGGCAGCAAGGTAAGTTTCGCGACTTCCTACAGGAAGAGGCCATTGACATCTGTCTCGTCTGCGAAACTCACCTCAAGCCCGGCGTGCAAGTCCGGGCAGCAAATTACGCCTGCTACCGGTCTGACAGGCCGACCGCCGGAGGCGGGACGATAGTCTACGTACGGCGCACTCTGAAGCACCACTCCATCCACCTCCCTGACCTCGTAGCCATGGAAGCTACGGCGGTTAGTGTATCCACAGCCATAGGACAGATCACATTCATAGCGGCCTACAAGCCCCCACGTGCGATCGTCTCCGATCAAGACGTCGACGCACTACTGGCGGTCGGTGGGCGGGTTTTCACTGCGGGTGACTTCAATGCGAAGCACTCGGAATGGAACTCTCGCCTCACGAATGCCAGCGTCCGTCGCCTTCTCCGGGCTGCCCAGAGAAACGACGCCATAGTGCTAGGGCCATATGAGCACACGATTTTCTCCGCCGGACAAGGTCTGATGTCAGATGTGCTGGACATTGCCCTGATAAAGGGCATAGTGCGCAGCGTCTGGAGGCGGAGATGTGGTGCCCAGTCTTCGGACCACGTGCCAGTGATATACGACGTGGACATTGTCGGTGCTGCCCTTCCACCGCGCTGTCCCAACTTTAGGTGCATGAACACAGAGCGCTACCAAGAGGTGGTCCTCTCTCTCCCGGATGGTGTACCAGATCCTGCTGCAGCCGGCACAGACGCTGCTCTGCAACACCTCACTCAAGTAATCTTCAGGGCCACGGAGGCAGCTTCTCCGCCCCCTCCCCCCCCCCCCCCCGTCCCGTGGTGCAAGACCGCCAGATACCTCGGGATTACCCTCGATCAGAGGCTGACGTTTCGTCCCCATATTCAGGATATAAAAGGTAGGACTATATGACGTCTACGGACCCTATACCCTCTACTTAACCCGACCTCGACTCTTCCCCCCCCCCCCCCCCGCCACGGCATCACCCTGTACCTGCCACTGGTCCGACCAGTGCTGGAGTACGCAGCCGTGGTGTGGGGAAATGCAGCCGAGCACATGTTGCTGAGCTCCAGAGGGTTCAGAACCGGGCACTACGGCTCGCCCTCCGGTTGCCATGGCGATACCCGACAGCCCGACTACATGAGCAGACGGGGATCGCACTGCTCAGGGATAGATTTCGCCAATCGGCAAGAAAGTTCTACGAGGAAACCAATAGGTCACATAATAGGCTCGTACAGGCACTGGGCCACAACATTCACCGCAGGTCGACCAGGTTGCGAGGTTAAAATCTCGTAACAGTCAAAGGATGCCATGCATCCGAAAGGCCGGTTCGAAATCAAGTCAGGTCCCTTAATTCGACAAGTCATGTTCTGCAGGAATAGCGCTTGACGCTCAACCTGCCACACCACGAGCACAGGAACGCTCGTTAGGAATGAGTGAGTGAGAGTGAGTGGCGCCGGCATTCGCTGCGTGGCAGTTTGTGTCACAGACTGACGGAAGCGATGCTCAACGCCAAAGCCGTAGGCCCCCGCTAGTATGGGAGACAAACAAGGGGTGATTCTGCATGCGTTTTTATTAAAACGTAGACGGGCACTCACTACGAACTGGCACCAGCACCTAAGACGGCGTCTGGTGGGCAAAACCTGTCGTTGCGTTTCGCGGACTGTAGTTGGCGCGGTTTGGTGCGCGCCTTCCTGTTGCCGCGCGCCGCTTTTTCCGGCCACGTCGAGAGCCTCAGCCGCGCATGTACTCCTGCTGCCGCAGAGAATAGCTCTGTTCCTCCCAAGTTGGGGCAAACTGCACGCCAGGGCCTGGTCGACGGCCAGTTACCCGCGCGTGATAGGCTTGTTAGGGTCAGAACAACATGCCGGAAACCTAACGGTGCCAACCAAGGCGGTGACTGACATTCCCTTGGCAGCCTCCCGTTTCCGTCCGGACATGGAGCTAATGACACAGTCCCCAGTGGTCCTCACGGTCACAAGAAATGCTGAGACGCCTGGCAGCTACGCGGTCCAAAGGACTGACCACACGGACTGCCAGGTCGAAATCAGCCCGAAGTCCAAGCTTTTGCTTGCTAACGCAATCGCGGGACTCACGGGCAAGGACAGAAAAAAAAATATGAACGGCGTCTCGAAAGAGCGCTGAAACCAAAAATAGCTAAAGAACAAACACCAACCCCCACACGACCACCGAAATCGAGCAGCGGAGCGCGGCAAAAAAAGACCTCCACAAAAAAACCCGCTGCTCCCAACACACAGAAAACAGAAGCAGACGCAAACACGATCACGCAAACGTAAAATCTCACACCAGCCAGCAGACCCGAGCGCGGACCAGCAGACCGCACAAGCGAGCGCCGAACAGCAGCAAACAAAGGCGGTCGCCCATCCCGGAAGCGGGGAGGGTGACCGCGCGCGAACAATGCCCGGTCCGACCGCGTCACCCGACCACATGCCGGATCGGAGCTGCACAGGTGCCGAGGCGCCGGCCGTGGCGCAACGGGCGACCGGCGGGCCACGGCACGATGAAGTGGCCGCGGCCGGCAGGCCGCAACGAACTGTCACGACCGACGTCGAAAAACTCTCCCACGCCGACACGAACACAACAGACACAGACGAGGATGGTTTCAGACTCGCCAGAAAAACAGTCAGTCGACCCTCCACTTCCGTCACACACACACACACAACACACATCAGGTACGACGCAATAAATGAACAAAACAGAGACAGCGGCACCCGACACAACACCAAACAACACGATAAAAACGACACAGAAGGAGGTGACGAAATATAGAATCCATCCACTCGTGATTCATTACGAGCAGTCGTACAAGACTATATACGACTTAATTAAACAAGCCGTCGGAGATAGTAAATTCATAGTAAAAAATACAGGGGAAGACAAAAGTAACGCTGAAAACAGTCGACGAGTACAAAAAAGTAAAAGAAATGATACACAATCACAAAATACACTATTACACATTTTCAATAGCGGCCAAGAAACCCATCAAAGTAGTGTTCCGCGGCATGCCGCACAAGAAACACGGGCGACATAAAAACATATCTCGAGGAAGAAGGCTTTGAGGTGAGCTCGGTGGTAAAAACCCATCCGAAAAGGCCATGGCCCCTCCACACAGTCACCCTCCCTGACTCAGCCCAGAACAGAAAGATATGGGAAGTGGAGAGAATCCTGGCAGTTACAGTAACTCCCGAAAAACTGAAAAAGAAATCAGGGCCCGGTAGATGCTTCAACTGCCAGGAAATAGGACACCTAGCAAGGGACTGTGGTATGCCCTTGAGATGCGTTAGATGCGGAGAGCATCACACATACGACGAATGCAGGGTACCAAGGGGGGAAGGCAAAGAATCGTGCTGCAACTGCAGAGGAGCACACCCTGCGAGCTACCTAGGGTGCGCTGCATATCGGCAAACCAGGGATCGCCACAGAGGTAAACAAACACATGGTGACCGCTCTCAAAGAATGGCAAGTAAGACATCCCAACAACCGCCCCCATACCGACAATTCAGACAACCAGCGACCAGAGTGTACGCATCGCGTACATATTCAGCAACTGTAGGCGATCCCAGCAAACCAACCGACCCAAACCAGGTTCTTGGAAACGGAGAATCGCCTATAGGGCGTTCCCTTCCCCCCCCCCCCCCAAGCCCAGTCTGCATAAAGCAGCCGAAGACGCCACTATCGAGGGACTCGCGTCGTCGATCAAAATGCTGATAGAGCAGATGACTCACCTGGTCAACACTCTCGCCAGCGTCACGCATCTTCCAGCCGATCTCGTCTCGGCAGCCGAGCAGTCGCAGCAGTCAGCGACTACCGTAGGAAACCCCACTCCCCACCATGGATAGACGACCTAATATACAAGGCCTCAAAATCTGCGTCTTCAACACAGACGGTCTATTCCATCAAGCCCTCGACTTTACAGAATTCATAAAAGAGGAAAACATTGACGTATGCCTAGTAGCCGAAACACACCTTAAACCAGGAGTAAGGGCATCTGTACCAAATTACGATTGTTACAGACGCGATTGTCCCACCGCAGGAGGCAGGGTCGCAGTATACGTCAAACGAGGCATGGAACACCACCAGCAACCCAACAGATAGAAACTGTCGCAATACAAATAGCCACCGTGACAGGCCCCCTCACAGTCGTTGCAGCCTACCGTCCCCCTTCCCCAAGGCATGAAGAGGACGACATAGCTGCATTATGCCAAATAAGAGGCAAGCTTCTAATAGGAGGAGACCTCAACGCCAAACATGCAGACTGGCACTCAAGAGTAAGTAACAGAGCTGGTCGACAACTGCAACGACTCGCGCGCATGCACCAGTTCCAAGTGTGGGGCCCAGAGGAACGCACCCACTTCCCGAAAAACGGGAACAGGGCGGATATCCTCGACATTGCCCTCACAAAACACATCACGGATTTTGTGTCCGCAAGTTCAATGAACAGAATGTCGTCGGACCACAACCCTGTCATACTTGAGGTTGACATGGGAGAATGGCTCTCTATCCCGCAGCTAACAACCTCTTACAAACACATAAATTGGGAACAGTTCCGCGCCAACGTGGCAACAGAACTGACCCAAGGCCTTCCTCCAACAGCAGACACAGTCGAGCAAACGCTGGAAGACCTCACGAAAGCGATCCTGCAAGCAGCTGAGGAAGCCACGCCTGCGCCAGCGGGGCTCCCCCGCCCCAGGCAACTTCCCCCATCACCTGCTTGCACAAATATAACATAAAAACAGGATCGCCAAAGAGTGGAAACTCACAGGCAACAGAAACACAAGGAGGCTGCTCAACAGACTACAAAGAGAGTTGAAAGTCGCGCTCACTGAGCACCGCAACCAGCAATGGTCCGAAAGAGTATCAACTCACAACTTAGAAGACCACGGTCTATGGCAAGCCACAAAATAGTTCACGGAAAGACACGCAAAAATGCCGCCTCTGCATGGCGAACGTGGACTGCAGTTCAGCGCCGTAGACAAAGCAAACGCGCTAGCCGACGTGGTCGAGAAACAATTCACGCCAGCAGAGGCACAGAAACAGTCCGCAGACAACTGGCCACCTTTCTAGAGGAAGAAGATGAAGATGAATACACGTCACTCTTCAGCCCTGAAGATGTGGCAGGAGCCATCATGTCGCTGCCAATAAAAAAGGCACCAGGCCACGACCAGCTCAGCAACAAACTTGTAAAACATATCCAGCCACTGACCATAACCAATCTAGCTGATATCTTCAATGAAATTACGCTATCACAAAAATTCCCAACCCAGTGGAAACACACAGAAGTAGTCGCGATCGCAAAACCAGGAAAAGACCCGGTGTTCCCGCAGCACTACAGACCAATTAGGCTCCTGCTCACCATCAGCAAACTGTACGAGCACCTCCTCTTAACTCTGATTCAGGATCACATCCGAAGAGAGCAAATCATGCCAAAATTTCAATTCGTTTTCCAGCAACAACACTACGCCCCCCCCCCCCCCCCCCCCAACAAATAATGAGGGTAGTTGAAGCAACTACAGAAAGCTTCAACCGAAAGGGCTACTGCGGGATTGTCTTATTAGACGTTGCCAAGGGTTTTGATTCAAACTGGCACACCGGAATCTTGCACAAAATGTATACCCAAGGCTTCCCAGGGACGATAGTAAAACTTATACAGAGCTATCTAACCGGTAGGACATCAGTACTGGGTCCTACCCTGTACAACCTTTATACTGCCGACATCCCTGTCACGCAGCACGTCATAACAGCGCAATACGCAGACGACACCGCGTTCTTCTCCTGCTCCACGAACAGGAACCTGGCTACCAGACGTTTACAAACAGCATTAAATAGCACAGGCGCATGGGCCAAGAAATGGCTAATTTCATTAAATACGGAAAAGACGCAGGCTCTAATGATAACAAGACGTCTCGGTAAACGCCGCCCCCTAAGAAGACCCATCCAACTGCTGCAGCTACAAGGGCAAAATCTCCCCTGGAGAAAGACGGCGAGGTACCTCGGTGTGACACTGGACAAGCGACTAACTTGGAAGTGCCACATCGAGGAACTCCGCAGAAAAGCCCTTGGCAGGATGCAGGTCCTCTACCCAATTTTGAATGAACACAGTACACTAGACCCCAGCACTGGAGTGGCGGTCTATAGAAGCCTTATTAGGCCGATACTGGAATACGCATGCCCCGTATGGGGATATGCAGCCAGATCGACAATAGATCTACATGCTGCTGCGGATATCGAAACACTTCAAACACGGTTCCGACACCTGGCAGAACAGTTTTATGCCACAGCCGAAACCGCACAAAACCAGCTAATCAACACACTAGGTCAATACGACTTAACAAATGACAAATATAAGAGACCAAAGTCAATACTCTCTTGAGTAAAAGAAACGAATCACACACCTCTCAACAAAACAGAATACCTAAAGAACAGAATATCCCAACACACAATGTAACAGCGAAGGAAATGTCCCCACGGGACAATAACCTTCTCCGCAACAACTTCTAACAAGAGCAAGAAATTAGAGAGGAGAGCAGCCGGCGGGACGCCGTAGCGGAAGGGTCAAGCTCCAGCGCAGCACGGACGGGCAGCAGCAGCGGACGGGCCGAGCGGCAGCGCAGTAGCGGAGAGGGGCGTCCAGCTTCCCTCCCTCCCCCCCCCCCCCCCAACCCACCCGACTCCTTAACGAGCGGCACAGCAACATATTACTCTCGGGTAAAACCAGGAGCGCTGGCAGTCACGCCCCGCCTCCTGTCCGCGTGGAGGTGGAATCACGTGACCGGCCTGTGGCCGTTGTGAAGGGAGACTGCAAATTCCGTGTGAAACTTGAGTCTTGCAGTGCGCACGGGCGGCGGAAAGAAACCGATACCGCCGGCGAGGGCTCGCCGTCGCCAGAGAATGCCAGAGCGGAGGAACCTCGGAGCGTTCAAAAATGGTTCAAATGGCTCTGAGCACTATGGGACGTAGCATCTCCTCGGAGCGTTGCCGAAGTGTACGCTGAGGGGAGCGAGTGATGCGGAAGCGGCACAGGGACCGACACACAGGAAATAGAAGACGAGGGATTCCAGCTGGCAAGAAAAACAGCCAGCCGATCCCCCGTCTTAGTCACACCAGCCCCAATCCACACCACCAACCGGTTCGACGTGATGGGAGAATCTGCGGATGACGAGTTACAACAAGCACACGACACTGAGGAAAATGGCCAACAAAAAAGCTTCAGAATCCCACCCATCGTCGTGCAATTCGAAAACAGCTATAAAAAACAGTACGACGTCATAAAGAACAGGATAGGGGGGAACAGGTTCACCGCCAAAACAACCGGCGGGGACAAAGTTAAAATCAGTCTAAAAAACGTCGACGACTACAAGGCAGTGAGGAAGGTGCTCGAGGAACAGAAATTTAATTTCTACACATTCCCACTAACAGCGAGAAGACCAATTAGAGTCGTGTTCCGCGGGGTACCACACACCACAGACACTGCGGACATTATAAAATTCCTACAGGAAGAAGGGTTCGAGGTTAGCTCGGTTGTCTTGCCGCGACCGAACCGACCCTGGCCCCTCCATACGGTCACCCTCCCAGACTCTGCACAAAATCGAAATATCTGGGAGGCCAAAAAGAGCTCAGCATTAGCAGTCACGCCTGAAAAATTAAAAAAGAAATCGGGCCCAGGGCGCTGCTACAACTGCCAGGCCCTTGTATACATCGCGCGAGACTGCACGAAGCCAGTGGTGTGCGTCAGGTGCACGGAACAACACACCTATGAGCAGAGCAAACTACCAAGGGGGAGGGGAGGGAAAAGAAAAGTGCGCAAATTGCAACGGAGCGCACCCAGCCAGTTATTTAGGGTGTCCCGAGTACAGAGCTCTAAGTGACAGGCAGGGGGTAAAAAACAACAGCAAAACACCGCAGTGCAACAAAAACACACCAGCACCCAGGCCACCTCCCCCACAAGAGAAGACAAAACAACACTGTCAAAACACAAGTCTTCGCCTCCACCGCCTATTCTCGTGCACTTGTCGGTGACACACCAAACCACCTACCTCCACCACAACACAGTAGTAACCAAGTTCCCCAAACTGACCAAAGTCCTAGGGAAGTCCGTCCTCCCTGTCCCCCACAAACCAGTCCACGAGAGGCAGCCGAGTCTGTAGCAATCCAAAAACTCGCGTAGGCCATCCGACTGCTATAGGCGCAGATGATCCAACTAGTAGGTATTCTAGCAACACTGACCCAGCTCCCTGCAGACAACAAATCGGCAGCACAGCAGTAGCCTGTAGCAGCGACAACCTCAGGAAAACCTGTCCCCCACCATCGATAGGAGACCTAATATACAAGGTCTCAAGATATGCGCATTTAACGCAGACAACCTTACTCGCCAACCCATGGAGTTCAGAGAATTCATGCAGGACGAAAACGTCCACATATGCCAAGTGGGCGAAACCTGGACTAAGTTTCTGTACCAAATTACAATTGTTACATAAACGACCGACCCACTCACGGTAGCGGGGGTCGCAGTATGTGTCAAAACAGGAATCAAACACCACCAAATACACCCCCCTAATACAGCAGAAATAGAAACGGCAGCAATAGAAGTGGCCACAGTAACCGGCCCACTAACAGTCATTGCAGTGTATGGCGCCGCCACCCCCCCCTTCCCGAAGTCTAGAAGAGGCCGACATTACCTCTAATACGGCTTAGTGCAGCTAACTATTAATATCAGGGGACCTAAACGCCGAAAACGCGGACTGGAACTCGAGACACCGAAATCAAGCTGGTCAACAACTGCAACGGCTCGCGCACGCACACAAGTTACAAATACAGGGTCCAGAGGAACCGACACACATCCCAAAGAACGGAGGCAGATCGGACGTCCTCGACATAGCCATCACAAAGAATCTGCTGGGCTTTGTATCGGCGACAACAGTAAACAGAATGTCGTCGGATCACAATCCCGTGATTTTCGAGGTCGACATGGGAGAATGGCTCCCTATCCCACAACGACATGCGACGTAAAAGCGCATCAATAAAGAG
Source organism: Schistocerca gregaria (assembly GCF_023897955.1). NCBI lineage: Eukaryota > Metazoa > Arthropoda > Insecta > Orthoptera > Acrididae > Schistocerca > Schistocerca gregaria. The sequence continues at coordinate 105,098,740 of NC_064927.1, read as the reverse complement.
CAATTCAGCAACGCAGTAGCAGCTGAACTTGCCCAGACCCCGCCTCCAACTGCAGAGACAGCAGAACAGGCACTATACGACCTCACAAGAGTGATCCCTACAAGCTGCTGAGGGAGCCACACCGACTCCTGCGAGGCCCCTCCGCTCCAGGCAACTCACTCCGCACTTGCTTGCGCAAATACGGCACAAAAACAGCATCGCCAAAGAGAGGAAGCTCACGACCAGGTCACAAACGAATTACTGAAACTCCTCCCTCCTCTGGCAATCACCCACTTGACAGACACAGTTAATGAACTGACGCGATCACAAAAATTCCCGGCGCAGTGGAAGCACACAGAAGTCATTGCGATTACGAAACCAGGAAAAGACCCGGTGTTCCCGCAACATTATGGACCAATTAGTCTACTGCCTACCCTCAGTGAACTCTACGAGCGCCTCCTACTAACCCCCATGCAAGACCATATCACGAAAGAGCAGATTGTGCCGAAATTCCAATTCGACTTTAGGCAAAGACACTCCGTCCCCCAGCAAATCATGAGGGTGGTTGAAGCAGCCACGGATAGCTTCAACCGAAAGAGCTACTGCCGGTTTGTCTTGTTAGACGTAGAAAAAGCCTTTGACTCAGTCTGGAACACCGGGATACTACATAAGATGTACACCCTTTGCCCCATTGTTCGGTCCTGGGACCCGTCCTCTACAATGTCTACACTGCTGACATCCCTACGACTCAACACGTACACACTGCACAATACGCAGATGACACTGCATTCTTCTCCTGCTCGAAAAAACAGGAAAATGATTACAAGCCGTCTGCAAACCGCCCTAAGCAGAAAGGAAAACTGGGCCAAGCAGTGGCGCATCACAATCATTTCAGACAAAACACAAGCCATGCTGCTCACCAGACGCTATGGAAAACGCCGACCTACCAGACGGCTATACCAACTGCTGCGATTGCAGGGGCAGAACTTGCCATGGAGAAATTCTGCGAGGTATCTCGGTGTCACACTTGACAGGCTCCTGACATTGAAGTGTCACACAGAGGAGCTTCGCAGAAAGGCTCACGCCAGGATGCAGGTTCGGTACCCTGTACTGAACAGCACCAGTTCCCTCGACCCCGCAACAGGAGTAGCGATCCACCGAAGTCTAAGTCGACCGATACTGGAATACGTGTGCCCTGTATGGGGCTATGCAGGCACATCGACGGTAGATCGCTTACAGAAGGTTCAAAATAGAGCGTTAAGACGTGCCTTACAGGTCCCCACGCGCTTCCCCGCGGCAGCCCTGCACGAAGCTGCAGACCTCGAGCCATTAACAACAAGTTTTCGTGCCCTGGCAGAAGCTTTCTACGCCACGGCGCGAAATTCACAAAACGAGCTAATCGGCACCCTTGGGCAATATGAACAGCACAGATACAAAAGACCAAAGTCGCTACTCCTGCAGTAGCAGATTTATATAAATTAACAACTCTCAAAAAAATAGCAACTTAGAAAAGAACAGCATTAACAACACCACACAAGAAAAAGAGGAAGAAATGTCCAAATGCGACAATAACCTCCACCAACACCCCCCCCTCTACCAGTAGAGGACAAAAAGAGAGAAGAGAGGCCGACTGCACAGTCGCCGCCGCCGTGCTGAGACGCCTACTCCCTTGGACTCTCGTGTGCTTGCTGCTGTCTTTGTGCGATACGTCGAGATTCGACGTGGGAAATATTTCGAGGCTGCCACTGCTCACTGAGCATGTAGCCAGTAAAATTGCCTTGTTCTTCCCACTGCCACGACATTACGCTGCGGGGCATCCTCCCCGCATCCACCGAGAATAGGGATTTTTCTGATTCAGGGCCTGTGGCGCTGCCCGGTAACCCGCGGTCGTGTATCATAGCGTCAGCTCTACACGGACACTCTGCGGTGTTAATGAAGGTGCAACTGACAGTCATTGCGTGGCGCCTGGTGGTTTTTCCTCGTGCCAGAAGTCTCAGCTCACTGCCCCTGGGCAGTTAACTACCCCAGCACACTGTGGCTGCCCTTATAAGGGCTACCACAGCCTGATCTTGCCACAACACAGACACGTAAACAGAAACAACAGGAGGACGCAGGCGAACCAGGGGCCACGTCTGCAGGCAGTAGCAAAAGACGAGGCTGCAGCACTGGCTGCTCTTCTTCAGCGTCATCGGGTGGAAGAGATGGATGGGGTGACTGTCCCCACAGCAAACAGGTTCGAAGCACTCGCACAGGACGCTTCTGACGCTTCCCGTCCAAGGACGTCTAAACCCTAGGGTAAAAAGATTCGTATCCCCCTTATCATAAGCTAACGCACATGGGACTACATAGACTTTGTGAAGGAAGTAGAGCCCGGGCTTAAAAGCAAGTTCCAGTGCGCCTATAGGGGCGACACAGTAAAGTACCAACTCGATAACGCCGAGGACTATCAGCGTCTTGACCAACCTAGCTATTCGCGGTATTCAGTACCACACCTACGACCTGGAGCCGTCAAAGCTCCAGAAAGTCGTAATAAAGAAACTCCCCAGCTTTATTGACCCGGTTCAAATACATGATGCGCTCAAAGACCTCAACTTTAACGTCCAGAGCGTCATACAAATGAAAGAATGGAAGGATGTAAACGGTGTGCCAACACTGGTAAAAAAGCCAAACTATACCGCCACCATTGTCAAGGAACAAAATGCAGGTGAAATCTACAAGGTAAACAGGCTTCTTTACACCACATGCACAATAGAGTCCTACAGGAGGAAGGAAGTAAAACTAAAAATCAGGAAGGTGGTGGTCCTTCCTGCAATACTATACGGTTGCGAGGTCTGGGGCACGGCCGTAGACACTCACCTAAGAAAAGTGCAAATAGTGCAAAACAAGGCCCTCAGAATAATAACAGACGCTCCCTGGTTCGTACCAAACGCACTCATACACAGAGACACAAACATGCCCACAATCACTACAGTCATCCAGCAAAGACCTCGGTATGGTATGGTGATGTTTCTGCATTTGTGTAGAAAGACTATCACTAGCTTGGGATCTGACCCACTACATGTCAACTAGAAGCATCCTAAGAATACATTAACCAGACACTTTGTGTTTTTTTTGTGTATTTTGTTTGTGTTTTAGTGTGAACTAGTACCTAAACATGTTATAAATCAAACAAAACCATGAACAGGACCTTCAAATCCATATGGTCAGATGCTCAGACATCAGCAACGACGGCTGCACAGTCGCCTTGTGACAGCCGTACTGTGCGGTGATTGCGTGCTGGGCTCCAGGAGCGCATACGGTACTGCACCAAGCCACAGGAACCCGCTTGCGGGAACAGTCGCTCGTTTGTCTGCGCTTAGGCCTGACATTTACGTGCACTGAGGCTTCCGAGCTCCTGATTTTCTCAAATCGCGAGCGGAGTTGCACGAATATTTGGACACAGGCGACTGGTTTTCCGGCAGCTTGTGGGCAAAATTGTCATTGCGTGTTGCGAGTTGTGGGTGGACGCGGCTTGGTGCGCGTCTTCTCGCTGCCGCGGGCCGCGCTTTCGGCCACTTCGAGCATCTCAGCTGACGCGGAGATTATCTCCGCTCCTCCGAGTGTTAAGGTACTCAGCACGTCAGGGCCTGGTCGCTGGCCAGATACCCGCGCTTGTCACGCGTTAGGGGTGGTGCGCTGTTGGATACGAATAACGATGCCAACGAAGGCAGCGCCCAACACTCCATTGGCAGCCCTTGACTTTGCCCCCGTTTTCGCTTCCGGACATGGAAGACACGGTCATACTAGAAGTGACGCAGTTATCAGGGACAGGGTTCCCATTGGGCGAACCGACAGACCAAGATTACGTTCCTCTTATTATGGAACCTAAACTTATGATGAGGATCATGAAAACTGAACGACTTAGGGAAAAGGCTAGGAACGACCTAGCAGAAAAACGTAGACCCGAAAGGAAAGTCCTCCCCAACCCAACAACAGAAAGCAGGAAAAGAGAACAGAAAATTCTCCCGAAAACAACAGGAAAGATAGGAACTAAAATCCGGACCAAACGACGCGCAAAGTCACCTGCGCGGAAAACCAAAGGAAGCAGAGGTGCAGACACGCCACAACTCTTCCCCCCATTTCAGATTACAGACAAATCGGGAAGTACCTCACACCACCGACCCCGAAGTAGGCCCCAGCGGAGACAATGGGACAAACGAGACTGCTGGCCCCAGTAGGGAAACCAAACACTCCACACCCTGCGCGCTCAATAGTACCGATGTAGAAGCAGAGCATGCAACAGAAACCCTCTCCCCACAAAGCCCCGACATCCCAAGCAACGTAGGCAAAACACAATCCCCTCCCACAGACACAACACAGGGAACAGACGGCGAATTCCAACTAGCACGCCACACCACACCAGCTACCCAGACCGGCCTTCGGGCAACATAGAACCCATTGGCAGCACTCACGGACGACGCGGAAAACCCGCCCGCCCCCAGCCCACGACAGACCGGTACACAGCGGCCAAGAAATGTCCCGCCCATAGTGGCCACCTTCCCTACCACGTACAAAGACCTGTACACCACCATGAAAGACGCGCTAGGTGGCGATCACTTCCACGCCAAATCAGCAGGAGGTGATACTATCAAACTGACAGCACGGACGCTAGAGGATAACAACACCATTAAATCCGCGCTGAAAGAAAAAGACGTCCCGCACTACACCTACCCCATCGGAGCGCAAAAGCCGCTGAAAGCAGTATTCAGAGGCTTTCCCAAAGGTACCGACCCAGAAGACAAAGTCCGCCATAACCACGCAAGGTTATGACGTACGATCGGTCAGGCGACACGTCTCCAACCAAGAAAAACCGCTCTACGTTGCCACAATAGTGGATATCCCTCAACATAGGACAATTTTTCAAGAACAAAGACTGATGAACGTTGTTTTGGTGGTTCCGGAGACCAGCGCCGAGAGCAGCTCAGTGCTTCAACTGTCAGATGATAGGACACGTTACTGCTAGCTTTAACATGTCACCTAAATGTGTACGTTGCGCAGGGAACCACGCCTCCCGAGTCTGCGCACTTGAGAGGTTCATTTTTCTCCCGTTTGCAAACTGCAGCGAAGGACACACCGCCACCTACTTAGGCTGCCCCGCACAAAAACGCGCACGCGAGCGCCGACAAGGGAACACAAAGGCCGCGGCCAACGCAAATTCCGCCAAAAAGCACGGCAGCGCAAATGCTGAGACACGCAGGAAAGGCATCAGACCTGCTGTAGACATCACACCTGCGACAGCAAACGCACCCGCCAACATTGACAACACCCCTCCCGCCACATATGCAGCGGCGTTTACGCCTCAACCACAGACTGCCCCAAAATAAGCAGACCAGGCGCCAAACAGGAAACCACACAGACACAGACACACACACACGCACCCAAACCTGACGAAAACAACACAAATGCGCATACACAACACTTCTCCGCCGCACTCACACAAATCATTAAACTCATGGACATGCTCGTGCAAACAATGACCATGAGCTTTGCCGATCGTATTTCCGCCGTGATTTACTCAGTCAAGCCCACGCAGGAAACTGCGACAACCAGTGTCATCAGTCACCACCATGGATAGGGCAGCCACAGGTCCGGTAACTGAGGTTGCGGCATATGTGCACGTTTAACGCAAATGGCCTCGTCCAACAGGCACTCGAATTCAAAGAGTTCCTGCCGGACGAAAACATCGATGTATGCATCGTGTCCGAAACTCACCTGAATCAAGGAATCAGAGTAAAGGCACCGAAGTACCTCAGCTACAGACTAGACCGACCAACTGCAGGGGGCGGGGTAGCAGATACATTAAAAGGGGGATTCCACATCACCAAGTATATCTACCAGACATGACGCAGTTGGAGACAGTAGCAATTGGGGTAACGACAGCCACAGGTCCGGTAACTGAGTTTGCGGCATATGTCCTCCCACACGCAACTTAGACAAATAAGACATTGCCAAATTAGAGCAAATTAGAGGCAAGCTCGTAGTTGGGGAGACCTCAACGCAAAACACATAGACTGGCATTCCAGGTGTGCAAACTGAGCCGGCCGATAATTGAAAAGCATCGCGCGCACCCACCACTTACATGTGTGGGGTCCAGAGGAACCCACACACTTCCCCCTGAACGGCAACAGGGCAGACGTTTTAGACATTGCTGTTACGAAAGGTCTCGCAGGTTTTATGGCCGCGAGTTCACTGAACAAAATGTCATCCGTCCACAATCCTGTAATCTTTCCAATCGACGTGGGCGGATGCTGCCGCCTAACCAGCGATTGCTCACACACAAAAGTACCAATTGGGAACAATTCAAAGAAAGAGTAACAGCAGACTTCACAAACAACACGCTCTCATTAGACAACATCGAACAAACGCTGAGAAATTTCATCGGCGCTACATCCAACCCCCCTCCCAGGCCACCTCCCACCCAGCGATTGCCACCCCAGCTGCTTGCCCATATAAGACATAAGAACAGGACCGCGAAGGAATGGAAACTGACGCGAAATCCGATAACCAGGAGGCTGTTCAACCGCCCACAAAGAGAGCTTAAGGCGTCGCTCACTGAGCACAGAAACCAGCAGTGGTCGAACCACCTCACCACTCTCAAAGTGCAGAATAGCAGCCTCTGCCAAACCACCAAGCAGTTCACTAAAAGACGCGCTAGGATGCCACCTTTGCATGGCGAGAGAGGACTAGTGTTCAGCGCCCAAGATAAAGCCAACGCACTCGGCGACGTCTTCGAGAAACAATTCACCCCAGCAGAGGCGCAAGACGAAGAACATCAGAGAACAGCTAACTGCATTTCTCGCAGCATAAGATGACGTCACTGACGATATAACTGCCTTGTCATCCGAGGAGGTAGCAAAAGCCATCAGATCTCTACCCACAAAGAAAGCTAAAGGTCATGATGTGGTGACACCGCCAGACACCACACTTGCTAGGTGGTAGCCTTTAAATCGGCCGCGGTCCGGTAGTACGGTATACGTCGGACCCGCTTGTCGCCACTATCAGTGACTGCAGACCGAGCGCCGCCACACGGCAGGTCTAGAGAGACTTCCTAGCACTCGCCACAGTTGTGCAGCCGACTTTGCTAGCGATGGTTAACTGACTTCTACGCTCTCATTTGCCGAGACGTTAGTTAGCATAGCCTTCAGCTACGTTATTTGCTAGGACCTAGCAAGGCGCCATGATCAGTTTCTATTGATGTTGTAAATCATGTACCGTCAAGAGCGACGGTCGTCATTAATGGATTAAAGTTAAGTATTCCACCAGCTACGTCCGTTTTTCTCAATTCTAATTCCCTTGTCATGTTCCAGACCTCACGCCAGCCTGCGTGAGCTAAAACGCGTGCATTTCGGCCTCCTTTAGTTATGTGTTGTGGTTGGCAGGAGAGCCAACCCGTATGACCTCCTCACCAATGAACTCCTAAAACACCTGCCCCAGCTAGCGATAGAAAACCTGGCAGAAACATTCAACGAGATCACGCGAACACAAAAATTCCCGAAGCAGTGGTAACACGCGGAAGTGGTAGCGATCGCTAAGCCTGGAAAAGACCCACTCTTTCCCCAGCACCACCGTCCCATAAGTTTACTCCCCACTCTCAGTAAACTTTACGAGCGCCTCCTATTGTTCACATAGAACGATACATACGTAGAGAAGAAATGCTCCACCAATTCCAATTCGGATTTCGTAATAAACACTCAGCACCCCAACATCTTATGAGAGTAGTCGAAGCCGCCACAGACGCCTTCAATCGGAAAGGCTACTGTGGCCTAGTGCTACTCGATGTAGCCGAGGCATTTGACAGTGTGTGGCACACTGGACTACACTACAAACTTTACACATTAAGGTTCCCCAGGCAAGTCGTTAAGCTACTGCGCAGCTACCTAGCTAATCGTACATTCTGTGTCAAAGTAGACACTGCTAAGTTGAGCACACGAGGCATACCGGCTGGTGTCCCACAGGGCTCGGTGTTAGGCCCTGTGTTGTACAACTTTTACACAGCTGATACACCGACTGCCCCACAGACCCACACAGCCCAGTAAGCTCATGACACGGCCTTTTTTGCCACCAGCACCAACAGAACCCTTGTCACACGAAGACTACAAAACCACCTCAACAACACTGAAACATGAGCCAAGAAAGGGAGAATCACAGTAAACAGCGATAAAAAAAAGCAATCATGATTACACAACGAAAAGGCAAACGATCCATTGCACAGCGTCAAAGACAGAACATAACACTTAGGCTCCACAGGCGCGAAATCCCGTGGAAAAAAACCGCGAAGTACCTGGGGGTCACTTGAGACCAACGCCTTACCTGGAGAACGCATATAAACGATCTCAGAAATAAGGCAAGCGCCAGGCTAAATGAGCTATATCTACTGCTAAACAGCAGTAGCAGCCTCTCAGCCACAACTGAAGTCAGGCTCTACTGCAGTTTAGTAAGACCGATATTCGAGTATGCCTGTCCGGTGTGGGGATATGCAGCCAAGTCGAACATAGCGAGGCTGCAGAGAACTCAAAATAGGGCACTGCGACGGACATTACATGTCTCCTCTCGATTCCCCACGGCAGACACACGCGAAACCACGGGAATGAAACTGCTGACACAAAGATTTCGAGAACTCGTGGCCGCATTCTATCGAAATGCGCGCAATTCAGAAAACCAGCTCATAAACACACTAGGGAACTACCCGAACAACACAACAAAATTCAGGAGACCCAAATCAATCCTGGACTGAACAAAACACGACTTCAAAACACCACCACATGAAAAAGTTAGGCCAGCACAAAAAGTTAGGGGCATAAACCATATGCCACAAAATTGCAAATTTAACTAGGAGGAACTGTCAACAGACAAAACCCTTCACCACACACATTCTCACATAGGTGAGAAATCATATATATATATATATATATATATATATATATATATATATATATATATATATATACAAGGAGGGAGCCTGGCTGCACGGCAGTCCCACAGAAGCGATACCGAAAAACCTGATACAGTACATCAGCAGCTTAAGACCATGTATAATTCTAGGAGACCTAAATACCAGATCCACAAATTTCGGCGACCATAGGACACATAGAAACGGGACACTACTAGAGGAATTACTAAAAGAAAACCGACAAATACTGAGACTACCTAATGAAGAACCAACTTTCATAAATCACGCCGGCTGCTCCACACCAGACCATGTAATCATATCCGCCAACATATCAAAATGTATTTATGTAGATTGGTACGTGGCTACTTCCGATCCCTTCCCCTATCTCTATATCACTTATACAACACTAATAGCACCAGAAAAGACGAAACCAGAAATAAAAACGTACAAAAACAGAAGAAATATAGACAGGAAAAAATACCTAGACCACATCAACCAGAACCTATGCACAACTAACGAAGAGATAGATAACTACGAAAAACTAGGAAACCTAAACGCGCACATAACTAAGGTGATAGAAGACGTAGTGGAGACAAGTGTACCAATACGAAAAATAATCGAGGGAAAAGAAGCAATTCCACCACACATCCTAACACTAATCAAACAAAAACGACAGGTATACGCGCAATTCAGACGCACTAAGGACCCTACTATCAAAAACCAATGTAATAGGCTAAATGACCAAGTAAAACAAAGAGTTGAGGACAAGAAAACTGGACACAAAAATACAGAACCTAGACCCGAAAAACCCAGCTGACTTCTGGAAGAAATTCAGACAACTGGCGAACCAGAAAGAAGCACACGAAGCACCACTGATAATAAAGGACGAAATCACGACGCGCAAGAAGAAGAAAGCAGACGCCTTCCTAGGAGCGCTAAAAGACGTATATACACATTCGCAAGACGACAAATTCGACAAAGAACACGAAATAAAAACGGAAATAGAAACAAAAACAGAGCTGGAAGATACAATCTACACCACCTACGACGAAGATCAGACAGCACTACTCGCAAACATAACCACACAGGAAGTAAAACAGGCCATAGCAGGTGGTGAAGTCACTAGCCCCGGCGCTGACGGCATCACCAGACAACACCTCAGAATGATACCACCGCAAACAATAATACCGCCCCTACAGAAACTCTTTAATGCAATAATAAGGCTAAAAAAGACACCGCAACAGTGGAAAAAGGGGCAAATACGAACGCTACCGAATCCACAAAAACCAAAACACGACCCAGAATCATATAGGCCGATAACGTTACTGCCGGTGATCGGAAAAACATTAGACGCAATCCTAACACAGAGAATTCAGAAATTGGTGGATAAGAAAGGCATAATAGCACAAGAACAAGCGGGCTTTCGTAAAAATAGAAGTACAATTGACCCAATAATAAGATATGTTAGTAACACTGTCGAAGCAATAAACACGGGTATGATTTCAACAGTACTAATGCTCGACATAGAACGGGCTTTTGATAAAGTGTGGCATGCGGGGCTATTAAAGAAATAGATATGTCGTAATATTAGAAAAATGGCTAGCAACAAGGAGGATCCGCCCAAATCCTACAAAATCGCAAGTACTGGTAATAAGACACAGACACCTGACCAGACGCAGACCCCAGAAGATGTGAAAATATCGTTATGGGGACAAACGATAAAGACAAGTCCAACCGCCAAATATCTAGGATTGGACTTTGACAGCCTACAAAACTGGGAGAAAAATACAACCCAAATAAGCATAGCCAACTTCAAAGCAAATAGAATACAGCTATTCAAATACAGGAACAGAGGAGCAAGCACAAGAACAGTCCTGCACTTGTACAAAATGTACGTAAGGCCAATAATGGAGTACGGAGCGGTAGTGTAGGGTGGCAAAACCACACAGTGCAACAGGATAAAGGCTACAAAGAGAAGAATATTAAGGAAACTAGCGCAAATACAATACGAACCAACAGCAACACTACACAATGCACACTAAATAGACTCGATAGAAGACAGAATCAAAAAACAAATGGCAACATACGGAAATGACAGATTAATAACTAATCAAGACAGCAAGACATTAATCACGACAATACCATACCATACCATTTAAACGCACGGGCATATAAATACCGTTATCCGCCTCACATTATAGCAATAGCAACTGAACAAGGATATCCAGACAAATATGAAGACATAAAAGCAATAACGGAAAACAAAGATCTGCTTCAACATCTAACAACACAATAAAATAACAAAACGACATAGAAGAAAATTCTAAGGATTTTCACCCGACTCCAGCTGAGGTTTTCAGGAGTTTCCCCTCAGCCGTAAGGCAAATACCGGAGTTGTGTATTCCCCCAAAACAAACAAAGAAAACAAATAAGAACATAAAAAAAACCAAGAAAGGTAAATAACAAAAGATAAACAGTAATTTAGATCCCTTCACCAAATTACAACAAATAAATTGTGTCACCACAAAAAAATGTAAGATAAGCTAAGGCTCCAAACGCGCAGTAAGCCCTATATGAGCACAGCCCACCCTTCCGGTGGTAAAAAAATTACCTCCCAGGCTGCGGAGAGTTAGGCATCGCTGTTGTCGCTGTTGCTACTCGAGATGTGGGGACGCGGAAGCTGCTGTCTTGGCGGAGTTGCTGTTGACGCTAGCAGGAACATCCGGGAAGAAAAAGAAGAAGACTGCAGCGCAGTGCTTCCGCTGCCAAAAGCTTGGCCACGTCGCCAAGCACTACAGCGGCGCACTTACAGTCGCGTGTGTCATGAGCTTGCGCACGCTTCAGGCACGCAAGAAGCAGAAGGACGCCCCCTGTACCTGCGTCAACTGCGGCGGCGCACACGCGGGGAACGCTCGTTCCTGCGCCTACAGAAGAAATTGTCGCGGGCCGGAGAAGAAGACGCAGAAGCAAGTGACCACCACACACGAAGAGGTGCTCACTTGCACGGAAGACGTCGTCACCAGGCGTCTTAACGACGCCGTACAAGAAGCCATGTCCGCCTTCAAATCCGCCATGGCGGAAGAGAGGGCGGCCATGTTGGCGGAACTGGGCGAGGCTCGGCGTCACATTGCTGTGCTGACGCAGGAACTTTGCTCAGCCAAAGAAGACTCCACCACAAGAGAAGACACCGCCACCCAGGCGACTCCTTTTGCTGCGTTGCCTCCCCTTCGGCAGGCTCGTCAGTTTGCGTGGCCACGTCGCGAACTCCTTCTCTCGTGCAGGACACCGAAGCAGCTGCACAAGAGTAAGAAGAGTGGGAAGAAGTACCATTCCTCCCGCTTCCGGACATGTACAGCGCAAGTGCTGTAATGAAGAAGATTGCTAGGTCGCTTCGCGACGGTAGATACCCCCCCACCACGAGAACCCCTATCCTTTCGTTCCACCAACCCATCCTAAACCCCCACTTCCACATCAACCACTTGGCTATCCAGAAGGCCTTTCTTGGTTTTTCCAGGGAGGATTTCAATCTGAGTGATTCCTACCATATCTTCACAGCAATGCAGATGCGTTGTGTAATCATTTCTCTGGTTAACGGAGAATATGATAAAGTAGGAGACGTTACGCACGTTATCCCCCCCCCCCTACTCCCCTAGGAAGAGACCTCAGCACCGAGTAAGAAGAAAAAGAAAATTCGTCACATCGACAAGCACAAGAAATAGATCATCGGTACTCCTTGCCAGTCCAGATATAACCAACAGTCAAGAAAGAAGATTCAACAAGATTCCCAGGGGAGTAAAGGCCAACAGGCCACAAACTTTCACTCGAACTTCCTCACAGTGAGGAAAGTCATAAAGGAGCAGCGAGCAGAGCAAGCGGCTGCACACTCGCTGAGTGGCAGTTAAGGGTTGAGCTTGCTCGTCTTACTCGCGCACCGTCAGCCATAGGCCCCCGCTTGTACGGGAGACAAAACAGGAGTGTTTTCGGCAGCCCTTTTATTAAAGCCCAGACGATCACTCACGTCGAGTTGCTTTGGCACCAGCGGCTGGGGCAACAGCAAGTTGGCAAATTGTCGTTGGGTTTTCCTTGCTGTTGGTTGGCGCGGCCTGGTGCGTGCCTTCTTGTTGTCGTGGGCCGGTTTTCCGGCTATTTCGGGTGTCTGTTGCTGCCGCAGGTACTCCACCAGCGCCTCCAATGCGTAGGGCATTTTCCAAGTTAGGGCCTGGTCACTGGCCAGTCAGCCGCGCTTGGTAGGCTGATAGGGTCGGTGTTGCTGCTGGATACGTATAACGGTGACAACGAAGGCAACACGCGACATCTCCTTGGCAGCTTGTCTCCCTTTCGGCGTCCTGACATGGATCCCTCCAAGATAGTACGAGCGAGAGTCGTTCTCCAAGCGGGAGGCTCTTTAATCACAATTATTCAAACTTAAGAGGGCGTCACCACCACATACACTCACACGTTTGGTGAGCTCACCACCGTCAACCAAAGGACTTTCCCTCCCTACCAAAACCTTGCCCCCCCCCCCTGGTCAACTCCTCCCCCCCCCCTCCCCCGCGATGAAAGCCAGTAAAAATCCCCCACAGCGCAGGGAGAGAAACATCCTTACTAAAGAGACACCCACACCCAGTCAGCAGTCCCGCTAGTTACGCCGACAGCCCGCAGGAATTGCGAAAGAGCAAATCGGAAGACTCATTGACGATCTCCCCAGCAGCAAAAAGAGAGGCGCAGGAAAATGCCCCATTAGACATGCCGATGGTTGAAGAAACAGTTAGAGGGAACGACATAGTCCTCCCGGGTGACATCTCGAGCGACGAGCTGCCCTTCGAACGAGCCAGAAGGACTGTTCGCCGCTCCTCACTCCAGGAATATCTGAACCGATTGACCCTCAGGCAGCCCCTCCAGAGCGACCTCCGGTCAAAGCAGGAACGAAAAAGCTCAAAATACCGCCGATAATAGTGGACTGCCCAGAGCCATATAAGGCCCTCGAAGATTTGCTGAAAAACTCTCTCGAAACGGAGAATTCAGCACAAAATCGGGAGGCGGCGACAAAATAAAAATTTTCGTCAAAACATCTGAGGAGTACAAGAAGGTAAGGGATGTCTTGCAAGAGCAAAACATCCCTTACTACACCTTTAGGCTAGTAGATGAAAAGCCTATTAAGGCAGTAATCAGAGGTTCCCTGAAAAAGATGTCCCACGAGGAAGTCAAGGAAGAACTTGTAGGACAGGATTTTGACCTGACAACGGTTACACACGTTAGGAAAAACTGGCCGCTGAAACTAGTGATACTAAGTAACACTCCTCAGAATAGGAAAGTACTCCAGGTAAAAAAAATCATGTCACTTGACGTAACTGTCGAGAAGTTACGACAGAAAAAAAAATACAGGCAATGCTACAATTGCCAGGGCGTGAATCACGTAGTCAGGGACTGTACAATGCCCCCACATTGCGTGCGCTGTGCAGGAAACCACCAGTCCAGAGATTGCCCGAAAAAAAGAGGATGGAGGGGAACCAGTCTGCTATAACTGTAAGGGCCCACACCCAGCCAGCTATGGCAGATGCCCCACCATCCTAAGAGCAATAGAAAAGCAGCAGGCTCACACAGCGCAACAACAGCCACGAAAAGGTAGGAAGGGCAGGAGAAACGGTTGGAGGGGCCAACAGCAGCCAACCGAACAGAACAGAAAAGAGCGGACGTTGAGCGAGACTGTGGCTCCAACCCGCCGCCACAAAAGTGTAGTTGACGGGCGCCAATATTCTCGCGTATTGAGCCCAACCAACGACACCCCAGAACAATCAAGTACCGATCCGACTGGCCCTCTCACCGCCGACAGGTACCACTCCACTAATCCGGAAGGACCTGCGCCCGTCAGCCGGCCACGGGTTGCAGAAGGCATGACAAGCAGACCACTGAACAAAGGCCAATCTTGGTGCACCGCCGCCAGTGGCCAGCAAACATGCAGTAGCCAACTCCCGCAAACCAAGGCGATATTGCGCTGCTAACCAGTTCTATGAACCAGCTCATGGGGGCAGTCACGACGACACACTCTACGATGCAGCAGCTAACAGCGCAATTCGTCGAAATATCAGCCTAGCCAAAAATATCCTCGCAACTAGCTGCGAAAATCACCGAAACCCCCAACACCCCCCACCATGGATAGGCGCCTGCATATCCAAGGGCTAACCATCTGCGGCTTCACAAACAGGTACACGAATTTAAGCAATTCCTGAAAGACGAGGACACAGCCGTGTGTTTGATGTCTGAGACCCACCTCAACTGGTGGTGGGGGATGCCTCGTTTTACGTAGATTGCAACCCCGCCTCCATGTGTTTGCCTATCCTTGCGGTAGCTTGCGTAGTTTTGTGCCGAATCTTTCACCCCCGGTTTAATTCCCCCGACACACAGTCAACAGCGGCGGTAGCCATATACATCCAAACTGCCACCGGCCCCCTCACGCTAGTGGCAGTCTATAAGCAACCAAGTGTCATACTCCATGAACCTGACATAGCAGCACTAACCCAGCTACGAGGCAAACTCCGAATTGGGGGAGACCTCAATGCAAAACACTCTGCCTAGAATTCCTGTCAGAGCTGGCCGCCAGTTACAAACCAACAGAGACTTGCGCGCATCCACCAACTCAATGTTTGGGCTCCCGAAGAACCCACACATTTACCTCGAAACGGAGCAAATAGCTATAACGAAAAGGATTACGAGCTTTGTGGCCGCGAGTTCGCTGAACAAAATGTCACGCGACCACAATCCCGTACTCTTTCAAATAGACGTGGGTGAATGGCTTCCGATACAGAACGGTCACCCATCGTTCAAACGAACGAACTGGGAACAGTTCCGAGATGGACTAATGGAAGACATCGCCCACATCCCGCCTCCGAACAGGGACAACACAGAACAGGCCCTCAAACACCTGACTCGAAAGATCGTGCAAGCAGCGGAAGCGGCCATCCCGAAGCCCCCCGAAAGTGCATTCCCACCGCACTTGCTTGCGGAAAACGACACAAAAATAGGATCGCGAGAGAATGGAAAATGATCCGAAATCCAGGTACTAGGAGACTACTAAACAGATTGCAACGAGAGCTGAGAGCAGCGCTCGATGAGCACAGAAACAACGAATGGTCTGCTCGTCTGTCAGCCCTTCATTGATTGAGGACAACAGCTTGTGGCAGGCAACTAAAAAATTTACTAAAAGACACGCAAAAATGCCGCCTCTGCACGGAGAGCGCGGCCTCGCGTTTAGCGCTGCTGCAAGGCAAACGCACTCGCAGACGTCCTTGAAAGACAGTTTCAACCGGCAGAGGCACAGGATAGGGCCCACGAAGCCATCGTCAGAAGACAACTCAGGGTCTTCCTCGCAGTCGAAGACGATGAAGATGACGCACTGCCACCCTTCTCAGTAGAAAACGTAGTAGGCGCCATAAAAGCATTACCCACAAAAAAAAAGCGCCTGGCCACGACGTGCTCACAAATGAAATACACTCCTGGAAATTGAAATAAGAACACCGTGAATTCACTGTCCCAGGAAGGGGAAACTTTATTGACACATTCCTGGGGTCAGATACATCACATGATCACACTGACAGAACCACAGGCACATAGACACAGGCAACAGAGCATGCACAATGTCGGCACTAGTACAGTGTATATCCACCTTTCGCAGCAATGCAGGCTGCTATTCTCCAATTGAGACGATCGTAGAGATGCTGGATGTAATCCTGTGGAACGGCTTGCCATGCCATTTCCACCTGGCGCCTCAGTTGGACCAGCGTTCGTGCTGGACGTGCAGACCGCGTGAGACGACGCTTCATCCAGTCCCAAACATGCTCAATGGGGGACAGATCCGGAGTTCTTGCTGGCCAGGGTAGTTTGACTTACACCTTGTAGAGCACGTTGGGTTTCATGGGATACATGCGGACGTGCATTGTCCTGTTGGAACAGCAAGTTCCCTTGCCGGTCTAGGAATGGTAGAACGATGGGTTCGATGACGGTTTGAATAGTGCACGGTACATCCAGTGTCCCCTCGACGATCACCAGAGGTGTACGGCCAGTGTAGGAGATCGCTCCCCACACCATGATGCCGGGTGTTGGCCCTGTGTGCCTCGGTCGTATGCAGTCCTGATTGTGGCGCTCACCTGCACGGCGCCAAACACGCATACGACCATCATTGGCACCAAGGCAGAAGCGACTCTCATCGCTGAAGACGACACGTCTCCATTCGTCCCTCCATTCACGCCTGTCGCGACACCACTGGAGGCGGGCTGCACGATGTTGGGGCGTGAGCGGAAGACGGCCTAACGGTGTGCGCGACCGTAGCCCAGCTTCATGGAGACGGTTGCGAATGGTCCTCGCCGATACCCCAGGAGCAACAGTGTCCCTAATTTGCTGGGAAGTGGCGGTGCGGTCCCCTACGGAACTGTGTAGGATCCTACGGTCTTGGCGTGCATCCGTGCGTCGCTGGGGTCCGGTCCCAGGTCGACGGGCACGTGCACCTTCCGCCGACCACTGGCGATAACATCGATGTACTGTGGAGACCTCACGCCCCACGTGTTGAGCAATTCGGCGGTACGTCCACCCGGCCTCCCGCATGCCCACTATACGCCCTCGCTCAAAGTCCGTCAACTGCACATACGGTTCACGTCCACGCTCTCGCGGCATGCTACCAGTGTTAAAGACTGCGATGGAGCTCCGTATGGCACGCCAAACTGGCTGACACTGGCCGTCGAATGGCGCTAGCTGCGCAGCATTTGTGCACCGCCGCCGTCAACACCGCGGTTCCTGGTGTGTCCGCTGTGCCGTGCGTGTGATCATTGCTTGTACAGCCCTCTCGCAGTGTCCGGAGCGAGTATGGTGGGTCTGACACACCGGTGTCAATGTGTTCTTTTTTTCCATTTCCAGGAGTGTATTAAAGAACCTACCGCCCGTTGCAATCGAGCTTCTAATGGACATCTTTAACGAGATCACGCGGTAGCGCAGATTTCCAAAAGCGTGGAAACATGCGGAAGTAATCGCGATCGCGAAACCTGGTAAGGACCCCCTTTTTCCGCCAAACTATAGGCCAATTAGTCGGCTTCCTACCCTGAGCAAGCTATATGAACGCCTTTTGTTGTTCCCCATTCAGCAGCACCTCACTAGGGAACAGATAATACCGAAAGAGCAGTTGTGTTGCAGAGTGGTTTCTTTGGAAGCCAAACAGCTGATGAGGGTAGTAGAGGCCGCTACCCTAGCACACAGCTACAAAGGCTACTGTGGAATGGTTATGCTAGATGCAGCAAAAGGCTTTGATACGGTCTGGCACATAGGTATACTGTACAAGCTATGTACCCAAGGTTTCCCTGGGGCATTGGTCAAACTAATAAGAAGCTACCTCACACGACGAACATTTGTAGTCAAAATCTACAACAAATGTTCCAATAAAAGGGACATATGAGCGGGAGTACCCCAGGGATCGGTATAAGGACCACCCTGTACAACTGCTACACAGCAGACACCCCCACAGCCCAACACGTTAAAAATGCACAGTTCGCGGACGACACCGCCTTCCTCTCTCTCAGTGGGAATCGCAATGTCGCTACCAAGCGCCTTCAGTGCATCTTAAACAAAACGGAGGCGTGGGCCAAAAAGTGGCGGATCACGCTCTATGTCGACAAGACCTAAGCGAAAATGTTTACAAAAAAAGCTAGGGAAAAGACCTCCCAGATACCTACCTCCCCCCGTGCTGAACTTCAACGCAGGAATCTACCATGGACGAACTCTGCCAAGTGAGGCGTTTATCTACCGTGACCCCAAGTACGCGCAAACACATATAGCTGTATATAGAACCTGCAGCCTAGTGCTTGCCTTTTTCTTCAGGTTAATCTTAAACGCCAGTAGCGGCCTTTCCGGCGACCTAGGAATCAGTGTCTACTGCAGCCTGGTCGGGCCCGTATTAGAATATGCGTGCCAGTGTGTGGCTACGCAGCAAAATACCACCTGAAGAAGCTCCAAACCATACAACATAGGGCACTTAAAAGAGCCATTCACGTTGACACTCGGTTCCCTACAAACGATCTCCACGACATAACAGGTCTAAAACCACTAAGAGAGCGCTTCAAAGAACTCTCCATACTCTCCATGCTCTCTATACAGGCAGGCCCCCGCTCACAAAATGAGCTCATCAGCGGTCTGGGAGAATATGACCCAATACAGTTTAGGTGTAAGAGGCCAAAAATGCTTACACTAGATGACAAAAACACGGAAACGCCACAAAAAACGCGCAAAATACATAAAAATAAATGTAAAAAACAAAAAACAAAACAAAAATGACATGAAAAGCGGCAATCTGCCCCACAGGACATACAAGAATCGTGTTCACTGCACACACAAGACATACCTAAAATAGGCCAACATTAGTAACACAAATTCCACCCAAGGCAGGAGGAAATGTCTACAGACAATACCCTCTACACAAAACCGGCTCTCAAACATGAGGCCAAATATTAGTGAAAGCAGCAGCAGCCGCCGGCTGCACAGGCCCTGATCCGGCCAGTAACGGAATACACGTGCCCTGTCTGGGAATACGCCGCAAACCTACAGCCTCTGGAATTTGTCCAGGTGCTGAATCGCGCCCTCAGGAGGGCATTGCATTTACCTCTCTGATTCCCAACAGATGATCTGCACGTTGCAGCCGAAATCCCACTCCTGAGGGAGCGTTTCCAAGATCTGTCAAGGGTCTTCTATGAGGGTTCTTCCAGATCAGAATATGGTGTGTTGGGGCATTATGGGCGCTCAACATCGAGGTCATCAGCGCCCTGACACACATTAAAAGGAACTAACGTGGACAGACCTAAGAAAACTAAAGCACACACACAAAGAAAGCAGGAAAAGAAGGAAAATGTTACATAAGAAAGTAAAACCTAAGGAAAGGGGAAACATAGCAACAAGAATGTCACAGGAAAGTGTTACCGGCTGGCCACTTACATAAAATATGGGCGAGCTTGTCACACAGTGAGCAAATTAAAATCCTCTCCCTAAAATCTTTGTAAAAACATTTGACATGCCACAGAACTTTAAAACTTTAGCCACATTCGTCCGAGTGTTGCCTAAAAGAGATGGCAGGTCCACTGGCAGGTCATCTGCGGCCCGCTGGTCAGAAAATAAAACGCAATCCAATAAAACGTGGCGCACAGAGACCTGGACGCCGCAAGCACCACACATTGGAGGGTCCTCTCGCCGGAGCAGGTAGCCATGCGTCATAGGGCTGTGGCCTATTCGAAGCCGAGTGAAGAGAACCTCGTCCCGTCGATGGGGCTGAAAGGAAGTACACCACACACGAGTTGTGGGCTTGACTATACGGAGCTTATTGTCAGTCACTTCCAGCCACTCACCTCGCTGTTGAGCTCACGGGTTATGCGTCGGTGGGAGGACGAGTGCGTGCAAGGGGATAGCACACTGAAATACTTGTGGGGCGAGGCACGCCTCCTTGGCTGCGAGATCTGCCCTTTCATTTCCAGAAATGCCGACATGCCCCGGAACCGAGCAGAAAGCTACAACCTTCCCCAGTCGCTGTAGTCGGAGTAGGGCATCCTGGATGGTCTGGACAGTTTTGTCTGCCGGATATAAACGTAGCAATAAGTGAAGGGCACTGAGTGAATCGGAACAGACAAGAAATTTAGGAGAGGAAGAATGTCTCATGTGCTCCAGTGCCCGCAAGATCGCAGACAATTCTGCATCAATGACAGCGAAAGTCTGAGGCAGGCGGACTTTATAGCTGTTTTTACGGATGGGTCGAAACAAGGGGATTCTGTTGGTTTCTCAGTTGTTTTTCCAGATCGTGTCTTCATAGTCGTGGTGCTCAGATAAAATGGCAGAAAATGCTGCATTAAAAACGGTGACAGGAGTGCAATCTCTCTTGTACTGCAATAAATCTAAAGTCACTCCGGGCCTCTTCAGTAACCAGGGTGGCAGGCGGTTAAAACCCTGGATTTGGGGTTGTACAGACTCCACACCGAGGGACTCTAGTACACGTTGCACACGGATCCCAAACGGCAACGTAGCCCGGGGACGGCGGGAAAAAAGGCGGTCCAGAGGTGGATGGGCAACAAGATGGTGAGCAGGCGAGCTGGGAGCTGCAAGAAACTTACAAGCCTGGCGCACCAGCAGGAGCTGCCGCCGGATGGTAAATGGCGGTTCCCCAGCCTCAGCACAGAGGCTGTGTATGGGACTGGTCCGATAAGCACCTGTGGCCAGTCGAATGCCAGCATGGTGAACAGCGTCAAGGATCTGCAAATAAGAAGCCCTCGTTGACCCATATACTGTGCACCCATAGTCCAACCGTGAACGCACGAAAGCTCGATAAAACTGAAGGAGACGCACCCTGTCCGCTCCCCAAGACCTGTGGCTGAGGCACTTGAGGATCTTGAGTGCCTTCAGGGTTCTGGCTTTCAAGTCACGTAGGTGTGGCAGCCATGACGACCTGGAGTCAAAAATTAGGCCCAGAAACCGCACTCTCTAAAATGTAGGACAGTATCCCCCATATGCAAGGCAGGCAAAGTAAAAAGACGACGAGAACGATTAAAATGAACACAAACACACTTATCGGCAGAGAACCGAAAACCCGTCTTTGCAGCCCACTCCTCTAACGGCCGCACTGTTAGCTGCAACTGACGGCTCACGGTTGCAACACTGGAGGAGGAACAGAAAACAGCAAAGTCGTCCACAAATAAGGAGCACTGTACTGGACTCCTCACTGTAGACGTTATACTGTTGATAGCTATGGCAAAGAGGGTAACGCTTAAAACGCTGCCCTGGGGGACACCGTTCTCTTGCTCAAAGCGATCAGACAGTGTGTTACCAACGCGGGTCCGAAAAAACCGCTGAGACAGGAAAGACCGAATGAAAATCGGGAGGCGGCCACGAAAGCCCCATTGATGCAGTTGTGCAAGAATACACTATCTCCAAGTAGTATCATATGCCTTACTGATATCAAAGAAGATACCAATACAGTGATGCTGACGGAGAAAAGCCTGCTGAATAGCCGGCTCTAGGAGGGTCAGGTTGTCGACCGTGGACCATCCGTTCCAGGGTCTTTTCGACACAGCTTGTCAAGGAGATACTACGATAACTACTGGGACATGTGCGGTCCTTTCCTGGTTTGAGGAGAGGGATGAGGATTGCCTCCCGCCACGAGGTGGGGAACAGTCCTGTCTGCCATATGAGATTAAAACATTCGAGGAGGATTTCCTTTGACGCCGCTGGCAGATGTCGAAGCATGGAGTACCGGACGCGGTGGTAACCCGGTGCAGTGTCAGATGTCTCACCAAGAGCCGATTCAAGTTCCCACATGGAGAAAGGGGAGTTGGACTTTCGGTCTAACAGTTCTGAGGCGTACAAGTTCGCTCTTTCGACAGTCGCCCGGTAGCGACGAAACGCTGGATCCTGATTTGCAGTGGCAGTACTATGTGCAAAATGCTCTGCCAGCGTCTGAGCAATGGCTATGGGTGTCGTTTGGAGGCATCCCTGGTTCAGGACAGCAGCTATCGGTAAACGGCTATGATTACCGGAAATCCTCCGGATGGCTTCCCATACTTTTGTGGAACAAGTGGAACGGTTGATGGAGTCCAGGAACGCCTGCCACGACCTCTTCTTGCTCTCTCGTATAATCCGACGACACTTTGCCCTCGCCACCCGAAAAGCTGCAAGGTTCTCTACAGTTGGCTGGCATTTGAACCTACGCAGAGCTGCCCGCCTAGCCCTGATTGCACAGCGGCATTCCTCGCTCCACCAAGGGACAGGCTGCCGCTTCGGTTCTCCAGTGGACTGTGGGATGGACGCTTCACCGTAGGGGATACGCTTAGTTGTTTTTATTTCTTGTATTTTACGTTCCTCTAGGAAGATTCTACAGACCCTACTCCAAACAGGGTGGGTTTCAGAACAGTTTACACATCTGACAGGCGACGAACAGTCAATTCCGTCATGGACAGCCTTACTACAGTTGCCACACATAACTTCTCCCTTACACCCTAGAGTTGTATGCCCAAAATGCTGGCACTTGAAACAGCGCATTGGGTTTGGGACATAAGACCGGAAGTTTAGTGGAAGAAATCCTGCCTTGACGTGTTCTCGGAGTTTGGGGGTATTGAAAGTAAGAATGAAAGAGTCTGATTTCACCAGGTTCCCATCCACCCTTTTCATGATGTTCTGAACGTCAACAATTCCCTACTGAGCCCACTCACTCTTTAATTCTTCTACAGGAATGTCCACGAGATCCCTACAGGTAACAACACCCTTACTGGAGTTCAGGGTGCTGTGAAGCTCTGTATCGATAGTGTATTCCCCCAAGCTTTTAGCTGTTTGAAGGTTAACTGCTTGCTGAGCAGTTGATGTTTCAACAAGCAGTGTCCCATTCCGTAAACGCTTCACTGATTTTAAAGTTCCAGCTATTCCTTCTAGACCCTTTTGGATATAGAATGGCGAAACCTTTTCAAAGGAACCCTCTTTCCTTTTTATTACTAAAAACACATTCTGGGTTTCAGTATCTGCTCTGTTACTCTGAACTGACTCCGGCGTCAGCAAACTTACAGCAGGAGGACTGGCTAACCTAGCCCTCTTGTTGGGTTGGGCGGTAGTGCCTACCAGCGGTCCACCCATCCCACTGGCCAGCGAAAAATTAAAAAGGAGGAAAAGAGGAAGAATTCGTGGTAGTCATGGTCGTCCCACGAGCAGCTAGGGAAACTTACGTCCATCCAGACAGAGCCCCGCATGCCTGGATAAGCCTTGTACAACTGAGGTGCGGCAGGTTCCCCAGAGGTTGCCCGTTAGCGACTGTTCCACCTCACAGCCATGCATTTTATCGGCGCGCAGCACACCTTAAGATTGAAGGGTTTTTTATAGAGGTATGTACCGTCCTCGCGATCCAGGCAACCAAGCCAAGATCCCCGGTCCCCAAGACACACAACGTTCCACCGTTGCGCCAAACGGTGGTCGCTGAAGCATGCCCAGAGCTTACGGTATCAGCAGACTGGCGGCGCACACCAGTCCACAGCTCGAGGACCCTCCAGATCAGAAAACGCCCTCATCCGCTCCCTAGGTCGGTATGACATGTCCCGCGACAAGCACAAGCGCCCTATGACGATCTTCGACGACTAAAAATCACACACACGTACACATGAGAATAAAAGCCGAAAGGCTACAAACTCCCCCTCACACTTCCCCAAAGAGGGGAAAGTAAAAGATGAGATCAGCACCCGGCTGCACATATTTGAAGCAGCGGACATTAACCGCCAAGAAAAACCAGTCTGCGGTGAGCCGCCGAAGCGAGAGGACGCTCTGTCTCAACGCTGCTGCTGTTGTTCCGCTCGCGCTATTGTTCTCGCGCGTCTTCGTTGACAAACGCACCTTGATAAAGGCGCCGAGACAGAGTCTGCGTGGCAGAAGCAAAAGCCTGTCTCTCCTGTTAACCACTCGCCTGCGAGTAAGTTAGCGGCAGAATTGTCGTGTAAACTGCTACCGGCTGTGGCACAAATCGATTCAGGAATCGATTTGCGTCACACCTAGGGAACGTTAGGGCACGCCGTGATCCAGGACCCCTTCACGTGAGACCAGTCCGCGGTCACTAGAGTTAGGTAATACCATCATTCCATCTCTTCTCAGCTGCCCTACGGACCCAAGTAACCGCCATGGAGGATTCTGCCTCGTCAGAGCGCGATTTCCGTTCCACAACCCGCTTCTAGCGACACCATGTCCTTGGTCGACACTTCTACTGCCCACCCAAGCTATCGCCCCCTCTCTGGGATCGAACTGTTTGCGATAATGAATCGTATGGCAAAAGCCACCACAGTTACAGAATGAGAGGCAGCAGAAAAAGCGTACTAAATGTTCGTGCACTGTGAACTTGTCGCCATAAGGCGCAACAGCCGCAAAGCGAGATGTCCAAGTTGCCGAGTGAACTGCTGCGCTGGGCCACAGAAGAGAAGATTGCTCCGCCGGGCGCAGCAACTCAAGATGTTGTCGCTCCAGCGGAGGCGGCCCCGATTGGTGTTGCGCCACCGGACCTGGCTACCCAAGAAGTCAGTGCGCCGCTGATCGCCAGAACTGACGACCACAGCCAAGAATCCGCTAGTGCGCCACTTCTCGCCGCGCAAGGATAGACAGACTGCGACCACCCCGTCCCCACACGTCCTACAACTACTCCAGATTCTCTGGAAATACCAGAGGCCAACCTGGAGACACTCCTTTCGGCAGAAATCCCAATGGAAGTGCAACAGGCATCGTCTGAGTCGGAGGTGGCCCGCCGTTTTCTCCAACAGACTGTAACAACTGCGCCTGACAGGCGACAAACCAAGAAGAAGGCTGCAACAACAGACGTCCCCACGACGCCCCCAGCAACCGGTGAAGACTGTTTCACTGCACCTAACCGGCGGCACCCCGCCAAGCCCAAGAGGCTTGAACATGTGCTTCCTCCACCTCCAACCACGTCAAATCGATTCGCAGTGGCAACCGAAGAGGTCATGGAAGCAGAACCAGCCCCCCCCCCCCAAGTACGTAAACAGACACGCCCTCCACCGGTAGTCATGAAATGCAAAAACGACTTCATGCACGTCCGTAACAAAATTAAAGAAGTCATAAGGTCTTTCAAGGTCACAGGGAACGACCTGTACAAGTCTTCCCAGCCACCTTAGACGAGCACAAAAAGCTGAGAGTTTGTTAGGGCACAGGGATTCCACTGTTACACACATCACAGAGTCCCTAAAACACCTGAAAGTGGTTATACGCCATCTTCCTCTTAAGCTGGATCCTAACCAACTAAAACATGAACTTTCTGAACAGGGCTACGCCGCCAGCACTGTATAACTTAAGAAGTCCCCCCGGACCCATAAGAAGATGCCACTGTGTCTCGTCCTGGTGGACAACCGAAAGAATTTCCAGTTGGAAAACATCGCGGACGTCGACGTCACAGTCGAACCGCTCCGGGCCAAGGGCAAAAGAGCACAATGCTACTCTTGTCAGGGCCTCGACCACGTGGCGTACAAATGTACAATGCCAGCTCGATGTGTTAAGTGTGCAGGCCTGCACCAAAGCGCGAAGAGCAGCCCCAATGCTGCAACTGCAGCGAACCGCATGTTGCCACCTACAGGGGCTGCAACGCGTTCAAGGCACCTTACCCTCGCAAGGCTGCTAAGAAAGTGCAGCTTGGCGTTAGCTTTGCCTCTGTTGCTGGGCGGCAAACCACCGAACTGCGACCCCCACCTCGTGGCAACCGCCGCCAACCCACCCACAACGCGCAGCCTCTGTCAAACCCAAAACCGGAGCTCACTGCCGCTGGGCCACCCCCACCTCCCTCTTCGGCTCCCGCCGAAGATGAACAGCCAGCCCCCATTGCTGAGAGTCTCGTCGGAGAGCACAGCCAGCCTGGTCCTGCACCAGCGCCCCCCGCCCCCATGGACGCGGGCGCTATCGCTGGCGATCTGCAGACTACTTTTTTTTTTGGTCATCTGTCTACTGACTGGTTTGATGCAGCCCGCCATGAATTCCTTTCCTGTGCTAACCTCTTCATCTCAGAGTAGCACTTGCAACGTACGTCCTCAATTATTTGCTTGACGTATTCCAATCTCTGTCTTCCTCTACAGTTTTTGCACTCTACAGCTCCCTCTAGTACCATGGAAGTCTTTCCCTCATGTCTTCGCAGATGTCCTATCATCCTGTCCCTTCTCCTTATCAGTGTTTTCCACATATTCCTTTCCTCTCCGATTCTGCGTAGAACCTCCTCATTCCTTACCTTATCAGTCCACCTAATTTTCAACATTTGTCTATAGCACCACACCTCAAATGCTTCGATCCTTTTCTGTTCCGGTTTTCCCACAGTCCATGTTTCACTACCATACAATGCTGTACTCCAGACGTACATACTCATACTCAGGCATTTCTGGCCAAGAGAAGTCTACTAATATCAAATACCGGCCTTAATTTGAGGAAGAAATTTCATTTTTGCCATAGCGAGTCTGCTTTTGATGTCCTCCTTGCTCCGTCCGTCATTGGTTATTTTTCTGCCTAGGTAGCAGAATTCCTTAGCTTCACTGACTTCGTGACCATCAATCCTGATAAGTTTCTCGCTGTTCTCATTTCTACCACTTCTCATTACCTTCGTCTTTCTCCGATTTACTCTCTAACCATACTGTGTACTCATTAGACTGTTCATTCTGTTCAGCAGATCATTTAATTCTTCTTCACTTTCATTTAGGATAGCAATGTCATCAACGAATCGTATCATTGGTCATGTGGCGGTCGGTAGACTGCAACTACTGTTAGGGGTCCGGTGGCAGTGGTTACTTCAGGAGTGGAATTAAAATACAAGGTGAAAGGATATCAGATAGATGAGGGTGATGTAGTAGCTCTAGGGCAAATTGAAGGCAAATTCGTAATATAGCTCTCACTAGGAGGATCGCAGGGTTTGTGGCAGCAAGGACAATCAACAGAATGTCCTCCGACCACAACCCAGTGATTCTAGAGGTCGACGTGGGAGAATGGGTAGCACTGCCACGGTACCAGACGTTCTTACAAACGTACAAACTGGGAGCGATACCGAGAAACTGTCGCCTTTGATATCGCTCGCGCTCCGCCACCCACCTACTGCCGAAACAGTGGAACAAGCGCTACAAGACTTGACAGGCACCATCTTGCAGGCAGCGGAAGAGGCCACCCCTCCACAAAGGGATGGCCCACCGCCGCAAATACAGGTCCGGGAACATCTACTAGCTCAAATTCGACATAAGAACAGAGTGGCAAAAGAGTGGAAGATAACCAGAAACCAGGCCACAAGGAGGCTGCTCAATCGTCTACAGA
Organism: Schistocerca gregaria; assembly: GCF_023897955.1. Classification (NCBI taxonomy): domain Eukaryota; kingdom Metazoa; phylum Arthropoda; class Insecta; order Orthoptera; family Acrididae; genus Schistocerca; species Schistocerca gregaria. The sequence goes on along the minus strand of NC_064927.1, from coordinate 105,071,004 downwards.
GAGAACTGAAGGTAGCGCTCAATGAGCACAGAAACCAGAAACGGCAAAACCGCCTCACAGTCCTCAAAGTAGACGATCACACACTTTGGCAAGCAACAAAACAATTCACAAAAAGACGCGCTACGATGTCGCCACTGCACGGCGAGCGGGGTCTGGCCTACAGCCATGCTGGAAAGGCCAACGCCCTCGCCGACACTTTCGAGAAGCAGTTTCCAGCGGCAGAACACCAGGATGATGAGCATGAAAGAGTGGTCTGTCGTCAACTGGCTGTCTTCCTCAATGCTGAGGGGGGCACAGAAGGTGAGCCCACAGTTTTTGCTCCTGAAGACGTGGCAAAAGTAATTAGGTCTCTCCCCTTCAAAAAGGCGCCAGGACATGACAGCGTCACCAACCAGTTGGTCAAAAACCTCCCACCCACGGCGATCGAATGCCTCGCGGACGTCTTCAACGAGATTACTCGATCCCGCGAGTTCCCAGCTTGCTGGAAACACGCGGAAGTGGTCGCGATACACAAACCAGGGAAAGACCCTCTATTCCCGTAGCACTACAGGCCGATTAGCCTCTTGCCAACTCTCAGCCAGATCTATGAGCGCCTCCTGCTAATACCCATACAGGAACATATTACCAGAGAGCAACTTCTGCCGGATTTCCAATTCGGATTCCGGCAGAACCACTCTGCCCCACAACAGGTCATGAGAATGGTTGAAGCAGCCGCAGAGGGCTTCAACCACAGAGGCTACTGCGGGATCGTGCTACTAGACGTAGCCAAAGCCTTTGGCTCAGTATGGGATAGAGGGCTACTCTACAAGTTGTCGACAAGGCTTTCCTGGGAGTATAGTTCAGCTAATCAAAAGCTGTACTTTGACGGAGAAAGTTCTATTCGTTAGATAAACTCCCACCTCCACCAAAAGGCGTATTTGTGCTGGGGTGCCACAGGGATCGGTCCTGGGGCCCGTATTGTACAGTCTGTACACTGCGGACACTCCAACGGCCCCCCTGGTGCACACTGCGCAGTACGCTGACGATACAGCCTTCTACACGAGAAACGCGAACAAGGACCTCGTCATCCGTAGGCTACAAAAGGTTTTAGATGACACAGAAACTTGGGCCCGTCGCTGGCGCATCACCATCAACTCTGAGAAGACGCAGGGTATGCTGATTACCCGTAGGCTCGGAAGACGCGAACCACATTCTTAATCAGACGGTTGAATCTAGATCACTTATTTATGACAGGGCCTGAATTCTTAAACACTGTGGAAAATAATAATACAATGTGCTTATTACTAATATGTTATTTAAATTTAAATATGTGAACGGACGAGATAACAGTTTATTTACAGGAGCAGAGCCCAATCCATCGTAGCAGAACAGTGCGAGATTGGTTTCAGAACAGTGCGAGATTGGTTTCAGGGCCAAGAGAGGATAAAGCTGTTGCCGTTTGTTCCACGATCACCGAACATTAACCAGATAGAGAATATAAGGGCAGAGGTAACAAGGTCATTGCCATGTGGACCTAAAAATGCAAGCGACCTTTGGACGAATATAGAAAACGTATGGTGGGAAGTAAACCATCAGGCTACACTGTCGACGACTTAATGAAATCAGTGCCCCTACACCTTCGAGAAGTCTTACGTAATGATCGTGGGTGTGTTGGTTACTAAACGTATACTCGTCCACCAAACCCATGTGGACAATTATCCTATAGTCGGTCAAGCTTCGCTTTGTCGCAGCTCTTTAGATACAAATCCATTTACTTTCGGTGTCCTCCTTATAATTCTTGCTATGCAAGGTAATTGAAAAATCTCATCCATTCGACGCTAACTGAGGAATTGACTGGTGCATGTGTCTTTCAACACACAGTAGATGTCACCCTCACTGGAATCAATGACTGTTTGTGTGTGTGTGTGTGTGTGTGTGTGTGTGTGTGTGTGTGTGTGTGTGTGTGTGTGTGTGTTTTCATGTTCACGCACAATCTGAATCAATACTATTAAAATCAGAGAGACAACCAACGATAAATATTGCATCAAATATGACTGTTAGTATTTTAATGCGATGGGAAGATGCAAACAATTTTTACCCAACCCACGACCTGCATATTACGTTACGTTAAGTAAGATGTATTAACTCCATAGTATCGTTAGCAGAGACAGTGCGCTCTTGTTGTCGAGGCTCGCGACAAGTGCAGCGATTAGCAGTGCCCAATGCCGCCGCGATTTGTTTATGTTGGCTGAGCGTGGACTCTGCAGCAGACGATTCGCCCTAAACAGAAAGAAATCACCTTGGCTCTGACTGCAGTGAGCGGAAATCACTGCCTGCGTGTTCTCATAGTAACCAACGTGGGACTCTACTCACAGGTGCCATGGAGCAATTGCAACGGATATCATGTCATTAGTCATCAGAATTTTAACCAGTGATGAAATGTCCACTCTATTTGAATCCCAAGAAAATAGGCCGGCCGCGCTGGTCTAGCGGTTCTAGGCGCTCAGTCCGGAACCGCGCAACTCCTACGGTCGCAGGTTCGAATCCTGCCTCGGGCATGGATGTGTGTGATGTCCTTAGGTTAGTTAGGTTTAAATGGTTCTAAGTTCTAGGGGACTTATGACCACAGCAGTTGAGTCCCGTAGTGCTCAGAGCCATTTGAACCATTTGAACGGTATGTAAAAAATGCAACAAAGACGATTTCCCCTACAGCGGTAGGGATATCTGCAAATGTCTATTCAGCAATGACTACCAGCTGCCACAACAGCCGCGCGGGATTAGCCGAGCGGACAGCCGGCACGGTAACTTAGCGTGTTCGGTCAGAGGGTTAGCTGCCCTCTGTAATAAAAAGAACTAAGTCAATGGATCAACCACGAACTGAATCTGATGTCTTCCGACGTCCGCCCCGGGCAGATACAACGAACGAAAACGAACAAAAAGAGATTACAACAACAAAAAAAAGCTATCTAATTCGCTGCAGTCACGGACTATGCGCCTGGTACCGGCGGAGGTTCGAGTCCTCCCTCGGGCGTGTGTGTGTGTGTGTGTTTGCCCTTAGGATAATTTAGTTTAAGTAGTGTGTAAGCTTATGGGACTTAATTGCTAAGGTCATCAGTCCCTAACATTTCACACACATTTGAACATTTTTTGCCACAACACATCACAGACTCCATGCGGCAGGCAATGCAACTGAGCGTGCACTTCAGACTTCATTCAGTACGACGTCAGGAGATGGATGGAAACGTCAAATTAATGTCGCTTTCCGAGTCTTATTCAATCCATCATGAGGTGTTATTAAGGTAGTTGAACGTTCTAGCAATTGCACTTTTATAATTGCCATATGAGTATTCCGATAGCTAAAAGAACCCGTTAGTGTGAAACTATCGTGAACTGCATTATTATAAAACTGCAAGAACTTGAGACAATACGTAGACTCTTCTCTTCGCTGGGTGACCTATTACTGTTATTTAGGCTTCTCTCCGTCCTAGGCGTAATGCAAATGAAACTTCAGCGGCGCTTTCCGCTATTCTTGACAAACATCAGCGACTTGTAATCAGTGCAAGTTACAACTGCATGATGATATGGCTCAGGTTGTCAGTAGTTGTGGCGGTGTTATGCTCTTAAACTGCTTACAGTAACGTTAATGGCGGCACACATAATTTAGCGCTGACTACCTAGTTAAGTAAACATAGTGTAGTTGCGTCCTCGCTCTCTTTATTTGGCCTCGGCTTGAGTAATCCGATTTAACGAACATAGTGTTCCATTCGTGGGCTGCTAATGATACAGTATGACTACAGAGATCATCGTGCGGGTATTACATTAATTCTGCAGTGAATTGCTTATCAAATATTACTCTCAGCTATGCAGCTGGAATCACTCATTACACAGGTACTCTATGGTGTACTTGGTTAAGGGATCAGTTCGCTGCAATCCTGCTTCTACTGTTCGTAAATACTCGTATACTTCATAAATTGTTCAAATGGCTCTGAGCACTATGGGACTTAACTTCTGACGTCATCAGTCCACTAGAACTTAGTACTACTTAAACCTAACTAACCTAGTGACATCAGACACATCCATGCCCGAGACAGGATTCGAACCTGCGACCGTATCGGTCGCACCGTTCCAGACTATAGCGCCTAGAACCGTTCGGCCACCCCGGCCGGCATACTTATATACTGACCATTCGTTATTTGACTAAATATGAACTACAATCTGATTCACATATACACTCAGTCGCAAAAGTATTCGGACAGCATGTAACGGCGCATAATTTTGCAGTTTGCTGCACGAACAAATACAGAAATTGCTCTTTGTAATGTATTTGGGACTTGTGTGTTTCACTTTGCGACATTGTACCCGTCTAATACGAAGAACTGTTGTTGGGCAAGTGTCCGTTACGTAGTATTTTCTGAAAACGGCATGGGAAGGTGCAACAAAAGTATTCGGACGCAGGCGGACAACGTGACATAATAGTTCATTCCGAGAGCATAGAGGGTTAAGTGACTACTAATCATCGCTATCGTCTCGCGGAAATTTCGGACTAACTGCAAACACGTATCGCGAGCCTGTCCACGTCGACGATGGGTCGCAGAGGGAAGTGTTCTACGTTCGAGGAAAGGTAACTTGTCGTTTATCATCACACAAAGGGGAAAACCTGGAGGGTTGAACGGTTCGAGAAAGAAGACCGATTGCAATTCCGTTGCAGTACAGGACGACCACGGACATTTTCACAGAGAGATGAACGTGTATTGTGCGAAAGGTACAACAGAATCAGAAAATATCTGCTACAGGAATTGCAAGTGAGGTGGAGGGAGACCTCTGTATAAAAGTTCATCTCGAAACCGTGCGGAGAGTACTACGACGATCGCAGTACTATGGTCGAGTGGCACAGCGAAAGCCATTCATAAATGCAGTGAACCAGAAGAAATGTATGCAGTTTGCGAGGAAATACGCCGAATACGGTCAGGCTTGCTGGAATCGGGAGATATTTTGCAACGAATGTAAATTTACATTATGGCAAAGCGAAGGAAAGGCAAACGTGTGGCGAAAGACCAATGAAGACCTGAATCCCAGGAACCTCAAACCAACAGTAAAGTTTGGAGGTGGGAGCATCATGGTGCAGGGATGCATGTCCGGCAATGGTGTGGGTGATTGTGTTCACTGATGATACGATGAACAAGGAAGCGTATTTGAATATACTGCGAGGACATTTGAAGCACAGTGCACGACATCTAGGTATTGCGAACAACTTTCATTTTTATCAGGATAATGATTCCAAGCACACCGCGCATATTGTACAAATGTGGTTTTCAAGTGCCCGAAAGTATTGCACCACCCTCCCCAATCACCAGACCTTAACTCAATCGAACATTTGTGGGATAAACTGAAACGAACCCTCCGCGCGGACAACATCTATACGAAGGGGACCTTGAAAGAGAAACTGCGCCAAGAATGGGCAAATATACGCCCTGATTTCACGAAAAAACTCGTGGAAAGTATACCTAATAGATTGGAGGAGGTATTGAAAATGAAAGGTGGACCCACAAGGTATTGATATTTTCGTCGTACAACTTAAGAACATTTATTGGACAGTGACCGAATACTTTTGTAGCAGCAGGGTGTGCAGGATGTTTCATTTTTGTTGTAAATTTTTCTGTTATTTATGTTGTGGAAACGAAATAATACAATAATTCTTTTGTAATTAATGTTGTTACCTATATATATTGCTAATAAATATGTTTGGGTTTCATAGTCAGTGTTTCTCGAGCACTCATTGTGAAACTTCCCACAGCCCGAATACTTTTGCGACTGAGTGTATATGACATTGGTTAGTGCCGACACAAAGCAATCACTAACGGTTGAATGCCGTTGAAGTCCAATTACACTGATGTCAAGACAAATGTTCGCAAATCACCTTTATTGCCAACGGAGAGCAGCGCGCTTCGTTACAGGATCATTTAGTAATCGCGAAAGCGGTACGGACATGTTAGATAAACTCCAGTGGAAGACTCTGCAGGAGAGACACTCAGTAGCTCGGTACGGGCTTTTGTTAAAGTTTCGAGAACATACCTTCACCGAAGAGTCAAGCAGTATATTGCTCCCTCCTACGTATATCTCGCGAAGAGACCATGAGGATAAAATCAGAGAGATTAGAGCCCACACAGAAGCATACCGACAATCCTTCTTTCCACGTACAATACGAGACTGGAATAGAAGGGAGCACCGATAGAGGTACTCAGGGTACCCTCCGCCACACACCGTCAGGTGGCTTGCGGAGTATGGATGTAGATGTAGATGTAGATTGCCTAAAAAAATGCATCTTAAATGTCGAAGGACCGACGTCCACATTGTCACAGCGCGTTGGAATACAGCTAAGACAGCAGATGAATATTTGTGATCGACTGGGCTTTGAACCTGGACCTCCTGCTTACTAGACAGACATGCTGATCACTGCACTATTATTTTATTTTTTTAAAGCTTTGGAAGCCTTTCAGCACACCAGGTAGGCGGAGGCAAAGAGGGCAGGAGTCGAAGATCCGAAGCCCGGCCTCAATGCCTCCCCCATACCTGTCACTGAGCAGCTGCATTATTCCCGTGTATTCCATGTTGGCACCGATATATGCCTTTAAATTGTGGAACAAAACTGAAGTAGTAATTACGGTAAAATGAATTACAAATTGCCGCCTCCAATGGCGCGTGTTCCTTGTAGAACTTTATGAATTTTTCCGTCACCTTTTTCACTGTTATAAAACATTCATTCAGAAATATATTCACAATTTAAGTTATTATGCCCTTAACCACTATCCGAGTTGGAGTCTCTCTTCAGTTACAGCTAACCAGTGCGCACCTATTGCACTATTGTAAGAACCAAGATGCAGTATTTTGGATTTAAAATTTTGTAAATTCCTTGTAAGAACTTACGAGACCAAGCTGCTTAGGTCATCGGTGCCTAAGCTTACACACTGCTTAATCTAACTTAAAGCTAACTTACGCTATGGACAATACACACATCCATGCCAGAGGGAGGACTCGAACCTCCGACGGTGGGCACCGTCGGGACACAGCAGCCAACCTCTCTTCAGCACCTGTCTACACACGCTCCTCGTCAACGCTTTTATCTTAAGTGCTATTCGGAAAATGTTTGGCAACTCAGTGATAGTGCCGGACTGGAGCTGCATCAAGCTACTCATTTCACTAGAAATAGTTGTAATTTTCTGAACAATTCCTGTTTAATAAGTGATAGCGACACTCTCTCTCATCGTTTACTTGGTCAGAAACCTGCTTCTCTCTGCCCTAGCCTGTACTATAGCAATGAGTAATTGCTCACATTTTTGATACCTCACTGGACGTGTTACTGCAACTGTAGCCAAAGATTCAAATCGCCATGGAAAAGTATGTTTCAAGTCAGATCGTTTTGCTCCTCCCGTACTGTCATTGAAAACGATCACAACGAAATTAAGTATAGGTATCCTATGAAACAGTAGAGTTCATACTGTGGTGCTGTGAAGATGAAAAAAGCAGTTTTTCACATTTATCAAATGACAGATGGAATCTGTCAGATTTCACTAATTATGATTGCATTATTAACTGTTGATTCACAGGAGCTTTTCTGCCGCTTATTGTAACTGTTATTTGAATGTTAGAGCTGGGAGAACAGAAACATCAAATTTTCGCCGTATGGAATGTTCGAATTCACCCTAAGTCTTCACGTTTCGAACAAAGGCAGAGCATCCGTCAGGAAAGTTGACAACAATAAGCCAGGCCATGCCTGTCTTCTGTTGGATGTGCCAATGACAGTGATCTCAATAACAATATTGTACAGCAAATATTCACATTTCTGTAACTAGGTTTAGGGCTAGAGTGCAATTACTTGTGATACATCGGTGCACTGAATGCAAACTAAACGTCATAAATTAGTAACTGCGGCAATTATTTGTGTTTTACTGACTTAATCGGACCGAAACCTTGAAAGCGTCTTCACCAGACGCGATTCACAGTTTTGGAGCTTCTCCAGTGGTTGAGTTGGCAATGTATAAGACTCATTGACATATAATGAGGATCTTGCGGCCCTTGCCACCTGCAACTACGACACGAAGCTATAGTCACTTCAGAGGTCACTCACAGAACACATCAGCTGGTATCCTTCCTGACGGTATAACAAACTTCGCAACAGCGCAGAATACAGGGTGATTCAAAAAGAATACCACAACTTTAGGAATTTAAAACTCTGCAACGACAAAAGGCAGAGCTAAGCACTATCTGTCGCCGAATTAAGGGAGCTATAAAGTTTCATTTGTTGTACATTTGTTCGCTTGAGGCGCTGTTGACTAGGCGTCAGCGTCAGTTGATGCTAAGATGGCGACCGTTCAACAGAAAGCTTTTTGTGTTATTGAGTACGGCACAAGTGAATCGACGACAGTTGTTCAGCGTGCATTTCGAACGAAGTATGGTGTTAAGCCTCCTGATAGATGGTGTATTAAACGGTGGTATAAACAGTTTACAGAGAATGGGTGTTGTTTGTGCAAAGGGAAAAGTTCTCGACGGCCGAGAACGAGTGATGAAAATGTAGCACGCATCCAGCAAGCATTTGTTCGCAGCCCAGGAAAATCGACTCGCAGAGCTAGCAGAGAGCTACAAATTCCACAATCAACTGTATGGAGAATCCTACGAAAAAGGTTAGTTATGAAACCTTATCGTCTGAAATTGGTTCAAGCACAGTCTGCAGCTGATAAGATTAAAAGAATCGATTTCTGTGATTTTATCCTTGCTCAAATGGAAACAGATGAATCTTTCGTTTCAAAGATCGTGTTTAGTGATGAAGCAACTTTCCACACTAACGGGAAAGTCAACCGTCACAATGTCTGTATATGGGGCACTGAGAATCCGCGGGAAACAACTCAGTATGAACGTGACTCGCCTAAGGTGAACGTTTTCTGTGCCATTTCAGCCAATAAAGTTTTTGGTCCCTTTTTCTTCGAAGCTGCTACAGTAACTGGACTACAGTATCTGGAGATGTTAGAGAATTGGCTGTTCCCTCAGCTCGAACAAGAAGCACAACAATTCATATTTCAGCAGGATGGAGCGCCACCACATTGGCACTTATCTGTCCGTAACTACCTGAACGTCAACCACAGAGGCGATGGATCGGACGCCAGGCAGCCCGTGACAGAGCACTTCATCACTGGCCTCCAAGAAGCCCTGATCTTACCCCCTGCGATTTTTTCTTATGGGGTTATGTTAAGGATATGGTGTTTCGGCCACCTCTCCCAGCCACCATTGATGATTTGAAACGAGAAATAACAGCAGCTATTCAAATTGTTACGCCTGATATGCTACAGAGAGTGTGGAACGAGTTGGAGTATCGGGTTGATATTGCTAGAGTGTCTGGAGGGGGCCATATTGAACATCTCTGAACTTGTTTTTGAGAGAAAAAAAACCCTTTTTAAATACGCTTTGTAATGATGAATAACAGAAGGTTATATTACGTTTCTTTCATTACATACACATTTTTAAAGTTGTGGTATTCTTTTTGAATCACCCTTTATGTTTGGCAACTCTGTGAACGACGAGTTACTTCCTTGATGGCACAGAACTATCCTGCTAAATTCACTTGATATTTTTGTGTCATTTCAATTTAATACTGAGTGATTTTCGCTTGAGATGTGAAGTAAGAATATCAGTTAATCCTTTTGAGTCCACGAAAGTCGTTCCACATGGGAAATACAACTACTGTCGCCCCTTATGTAGCGGTTCATCTGCCATAGCGCTTACTGGGTGAATAAGTAAGTGGAAGACACCACGCCTACTCGCTAGCTCCTAGGTATTGCCAATGGTCATACCATGTTGAATACACCGGTATTCGTCCGATCACCGAAGTTAAGCAACATCGGGCCGGGTTAGAACTTGGATGGGCAACCGCCTGGGAACACGTGTGCCGCCGCTCCACTGAGTGCCAGGTATCTGAGGGTTACGGGCGAGTACTGATCTTTAGATAGAAGGGACAGGAATAAAAGTGACTATTTCTGGAAGCTATGGCAACAGTAAACTGTGGTGAGGCCGTGCAATGCATGTTCGATCGGAATTACGAAAGGGCAATTGCATTTGAAATTCGTAACTTGATATTACACTACTGGCCATTAAAACTGCTGGCTGTCCGTCTGGCAACACGTGTTAATAGGATGGGGCCCCTCCACGCCCGCACCAACGTGGTGACCAAACCAAAAGTTACACTGTCACCTCCGTATAACACGTTAGTTTCAGAATCAGGAGTCACAGGATGCAGGCTGTGATGTTATCCATGCGTCTGGGTAAATTACTCATTTACATGGTCCATCAGGAGATAGAAGTGGTCGAAAACGATCGAAGGGTAGCGGTTGTAAGGGCAGAGGGAAAAAAGTGCCAAGGCAAGCGCCAAGGGAAAAAAACCTCTGCGACAGTAGGACGGGTAGTAAGGGCAGTAGCGGATTGCTAGCTGCGACAGCGCATGCAAGGTGTGGTTAGGTTAGTGCGAGGTATCGTGCATCGTTACCGTTGTCGTTGCTGGCGCTCGTTCCAGGATCTGCTGCTGCTGCGTCCCTGAAACATTTCATTGTCGTCATGTATTAGTGGGCGATCGATTATAGATCAGCTCACAGTGTGGGGGAGGGGGGGGGTGGCTGGTTTGCGTGCTGTGTGCAGTACGGTTTCCCTGCGATTGCCGGTATTTCGGCGGGTTAAGCATCTGGTGTTGTCAGTAGTAGCTGAGTTGCAGGGGCTCGCCAGTACTGTCATGTTAGCGTGCTATGGACCATAGATGTTCAGTTTCGTGCTAATAGTGTTTTTGGTCTATTATGTTTCCATCTATGGTTGTGGTCGTAGTTACCCAGAGAAAGGATAAACGGGATACGCGAGTGTCTCGTGTTTCTGTACAGTCGTGTGGAGAGTTTTTGGAATATCTGCAAGATGGTATCTAGCCGATATTCCCGGTGAAGGTCAGCGATGCGCGTGTAGAGCGGAGCGTTGCTTATGATTCTGAGTACTTTGTTCTGTATGAGCTGCAGACGGCGCACACGTGTGGGCGCAGCGTATCCCCAAACGGGAGCAGCATACGTCATCAGAGGTCTGATAAGTGTGGTGTACATGGACCTGGACACCCTCCTATTCAGTGTGCTACGCCTGTTAAGCATAGGGTAGAGTTGTTTGAGCCTCGCGTTTGCTTTGTTGGTCACGTGTTGGATGTGGTCCCCCCAGAGTAGTTTCCGGTCCAGCCAGACACCGAGGTATTTGACCTTCTCTCGGAAACGTATTGGGCGTGCGTGTAGTTTTATTTGATTGCAGTGTTGATGTTTGCGCAGTAGTTTCGGTCTTCTGGTGAACAGAACGGCTTCGCACTTGTCGACGTTTACTCTAACACGCCACTTCACCAACCAGCGCTCTGCCGTTCTGAGTGCGGTCTGTAGTCGTGAGTTAATGTTAGACGGCTTCCAATCTTGCGCTAGAATGGCAGTGTCATCCGCGTAGATTGCCATCGTCGTGTTATGTGTAGCTGGGAGGTCGTTAATGTAGAGGTTAAACAGTAAGGGCCTAGGATGCTTCCTTGGGGTACCCCTTTATGTATACCATGTCGTGTTGATTGTTTGCCCTGCACGTCAGTGTTGAAACTCCTGTCCGTGAGATATGAGTGTATGAGACGTACGAGCCCGTCGGGGAACCGTGAGTCACTAAGTTTGCGTATTAGGCCGTTGTGCCATAGACGATCGAAAGCCTTTTCGATGTCCAGGAACACCGCACCAGTTGCTTTGTTCATGTTGTATCCGTGTGTGATGTATTCGACGACGCGGAGGAGTAGTTGTGTTGTCGAGTGGTGATTCCTGAAGCCGAATTGCTCCGGCCTCAGGGTGTCATTTGTAATGCAGTGCCTAGTGAGTCGTTTTATTATTACCTTCTCAACGATCTTGCTGAGCGCGCTCAGCAGGCTGATGGGTCGGTAATTTTGTGGGAGGGAGTGGTCTTTCCCCGGCTTCCTGAACATCAGGACCTTGGCCGTCTTCCAAAAGGCGGGGAAGTGTTGGTGTTTGAGTATGGCATTCGTGATGTGCGTGAGATATTCTATTGCTTTATCCGTGAACTCCTGGAGGACACGGTTTTGAATGCCATCGTGACCAGGGGCCTTCCTAGCAGTGGTATGCATGATGGCCCATTTCACTTCAGCTGTGCTAGCCTGGCGGATGTTGTTGCGCGCTGGTTGGGCCAGGATGCGAGTGACCTCCTGGTCTGTTGCATGTGTGAACGCTGGATCTGACGGGTCCATGTTCGGTGTGAATGACGCTGCAAGTGTGAGGGCCATCAGTTCAGCTTTTTCTTCCGCAGAATATGCCGGTCCGTCGGGTCCTTGTAGCGTGGATGTGTAGTGTTTCTCCCTGGTGAAGTGTCGGGCCATCTGCCACACGCCAGGTCGCGTGGTGTCTAGCCCTGCGAGTTTTTGGTCCCACTGTTGTGTTTTAAATGTTTGTATTTTGTCCCGAATTATTCCCTGGAGCCTGTTAATGTGCCGTTTGAAGTGCTGGCGCCTGGTACGCTGCCAATACCTCCTGAGGCGGTTCCTCATTGAGATAAGGCCCAGGATCTCCTGGGGCAGGGCAGCACTGTATTGTTGTGGTGTGCGGATTGGTATGGTGCCGGCTATTGCGTCTTGGACGGCGTTAGTGAGGGTTTCAACAGCATCATCTATGTGGGCTGTCTCATTAATTGCGTGGGTAGGTGGGATGTGACTGTCAAGCGTTTCCTTGAACAATGTCCAATTCGCGCGCTTGTAGTCTAGCATCCTGCGTTGGTCAATGTGCTGCAGTGTTTCTTCAATGTATAGCATAACAGATTGGTGATTTGAGGGCAGATCGTTTTCAACAGCAACGTTGAGTGTCGTTGTTATGCCCTTGATGAGGGCCATGTCTAATACGTCTGGCCTGTGTCCCCTCCGGTAGGTAATGTGCGTCGGTTCGGTCGGCGCTAGTGTAATGTAGTTTCGTCCTAGCGCGTGTTGGTATAGTTTTTTGCCGTTGGAGTTTCGTATACGTGAATTCCAGTCTGGGTGTTTCGCGTTAAGATCTCCAGCGGCTATTACGCGCGGTGATATGTTGAGTATAGTGCTGATGTCGCGTGTCTCAATGTTCTTAGGACTGTTGTATACTGACACGAGTGTGGTATAGGCTCCGTTGAACTTGACCCTGACGGCGGTTGCCTCTAATTTTTCAAGTTCAGGGAGCACTATGTTAGTGTGTTCAATGTCTTTGTGTATAATGATGGCCGTTCCACCGAAACCAGAGCCGTCCGGTCGGTCGGTACGATAGACGCAGTAGCTGGTAAAGTTTAGGTGGTTGTGCGGTTTGAGTTTAGTTTCGCTCAGTAGTGCGATAAGGATGCCCTTACGCTCCATGAGCGCGGCAAGTTCCGCCCTTTTGTTGTTGATCCCGTCTGCATTCCAGAACAGGATCTGTGGTAGTGTCTGGTTGTTTGCGAAGGGGGCCGGGTGTGGCGTATTATCCATGTAGGGATGTGAACAGTGTGGTGAATGCTGTTTGTATGGCAGTCAAGTGCTGTCCGGGTTGGGCAGTCATGAGCTGTGTGAACAGTGTGGTGATGACCGAGAAGATCCTGGCAAAGATCTGTTGGGTCGTATGCTGGGGGAATAGTGTTTCCAATATTCCACCTTGTGTTGTGTTTGTGTTGTGCGTGTCGGCCTGTGGCTCGTTTGTGGTGTTAGCGGCCGCTGGTGCGGGTGTTGGCGTTGTGCGTGGTCTGGCGCTTGTGTTGCTTCTGTGTGCTGCAGTTTGTGGTGCCTGTGTTACAGTTGTGGTGACGGGTGGAGTAGTGTGTGTGCTGGTGTCGCTAGCTTGCTGACTGTGTGCCTGCGTTTCAGTGTTCTGTTGTTGCCGAGTCGTTTGTTGTGGCCATCGTATGTTCCCGTTCCTGTTCCCTCGAGGTCGCCTACGCCTTCTCTGGGTTTTCGGTTCTGGGGGTCCTTGTGTGGGTGCGTCTTCCTGTGCGGTCTGCGTGGTTTCGCATGCCGTGGCCTCAGGGAGTGGGGTCGTGTTGTTTTGGGGAGCTGGTGTTGGAACCGGTGTGTTTGATGTGTTTTCTGTTGGCTGAGACGGTTGTATTGTTGTCGCAGCGGTTGTGTTTTGCGCGTGTGATGGGCGCGGAAGTTCCGCCGCCCAAACCGCTCCTCCAGGTCTCGTAGCCATGGCGAACGTTACACCGTTCCTGACAGGGTTTGGTGCGGGCCTTGGACGTGGTATGGCGCTGAGTCCTCTAACTTGTTGTATTTTACGCCTCTGCGCCTCTCTGTATACGTCGCAGCCCCTGTAGTTGGCCGCATGGCCTTGACCACAGTTGGCGCAACGGCGTGCGTTTCGTTGTGCTTGTGTACAAGCTTTGGATGCGTGTTTGCCAGCGCATCCGCGGCAACGGGGTGCCAGGCGACAGCGAAGGGCCGAATGACCGAATCGCTGGCAGTTGTTGCATTGTTGGGGGACGAGTGGTGGTTCATATAACTCTACCCTTACGTCCATCCGCAGAAGGCTTTTTATCTGCAGAAGGCCGCGGGAGGCGGCCGTATCGGCCATCTCCACCAGGTAGTGTGGTAGGCGGGTGTGTGTGTGCGGAAGCCCGTCATTCGGGTAGCACTTCTGCAGTCGAAACCAAGGAAGTTGAGCGCCGCTTGAACTGTTTTGTTCGGTGTGCTGGGGTCCAATCCCTTCACCACGTACTGCTGTGTCCGCTCTTCAGCCGTTCTGTACGTGTAGTGCTCGATCCCCTGTTCTTTGAGGAAGAACAGGAGATCTTTGTATTCTGCGTTAGTAGCCACGTACAGTGAGGCCCTATCCCCAGAGTATTTAGTGTGGAGCGTGCAAGGTGTGTGTGTGTCTCGCTTCGAATGTGGTGTTGAGGACGCTAAGGTCCCCATAGTTCTGTATCACGACTGGGGGAAAACCAGTCTTTTGTTGTGCGGGCGTAGCTGCGGTTTGTGTACTTGTGTTATTACTGACCGCAGGTCGGTTCGTGTTGGTTTGAGTGTTTGTGTTCCTAGCCGGAAGTGTTTGTTTTGGTGTAGGCAGCAACGCCTTTCGGCTGCCTAGCGAGTTTAGTTGCTCGCCTGTGCCTGTTGTGTTTCTGCGTCTGTGTGGTGGGCCCTCCACCTGCCAGGGCCCGGTGTAGTGCTGTTCTGTGTCCTCGTCCGCCGCCGCTGATTCCGCCACTGGAGTCAGCAGCGACAGCGGGACGGTCGTGCAGGAGTCACCAGTAGCAGGCGAGTGCAGCGTGATGTGTAATGTGGTGCGCTTCGGCGTGTCGTTTGCGCCGCAAAGGTCGGTTATCAGACGACGTTGGTCCAGCAGTTCCTGCGCTTGCGCAGCGATCTGCCGATCCTTGTCGGCCAATACCTCCCCCACGGCGGCAAGCGGGACGCTGGCGTCGACGGGGTCAGTCGACCCGAGCGCCTCTTTCGCTGCAGCCTTGCTGCGGGTTATGGCGGGAGAAGCACCGGCGGAATCTGCCATCTTGGTGTTCTGGGAGGGACGAGAAAGGGGAACGACAATTTTGCTCTTTCTGAAAAGAAAAATCCCTAACTGTTTGACCCTACGGAAGTGGGGGGAGTGCCCTACGGCCTAGCGTGCGCCGTTAGTGCAGTGGCGCGGCACCTAAAGGAGGTGTGGAAGAAGAGAATCGGCCTACAGTACGCGGGGTGATCCGACGTGAACGGGCCCCTGGCACTGATTAACCCTACAAAGAACGAGATAGCCTCGCTGGGCAGTTTGTAACAAACGTTACGGGGTTGCTGTGAGTCTAGGACTCTTCACGACAATTCTGCTTTCCGCAACTACGCGGTTTCTCGACGAAAGGGAGCAAGCTCAACCCTACGCCGATCCATCGGGCGCTACTGTCGCGCTTCGGAAGAAGACTCTCTGTAGAGCAGAGCGGTCAGCGAGGCCTAAGCCCCAATAGCTACCGATGCACCGGCCATCACCGGCTAAGAGCTCCTTCCGCCACGACGGCCAGAGCGCGTCTGGCAACACGCGTGCCGCTCGCTATTGTGCGTCCTAGGTAGCCGAGGATTACCGGCCGCCGAGCTGTCGCCGCCCGACATTCTACCTCGCCGCGCACGCGCCCGCCGGCCCCCGCGCTTCGCCAGCCGTAGCTGTTTCGCTTCTAACGCACGATCCAACGATTCGGTAAGTCACGAAAACACGTATAACCGCTCGAACACGACGTTGCAGTTGCAATTGCAATTCGATCGAGAATACGTGAGTCCGAAGAATGGATGTTCGACGAACTGCATATAAAGAAGGAGGAACTAGAGAGGCTCATGCTCGATTTTACATTGTATAGTTTATTCATAAAGTTAAAAACACTAATACGGTGTGAAACCCTTGTGTTCACACATGGTGGAATACACCACAGAGACGGCACAGTGAGTGATGTGAAGATCTCCTTCGCCGGATACGGTGTGCGTCATTTGAAAGTGTATAATCGTCCATTTGAAGTGCCTGACGAAGTGGGACGTTACTTGCGTCTTTGTGGCGAAGTAATATCTGTTAACCGCGAGTTCTGGGGTGCTGGCCACCGGTACACGGTGGACTCTGGTGTGACGATGGTGCAGAGAAAACACACGCCTTCCTTTGTAACGATCGGCGTGCATAGGGGAGTCGTGCAATACAACGGCCAGCCCCAAACGTCATCAATCTGCAGGTCCACGGAGCACATGATGGCAACCTGCCCGAGGAGCAGACGTCCGGCGCCACGTTCGTTGTTTGTCTAGTGTGACGCCCAGATATTTGGCCGTTGCGCTCCAGGGGACTGGTCTTCCTCGTAGCGTTATCTCCTTGAGGTCAGCCGGCACTTTCCAGTGGGCAATGACGATTGCTTCTGATTTGGCGCCGTTGTACGTCAGCCGCCACTTTCCCGCCCAGTTTTCCAGATTGTTGGTTGCGGATTGCAGTCGTCTTTGTAGGAGTTGCGGCTGCATGCTGCGGCAGTACACTGCAGTATCGTCCGCGTACAGGGCGAGTTGCACCCGAACTGTACGCGGAAGGTCGGCAGTGTACAGCGAGTATAGCACTAGACCCAGGACCGAACCTTGCGGGACTCCGGCGAGTATTCAGCGTTCTGTGGAGATTCCACAGTCTGCCCGTACGTGGAACGTCCGACCTGCGAGGTAACTCTGGGGATTCCTGGGTCACACGTGAAGCTCCTGCAATGTAAACAGTTTATAAAGGAGACCTTTGTGACACACTGAATCAAATGCACGAGACACGCAGAGCAGAAACGCGCCGAAGTACTCGCGTCGGTCCAGGGCACAGAAGGCTTCCTCTGTCAGCCGCAGTAGTTGCTGGATGGTGGAGTGTCCCTTCCGGAATCCGAACTGCTTGTCGGGCAGGAGGCCTTCCGCGTCGATGTGGTTTCCCAACCGACGTAGGTATAACCTCTCGAAGATTTTCGAGAGCGCTGGCAGCAGGCTGATCGGGCGGTAGTTGCGCACCTGCCTGTGATCCTTCGCTGGCTTGGGTAGGGCCACGATCTCGGCGTGCTTCCAGCACTCTCGAAATATGCCTGTTCTGATGATGGTGTTGAAAATCCCCATGAGGTGCCCGATTGCGATGGCGGCAGTTGCTTGAGGAGCTGATTTGTGACGAGGTCGGAGCCTGCTGCCTTCCTGCCGTTAAGATATCGTAGCTGGATCTCGACTTCCGCTTCTTCTATCGGCTGGAGGACGGTGTCATTGTCTTAGGCCGCCAAGAAGACCGGCAGTCGCTCCTCCACCGGTGCCACGTGTGCCAGGTCGACGGGGTCTTCCACCGGGGTGAAGTTTGCAGCGAACGCGTCCGCGAGGGCGTTGGCCTATGCGTCCGGTTCGCTGACGAAGACGTTTCCGACTTGCAGTGGCGGTAATTTGGCGGTGCGTCGGATGAATCCTTTCACTGCGTGACATGCTGTTCCGTCCTCGGTTTTCTGCGCCCATTCTTCTATTCTGTGGGCGTCGGCAGCTGCTGTAATTCCCCGCTGCATCCTGTTTAGTTGCCGCTTCGTTGCGGGATTCCGTGTTAGCTGCCATTCGCGGCGAAGTCTATCTTCTCCGTGATGGCAGCTGTGAGGTGTGGCGGGAATTCTCGGGCGCGTGGCTTCTCGTTATCTATTCTTCTGTTTGGAGTGGCTGCCGCCACAGCTTCTGCGACTCCTCGGGTGAGGTGCCGCAGCGCCGCTTCCGCACCGTGTTCCGTCGGGTTCGGTGCGTTTCCGATCTTGGCCGCCATTTCGGTTGGAAACGTGTCCCAGGTGATGCCCCTGAGGTCGAGGCCCCGTTTGGTTGTTTGGACGATGTCCGCGTTCAGTTCGAAGATCACTGGGTCGTGGTCGGACGCCATCGTGGCCCCCGTGGCGGAGATGAAGTGTCTCACCCCGCGGACGATGGCCACATCTATGACGTCTGGTTGCGCGCCTCTTCGTGCTGGGAAGATGGTCGGCTGGTGGGGTCCTATAACCTCCGTTCCGAGCTGCTCGGCCACCCGTTGTAGACGGCGACCGCTTGTGTTTGTTGTCCTGGAGCTCCAGATGGTGTTCTTGGCGTTAACGTCGTCTCCGAGGAATGTGGTTCCACGGAGGGAAATTAGCGCCGCGGACTCATCTGGCTGCAGTAGTCGGTAGATTGCCACGAAATTTATCTGCCCCTGGTCCGTTTGTGCGGCTACTCCCGTGGCCTCCACTGTGGCGAGTTGCGGCAGGTGAACCCTGTGGTGGGGCATCGTCCTCCTCCTGTACACCGCCGTGCCGCCACCCGCGGTGGACCGGTCCTCCCTGTAGCAGTGGTAGTTCGCCACTCCCACTTTTACGCTGGGCTTCAGATGTGTTTCTGCGACGAGACAGATGTCCAGATTCTCGTCGCAGATGAAGCTCCTGAATTCAGCGTCCTGGCGACGCAAGCCGTTGGCGTTAAAGACGCCGATTTTTATACCGCGGTCGTTGATATTCAAGATGTCTGGTGGAGATGGCCAAGGTAAACGTCTGTGTTACCTTCTTCACAGACGCCGCGTATTTGTTAGGGAGGTCCTCGATCACATGGAGGACCGTGTCAATGAGGCCTGCCAACAGCTGCAGCATTTGGGCGGCCTTGTCTTCCTCCTGTGGTTGTTTTGAAGGATGTGCCGCTGTTGGTAGCGGCTTCCGCGCTGGCGCATTTCCGGGAAGTCCACGGGGCTGTCTATTTCGGTGGGCGTCACCCGGAGGCTGCGTCTTCGTTAAGGCCGGTTCCCACTAGGAGTGCCGCGCGGCAGCGGCGTGGTTGCCATGGAAGCGGCGTCAGCGGCACGGCGCAGTGGGCTCTGCGTCGCGGTTTGACCATGTCGAACCGCTTCCCCTGCCGCGCTCCAGGTGCGCGCCGCCAATCAGAGAACACGTTGTGCGTGACGTCACGTACGGAACCCCGGGCCACGCGAATTTTCGCCGAACCGCTGGCGCGGACGCGGCGGCAGCTATGAATCACTTATTATCCGATTCCAAGGATTCGTGGGCATGTTACAGCCTGATATCTTCTCTCGATAAGGACAGAATTTCTTTCCGTTATTCATGGTGGTTACTTGCTGTATCGCATTTACGTAAACCTTTACACGAAATTTTAATGAGCTTGCAGAGGTAAAAACGCATTGCGTGGATTTTGCGTACAGTTCATATTAGGTAATACATTATTGCGTATGAAATTTAGTCAACATATCGAAATTGTTTTTAAAGCTGAGAGCAGATCGATAGTTATCACCGTTCTCGACATATTGAATGATATGTCGGCGGACGGGCTGTGCCGTGAACCGCTCGCGAGGCGACCGCTAGTTCGTCCTGCTCGTCGTAAACCATGTGGCTGTATCAACCGCAAATTTCGTAAACGGTTCAAGAGAACGAAACGTCGTTGGTTTTTTTTTTTCGCATGATAAATAGCTATCCCTTCTGAATAACTGTAGCTACTTTCATATCTCGGTAGATAAACAGATTTTGGATGATTTTTTTTAAACGGCATTTAACAGCATGTGGAATGAAAAGTTAAACCGAAACTAATTTGCTGGTATGTCATAAGATGTAATTTGCTAAGTATCTACAGCTATTGATTATTTCCTTTGGTAAGTAACAAACGTTTTTTTTCTTTATCCAGTGTACTTTATTGTTTCAAGACGCGTTTCGCCTTTTACTTTAAGGTATCTTCGGTGGAATCTAGAATGATTCAGTTTTGTTTTGATATGTGATACTTGCAGATTATAAAAAGGTTCAGATCTTTTTTTACGTGAATAACTGATTACTTGCAGAGAATCGATTTTTGACGGACATCTGCGTTTCCCCCACCTGATCACATGCAGGAGGTTGAACTAAAACTTAGATTATGGAACGTAAGCACAATTTCATGTTCTTTTTCTTCTTCTTCTGTCACTAGCTGTAGACATTTTACCGAAAACACTGATTCGAAGTCGTAACTACAGTGTACCTCATGTTCCTTCCTGTTTGGTTTGTTTATATACATGTTGCCAACAGAATTATATGCTGAAAACTAATATTTGTTTATTTCTGTTCTCCTTCTATCTGTATGTGTGTGTGTGTGTGTCTAGCCAGTGATAGTTATAGAAAGTCGAAAGTGAATGCAGTAATTGTCAGATAGTGGTTGAAAGATTTGGTGTTCAGCTGTTTTCAGTTTTGGTTTAAATGTTTTGTGGAGGAGTGCATGGAAGAGTAAATTCACTACTTACATCAATAGATAAAATAGCAGAATAGCATTTCAATAGATGATTATTATCAGAATACTATCACCCAACCCCTTTGTACTCTCCCTTTGACGCCTCATAACATGTTCTGTCAAGTAACCCCTCTTGTAGTCAAAGTTGTGCCGTAATTTCCTATTCCTCTTCTATATAATTCCGTACCTCTTCTTTAGTCACACGATCCTCGTATCTAATCTTCAGCATTCTTATTGATCACCACGTTTTGAAAGCGTCCATTGTCTTCTTGACAGAACTGTTTATCGTCCACGTTTCACTTACATACAATTAGAAAGGTATTTGTGTGGAGTGCAACCATTAGAATTCATATTCGGTGTGAACAAATCATCTTTTTCAGAACACTTTTCTTGCTATTGACAGTCTTCAGTCATGTTTGCTTGTACGCCACTCTGTTCCAAATATATATTATTCTTTCGCGATTCTTAAGCAAGGTGCTGGCGATGATTACATTATGCTCTGTGGGAAACTATCAGGTGGCTTCTAGTTTCACCCCTTCCACCTAGCCTTCGTGTTCTTACTGTTTTCGTGTACCTGCTCCCGTATCACATTTTAAATTTTTGTCTCACTTAACTATCTGAATAATCTCTTTTGTCGTCAATGCGTTAGGAGATAGTGAACAATCATGAACGGCAGTCATGAGTGTGAAAGAGTACATTGTACAGAAAATTAAAAATTGGTATGTCTTCACCCTACTTAACATATAGTTAATCAAACGCACCGCGCGTTTCAGTGGGTCCTGCCCCGTACCTCAGTGGCTGTCCGTCATTGGCTACCGCTAGCGTCTGCCGCTTCCAGATGGGAACGCCAATTCCGTGAGCCACCGCGTCAAAGCGGAAAACGCTTGCCGCTGCCGTTGCCGTTGCCCCACGCCGCGCTCTAGTGGGAACCGGCCTTTACTCGTTCTTGCGTGCGCGCTGCGCGCTCCCGGTAGCTGTAGTGGCTGCCGTCTGATCAGCTGATCGCTGCCGTGCCCACGCGTTAGCACGTGGTGCCGGCTGCGGCCGTGCGGTGCTGCCATCTGTGAGCGGCGCGCCTCTCTGGGCGTCACTCGCCGCTGGCTGTGTCCCTGAGGTGCTGCCACCACGCGGCGAGTTGCGGGACTCCGTCGTGGTAGCGGCCTCCGGAATTTTGTTGTAGGTAGCTGCGGAGACTGCCTTATCGGCTGCTGCGTCTGCATGTTGCTGCCCTCTGGTGGCGACGAGCTGTACTCGGCGGCTGACTCCCGGTTGCGTCCGGGAGGTGCTGTCCTCTACGTGGCGAGTTTGGGCCGTGTTCCCTCCGCGTTGCTGCTGCTGCTCTTGGGCGCGATCGAGGAAGGCTATGTACGTGGCCATGTGGTTTTCACCGCACCGCACCGCACCGCACGGTGTGAAGTCCTTGTGTGGTATTCATTTCATTGATTGGACAATCGCGAGATGCGTGTTCACCTGCGCATCTCACACATCTCTCGTCCATGCCGCAGTGTTTTTGGACGTGGCCTAGTTGCTGGCATCTGAAGTACTGTGCGTAAGGTTGTTTAGTGCGCAGATTTTCAGGTGTTACACTGCAGTTTGCTATCAATCGGAGCTGGAACAGCTGTCTGTTGCGCTCTGTGTTGGGAGCATACACACAGAAGAGCGGCGAGTCTTTTCTCGTTATTGGGTTTTTCATTTTAGACACACTAACAGCGTTGCCCATGTCCTCAAATTCCTCTTTGATATGACTTGGTAAAGTTTTGTATGAGAGCCATCGGTACACTACTCGCAGCGGTTTCTCCCTCGTTGACGAGTACTTGTAGAATTTGATGCCCCTGTCGGGAATTTCCTTATTGAGCATCATATAGTCAGTGGTGCTGTTCGTCTGGACTTTGAAGAGGTAGACACAGGTATTATGAAATTGTTTTTCCCTAGCACCTTCTGCAGCAGTTGTTGCAGCTCGCGGAATGTGCCGGGTAGTCCAGTACCAGCGGTGGCGGTTTAGTGCGGCGTGACGGTGAGGGCGTCCTTTGCACATCGTCTTCGCTATCGTTATCGCTCAGGGCATTATATTGATTTTCCACTGCTATCGGAGTGGAGGATGGGATGTTGGCGCGCTTTGCCGGTTTCCGCACTTGTTGCAAGCTGTCTGCATCTACCTGCTGTTGAGCTCCACCTCCATTGCTGCGCCTGTGACCTTTGCCTGCAGCCTTGGGCCGTGCGGGAGGGCCAGTTGCCTTCCGAAATTAACGTGCATTAGCTGGCACGGGGGCGTCTCCGTCTGAATGCCTTCTCTTGTTCTGAATGGCTTGGTGTTCCATTTCAGTAACATCTACGGCGGTTTCCTTGGTTTGGACGCCTTTGGGGTGGGCCGCCAATGGTGTGTTGGACTTCGGCAGGAGGTCCAACAAGGAGTTGAGCTCTGCCTCTGCAACTTCTGTGTCCTGGTTTGCAGGCGTTGTTGTTCTTCCAGGTGCGGTGATGGCTGTGGTTTCGGGCTTGGACGCCTCGTTCTCGTCATCGAGGACGTTGTAACTCCCTTCGGTGTCCATGCATGCTTTCCTCATTTCCTTGCGGATGCGCTGGAGAACCGCTGCAACGAGGGAGTGAGAGGGGGAACACACTGCTGCTGCTGTAGAAGACTGGCAACATCTGCCAGGTGTGCGGGCAGTGTAAGCAGCGTAGCTGCTGTTCCTGCGTTGACCTCTGTGTTGTGTTTGGGTTCCTAACTCCTTGAATTGTCCTCAGGGAGCGCCTCTGACTAGGGAGGCGCTCTAAGTGACGTCACCGACACCGCGGGAGTTTAGCTGTTCCCGCAGGAGGTCGGGCCAATGCGTTGTCGGCCTGAGGTGGACTTGGCGGCCCAGCCCACGAATCAGGCGTCTGCCAGAGTGTTCTGCAGCGTTGTAGAACACTCTGGCGATGTGCCGGAAGCGGTCCCGCAGTAGCGGGACGCCTGCTTCCTCGTGCAGTAGCCTCGTTGGGTAGCGAGGCGGCTTATGGAAGGCATGGCGCAGCGCCCTGTTTTGGATGCGCTGAAGCACCGCGATGTGCGAGGCGGCAGCGTTGCCCCATACCACGGCAGCATACTCCAGTATCGGCCGTACCAGGGCCAGATACAGAGTGAGGACGTGGCGTGGAGGGAGTGTGGAGGAACGGTTGAGCAGTGGGTACACCGTCCGAAGACGCCCCACAGCTCGACGCCCCCCCCCCCCCCTGTAGTCACGGACGTGGGGGAGCCACGTCAGGTGCCGATCGAGCGTCACCCCGAGGTATTTTCCTGTCCGCAACCATGGGATGGGGCCTCCCATGATCGTGACTAGCTGAAGTTCGGAGGCAGCCTTTTCCTGATAAGAAAATGGCCTGGCTCTTTGCGGCGTTAAATTTTAGTCGCCATTTGGTAGACTCGGTACCCCGTGTGCAAAGAGTTTGTACACGAGGCCGTCATGCCACACGCAGTCCAAGGCCTCGGAGACGTCGAGATTTTTTTTTTTAATAGAGGTGGAGCCCCTCCACGCCACACCGGCATGATGGCCAACACAAAAGGTCTACTGCCATCTCTGCATAAGGGTTAATATTCACTAAAGTGAGGTTTCGCAGGATGTGGGTACTGCGAGGTTTGCGTACGTCTGGTTAAGATTAACCATTAATACGGGCTCATCTGGAGATAGATTGGTCGAAATCTGTCGAAGGGTAGCGGTTTTATGGCAGAGGAAAAAAAAGTACCGAGGCAAGAGCCAAGGGGAAAAAAGCTCTGCGATAGTTACGTCGGGTGGTAAGAGCAGTAGCGGTTGTCTTGCTGCATGCGATAGGTTGTGCAAGGATAGTCTTTGTTAGTAGTGGGTATCATGCATGTCGATCCTTGGCGTTGTGCTGCTCGGCAGCTGGCGCTGGGTGCTGGTACAGAGTCCTCGTTCAGCGTCAGCAACATGCAACAGTTAGGTTTGTTATCGATCTTGTGTCCAATATGTCATATATCGGAAGCACAATGTGAGGGAACTTTGGCAGCTTGTTTGTGCGTCTGTGGGCGAGCTCGTCGGCTCTAATAGCAGCTGGTAGTTACCGGTCAGTATTGCTGATACGCAAACAAGCGACAAACGTCGGCAAACCCTGCATATGTTAGTTTACCATAGGTGGCTATTCCCTAGCTAGCAGTGTCTTTGGCCGCTTGTGCTTGCACCTGTGGTTGTGATCGTAATTTCCCAGAGTGAGGATGAAAGGATTGTTCGAGTGTCTCGAGTTCCTGTATAGTCGTGTGGCGTGTTTTTTGAGTACTTCCTTGAGGGAATCAAGGCGGTATTCATGGTGAAGATCCACGGTGCGTGTGTTGCGTTGCTAATGATTCGTAGCACCTTGTTCTGTATGATCTGCAAGCGGCGCAATCGTGTAGGAGCTGCGTATCCCCAGACGGGAGCTGCGCACGTCATCAGAGGTCTAATCAATGTCATGTATATGGACCTCGACACCCTCCTATTCAGTGTGCTTTCCCTGTTGAGCATTCGGTAGAGCTGTTTGAGCCTCGCGTGCGCTCGGTTGGCAACTTATTCGATGTGGTCCCCCCATGTAAGCTTCCGGTCCAGCCACACACCAAGGTACCTGACTTTCTCTCGGAAACGTGTATGTAGTGTTACTGGTCTACAGTGTTGATGTTTGCGCCGTAGTTTCGGTCTGCGTGTGAACAGAACTGCCTCGCACTTGTCGACGTTTACTTTAATACGCCATCTCTCCAACCAAGGCTCAACTGTTCTGAGAGCTGTCTGTATTCGTGAATTGATGTTCGACGGTTTCCAGTCTTGCGCGAGGATGGCTGTGTCATCCGCGCACACGGCTAACGTCGTGTTTTGTGTCGCTGGGAAGTCATTAATGAAACAGGTTAAACAAGATGGGCCCTAGGATGCTTCCTTGGGGTACTCCAGCTCGTATACCAAGTTGTGTTTACTGTTTATCCTGCACGTTAGTGTTGAAACATCTGTTCGTGAGATAGGAGTGTATGAGACGTAAGAGTCCGTGCGGGAAACCAGCTTCGCTTAGTTTGCGTATGAGTCCATTGTGCCAGAGACGATCGAAAGCCTTTTCGATGTCTAGGAACACGGCCCCTGTGGCTTTGTTCATGTTGTAGCCGTGTGTTATATGTTCGACTACGCGGAGGAGTTGTTGTGTTGTCGAGTGGTGATTCCTAAAGCTTTATCCGTGAACTTGAACAGTGTCCAATTCGCGCGCTTGTAGTTAAGCATCCTGCGTGGTTCGATGTCCTGCACTGTTTCTTCCGTGTGCAGTATTACAGGCAAGTGGTCTGAGTCAAAATCGTTTTCAACCGTAAGGTTGAGTGTGCATGTGATGCCCTTTATGAGGGCTATGTCTAACACGTCTGGCCTATGTCGAGCCTGTGTAGGCACGAACGTGGGAACGTCAGTCCCAAGTATAATGTTGTTTCGGCCTAGTGCGTGTTCGTACAGTTTCTTGCCATTGGAGGTTCGTATTCGTGAGTTCCAATCGGGTGTTTTGCGTTTAGGTGTCCAGCAGCGATTACCCGCGGTGATAAGTTGAGTACTGTGCTGATATCGCGTGTTACTATGTTTTTAGGAGGATTGTATATCGATATCAGCGTGGTGTTGGCTCCGTTGAACTTGACCCTAACGGCAGTGGCCTCTAGTCTTTCAAGCGTAGGGAGCTCGATGTTCGTGTGTTCTATGTCTTGTGTATGATGATTGCTGTGCCGCCTCCCCTCCTGCCATTTCTCGTTCGGTACGGTACACACAATACCCTGGGATGTTTAGTTGTTTGCGAGGCGTAGGCAGTGTTTCGTTCACAAGAGCGATTCGGATACCCTTTCGCTCCATGAACGCTGCCATTTCGGCTTTTTTGCTTGCGATCCCGTTGGCATTCCAAAACAGGATCTGTGTGATTGTATTTAGGTCTGCGTTTCGGGGCTGGTGTGGTGTATTATCCATGTAGTAGTGTAAAAAGTGGTGTGTTAGTGGCTTGGAAGCTAGTCCAGTTGAGTGTGCTCGACATGAACTGCATGCAGAGTTGAGAGACACACCCCATAATCTTCGTGACTATTTCGGTGGTTGTGCGTCCGGGGAATAATGTTTCCATTATTCTCTGGAATGTTGTCGTAATGTTGGTCATGTCGGCCTGCCAGTTACTGGTCGTGTTAGCGGCCGCTTGTTCCTGTGTTGGCGTCTGGTGAAGGGCTGGCCTGAGGGTCGGCTGTACGTGTCGCGATTGTGGGCGCCTGTGCATTCTCTGTGGTGAGTGGGTGTGTTATGTGGGTTTTTGAGTTGGTGTCCGGGTTGTGTTCATGAGTGTTGGTGTTCTGTTGTCTGTGTAATTGTTGTGGTGTGGTCGTGTTCCTCGTGCTGCGGCTGTTTCTCATTCTCCTCCTCTGACGCTGTGGTCGTCCCTGTGTAGGTGCGTTTTCTGTAGCCTGTGGTGGGCTGCAGTCTGCGATCTCAGTGGGTAGGGTGGTGGTGTTGCTGATTGTGTGTGGTGTGCCCGGTGCGGGTGTGGTGTCAGGTGTTGTGTTTGTCTGTTGTGTGTCTGTCGCTGGGGGTGTTTGCTGGGCGTGTCCTGAGCTCTGGGACTCCTCTGACCGTACCGCGCTGCTGGGGCTGCCAGTGACCACTCCAGCGAAGGATATTCCACTTCTTACTGGGCGCGGGGGCGGTTTCGGAACTGTGATGGCGGTAGGTTTGGCATGTTTCGCTATTTTGCGCCTCAGAGCTGCTTTGTAAGCAATGCACCCTCTATAGTTTGCCGGATGGACAGCACCACAGTTGGCGCACTTGCGAGGTGCTGTATGGGGGAGTTTGCTGCGTTGGGTCGTGTGACCGCCAGCGCAAATGCGCAAAGCGCTGGCAGTTGTGGCGTTGTTGGGGTTTGCGCGGCGTGTTGTAAATCTCTACATTGACGACCATGTGAAGAAATAGCTTTAACTTCTGCAGGTCGCGGGACTTGGCCGTGTCGGCCAATTCCGCCATGTAGTTATGAAACGGTCTCGCTGTGCCAAACTCTGCTCTCGGGTGGGAGTGCATTCGGGTAAACCGAATGTCAGAGAGTTCTTCGAGTACTGCGTCGGTCGGGGTTCGAGAGTCTATCCCCTTGATCACGTACTGCTGTGTCTTTCCAAGGACTGTTCTGTACGTGAAGTGCTCTACCTTCCTTTCTTTTAGAAAGTCCAGTAGATTTTTGCAATCTGGCTTGTTCGCCACGTACAGTGCCGCGTGTTCCCCAGTGAGCTTAGAGTAGTATGTTGTGGGGCTGTGTTTTTTCGTTAAATTCCTTGTTTAGGAGACTTAATTGTGTATGATGACCGGTGGGAAGCCAGTTGCCGTATTGTTCGTGTTCTGCGTAGCTGCTTGTATATTTGTGGATGCTTCAGTCGAGAAGCGCCGCCCCCCCCCCCCCCTATATAGACTCTCGCCCTCCTCCCACCACGCGCACCGAGGGCATATAAGCGCAGCACGGGGCTGCCACGCAGAGTAACCAACACCAGCGGCCGTCGCCTTCTACGCGTCGTCGAACGCCACGACGCCGTCGCCATAGGCCCTCACGACCCCACCATATATCCAAGACCCCGGGGACACCCGGACGTATTGGACATCATAATCATGAAGGGCACCCGACTGCACGCCACAGCCAGCACTCGTGCTAAAATGTCGTCTGACCATATACCGGTCATATTCGACCTAAATGCAGACGCTCTTCCCAAGCAACGGAGAGGCCTGGATCTGCGTAACATCTGCTGGGACGCCTACAGAAACGCCGTCGCCGAGTCTCTGGAGGCCTCACCAGATGCGGCAGAACACGGCGCTGACGCAGCTCTGCAGCATCTAAAGCAGACGATCGTCGACGCCGCGACTTCGGCCACGCCGGCCAGAGACGCCGACAACAATGACTGCCGACCACACCCACTGCCTCGTCACATACGAGAGGCAATCTCAAATAAAAATCGCCTCCAGCGAGAGTGGCAGAGGACTCGCAACCCAGCCACAAAACGAGAGCTCAATAGAATGTGCCGCCACATAAAGGCCGACGTCGACGCGCACCGCAACCAAGAGTGAGCGCGCAAGCTAGAACATCTAGACACGGAAGACGGCACGGCCTGGAAAACCGTAAAAGGCTACCTGCGTCGCATGCAGAAGATTCCACCGCTTCAAGTGGGAGATGAATTCGTGAGCGAGCCGAACGCAAAGGCAGAAGCCCTAGCGGACGCGTTCGCCGCGAATTTTACGCCCATCGACAACCCGATAGACGCCGCCCACACCCAGCTGGTTGAAGAGCGCCTTCCCGTCTTCCTAGATGAGAGGAACGAAGATCCAGACGATGTCATCACTCCGATCTCCCCGGATGAAGTAAAGCTACAACTTCGCAGCCTAAACGGGAGAAAGGCAGGCGGCCCAGACAACGTCAACAACATCATGTTGAAGCAACTGCCAGACGGTGCAGCTGACGTCCTCTCGTCGATCTTCAACGAAATACTACGCAGCAAGCAGTTCCCGTCGTGCTGGAAGCATGCTGAGGTGGTAGCCCTTCCCAAGCCTGGGAAGGACACACGAAGGGCGAAGAATTACAGGCCAATCAGCTTGCTTCCTGCTCTGTCCAAAGTGTTCGAACGCTTGTACCTGGTCCGCCTGCAGGCGCACATCGAGACAGAACAAATTCTGCCAAACGAACAGTTTGGCTTCAGAAGCCATCACGCCACAACTCACCAGCTGCTGCGTCTGACAGAGGAGGTGTTCGGCGCCATCGACAGACGCGAGTATTTCGGCGCTCTCCTGCTCGACGTGTCGCGCGCCTTCGACTCCGTGTGGCACCGGGGCCTCCTGTTCAAACTACTTGACCTGGGATTCACGGTGTCGCACGTGAACCTCTTACAGAGCTACCTACGGGAAGAACGTTCCACGTCAGGGCGGACAGCGGCACTTCAGCGGAGCGTCGGATACTCGCAGGAGTCCCACAAGGTTCGGTCGTTGGGCCGACGCTCTACTCACTGTATACTGCAGACCCACCGCGCACGGCCCTCGTCAACATGGCGCTATATGCGGATGATACCGCCATATACTGCCGCAGCAGATGTGTCGAGGCGCTGCAGCGCAAACTTCAGATGGCTACTGACGCCCTCACGAACTGGGCGACGAAATGGCCCCTGGCTTACAACGGAGAAAAGTCGCAGGCTATCATAATAGCAACGCGCCACTTCAAGAACGACGCGCCGACAGTCTCGGTCCGAGGTGTCCCAGTCCCATGGAGCAAGACCGCGAAGTACCTGGGCGTCACCCTGGACCGACACCTAACATGGCGGCCTCACATCGAAAACATCAGGGGCAAAGCACTGGGCAGACTTAGGCTGCTCTACCCTCTGCTAAACCCCACCTCCACGCTACCTGCTCACGTCGGCCTCACACTATATAAGTCCGTCATTCGACCTCTCTTTGAATACGCGGCAGTAGTGTGGGGCAACACAGCGCAAACCAACCTGCTACGGCTCCAATCCCTGCAGAACAGGGCGCTTAAGACGGCTCTCCACCTGCCACGTGACTTCCCCACGGAAGACACACACGTGGCCGCTGATGTCGTCCCTCTACGGAGAAGATTCGAGGACGCGGCCACGCGGTTCTATGAAAAAACGGAGGCATAAAGTAATCCGTTAGTCAGGAGCCTTGGCCAGCGCCCTCACTGGCGTCGCACTCTTCGCTGGCCCGACCTTCTAAGACGGCCAGCAGCAGATGCAGCATTACAAAACTAAACCGGCTAACTACAAAGAAAACATGTAGCACTTAGACAACCCCGCTGCATAAGAAAAAAAAAATGCAGCAAGCATCATACCAACTCTTGCCCACGAAGCAGGGCAGCCTAGAAAACCGGAAGCCTGGAACTAAAAAGTCACAAAGATGGACAAACCATGTCCTACATAATGAAGGCAAGGAAGATCAAGTCTTCCAGAACTTCAACAAAACTTCCGAAGTGTTCAACATCTGAAAGAACACCTCTCCATTATGCGAGCGGCGGCTGCCACGCACATCGGTCTCCGAGCAGCCGAGCTGTGTGCACACGCGGGGGGGGCGCGCTGCGAACTTTTTAAGTTTGAAGTGCTCCCACCGTGGGTGAAAAAGCAACTGTCGTCCTGATAGGGCCGTTTTTACTAGTGATAGGCGAGATCCTCCGGGATAGCCGGATGGGCTAGGGATGTTTAGCACAGGGAACGAAGAGGCACCAGGGCCTCCTCACCAGGCAGTCGACCGACAGGTGGCCGACTCCCTGGGCGGGGTACGTCCGCGCGCCTTCAGGCAAAGATCAAGAAGTAGGGCAAGGCCTAAAGCCGCGAGTAGGTCTGAGTCTCCCCACCAGCACCATCGCAACGCCGAGAGACACCACCACAAGAGCGCAGAGAGGGAAGAGATAGGAAGAACGACGTCCGCCATGGAGCAGGCAATGCTCCAAACCATAGAAAAACTGCGAAGGGAAAGTTCGGAACGCCCGAAAACCCTGGAAACAGCCAAGCCAACAGCCCTTAACAGGGAGAAAACCACCACGGTGACCGCTGAAGCCGTAGCCGCCGCCTTGGATGCGGAAAAACGCAAGATGGCCGCCGCAGCGGCCGCCGCCGCGGAAGAAACCAAGATGGCCACCGGCGCTACAGAACCAACCGAACCACACCAAATTGATATCAGAGACATAAATAGCTCTAATCAATACATCCAGCAAGAAACAAACCATTTAGTGGGAGCGGAAGGAGGAAAACTGTACACTACGAGTCCTCGAGCGAAGACGAAGAAATGGAACAAGACACGCCACAAATTGATCAAAACACGCTCAGAATGCGACAAATGGAGCTAAACGAAGATGACCAAGGCTTCAGAGTGCCGAGAAAAACCATTAAAAGGAAAAACTCCACAGAAATCGACACCCAAAACAAGCAGTTCACGATCGAAACAAGGAATAAATTTGATGCCCTGCAGAATCTACAAATAGGGAATGGTACACCACAAGGGGTGCCTCAACAGAGCCAAAACACGACAACACCGCAGAAAATGGCGCCAAAAAAGCCCAGGGTGCCCCCTATAACCGTGCAGTATGCAGGCCACTACCTGACATTGAACGCAGCACTGAAAAAAGAAATGGAAGGACCCATTAGGGTAATACACAAAGGGAAGACAATAAAATACCACTTTGATTCGGTCAGAGATCAAAGAACGGCACTGGCCTTCTTCAAACGCCATCAAATCGGAAATTACACCCACCAGCTCCAAGAAGACAGACAGCTCAAAGTACTCATCAAAGGACTGCCTGACACAGTCACAGAAGAGGAACTTGAAGAAGACCTGAGATACAACAACTTCCACCCAAATAATGTACACCAGTACAAGAAAAGGAACCCTGAAACGAAAGAACTCAAACCCATGGGTGTGTTCTGCATATCACTAGATAAAAAACCCGAAAGTCAGAACATTTACAACTTGAGGTATCTACTTGATACAAAAGTAACAATTGAGACCTACAAAAACAGAGATGGACCGCCACAGTGTAAGAGGTGCCAGGGATACTTTCACACAGCCGGATACTGTGGCATGCCCATCAGATGTGCAAGATGTGGAGGGGATCACAGAGCAAAAGATTGCCAACTACCAACAAACGCCATCCCACACTGTATCAACTGCGGAGAAGACGGGCATGCGGCGTCCCACAGAGGGTGCAGGGCTTACCAGGAAGCAGCAGAAGCTTACAGAACGGAAAACCAGCAACACCAACAAAGACAAGCAAGTCAACATCAACAGATAAGACCAACAGCGATGCCAACACCGGCAGAGGTACACCAAAGAGGGAGAAGAAGAGCATGGGGCAACATAAACACGCAAGGAACAGAACCAACAACAAGCAACCAACAACAAGGAATGATGGAAGGAGTCAAGGGCTTCATTGACGAAGTAAAATCCATCTGGGCATCGTTCAACTGGAGGCAAGTCCTAAACACAGCACGAACAACACTACAAGAAGTCAACTCTGCACCTGACGCCATGTCAAAATTGATGGCTCTCGCTGGAGGAGCGATGAAAATATTCGAAATCTTTAATGGAAATTAACAGAAGAGGGCAAAAACTACTACGCATCTGCAATTTTAACGCATGTGGAATCAAGAACAAAAGGGACCTCCTAAACGAGTTCATAGAGCAGAACAAAAAGACGTGCTCATGGTCACAGAGACCCACCTACGACCATCCCAAAGCTGCAAACTGAGGAAAATGATATGCCACCGCACAGATAGAGTTAACAGGATGGGTGGAGGAACTGCCATATTCCTCAGGCAAAACATAATGCACCACCCAGAGCCAACCCCGCCAATGACAGCACTTGAGGCAACAATGGTTAACATAGAGACGTCCAATGGCAAACTACTACTAGTGGCAGCGTACCTCAGCCCAAGAGCAAACCTGGAAGAAAACGACCTAACACAGATTTTCGACAATCACGACCGCATCCTACTGGCAGGCGACCTAAATGCAAAAAACGGAGCATGGAACGCCCACAGGAGCAATGCACGAGGAGAAGCTCTACAAAACCTAGAAGAAAGACTCCAAGCCGTCGTCACAGCGCCCCTAGAAGCGACATATGTACCCTTCAATAGCAGACATATTCATCGTCAAGAACATGGACCCAGAAATGGATATGCAAGTGAGGAACAGACTTACATCAGATCACCTACCGGTAACCGCACAAATAGGGGAGACAATAAAACCCCCACCACCAAGACAAAAAATAACAACAGACTGGGACCATTACAGCCGCTGGCTGAACAATAATGTCAACCCCACAGCCCCACTCAACAATGAACAACAAATAGAGGAGGCTATTGGCACCCTCTCGGAAAAAAATCAAAAAAGCTCAAAGAAGTGCCACAATTAGAACGACATTCGCGGAAGAAAAGTACAACGAGCTCCCACCATTGATTCAAGACCTCAAGTTCCTCAAAAACAGAGCGAGAAAGCGATGGATCCGATACAGAAACCCACAAGACAGAAGAGAGGTGAACAGACTCTCACGAGAGATACACAAAAGAGCACTAGAATGGAAGGTTGAGAAGTGGGAAGACCGAATGAGCGAGCTCACACTTAGAGGAAGAGACGACTGGAAGCTGATCAGAAGCCTGAAGAACC
Source organism: Schistocerca gregaria (assembly GCF_023897955.1). Classification (NCBI taxonomy): domain Eukaryota; kingdom Metazoa; phylum Arthropoda; class Insecta; order Orthoptera; family Acrididae; genus Schistocerca; species Schistocerca gregaria. The sequence goes on along the minus strand of NC_064927.1, from coordinate 105,037,128 downwards.
CGAAACCGAGGAAGTCTGCACTAGTGGATGGAAACACCCTGGTATTTGACGCTCTAAGACAAGCAGAGCTTTTCGCCCAAACCTACGAGGAGCAGAACAAGATAGAAGAGGAGGGCAACCCGACACAAGAAGAGACAGAATTCGCCAGACACATCAACCAGGAAGCTGATGAAATCAAAAACACGCCAGCAGATGACAGACCAGAACTGACGACACCGACAGAGGTCCGAAGAATAATATCAAGATTAGGAACAAGCTCAGCCCCTGGACCGGACAACATCTCAAACGAAGAATTAAAACACATCCCGCGGCGACCGCTGGTGCTTCTAACACGAATCATAAATGCGTGCATGCTTTTCAACTACTTTCCAGTTGCGTGGAAAATCAGCAAAATTGTACCGATACCCAAGGCAGACAAAGACCTGAAGAAGCCCGAGAACCACCGTCCGATTAGCTTACTCTGCACCATGTCAAAGCTACTAGAAAGGGTCCTACTTCCACGAATAAGGCAACCTCTCCTGGACGGAAACGTCATAAGGCGAGAACAATTTGCGTACCAACAAACACTTTCAGCAGAGCTCCAACTCCTGAGAATCACGGAGGAGATTACAAAATCAATGAACCTGGCAAGATACACTGCAGCACTAATGTTGGACGTAGAAAAAGCGTACGACAAGGTGTGGAGAAGCAATCTGCTAGTGAAACTAAAAGAAGACACAGACATACCTAGATGCTACCTCCGCATTATCAACAGCTTCATGACAGACAGAAGATGTTACGTAACAGTAAATGGGCAGAGATCAGGAACCAAGATCTTGGAGGAAGGAATACCACAAGGGTCGGTACTGTCTCCCACCCTCTTCACAGTGTATGTGAATGACATACTGAAAACAGAGGACACAGTATTGGCCCAATTCGCTGATGACACAGCAATCCTCACAAGCCACAGAAGACTAGACACCACGATAAGAAGATTACAAGAACAGACAAATCAAACTGAAAGATGGGCAAAGCTAAACAAAATAAAAATAAATGCAGAAAAAACTAAAGCCATCCTGTTCACAAGACGCCGACCCGATGTCCAAGACAGAATAGTACTAAATGGACATAGAATCGAATGGACAAACAAGGTTAAATATCTAGGAGTCACCCTAGATAAGAAAATGTTATTTACGGACCACATAAAAGAAAAGAAGATGAGAATTACAAAAGCAATCCACGCGATCTACCCACTACTGACGAGCAAAGAGATGGCAAACCGGACTAAGATGCAGATTTACAAATCGACAATACAGCCTGCCATCTTGTACGGGTGCTCCTCATGGGGCATCACGTGTAAATCAAATATCAAGACGCTGCAGATATTACAGAACAGATGCCTAAAGCTCATCCTACGAGCACCTCCATGGACTAACACAGAAGCAATCCACAGGGAGCTGGAAATGCCAGACATAGAAGAGCAGGTCACAGAAGCCACCATGAAACTGGTGACCAAAATCGAGAGACTCAGACCTACAAACAACAGGCTTGAAAACATCGCCACGGTGGAACCAACCGCCTGGCACAAAGTCAAAGTACCTTTATCAATCATCAGGAACTACCAATAGGCAACACCAACGTAGGAACTGAGAATAGGGAAAAAAAAAGGCCGGTTCGAAATCAAGTCAGGTCCCTTAATTCGACAAGTCATGTTCTGCAGGAATAGCGCTTGACGCTCAACCTGCCACACCACGAGCACAGGAACGCTCGTTAGGAATGAGTGAGTGAGAGTGAGTGGCGCCGGCATTCGCTGCGTGGCAGTTTGGCGTTGAGCATCGCTTCCGTCAGTCTGTGACACAAAGCCGTAGGCCCCCGCTAGTATGGGAGACAAACAAGGGGTGATTCTGGATGCGTTTTTATTAAAACGTAGACGGGCACTCACTACGAACTGGCACCAGCACCTAAGACGGCGTCTGGTGGGCAAACCCTGTCGTTGCGTTTCGCGGACTGTAGTTGGCGCGGTTTGGTGAGCGCCTTCCTGTTGCCGCGCGCCGCTTTTTCCGGCCACGTCGAGAGCCTCAGCCGCGCAGGTACTCCTGCTGCCGCAGAGAATATCTCTGTTCCTCCCAAGTTGGGGCAAACTGCACGCCAGGGCCTGGTCGACGGCCAGTTACCCGCGCGTGATAGGCTTGTTAGGGTCAGAACAACATGCCGGAAACCTAACGGTGCCAACCAAGGCGGTGACTGACATTCCCTTGGCAGCCTCCCGTTTCCGTCCGGACATGGAGCTAATGACACAGTCCCCAGTGGTCCTCATGGTCACAAGAAATGGCTGAGACGTCTGGCAGCTACGCGGTCCAAAGGACTGACCACACGGACTGACCACACGGACTGCCAGGTCGAAATCAGCCCGCAGTCCAAGCTTTTGCTTGCTAACGCCATCGCGGGACTCACGGGCAAGGACAGAAAAAAAATATGAACGGCGTCTCGAAAGAGCGCTGAAACCAAAAATAGCTAAATAACAAACACCAACCCCCACACGACCACCGAAATCGAGGAGCGGAGCGCGGCAAAAAAAGACCTCCACAAAAAAAACCCGCTGCTCCCCAACACACAGAAAACAGAAGCAGACGCAAACACGATCACGCAAACGTAAAATCTCACACCAGCCAGCAGACCCGAGCGCGGACCAGCAGACCGCACAAGCGAGCGCCGAACAGCAGCAAACAAAGGCGGTCGCCCATCCCGGAAGCGGGGAGGGTGACCGCGCGCGAACAATGCCCGGTCCGGCCGCGTCACCCGACCACATGCAGGCTCGGAGCTGCACAGGTGGCGAGGCGCCGGCCGTGGCGCAACGGGCGACCGGCGGGCCACGGCACGATGAAGTGGCCGCAGCCGGTAGGCCGCAACGAACTGTCACGACCGACGTCGAAAAACTCGCCCACGCCGACGTGAACACGAACACAACAGACACAGACGAGGATGGTTTCAGACTCGCCAGAAAAACAGTCAGTCGACCCTCCACTTCCGTCACACACACACACACACACACACACACACACACACACACACACAACACACATCAGGTACGACGCAATAAATGAACAAAACAGAGACAGCGACACCCGACACAACACCAAACAACACGATAAAAACGACACAGAAGGAGGTGACGAAATATAGAATCCCTCCACTTGTGATTCATTACGAGCAGTCGTACAAGACTATATACGACTTAATTAAACAAGCCGTCGGAGATAGTAAATTCATAGTAAAAACTACAGGGGAAGACAAAAGGAACGCTGAAAACAGTCGACGAGTACAAAAAAGTAAAAGAAATGATACCCAATCACAAAATACACTATTACACATTTCCAATAGCGGCCAAGAAACCCATCAAAGTCCACACAGTCACCCTCATTGACTCAGTCCAGAACAGAAAGATATGGGAGGTGGAGAGAATCCTGGCAGTTACAGTAACTCCCGAAAAACTGAAAAAGAAATCAGGGCCCGGTAGATGCTTCAACTGCCAGGAAATAGGACACCTAGCAAGGGACGGTGGTATGCCCTTGAGATGCGTTAGATGCGGAGAGCATCACACATACGACGAATGCAGGGTACCAAGGGGGGAAGGCAAATAATCGTGCTGCAACTGCAGAGGAGCACACCCTGCCAGCTACCTAGGGTGCGCTGCATATCGGCAAACCAGGGATCGCCACAGAGGTAAACAAACACATGGCGACCGCTCTCAAAGAATGGCAAGTAAAACATCCCAACAACCGCCCCCATACCGACAATTCAGACAACCAGCGACCAGAGTGTACGCATCGCGTACATACTCAGCAACTGTAGGCGATCCCAGCAAACGAACCGACCCAAACCAGGTTCCTGGAAGCGGAGAATCGCCTATAGGGAGGCCCCTCTGTTCTCCCCCCACCCCAAGCCCAATCTGCATAAAGCAGCCGAGGACGCCACTATCGAGGGACTCGCGTCGTCGATCAAAATGCTGACAGAGCAGATGACTCACCTGGTCAACGCTCTCGCCAGCGTCACGCGTCTGCCAGCCGATCTCGTCTCGGCAGCCGAGCAGTCGCAGCAGTCAGTGACTACCGTAGGAAACCCCACTCCCCACCATGGATAGACGACCTAATATACAAGGCCTCAAAATCTGCGTCTTCAACACAGACGGTCTATTCCATCAAGCCCTCGACTTTACAGAATTCATAAAAGAGGAAAACATTGACGTATGCCTAGTAGCCGAAACACACCTTAAACCAGGAGTAAGGGCATCTGTACCAAATTACGATTGTTACAGACGCGATAGTCCCACCGCAGGAGGCAGGGTCGCAGTATACGTCAAACGAGGCATGGAACACCACCAGCAACCCAACAGATAGAAACGGTCGCAATACAAATAGCCACCGTAACAGGCCCCCCTCACAGTCGTTGCAGCCTACCGTCCCCCTTCCCCAACGCTTGAAGAGCATCAAGCCAAATAAGAGGCAATCTTCTAATAGGAGGAGACCTCAACGCCAAACATGCAGACTGGCAATCAAGAGTAAGTAACAGAGCTGGTCGACAACTGCAACGACTCGCGCGCATGCACCAGTTCCAAGTGTGGGGCCCAGAGGAACGCACCCACTTCCCGAAAAACGGGAACAGGGCGGATATCCTCGATATTGCCCTCACAAAACACATCACGGGTTTTGTGTTCGCAAGTTCAATGAACAGAATGTCGTCGGACCACAACCCTGTCATATTTGAGGTTGACATGGGAGAATGGCTCTCTATCCCGCAGCTAACAACCTCTTACAAACACACAAATTGGGAACAGTTCCGCGCCAACGTGGCAACAGATCTGACCCATGCCCTGCCTCCAACAGCAGACACAGTCGAGCAAACGCTGGAAGACCTCACGAAAGCGATCCTGCAAGCAGCTGAGGAAGCCACGCTTGCGCCAGCGGGGCTCCCCCGCCCCAGGCAACGTCCCCAGCACCTGCTTGCACAAATAAAACACAAAAACAGGATCGCCAAAGAGTGAAAACTCACAGGCAACAGAAACACAAGGAGGCTGCTCAACAGACAAAAAGAGAGTTGAAAGTCGCGCTCACTGAGCACCGCAACCGCAATGGTCCGAAAGACTATCAACTCACAACTTAGAAGACCACGGTCTATGGCAAGCCATAAAATAGTTCACGGAAAGACACGCAAAAATGCCGCCTCTGCATGGCGAACGTGGACTGCAGTTCAGCGCCGTAGACAAAGCAAACGCGCTAGCCGACGTGGTCGAGAAACAATTCACGCCAGCAGAGGCACAGAAACAGTCCGCAGACAACTGGCCACCTTTCTAGAGGCAGAAGATGAAGATGAATACACGTCACTCTTCAGCCCCGAAGATGTGGCAGGAGCCACCATGTCGCTGCCAATAAAAAAGGCACCAGGCCACGACCAGCTCAGCAACAAACTTCTAAAACATATCCATCCACTGACCATAACCAATCTAGCTGATATCTTCAATGAAATTACGCTATCGCAAAAATTCCCGACCCAGTGGAAACACACAGAAGTAGTAGCTAGCGCAAAACCAGGGAAAGAGCCGGTGTTCCCACAGCACTACAGACCAATTAGTCTACTGCCCACCATCAGCACACTGTACGAGCGCCTCCTCCTAACTCTGATTCAGGATCACATCCGAAGAGAGCAAATCATGCCAAAATTTCAATTCGTTTTCCAGCAACAACACTACGCCCCCCCCCCCCCCAACAAATAATGAGGGTAGTTGAAGCAGCTACAGAAAGCTTAAACCGAAAGGGCTACTGCGGGATTGTCTTATTAGACGTTGCCAAGGGTTTTGATTCAAACTGGCACACCGGAATCTTGCACAAAATGTATACCCAAGGCTTCCCAGGGACGATAGTAAAACTTATACAGAGCTATCTAACCGGTAGGACATCAGTACTGGGTCCTACCCTGTACAACCTTTATACTGCCGACATCCCTGTCACGCAGCACGTCATAACAGCGCAATACGCAGACAACACCGCGTTCTTCTCCTGCTCCACGAACAGGAACCTGGCTACCAGAAGTTTACAAACAGCATTAAATAGCACAGGCGCATGGGCCAAGAAATGGCTAATTTCATTAAATACGGAAAAGACGCAGGCTCTAATGATAACAAGACGTCTCGGTAAACGCCGCCCCCTAAGACGACCCATCCAACTGCTACAGCTACAAGGGCAAAATCTCCCCTGGACAAACACGGCGAGGTACCTCGGTGAGACACTGGACAAGCGACTAACTTGGAAGTGCCACATCGAGGAGCTCCGCAGAAAAGCCTTTGGCAGGATGCAGGTCCTCTACCCAATTTTGAATGAACACATTACACTAGACCCCAGCACTGGAGTGGCGGTCTATAGAAGCCTTATTAGGCCGATACTGGAATACGCATGCCCCGTATGGGGATATGCAGCCAGATCGACAATAGGCCGCCTACAAAAAATTCAAAACCGAGTCCTACGGAGAGCCCTACACGTACCTCCACGATTCCCCACAGCAGATCTACATGCTGCTGCGGATATCGAAACACTTCAAACACGGTTCCGACACCTGGCAGAACAGTTTTATGCCACAGCCGAAACCGCACAAAACCAGCTAATCAACACACTAGGTCAATACGACTTAACAAATGACAAATATAAGAGACCAAAGTCAATACTCTCCTGAGTAAAACAAACGAATCACACACCTCTCAACAAAACAGAATACCTAAAGAACAGAATATCCCAACACACAATGTAACAGCGAAGGAAATGTCGCCACGGGACAATAACCTTCTCCGCAACAACTTCTAACAAGAGCAAGAAATTAGAGAGGAGAGCAGCCGGCGGGACGCCGTAGCTGAAGGGTCAAGCTCCAGCGCAGCAGCGGACACGGACGGGCAGCAGCAGCAGCGGACGGGCCGAGCGGCAGCGCAGTAGTGGAGAGGGGCGTCCAGCTTCCCTCCCTCCCTCCCCCCCCCCCACAACCCTCCCGACTCCTTAACGAGCGGCACAGCAACATATTACTCTCGGGTAAAACCAGGAGCGCTGGTAGTCACGCCCCGCCTCCTGTCCGCGTGGAGGTGGAATCACGTGACCGGCCTGTGGCCGTTGTGAAGGGGAGACTGCAAATTCCGTGTGAAACTTGAGTCTTGCAGTGTGCACGGGCGGCGGAAAGAAACCGATACCGCCGGCTAGGGCTCGCCGTCGCCAGAGAATGCCAAAGCGGAGGAACCTCGGAGCGTTCAAAAATGGTTCAAATGGCTCTGAGCACTATGGGACGTAACATCTCCTCGGAGCGTTGCCGAAGTGTGCGCTGAGGGGAGCGAGTGATGCGGAAGCGGCGCAGGGACCGACACACAGGAAATAGAAGACGAGGGATTCCAGCTGGCAAGAAAAACAGCCAGCCGATCCCCCGTCTTAGTCACACCAGCCCCAATCCACACCACCAACCGGTTCGACGTGATGGGAGAATCTGCGGATGACGAGTTACAACAAGCACACGACACTGAGGAAAATGGCCAACAAAAAAGCTTCAGAATCCCACCCATCGTCGTGCAATTCGAAAACAGCTATAAAAAACAGTACGACGTCATAAAGAACAGGATAGGGGGGAACAGGTTCACCGCCAAAACAACCGGCGGGGACAAAGTTAAAATCAGTCTAAAAAACGTCGACGACTACAAGGCAGTGAGGAAGGTGCTCGAGGAACAGAACTTTAATTTCTACACATTCCCACTAACAGCGAGAAGACCAATTAGAGTCGTGTTCCGCGGGGTACCACACACCACAGACACTGCGGACATTATAAAATTCCTACAGGAGGAAGGGTTCGAGGTTAGCTCGGTTGTCTTGCCGCGACCGAACCGACCCTGGCCCCTCCATACGGTCACCCTCCCAGACTCTGCACAAAATCGAAATATCTGGGAGGCCAAAAAGAGCTCAGCATTAGCAGTCACACCTGAAAAATTAAAAAAGAAATCGGGCCCAGGGCGCTGCTACAACTGCCAGGCCCTTGTATACATCGCGCGAGACTGCACGATGCCAGTGGTGTGCGTCAGGTGCACGGAACAACACACCTATGAGCAGAGCAAACTACCAAGGGGGAGGGGAGGGAAAAGAAAAGTGCGCAAATTTCAACGGAGCGCACCCAGCCAGTTATTTAGGGTGTCCCGAGTACAGAGCTCTAAGTGACAGGCAGAGGGGTAAAAAACAACAGCAAAACACCGCAGTGCAACAAAAACACACCAGCACCCAGGCCACCTCCCCCACAAGAGAAGACAAAACAACACTGTCAAAACACAAGTCTTCGCCTCCACCACCTATTCTCTGTCACTTGTCAGTGACCCACCAAACCACCTACCTCCACCACAACACAGACGTAGAAAAAGTCTTTGACTCAGTCTGGCACACCGGGATACTACATAAGATGTACACCCTTTGCCCCATTGTTCGGTCCTGGGACCCATCCTCTACAATGTCTACACTGCTGACATCCCTACGACTAAACAAGTACACACTGCACAATACGCAGATGACACTGCACAATACGCAGATGACACTGCATTCTTCTCCTGCTCGACAAACAGGAAAATGATTACAAGCTGTCTGCAAACCGCCCTAAGCAGAAAGCAAAACTGGGCCAAGCAGTGGCGCATCACAGTCATTTCAGACAAAACACAAGCCATGCTGCTCACCAGACGCTATGGAAAACGCCGACCTCCCAGACGGCTATACCAACTGCTGCGATTGCAGAGGCAGAACCTGCCATGGAGAAATTCTGCGAGGTATCTCGGTGTCACACTTGACAGGCTCCTGACATTGAAGTGTCACATAGAGGAGCTTCGCAGAAAGGCTCACGCCAGGATGCAGGTTCGGTACCCTGTACTGAACAGCACCAGTTCCCTCGACCCCGCAACAGGAGTAGCGATCCACCGAAGTCTAAGTCGACCGATACTGGAATATGTGTGCCCTGTATGGGGCTATGCAGCCACATCGACGGTAGATCGCTTAACGCTCTATTTTGAACCTTCTGTAAGACGTGCCTTACAGGTCCCCACGCGCTTCCCCGCGGCAGCCCTGCATGAAGCTGCAGACATCGAGCCATTAACAACACGTTTACGTGCCCTGGCAGAAGCTTTCTACGCCACGGCGCAAAATTCACAAAACGAGCTAATCAGCACCCTTGGACAATATGAACAGCACAGATACAAAAGACCAAATTCGCTACTTCTGAAGTAGCAAAATAAGATAAATAACAACTCTCAACAAATAGTAACTAACAAAAGAAGAGGATACATAACATCACACAAGAAGAGAGGAGGAAATGTCCAAAGGCGACAATAACCAGCACCAACACTCCCTCTTAAGGAAGAGGACAAAAAAAGGGAAGCAGCAGCCGGCGCCGGCATTCGCTGCGTGGTAGTCTGGTGTCGAGCATCGCCTCCGTCAGTCTGTGACACAAAGCCGTTGGCCCCCGATTCTACGTTAAAACGTAGACGGGCACTCAGTACGAATTGGCACCAGCACCTAAGACGGGGTCTGGTGCGCAAAATTGCCGTTGCGTTTTGTGGGCTGCTGTTTGCGCGCTTTGGTGGGCGCGTTCTTGCTGTCGCGCCGCTTTTCCGGCCACGTCGAGCTTTCGCAGAGACTAGCTCTGCTCCTCCCACGTTAGGGCACACTGCACGCCAGGGCCCGCTCGATGGCCAGTTACCCGCGCGTGATAGCGTCAGATCCGCCTGCTGGACAGCTAACAGTGCCAACCTTAGGCACTGACTGACATTCTTTTGGCAGCCTCCCGCTTCCATCCCGACACGGATCAATTCACACAGTCCTCACGGTCACGAGAAACGCAGAGACGCCTGGCAGATACGCGGACCAAAGGACTGATCACACAGACTGCCAGGTCGAAATGAGCCCAAAGTCTTGCTCGCCAACGCCATCGCGGGACTTACGGTCAAGGACAGAAAAAAGTACGAATGGCGAGTAGAAAGAGCGCTAAAATCGAAAATAATAAAAGAAAAGCCCGCGGGAGTTACTAGTCTCCTACCGGGCGCCTCCCCAGGTGGCGTATAGGGGGATGCTCACTAGATATGGTGGGTACCGGGGAAATAAAATAACCGGGGTGGACCAAAACTAGTACCAAAGGGCACGACTGTTCCACATGTTAGTGGCGGTGACCAACAGCGTCTGTTCCACATGTTAGTGGCGGCTGACTCATGTTTCAAGGCTCCACAACCTTGATCCTATCAACTGGCACATGCCAGACCAACTATGAATTACAAGTAAAATCATGGTTCGTGTATGTAATAACAAAATTACCCCAGGTGGTAAAATCCACCCACCTAGTAAAAAGGAGGCAACCGGTCATTCGGATTCTGGGGAGACCGGGCCTACACGATTTATGAGTGAGTTGGAGCACTCTGGAAAACTTCCCAAAAACAAAAACAAGAAGAAAAATTACATTGGAGCAATAAACATACAGACACTGATACAACCAGGAAAATTACATATTGTAACAGAAGAATTAAAGAAACTGAAAATCCAAATCCTAGCAGTACAAGAGACAAGGTTCCCCGTTGATCAAACCACTGATTACAATGGCTTCAGAATCTTCAAAAGTGGAACTAATAGGAAAATTGGTAGAGGGGCGAACATGCTTGGTATGGCCTTTATTGTTGAAAAATCCGCCGTTAAATCTATAAAGTCTGTAAGAACCATTAACAACAGACTAATGCTTATTAGGTTTAAAAATAAGAATAAAAACTACACCCTAATTAATGTCCATGCACCGTGCAACATTGAAAATAAGAACCGAGAAGCTGTAGACAAATTCTGGGAACTATTAGAACTTGAAATCTCTAAAATACCAAGAAACGACGTCAAAGTACTTCTTGGAGATTTCAATGCACAGATTGGCAAGGAAAAAAAAAAAATTAGGAAGACAGTTGGCTTATATCCAGCACACAGATTGACCAACAAAAACGGTATGAGACTAATCCAACTCTGCCAACAGTTCAACATGAAAATCAGCTCAACCTCCTTCAACAAGAAACCTAGCAAACAAAAAACCTGGAGATCCCCTATAAACCAACTTGGAGAATTTCAGATCGACCATGTAGCCAAGTTAAGAAAGGCACAAATATCGACTCTGATCACTACCTCACCAGGGTTCGAGTACAATTCACTCCAAGACGAAAAACACCGCAACCACCACCGGTAGTACCAAAATTTAATCTACAGAAACTAACAGAAGCAGAAACAATAGAAACATGGGAAAATTCTCCTGCAAACAACTGGGAAAAATTCAAGACAAGAATTACAGAAATAGCCAAAGAAAAAATACCGTTACAGGAGAAACATAAACATCCGTGGTGGAATATAAAATGTGAAAATGCCATTGAATTACGCAAAAAAGCCTTCGAGAAATATAGCTCAAATAAGAATGAGGGGAATCACCAGAACTTTCTAGAAACACGAAAGCTTTCGAATAAAATTATCAGACAAGAGAAGAGAAAATATGTAATCCAACAATTAGAATCAATAGACATAGATTTTAAAAACTATAATACAAATGGATTCTACAAAACTTTCGCAAACCAAATTAAAGGTTATAACCCTCAAAATGTTTGCTTCCGAAAACCAGATGGGAATTTAGCACTAAGCGATGAAGAAAACTGTGAAGTATTAGCCGAATATTTTGAAAAACTGCTAAACTGTCCAGAACCAACAAAAACCCTCCCAATGTCCAACACCAAAGCCCCGCAGCAAAAAGATTCCTCACCGTCAACAGAAGAAGAAATTATCAAACACATAAAAAAACTAAAAAATAACAAAGCCTCCGAGGAGGATGGAATTGTAGCTGAATTTCTCAAAAATCTAGGGCCTAATTCAAGAAAGGAGCTAGTAGGAATTATTCAAAATATATGGGTCACCGAAGAAATCCCAGAAGATTGGAAGTGTGCCTTAATACATCCATTACACAAAAAAGGGGATAAACATGATGTAAATAATTACAGAGGAATTTCTCTACTTCCTGTCACATATAGGATTTTATCGGCTTGTATTCTTGAAAGAGCACAAGAAATGCTAGAACCCAAAATCTCAGATTTCCAAGCTGGGTTCAGGCCAAACAGATCATGCCCAGAGCAAATTTTAAACCTAAAATTAATCACAAGGATAAGGAAGATGCGAGGCAAGCCTACAGTGTATGTCTTTGTCGACTTCAAGAAGGCATATGACTCAATCCACAGACCCACACTATTTACGATTCTTGAGGAAAAAGGATTGGATCGGAAAATACAGAAAATCATTCAACAGACGTTAACAAATACAAAATCCAAAGTGAAATTTATGGGAAAACTTTCAAGACAATTTGAAATAAAAACTGGGGTTAGACAGGGTGATGGGTTGTCGCCTTTGTTGTTCAATGTAGTTCTGGATAGAGTCATGGAAGAATGGGAGAAGAAACTTGAAGAAGAAAAGTGCTGGAAACCAATTTCATTAGAAACCAAGAAACATAACCTAAGAATCCCCTACTTAGCCTTTGCAGACGATCTCGCAATAATGGCAGATTCTAGTGAGATGGCTATAAAACAGGTAGAAATTCTAAAAGAATGTGCAGAAAAAGTCGGCCTACAGATATCATTTGAAAAGACAGTGTTTACAACAACAAATTTAGAAATTTCCAAATTACAAACAAAATACGGAGAAATCAACAGAGTACCATACTTCAAATATCTTGGAGAAATTCTCGGAAAAATTTGCACAACAAGAAAGAATACAAAAAGCTTGTAAAGGTTTAGGATTAGTGCAAAACCTCTATAATAAAAAATGTTTATCTTTAAATGCAAAAATTAGGCATTACAATACAGTCATTAAACCATCAATGTTATATGCCAGCGAAACCTTGGAACTAAACAGGAAAACTGATCTAGAAAATCTAAAGAAAGAAGAAAGAAAAATAATTAGAAAAATTTTGGGACCAAGATGGACCGAGAATGGATATAGATTACAGAAAACATCAAAAATTGAAGAATATTCTAACATAGGTTGGTTGGGTGTGGGATTGAAGGGACCAGACTGCTAAGGTCATCGGTCCCTTGTTCCATGATAAAATCATATGAAATAAAAACTGTCAGTCGTTAAAACCGGAGAACTGAGACAAGGGACGACACAATACAAGAAAGACAAAGACCAGACAAACGGAACTAAAATCACACCGAGTGTGAAGGTGGTTGGCCGACCATGAAAATAAGGTAAAGCCAACCACCAAATGACATTAAAACCCACAGTTTAAAACCACAGGCCAAAGGCCCAAGTCAATACAGGAAATAAAAGGACAAACACTCAAATCATACGATAAAAACCCCTGGCCGAATAAAACTCAACATGAGGTCCGCCATAGCAACGTCATCACATAAAAGGGCAGGGAGGGTATCAGGCAGTGCAAACGTCTGACTGAGTCCTGTTAAAAGCAGGCACTCCACCAGTATGTGGACCACCGTCAGAGCTGCCCCGCAGCGACATAGCGGTGGGTCCTCCCGGCGCAACAAATGGCCATGCGTCAGCCATGTGTGGCCAACGCGCAGCCGGCAGAGGACGACAGAGTCCTTCCGAGAGGCCCGCATGGAGGAGCGCCACACACCGGTCGTCTCCTTCACCGCCCGAAGTTTGTTGGGCGCGGACAGGGTGCGCCACTCGTCACCCCAGGCACCAAGCACTTTCTGGCGCAAAAGCGACAGGAGATCACACTCCGTAAGGCCGAGTTCCAGAGCCGGTGAACTCACTGCCTGTTTAGCCAGTGTGTCAACCCGCTCATTGCCCGGGATGCCGACATGACCTGGGGTCCAAACAGAGACCACGGAGTGGTCGCAACGGGCAAGAGCATGGAGCGACTCGTGGATGGCCATCACCAGACGGGAACGAGGAAAGCACTGGTCAAGAGCTCGTAAACCACTCAGGGAGTCACTACAGATGACAAAGGACTCACCTGAGCGGGAGCGGATATACTCTAGGGCGCGATAGATGGCAAGCAACTCGGCAGTGTATACACTGTTCCTGGGTGCCAGCGACCGTTGCTCACAATGATCCTCTAGAGTAAGAGCGTAACCAGTGCGACCAGAGACCATCGAACCGTCGGTATAGGCCACGGCAGATCCGGGAAACTCGGCAAGGAGAGAAACAAAGCGGCGGTGGAGGGCCGGAGGACGGACCGAGTCTTTCGGACCCTGTGCCAAATCCAGCCGAATGCATGGTCGGCGCACACACCAAGGGGGCAGACGGAGATTGGCCCAGAAAACAGGCAGGAGAGGAAAAAACTCAATCCCACACAGTAGAGCCCGGATGCGAACCGCGATCGTACACCCTGACCGGGGCCGCCTGTCTGGAAGATGGACGATCGAGTGCGGGAACAGGAGACGGTAGTTGGGATGCCCTGGCAAGCTACAAACGTGGGCAGCATAAGCGGCCAGAAGTCGGTCGCGCCGGATCCGCAATGGAGGAACACCAGCCTCCACAAGTAAGCTGTCAACAGGGCTTGTCCGAAATGCTCCTGTGGCGAGTCGGATCCCGCAGTGATGGCTGGGATCCAGCAATTGCAATGCTGATGGCGATGCCGAACCATAAGCCACACACCCATAATCAAGGCGGGACTGGATCAGCGCTTGATACAGCTGGAGAAGGGTGGACCGATCGGCACCCCATCCGGTGTGGCTAAGGCAACGGAGAGCGTTTAAATGCCGCCAGCATGTTTGTTTAAGCTGCCTAATATGAGGCAGCCAAGTCAACCGGGCATCAAATACCAGTCCCAAGAACCGATGCGTCTCTACCACAGCAAGAGGTTCACCGTCAAGGTAAAGGCGTGGCTCAGGGTGAACCGTGCGACGCCGGCAGAAATGCATAACGCAGGTCTTAGCGGCCGAAAACTGGAAGCCGTGCGCTACAGCCCACGACTGCGCCTTACAGATAGCGCCCTGCAGCTGACGCTCAGCAACTGCAATGCCAGCGGAGCTATAGTAGAGGCAGAAGTCGTCTGCATACAACGAAGCTGCGACGGACGATCCCACCGCCTCAGCGAGCCCATTGATCGCAATTAAAAACAGGGAGACGCTGAGGACAGATCCCTGTGGGACCCCGTTCTCCTGGACCCGGGAGGAACTATGGGATGCAGCAACTTGCACGCGGAAGGAACGAGACGACAGAAAATTCTGAATAAAAATCGGGAGCGGGCCCCTAAGACCCCAACCATGAAGTGCGACCAGGATGTGATATCGCCAAGTCGTATCGTATGCCTTCCGCATGTCGAAGAAGACGGCAACCAGATGTTGGCGGCGTGCAAAGGCTGTACGGATGGCAGACTCTAGGGAGACCAGATTATCGACGGCAGAGCGGCCTTTACGGAACCCACCCTGAGACGGAGCCAGAAGGCCTCGAGACTCGAGGAGCCAACTCAACCTCCGGCTCACCATACGTTCTAGCAACTTGCAAAGAACGTTGGTGAGGCTTATGGGGCGGTAGCTGTCCACCTCCAGCGGGTTCTTCCCAGGTTTCAACACGGGGAGGACGATGCTTTCTCGCCATTGAGACGGGAACACACCCTCAACCCAGATGCGATTGAAAACATCTAGGAGGCGTCGCTGGCAATTCACAGAGAGGTGTTTCAGCATCTGGCTGTGGATGCGGTCTGGCCCAGGAGCCGTATCAGGGCAAGCAGATAGGGCACTCTGGAATTCCCAGTCGCTGAAAGGAGCATTGTACAACTCCGCGTGGCGCGTGTGAAAGGAAAGCCTCCAACTTTCCAACCGCTCTTTCCGGGAGCGGAAGGCCAGTGGGTAATTCGTAGATGCGGAACACTGAGCAAAATGCGCTACTAACCGGTCCGCAATCGTGTCGGAGTCAGTACACACCACTCAATTCAGCGAAAGCCCAGGGACAGAGACAGGCGGCCGATAGCCATGGAGTCGCCTAATCTTAGCCCAAACCTGCGATGCAGAGGTACGGACGCCAATGGTGGAAACATACCATTCCCAGCACTCCTGCTTCCGTTGGCGAATAAGGCGTCGGGCACGGGCACGGAGCTGTTTAAAAACAATGAGGTTCTCCAAGGACGGGTGCCGCTTATGGCGTTGGAGAGCCCGCCGGCGATCTCTAATCGCCTCTGCGATCTCGGGCGCCCACCAAGGCACAGTCCTCCGCCGAGAGGACCCGGATGAACAGGAAATCGCAGATGCCGCCGCAGAAACGATGCCGGTGGTGACTGACTGAACCACCACATCAATGGTGTCATGGGAAGGAGGTGCGATAGTGGCGAGAGAAGAGAACAAGCCCCAATCAGCCTTATTCAGAGCCCTTCTGGAGGGGTGTTCAGAAGAGTGACGCTGTGGTAGTGACAGAAAGATGGGGAAATGGGAAAGATGGGGAAATGGTCACTACCACATAAGTCGTCATGGACACTCCAGTGGATGGATGGTGAAAGTCCGGGGCTGCAGATAGAAAGGTCGATGGCCGAAAATGTGCCATGGACTACGCTGAAATGTGTCGGCTCTCCCGTGTTTAAGAGGCACAGGTCAAGCTGCGAGAGAAGAGTCTCGACATCTCTACCCCGGCCAGTAATCGCGGCGCTACCCCACAGGGGGTTATGGGCGTTAAAGTCGCCCTGTAACACAAAAGGAGGAGGCAGTTGTGCTATCAATGCAGCCAACACATGACGCGAGACATCACCATCTGGCGGAAGATACAAACTGCAGACAGTAATAGGCTGAGGCGTCCACATCCTTACAGCGACAGCCTCTAAAGGTGTGTGAAGAGGTACACATTCGCTGTGGACAGAGTTAAGGATGTAGACTCAGACTCCACCAGATACCCTCTCATAAGCTGCCCGGTTCTTGTAATAACCCCGATACCCACGTAGGGCAGGGGTCCGCATTGCCGGAAACCAAGTTTCCTGTAGGGCAATGCAGAGGAAAGGGTGACTGCTGATGAGTTGGCGAAGCTCAGCATGGTGGTGGAAAAAAGCGCTGCAGTTCCACTGGAGTATCACTTTGTCCATGTCCGAAAAAGGCGTGAAGGGGCCGAGGAGGCAGATCACGCCACTGGGTCACCTGCTGCCACCGATGGAGGACCAGTACAATCTGCTTCCATGGTGTCTGAGGGTCCGGCGAGATCCAGGTCCTCAGTGGACGCCCGGATCCCCACCTTATCCTCGGACGCAGAGCCTGTAAGGAGCAGTGGGGTGGATGCCACCGCGTGGTCCTTGGCCTTAGAGGTCTTCTTCTTCGTCTTGTCTCTCTGGTCCTTGGGTTTCATTGGCTGGGAGGGCTCCAGCGAGTCAGTCTCCAGGACGGAGGAGGAGCGGGAAGCCCTGCGACCAGCCGCTGGTCTGCTTTTCTTCCATTGGCTGACGTCACCCTTCCCAGAGGCGGAAACCTGGGAAGGAAGGGACCCAAGGGACCCTTTCCGTGCTATTCGAGCCGGGGAAGTTTGAGGCTTCCCCAGCTTAGAAGTGGGGACTGATGTCCCCGATGGTTGGGGGGTTGCTGCTCCTGAGGCAGGTAGTGCAGGAGCAGCAGGGAGTGAAGTGCCCCCCACCATCAAGGGGGCAGGTGTAGCATTCCGGCTCTGTGAGGTGGCAGTCTGAGGGAGAGCTAATGGGGCCATAACAGTAGTAGCCGCGGCGTAAGAGGCAGTCATTCGAACAGGATGGAGGCGTCCGAACTTCTGCCTGGCCTCAGTGTATGTCAGGCGGTCCAGGGTCTTATACTCCATGATTTTGCGCTCTTTCTGGAAGATCCTGCAGTCCGGCGAGCAAGGCGAGTGGTGCTCTCCGCAGTTTACACAGATGGGAGGCGGAGCACATGGAGTATTGGGATGTGATGGGCGTCCACAATCTCGACATGTGAGGCTGGAAGTACAGCGGGAAGACATATGCCCGAACTTCCAGCACTTAAAGCACCGCATCGGGGGAGGGATATATGGCTTGACGGCACAACGATAGACCATCACCTTGACCTTCTCAGGTAAAGTATCACCCTCGAAGGCCAAGATGAAGGCACCGGTGGCAACCTGCTTATCCCTTGGACCACGATGTACGCGCCGGACGAAGTGAACACCTCGCCGCTCTAAATTGGCGCGAAGCTCGTCATCGGACTGCAATAGAAGGTCCCGATAGAATATTATGCCCTGGACCATATTAAGACTCTTATGGGGCGTGATTGTAACCGGAACATCCCCCAGCTTGTTACAATCGAGTAACCGGCGGGACTGGGCGGAGGACGCCGATTTGATCAAAACCGAGCCCGAGCGCATTTTGGACAAGCCCTCCACCTCCCCGAACTTGTCCTCTAAGTGCTCGACGAAGAACTGAGGCTTCGTGGATGTAAAGGATTCACCATCAGCTCTCATACACACCAGGTAGCGGGGCGAGTATGGTTCGCTGGCATCCTTAGTCTTTCGTTCCTCCCATGGTGTAGCCAGGGAGGGGAACGATTTGGTGTCATATGTAGTTGCGTTGTATTGAGCCCTGGAACGCTTAGAGACTGCTGGCGGCTGGCCGCCAGCAAGAGATGATGTACCACGCTTCATTGCGGGTCATCCGCCCTGATGCCACCTACTCCGACCAAGGGCCCTCCCCACGGGCGCCACCCAGCCTCAGCAACGACCACCTGGCAGGATGGCCATTGCCGGGAGTCCCAATGCCCCAAGGAGATAGGCATCTACTCCTTGGCATACGTGGGGAGTTAACGGCGCTGGCATCAGCAGAGCGATCCCTGTGTAGTAAGGGGGCTACAACCAACAGGGTACATGGCGGCCCCACCACAACGGACTGGCTACCGTGCTGGATTTCAGGTGATGTAGTCCAATATCGTCATTGGCGCATAAAGCGGCACAGCATAGCAGACTGCAATAAACTGCACCCAAGAACAAATCCACGCCCAAGAGATGGTAGGTGAGCAGGACTGCTAAGCGATGACGACAAACCTGGCTAGAGATGGTAATGCATGATGGACACATCGCTCCTTGTAAGGCGCCCTTCCCCAATCGGCTCGCTCTTCGGAAAATTTAGAAGGATGGAGGTCAAACCCGTTAGGGGACCATCTCACATGGCCAAAACGTTTGAGACTCCTTTTAGTCGTCTCATACGACAGGCAGGAATACCGTGGGCCTATTCTTACCCCCGAACCCACAGGGAGTTATTCTAACATAGATATAGACATGAGGAAAAGACGCCTTAAATTCTATGGCCACATAATGAGACTTCCTGAACACAGATTAACAAAAAGAATTGTAAAATACGTAGATTCTCTTGTTAATGGAGGAGAATGGATCCAAAAAGTTAAAGATTTGGAATGAGCAAAAATTAGTAAAGAAGAAATAGCTGCAAGGAACAATTTTAGAACAAAAGTTGAAAAGTGGGAGGTTAAACCAGAGACAAAAGCACCGAGAACCGGAACAAAATGGAGCGAAGAAAGAAGAACTAAATTTTCGCAAACAATGAAAAACTGGTGGGCAAATAAAAAGAACCAGAAGACCAAGAAGAACGGAAAAAGAACCAGCTTTACTGAGCGTCTTTTACATGGGAGCTTTACGACTAAAAATAATAATAATAAAAGAAAAGTCACCAACCCCCACGCGAGCGCCGAAACCGAGCATTGGAGCGCGGCAGAAAAAGACTACCGCAAAAAAATCGCGCAGCTCTTCTACACAAAGGAAACAAACGCAAACACGAAAACGTAAAATCTCGCAGCTGCCAGCGGGCCCGAGCGCGGAGCAGCAGACGGCACACGCGAGCGCTGAACAACACCAAACAAAGGCGGCAGCTCACTCTGGAAGCGGAGAGGGCAACCGCGCACGCGAACAAAGCACTCAGGTCTGTGGTCGGCCGTGTCACCCGACCACGTGCAGGAGCGCAGCTGCACAGAACGCGAGGCGTCTGCCGTGGCGCGCGGGGGGGGGGAGAACAGATTCCCGCTGACAGAAAAACCATAACATACACAGACGAGGACCGATTTAGACTCGCTAGGAAAACAGCCTGTCGACCCCCACTCCCGTCACACACTCACCCGTCACAAAACACAACAGGTTTGTTGCTGCTGTAGATGAAAACAACACAGACAGCGGAACCTGATGAAACACCAACAAACATGGCAAAAACAACTACTAATTCATTACGAGCAAACCTACAAAATCATCTATGATTTAATCAAACGGGCCGTAGGAGACGGCAATTTCACAGTCAAAACCACAGGGGAGTATCAAATAAAAGTCGCCCGAAAAACAGTAGACGAATACAAGGAAGAAGGAAGTCAAAGAGACGCTAAAACAGAACATAATCCACTACTACAAATTCCCGATAGCGGCCAGAAGGCCCATTAAGATTATGTTCCACGGCATGCCGCACAAAACCAATACGTCGGATATCAAAGCATTCCTCAGGAAGGAGGCGGCTTCGAGGTAAACTCAGTTGTAAAAACCCACCCTAAAAGGCCATGGCCCCTCCACACGGTCACCCTCCCCATTCCGCACAAAACAGGAGAATATGGGAGTGACCAGAATCCTGGCAGTTACAGTAACTCCTGAAAAACTGAAAAAGAAGTCAGGCCTAGGTAGATGCTACAACTGCCAGGACATACGGCACCTAGCAATGGACAGCGGTATGCCCATGAGATGTGTCACATGTGGAGAACACCATACATACGGCGAATGCAGGGGAGAAGGCCAGGAAACGTGCTGCAACTGCAAAGGCGATCATACTGTCAGCTACCTAGGGTGCCCTGAATACTGACAAGCCAGGGATCGCCTCAGGGGGAAACAGGATCACAGCGACCGATTCAAAAGAGCGGAAAATTCAACCGCACGCCAAAAACCGCCCCCCTACCGACAATTAAAGCAAGCAGCCACTTAAGTATACTCACCGCGTACACATTTCGCAACCGTAGGCGATCCCAGCAAACCACACCAACCACCCGACCCAACTCAGGTTACTGAAAACGGAGAATTACCTACGGAAGCCTCCTCATGCTCCCCCAAGCCCAGTCCGCGTAAAGCAGCCGAGGACGCCATTATTGAGGGACTCGCGTCGACAACCGAAGTGCTCCAAGTACAGAAGGCCCCATTGGTCAACGTCCTTGCCAGCATCACGCACCTTCCAGCCCAACTCGCTTCGGCAGCCAAGCAGTCGCAGCACACGGCGACTACCGCAGGAAACCCCACTCCCCGCCATGGATAGACGACCTAATACGCAAGGCCTTAAAATCTGCGTCTTCAATGCAGACGGTCTGTTCAATCAAGCCCTGCAATTCAAAGAATTCGTAAAAGAGGAAGACATTGACTTATGCCTAGTAGCAGGGGTAAGGGCATTTGTACCAAATTACGATTGTTACAGACGCGATTGTACCACCGCAGGAGGCAGGGTCGCAGTATACGTCAAACGAGGAATGGAACACCACCAGTAACCCAACAGATAGAAACGGTCGCAATACAAATAACCACCGTAACAGGACTCGTCACAGTCGTTGCAGTTTACCGCCCCCCTTCCCCAACGCTTGAAGAGGACAACATAGCTGCACTAAAACAAGTAAGAGGCAAGCTCCTAATAAGAGGGGACCTCAACGCCAAACACGCAGACTGGGACTCAAGAGTAAGTAACAGAGCTGGTCGATAACTGCAACGACTCGCGCGTACCCACCAGTTCCAAGTGTGGGGCCCAGAGGAGCCCACTCACTTCCCAAAAAACAGGAACAGGGTCGATGTCCTCGACATTGCCCTCACAAAACAAATCATGGGTTTCGTGTCCGCAAGTTCAGTGAACAGACTGTTGTTGGACCACAACTCAGCCATTCTCCCATGTCGACCTCGAGTATGACACTCTATTCCACAGTGCACAACCTCACACAAACACACTATATTGGTGCGGCACTGTTACCAATTTGCTGTTGGAGGCAGAGCTTGGGTCAGTTCTGTAGCAGACACTGTCGAGCAAACGCTGGAAGACCTCACGAAAGCGATCCTGCAAGCAGCTGAGGAAGCCACGCTTGCGCCAGGAGATCTTCCCCGCACCAGGCAACGTTCCCAGCACCAGCTTTCTCAAATTCGACGCAAAAACAGGATCGCCAAAGAGTGGAAACTCACAGGCAACAGAAACACAAGGAGGCTGCTCAACAGACAAAAAGAGAGTTGAAAGTCGCGCTCACTGAGCACCGCAACCAGCAATGGTCCGAAAGACTATCAACTCACAACTTAGAAGACCACGGTCTATGGCAAGCCATAAAATAGTTCACGGAAAGACACGCAAAAATGCCGCCTCTGCATGGCGAACGTGGACTGCAGTTCAGCGCCGTAGACAAAGCAAACGCGCTAGCCGACGTGGTCGAGAAACAATTCACGCCAGCAGAGGCACAGAAACAGTCCGCAGACAACTGGCCACCTTTCTAGAGGCAGAAGATGAAGATGAATACACGTCACTCTTCAGCCCCGAAGATGTGGCAGGAGCCACCATGTCGCTGCCAATAAAAAAGGCACCAGGCCACGACCAGCTCAGCAACAAACTTCTAAAACATATCCATCCACTGACCATAACCAATCTAGCTGATATCTTCAATGAAATTACGCTATCACAAAAATTCCCGACCCAGTGGAAACACACAGAAGTAGTAGCTAGCGCAAAACCAGGGAAAGAGCCGGTGTTCCCGCAGCACTACAGACCAATTAGTCTACTGCCCACCATCAGCACACTGTACGAGCGCCTCCTCCTAACTCTGATTCAGGATCACATCCGAAGAGAGCAAATCATGCCAAAATTTCAATTCGTTTACCAGCAACAACACTACGCCCCCCCCCCCCCCCAACAAATAATGAGGGTAGATGAAGCAGCTACAGAAAGCTTAAACCGAAAGGGCTACTGCGGGATTGTCTTATTAGACGTTGCCAAGGGTTTTGATTCAAACTGGCACACCGGAATCTTGCACAAAATGTATACCCAAGGCTTCCCAGGGACGATAGTAAAACTTATACAGAGCTATCTAACCGGTAGGACATCAGTACTGGGTCCTACCCTGTACAACCTTTATACTGCCGACATCCCTGTCACGCAGCACGTTATAACAGCGCAATACGCAGACGACACCGCGTTCTTCTCCTGCTCCACGAACAGGAACCTGGCTACCAGACGTTTACAAACAGCATTAAATAGCACAGGCGCATGGGCCAAGAAATGGCTAATTTCATTAAATACGGAAAAGACGCAGGCTCTAATGATAACAAGACGTCTCGGTAAACGCCGCCCCCTAAGACGACCCATCCAACTGCTACAGCTACAAGGGCAAAATCTCCCCTGGACAAACACGGCGAGGTACCTCGGTGAGACACTGGACAAGCGACTAACTTGGAAGTGCCACATCGAGGAGCTCCGCAGAAAAGCCTTTGGCAGGATGCAGGTCCTCTACCCAATTTTGAATGAACACATTACACTAGACCCCAGCACTGGAGTGGCGGTCTATAGAAGCCTTATTAGGCCGATACTGGAATACGCATGCCCCGTATGGGGCTATGCAGCCAGATCGACAATAGAAGCCTACAAAAAATCCAAAACAGAGCCCTCCGTCGGGCTCTGTACGTAACCATACGCTTTCCCATAGCAGATCTGCACGCTGCTGCACACACTGAAGCACCCCAATCCCAGTTCCGACAACTGGCAGAGCAGTTTTATGCCGCAGCCGGGACCTCACACAATGATCTTGTAAACACACTAGCTCAATACGAGCAAGGAAACGACAGATACAAGAGCCCTAAGTCAATAATCTTCTGGGTATAGCAAAAGGAACACAAACCTCTCAATACAACAGAACAACAAAAGTATAGCACATTCCAACAGACTCCGTCACAGCGAAGGAAATGTCCCAAAGTGACAACCACCTTTACCTCAACCACTTCCGATAAGAGGAAGGAATTATAGAAGAGAGAGCTACCGGCACCGGCCCCAAACAGGCTGCGGAGAGGTACGGATCGCTGCTGTCGCTGTTGCTGCTCGACATCTCGGGACGCGGAGGGGACGCAAAGCTCCAGCCCTTGCGGAGTTGCTGCTCACATTAGCAGGTACGTACGGCAAGAAGACGAGGTCGCGCAGCGTTGTGGTTGAGGCACAGTTTCTCGCGCCGCGCGTCGAGCTTGCCTCGCTTGCACCGTGGGAAATTTGAGGCGGGGAGCGGAGAAGTAGCCCGGCCATATGCTCACATCGGAACGGCGCGTATGAGCAGTGGTAATATTGCCCATACGATAAATTTTGGCTTACAGTGTACTGAATTTCATTGCCTTTGGGTAGAGTTGCGCTTTTCGCCATGTAAACGCTCCAGCTTCACTCGTCAGCAAGTTATACTTTACTGTTACTTTTTATTCATTTATTTTATTATTATTATACTTTTCTGTTATTTATATCTGCATAGTTTTGTTTTGCTTTTCTTCTGTCAAGAAAAATGTATACTTCAGTAACTGATGAGGCATTGGCCGCTGGAATTGCACCATATGCCTCCGTGATGTTTTCAGATCGCAAGAAGGGACAGAGGGTAGTGAATAAAGAAGCAAGGAATATTATAAAATCATGTGATTAAGAATCAAGCCAGGAAACTAAAGCAAGGTTATATTCTCGCTGCCTAGTAAGCTAGCTTATCTGTACGATCTGTCAAAAAATTTAGAAAGGGGTAATCTCCACAAGTGTGATCCCTTTGTGCTTGTAGTAAAAAGCGTCCAAGATCTGAAGTATAGAAGTTTCACTGTGATTACTCTGATATGGATGTAATAATGTAATACGACACACTGTACTACATGCATGTGGACATCATATTTCCACTGCAAGCTAGAAACAGTCGAAAAGCCGTCACAAATAACAATGTTTTAATTGGTTCACCGTGATGAGCAAAAACATTTGAATTATTGCATGTGCATTATCAGCATTAATAAATCAATTCTACAACAGGCTAAATAAATGAATAAAATGGTCGGTGTTATTACGAAAGTAGGAATATCCTCAAAGAGTGTTATGATTTAATATATTTAGTTTGTTGAAATGTGCTGCTGACAAAGGCAGATCTACTTTCATGACAATGTTCTTCGAACTGCATCTCACAAGTCACACGTGGCTAGCTTGTGCATTCCTGTAGCACGCATTATCCTTCGCTGCTGACAATACACTGATCACTATGTTGCGCGACAGATCAATTGTTTATTTTTCTCAATAACAACTATTTTATTCGCGATCACGCATTGTCAGTTTGGCAAGCCCTAGGTGAGTAAACAGTATCTGGCATGTGCCTATCATTCCGCCTGAAGGAACGCTCGTCATTATTTTAATACTGCTCAGATCAAGATAAGGAGTAACATCCTTTGGTAAGTTTCCATTCCAGTCGCTCAGTGTTAAAAATACCATGGGTTACGGTGACAGAAATTGGCAATCTGTTTTTGTGAGAGTTGTTAACCTTTCCTCATTTGAAGAAGCATCGCCATTTATGAGTAAATGCCACATTCCTCTCGGTGACTGATTTGATTGTACTACCTTTGTCACAATGTAATTTGCCAAACTCATCTCACAGCAGCTACTGAGACAGAATTCCGAAACGTAGGGCCTCATTAAACAAGTAATTGGCAATCACAGAGCTCAATAGCTTACGAAAAACCTTATAGTATCGGTTTGCAGTAACGTAAAAGAAGAAATTTCATTTTCATACTAGGAAACTCGCTAGCTGTAGATAACTCTTAAAAAATTACAGCCACTGTATTTCGGTATCATTCGAGAATTTCTGTGCCATAGGCGTTAGGGAATCTGCAGTCCAGGGACCCGCCCAGCCACATAGTCAAACAGACCGACTGTGAGGCCCATGTTGGTATCCCGCGCCTGCCAGGTGTAGGGAAAGTTCATTGGCACGGAAATTGTCGAAACATAGGACAAATCCTGTAAACCGTTTCATTTCGTGGTTGCCCCGCCACGGGGCACCCACAAGATCGACATCCAAGTGGCGACTCACACAGTGTGGACCCGCCATCTATCATGACTTCATCGTCATCTCATTCTTCGTCCATGGACCGTCGCCTCCCCATCACCATCTTCCATCGCTAGTTCGGACTCAGAGCTGGTGTCGCTGTCGGTGGCAATGACAAGGTTGTCAATTTCATCATTGGGCGAGGGACGTCTGCGGCGAAGCGGGAGGCTGCTTCAAAAACAGGAAAAATCTGGGCAGCCCCTGCAATCTGCTATTGCGGAGGAGAACCAAATGCACACGCCACCTGGCTCAGCAAAAGTAAACTCAAAACACGTCGAAACAGTAGAGCAGGTAAATCCTGAACTGCCACAACAGCGCCAGGGCGCGGGAATGGAAATCACGAAATCCGACCCCCCCCCCCCCCCCCCCCCGCCAAATACCAATAATAGATGTCAGTGCGAACGCCGAAAGCGCAACACCAACGTCAAATGTCACCCAGATGACGTCAGAAGGCGGCGACAGGGGACAAGAGGAAGCATGTCTAGAAACTCCCCAGACACAAGGAGGCCCCACGCAAGACAGAAATCAAAAACCAAACAGAGGACGAAGGGTTTCCCCTATCACTGTGTTGGAGACAAAAGGGTACACGACCTTGATAGGGCAAATCCAAGGAAAACTAATGGGTGCCCTCAGTACCACTGTTGTAACCGCAGAAAAGCCAAGTCTAAATGCAGCTGTTCTCAGACGATACACCAGAAATCATACGGGGAGATAGAGTTAACAGGGGACGCCAGGCGTGTCAGAGGGGTCACAAAAGATAACGACGCAGCCAGATAGCCGAGGCGGCGGTCCAAGCGGCCAGGCAGCTGCGCGTGATAAGCAAGGAAGCAGACTCAGCTATTAAGATAAAAAGGGCGCTCTGGGCAGGTCCCTTAATAAGCAATAACTTACAGTATCAACACTCTTGGCTAGAGGGAGAAGTCTGGGAGCGGAGAGAGAAAGAAAGAGGGCCCTAGGTGGGGACCGCACTACGTCATGAGGAGCCAATGAAGGGCTCAGGACGCAGTGCGTGACCATATAGGGAGAGGCCCCTCTACCCCTCCACCCAGCTTCTGAAGAAAAGTACTGAAGTTAATACTAAAACAATCCCTAATAAGGAAAAGTTGCACTCGACGCTACGTCATGCCAAGCGCTGGCGGGGTCGAAGGGGAAGAGCTAACAAAACTCGGAGGCACGCCGCTCCGGGGATCTCTCTCTCTCGGGTTTAGGCAGCGACGGTAGTCAGCGTGAGTAGCAGCCGACTTGGGCTGAGGGCGGGCTGCAGGCAGACAGTTGGAGATAGTCGCCGATGAGCGTTTAGGCAGCGACCGCGGGACTCTGACGTAGGGTGCTAGTGTGGGCAGCAAAGTGCTGGAAAGTTCTATCAGGCAGCCAGAACGGTGGAAGTCAGTCACCGTCTCTGTAATGGGCTTGGCTATTCTGTAGGTACAATCACTACGCAGTTAGGGTGATCTGTATTCTTTATGAATAAATTAGAACTTTTATAACGTCCATACGAGTTTACTTCTACCAACATCCTAGCCTTGTACCTTCACACCAGGGAATTTAACATCTTAGCCAGATCAAAAGTCTCCCTCTCAATTAGGTCAACCGGCTAATTCCCGTTTACGAACAGTGTCGCTCAATCCCTCGCAAAACCCACGCTTGGGACGCGACACCACGTACAAGGGCGATAGCATCGTCTATCAGGCTACAAACCCGGAGCATTTCCAATACCTCAAACAAGAATTCAGAAAACGTAATCTGGTATTCTTTACTTACGACGACGACCCGAAGAGTACACTGAAGGTCGTCATTAAAAGACTGACGCCCTACTGGACCCCAGAGGAAGTCTGCTTTCCGGTACAGGACGTATTTCAAATGTCTAAGCCGCAAACAGAAATAGATGACTCTGGAAACATAGTATCAGCGCCAAGAAGAAAAACGGCCAATTTCCAGGTCAATCTACTAAACACGACGGATGCAAGGAAAATATTTAAAGTAGAAAGACTACTACACATGAAAGTGACCATATAATTATACCAAAAACCAAACGGGCCCACACAATGTTATCTATGTCAGAGATTTAGACATGGGGCAAACCAATGTGAACTCACCCTAAGGTGTGTTAAATGTGCAGGACCACATCTTTCTGGCGCCTGCACAAAGAAAAGGGAAGAACCGGCCATATGTGCCAACTGTAGGGGCAACCATCCAGCCTCCTTCAGGGGCTGCCCAGAAAGATTGAAGATCGTCCAGTTGTGGAAGCGCCAGCGAGTATCAGCTCCCAAAAGGCAGGAACCACCTCCTAGGGGGCCCCTGAGAAACCCCAACCCACCTCCAGCGCCACCCATGGAAGAAGTAAACCCCCCACCATCCCCAACACCAGCTAGAGCAGAAACAACAAGCAAAAGAATGCAGACCTATCGAGACCCCCAGGACAGGAGACGCATGAACCAAATGGCCCATGAAATACAGACCAGGCTGAAACTCATGAGATGTTACAGGTGGGAACAAAGTCCTCAGGCAGCTGAAAGTAATCCTGAAAGTTCTGACGGATAATAAAAGCTAGGCGAGAACCCCACAAATCAAACAGACAACTATACGGGCAGAACGGCTTGGTATACACACAGGAAGACAAAGCGATTGCCATGTCACACACCCTCAAACTCCAATTCCAGGAGAATGTCAGAGGACGAAGCCGATGCCCTGGAACATCGAGTAGCACGACACCTCCAACGCATATTTCGCGCCAGGTCCGACACGACCTTCGAACTGACCAGCGAACGTGTAGTTGCAGCTATCATCAGGCGAATCGGCACCGCAAGAGCTTCTGGTCCTGACAACATCAAACCACCCTTCCTTAAGGCCCTCCCCCAACCAGCAATCTCCCATCTCATTGCCATCCTAAATAATTGCCTTACTGCACACTATTTCCCTTCAACCTGGAAGGTTGCTTAAGTATTCTCAATCCCGAAATCAAATAAAGACCATATATTCCTTCAAAACTATCGACCTATTTCCCTGCTCAACCACCTAAGTAAGTTACTTGAAATCCTCATCCGAACCTCCCTACTGCAATTCCTATCTGCCACTAATATTCTTATCCCTGAACAATTTGGATTTCGTGCTGGGCATAGTACAACACAACAAGCCATTCATCTGGTGGAGCACATATGCACAGAGAAGAGCCAGGGTAATAGCACAGCTGCCATTTTCCTGGACATCGACCAGGTTTGGTATGGCGGTCTATACAAACTGTCTAACACTTTTTCAAAGATGAATTGCCCACTTCACCTGCTTAAAATAGTCCACTAGTTCCTGGTAGAAAGGAAATTCTGCTTTACAGTAGATAGCGCAAACAGCGACCTAAAACAAATAGAAGTGGGTGTCCCACAGGGATCTGTGCTTGGCCCCCTTCTATATCTACTATACACCAACGATCTGCCGAAGGAGCCGGGCGGTAACATTGCCCTGTGTGCATATGACACTGCATTATACCACAGTAGCAGAAACATAAACTATCTAGCTTACCGCCTACAACGCCACCTAGACAAAGTGGTGCAAAATGTGGAAAATAAAGATCAATGCAGACAAATGCCTGGCTATCTTATTCAGCCACAAAATCAAACGCCCCATAGTGAACATCACACACAGCGACCTGGTACTACCCTGGAAAGAAGTAATTACCTACCAATGGGTAAGACTGATGTGATGGGTGAATGTTAGATTTTTATCCAGAGAGGCTAGAAACACGGGCTCCACCCGGCTCTTTCAGTTATATCCACCCCTAAAAGGCAGGGGAATCACAGTACCTGCCAAACTCAAATTCTGGAAAACCATCATCCTGCCAGCCATACTCTACGGATCAGAAGCGTGCAGCATGGCAGCAGACACGAACCTCAAACAGTTGGAATTTATCCAAAATATAGCCTTCCGAATCGTTGCGAACGCTCCGTGGTTCTCGAACAACGAGGAGATTAGAGCAATATTCGGACAGCCCTCATTCTATCATCTCATAAGGCAAAAATTATTAAAATTCTATGAATCATCCAATGCATCACCACAGCAACTCATCAACTCTCTGGGAATGGATGAAAACCCTGACCAGAGAGCACCAATAACTACCATTCATCGCCAATTCAGGCGATAGTCATATGTATTCATACGCAAACATACAATTAGATCATCATCGCCGCCGCCTCCACTAACATCATCTACCCAGGGGTAAACCGACCCCTAGCCAATACCGCATAACCCCTGAATCCACACCACCAAGGATTATTTCGTAAGTCAGAGCGTTTTTCAAATGCGTCATGGGTATAGATCCAGCCATTTCATGTCGGCTGCTCAACCACCAGAAAAGACGAAACCAGAAATAAAAACGTACAAAAACAGAAGAAATATAGACAGGAAAATATACCTAGACCACATCAACCAGAACCTATGCACAACTAACGAAGAGATAGATAACTACGAAAAACTAGGAAACCTAAACGCGAACGTAACTAAGGTGACAGAAGACGCAGTGGAGACAAGTGCACCAATACGAAAAATAATCGAGGGAAAAGAAGCAATCCCTACACACATCTTAACACTACTCAAACAGAAACGACAGGTATACGCGCAATTCAGACGCACTAAGGACCCTACTATCAAAAACCAATGTAATAGGCTAAATGACCAATTAAAACAAAGAGTTGAGGACAAGAAAACTGGACACAAAAATACAGAACCTAGACCCGAAAAATCCAGCTGACTTCTGGAAGAAATTCAGACGACTGGCGAACCAGAAAGAAGCACACGAAGCACCACTGATAATAAAGGACGAAATCACGACGCGCAAGAAGAAGAAAGCAGACGCCTTCCTAGGAGCGCTAAAAGACGTATATACACATTCGCAAGACGACAAATTCGACAAAGAACACGAAATAAAAACGGAAATAGAAACAAAAACAGAGCTGGAAGATACAATCTACACCACCTACGACGAAGATCAGACAGCACTACTCGCAGACATAACCACACAGGAAGTAAAACAGGCCATAGCAGGTGGTGAAGTCACTAACCCCGGCGCTGACGGCATCACCAGACAACACCTCAGAATGATACCACCGCAAACAATAATACCGCCCCAACATAAACTCTCTAATGCAATATTATGGCTCAAAAAGACAACGCAACGGTGGAAAACTGGCAGATACGAATGCTACCGAATCCACAAAAACCAAAACACGACCCAGAATCATATAGGCCGATAACGTTACTGCCGGTGATCGGAAAAACATAAGACGCAATCCTAACACAGAGAATTCAGAAATTGGTGGATAAGAAAGGCATACTACCAGAAGAACAAGCGGGCTTTCGTAAAAATAGAAGTACAATTGACCCAATAATAAGATTAGTTAGTAACAGTGTCGAAGCAATAAACACGGGTATGATTTCAACAGTACTAATGCTCGACATAGAGGGGGCTTTTGATGAAGTGTGGCATGCAGGACTATTAAAGAAACTATTACAACACAACATACCGAAAGAAATAGTGCAACTAATAAACAACATGAATACGGAACGACAGATCACTGACACACTAAAACCCAAAGCAGGTGTACCACAAGGGGCTATTATCTGACCCCCATTTACAATCTTTATACAGCCGACATTTCAAAATCGACCGGAATCAACGAACAAATACTCTGTATGCCGACGATACAGCGTTCTGGCAACATACGGAAATGACAGATTAACAACTAATCAAGACAGCAAGACATTAATCACGACAATACCATACCACACCATTTAAACGCACGGGCATATAAATACCGTTATCCGCCTCACATTATAGCAATAGCAACTGAACAAGAATACGCAGACAAATATGAAGACATAAAAGCAATAACGGAAAACAAAGATCTATGTTGTTATGTTATTTTATTCTGTTAGAAGACAATTCTAAGGACTTTCACCAGACTCCAGCTGAGGTTCTCAGGGGTTTCCCCTCAGTCACAAGGCAAATGCCAGAGTTGAGTATTCTCCCCAAAACAAACAAACAAAGAAAACAAATAAGAACATAAAAACCAAGAAAGGTATATAACAAAAGACAAACAATAATTTAGATCCCATCCCCAAATTACAACAAATAAATTGTGTCATCACAGAAAAATGTAAGATAAGCTAAGGCTCGGAACAGGCAGTAAGCCCTATATGAGCACATCCCACCCTTCCAGTGGGGGGGAAAAACGGGGTCGGCAACTCCAAATCCCCAGGCCCTGACGGCATAAAGCCACTACAGCTCAAACATCTCTTTAACTCAGATTTCCTTTACCTAATTAACATCCTCAACACCTGCCTGGAACACGACCACTTCCCATCTGCATTGAAGATAGCCAAAGTTATCACACTTCCCAAACCCGACAAAAATCCCCTATTTCCCAAGAACTACAGACCCATATCCCCCCCCCCCTATGCATACTAGGCAAACATCTCGAACGACTAATCCTAAAGCCACTCCAAGACTTCCTCAATGAAAGGAACATCACATTCCCAGAGCAGTTTGGTTTTGGTGCCGGACACAGCACCATCTCACAGGCCACCCATGTGCTGGAGCAGATCTGCAAGGCTAGGGCAAACTGGCACAATATGGAGGCAGTCTTCTTAGACATTGCGAAGGCCTTCGACCGTGTCTTGCACGGCGGCCTACTATACAAGCTCCACCAATATGACTGTTCACAGCATCTGCTGAAGATCCTCCACTCGTTTTTAAGTAACAGGAAATGTTTTGTGTTCATGGACAGATGTAAGAGTAGCATTAAGTCAATCGAGGCAGGAGTGCCTCAGGGTTCTGTCCTGGGGCCCATCCTATATAGCTTGTATACTAACGATGTACCAAAGCGGGACAGCACCCATCTAGCCCTGTTTGCCAATGACACGGCTATTTATGCCAGCCACCCGAATCCAAATTACATCGTTCTAAACATACCTCGAACCTAGAACCTCGACCAGATTACACAATGGTGTAACTTCTGGAAAATTAAACTCAATCCAATCAAGTGCCACGCAATAATGTTCAGAACCAGGCGAAGGCCACCCAACCGTCAACTCTTCATTGATGGAAGGAACCTCCGCTGGTGTGACACAGTAAGGTACCTTGGACTAAACATCGATAGCAAACTTTTATGGAACTCACACATAGCCGACGCATGTAATCAGGGTTCAGCTAGGCTGTATTAGTTATACCCATTGCTAAAAGGGAATGGACTGACCACCGAACTAAAATTAAATATCTGGAAGATGGTGGTCCTTCCTGCAATATTTTATGGCTGCAAGGTCTGGGGCATGGCCGCAGAGACTCACCTAAGAAAAGTGCAAATAGCGCAAAACCTAGCCCTCAGAATAATAACAGACACTCCCTGGTTCGTACCAAACGCACTCATACACAAAGACACAAACATAGCCACAATCACTACAGTTGTCCAGCAAAGAACTCGGTCTGTATCTGACCCACTATATGTCAACTATAAGCACCCTAAGAATACGTTAACCAGACACTTTATGTGTTAGTGTGAACTAGTACCTAACCAAAATACATGGAACGGCCGAACTTTCAGGAAACATTCCCTACACACAAAGAAAGAAAATATGATATGTGGACTTGTGTCCGGAAACGCTTAATTTCCACGTTAGAGCTCATTTTATTACTTCTCTTCAAATCACATTAAACATGGAATGGAAATACACAGCAACAAAACGTACCAGCGTGACTTCAAACACTTTGTTACAGGAAACATTCAAAATGTCCTCCGTTGGCGAGGATACATGAATCAACCCTCCGTCGCATGGAATCCCTGATGCACTGAGCCAGCCCTGGAGAATGGCGTATTGTATCGCAGCCGTCCACAATACGAGCACGAAGAGTCTCTACATTTGGTACCGGGGTTGCGTAGACAAGAGCTTTCAAATGCCCCCATAAATGAAAGTCAGGAGAGCGTGGAGGCCATGGAATTGGTCCGCCTCTACCAATCAATCGGCCACCGAATCTGTTGTTGAGAAGCGTACGAACACTTCGACTGAAATGTGCAGGAGCTCCATTGTGCATGAAGCACATGTGTCGTACTTGTTAAGGCGCATGTTCTAGCAGCACAGGTAGACTATCTCGTATGAAATCATGATAACGTGTTCCATTGAGCGTAGGTGGAAGAACATGGGGTCCAATCAAGACATCAACAATGCCTGCCCAAACGTCCACAGAAAATCTGAGTTGATGAGGTGACTGCACAACTGCGTGCGGATTCTCATCAGCCCACACATGTTGATTGTGAAAATTTACAATTTGATCACGTTGGAATGAAGCCTCATCCGTAAAGAGAACATTTGCACTGAAATGAGGATTGACAAATTGGCCTCCACAGGTACACTTCTGTGAATGGTTCGTCGAACAATCAGCTGCTGATAGTGCCTGCACACGCTGTACATGGTACGGAAACAACTGGTTCCCCCGTAGCACTCTCCATACAGTGACGTTGTAAACGTTACCTTGTACAGCAGCAACTTCTCATACGCTGACATTAGGGTTATCGTCAACTGCACGAAGAATTGGCTCGTCCATTGCAGGTGTCCTCGTCGTTCTAGGTCTTCCCCAGTCGCGAGTCATAGGATGGAATGATCCGTGCTCCCTAAGACGCCGATCAATTGCTTCGAACGTCTTCCTGTAGGTACACCTTCGTTCTGGAAATCTGTCTCGATACAAACGTACCGCGCCAAGGCTATTGCCCCGTGCTAATCCATACATCAAATGGGCATCTGGCAACTCCGCATTTGTAAACATTGCACTGACTGCAAAACCACGTTTGTGGTTAGCACTAACCTGTTGGTGCTACGTACTGATGTGCTTAATGTTAGGACTGTAGAGCAGTGAGTCGCAAGGCAACACAAGCACCAAAGTCAGCATTACCTTCCTTCAATTGGGCCAACTGGCGGTTAATCGAGGAAGTACAGTACATACTGACGAAACTAAAATGAGCTCTAACATGGAAATTAAGCGTTTCCGGATACATGTCCACATAACCTCTTTTCTTTATTTGTGTGTGAGGAATGTTTCCTGAAAGTTTGGCCGTACCTTTCTGTAACACCCTGTATATATAAACATGTTATAAATCAAACAAAAACATGCTTCTGGAAACCCAAGCTGAGACAGAAGGCATTAAGGCAAAAGCCACAAGACCTTCAAAACAACATGGGCAGATGCCCAGACATGAGCAACGAACGGAACGGCAGAACAAGCATCCAGTTATGTGCATCTGGAATGCCGATGGCATTCGCCACCGACGACATGAGCTGGAGCTGTTTCGCGACGAATATGCAATAGATGTTGTACTCGTAGCACCTGCAGACAACTTCCGGGTCAGAAATTACGTCGCATACAGGACTGACCGACGCAACCGACAAGGTGGGGGGACGACAGTACTAGTTAAGCAACATATACGCCACCGACATATACCCCTACCACAGCTCCAATATATAGAAACAACAGGCATCAAAATGATGATAAATAACCAGACCACCTACCTCATTGCTGCATACCACCCTCCTGGCCGCAATATACCTGCAATAGACCTCAACGATCTCCTAAACCAAAGCCATGGAGTCATCCTAGGAGGGGGCCTAAATGCAAAGCACAGAGCATGGACCTGTCGAGCCACGAACACCAGTGGTAGGACACTCCTAAGATAGCTAGACGCTCACCCTGAGCTAGAGATAACACCGCCAGGTACACCAACCCATTTCCACCTGCTCAAAAACCTTAACTTCGAAACGGAGACAGAGGACGTAAACGCGTTGGATTCCGACCACGACCCTATTATCCTGAGACTCGAAAACGAACAGGCAGACCCTGCAGA
The DNA here is from genome assembly GCF_023897955.1 of Schistocerca gregaria. Lineage (NCBI taxonomy): Eukaryota > Metazoa > Arthropoda > Insecta > Orthoptera > Acrididae > Schistocerca > Schistocerca gregaria. The sequence goes on along the minus strand of NC_064927.1, from coordinate 105,001,212 downwards.
GGGGAAGAGAGTGATCTTCAGCACAAACTGGGGCAGGTACAAAGCACTGGTCGACCACCATATACCAGACTTTGCCCCAGCAATGCCCCGCATGCGACACATCGACGCAGCAGTTGAGAAGTTTACGCGCATCGTGACGACATGCAGCGGAAGGGCCACAATAAAAATCACACACCATCGCAGACGCGATGTTCTACCTCCCGACCTCGTACAACTAATTAACGACGAGTAGCGCACGAGACGTCTGTGGCAACAATTCCGGAACCCACAAGACAGAAGGACCATGGAGAGGATGGCTCGCGAAATAAGAACACGACTTCAACTGTTCAGGTACGAGCGATGGGAGCGAGGCCTGCAGGAAGCAGAGAGAAATCCAGTAAAGTTCTGGAACAAAATCAAAACACGAAGAAACCCACAAAAGACCGTAAATGCGCTGCACGGCGTAAGCGGGATAGTTTACACACCGGAAGAGAAAGCAGATGCCATGTCGCGCACTCTCGAACGCCAATTTCAAGAGAACGATATCGACGACGACGAGGAGGAAGTCGAGAGAAACGAACGAGAGGTCAGACGCCAGCTAGAAGAGAAATTCCAACAAAAGTCCGACATCTCGTTCGACGTAGCCAGCGAGCGATCAGTAGATGCTCTTATCAGGCAAATCGGCAACGTCAAAGCCCCAGGCCTTGACAATATCAGACTACTTTTCCTGAAAAACCTCCCTGAATCAGCCATATCCCACCTCACCGCTATCCTAAATAACTGCCTAAAATTGAATTATTTCCCTTCAGCCTGGAAGGTCGCAAAAATTATTTCAGTCACCAAACCAAACAAAAATCATCTATTCCCACAAAACCACAGACCCATCTCCCTCCTCAACCACTTCTCCAAACTCCTTGAGACCCTAATTCAACTCCCACTAAAACAGTCCCTTACCATGAACAACATCCTTACCCCAGAACAATTTGGATTTCGTGCTGGTCAAAAGCACCACACAGCAAGCCATTCGCCTGGTGTAGCACGTATGTTCAGAACGACAACAGGGGAACAGTACTGGTGCCATCTTCCTCGATATAGAAAAAGCATTATACCGGGTGTGGCATGGCGGCCTGCTATATAAGATTTCCCAACTTAACTGCCCTCTGCATATACTAAAAATAATTAAGTCGTTCCTGACAGACTGGAAGTTCTATTTCTATGTCCCTAATGGGATTGTCGGCACCATCCAACGAAGAATAGGAGTACATCAAGTCCCTGTGCTAGGTCCCTTCCTATACCTACTATATACAGACGACGTGCCCCGAGACCCAGGGGGCCAAATAGCCATCTACGCTGACGACACGGCACTATACCACAGTGGAGGAGACAAACTACATCGTGTGCAGGCTCCAGAGCCATATGGACCGTGTTGTCAGATGGTGCAACCTGTGGAAAACTAAAATTAACGGTTAAAAGTGCCGGCCATTCTTTTCACCAACAAAACAAAACCACCACTGCGAAACATCGTAGTTGGCATTAAACAGCTGCCCTGGAAAAACTGAATAGCGTACCTCGGCCTTCAGATTCATAAAAGACTAACCTTTAGCCAGCACATGACGGAAGCCTGCAAAAAAGGCGGGCAGGACTGTTGCAACTATACCCATTACTCAAAAGTAGAGAGCGAAAATAAAAATCTGGGAATTGGTAATACTGCCAGCTGTGCTCTATGGCTCAGAGGTATGGAGCATGGCGGCAGATAAAAGCCTAACCAAAATAGAAAGATTACAGAATAAAGTTCTAAGAATAATAGCATATGTACCGTGGTACTGCAGCAACGAGATCAGGGTCATGCTTGGTCATCCTACCATCTATTACATCGTCAAGCACTAATCCATGAACTTCTATGCATCATGCCGTCACTCGGAATTTCATCTTATCAACTCCCTCAGTGGGGAAGATCAACCACGTCAAAAAGCACCCGTTAGTACCATTCATCGTCAGTTTCAACAGCTAATTCTGCGTGACATGTAAAACTCACTGCAAAAACCACCACCATCTAGGTAAAGAGCCACCCCTCCCACCCCCTAACATACATTTGGGCAAAACAACGCTCCCAAAACCAAAAGACAAAACAAAACGACTCTCGAGATTCAGGGAAGTTAAACCAGAAGACAGAGCGCCACCGGGCGCTGAATCTTCTTGCAAACAGGGTGGAAACCCAGAGGATTCGACTGCTCCGGCAGGTGCCAGCTAGTCCAGGCCATTCAGAGTCGTCTTCACGTAGTGAAAGGACGCTGCAGCGCTCCGCTCCGCTACTACTTGCCCGACCCGGAAAAACCCACCACGTGTGCCGTCTCTGACCGAAGCTTCCTCTTTGTTTGGAGTGTCATGTGCTTGGCCATCGCCTTGTGTGTTTCTCGCTGTATCGCCGTGCTTGTTGGCTCGCTAGGCTGCGAGGGGTCGTAGTGTTGTTCTGGGCTGGCGGTTCGTGGTGGTTGGGCGCTTATGGCGAGAACGCACATTGTCGTTGGCGGTATTGTTCGTGTTCCCACGCCCAGAGTCCGTACTGCGCAGTTCTTGAATCATCAGTGCACCACAAATTCGAGGATGGCATAGCTCTCCGAGAAGACAGTAGTATCACGCTGCCAGCTAGTTAGGGAAGAAAGAAGAGGAGGGGCAGAACAAAGAAAACTTCTTGCCGAGAACTTTGTGCTGTAGGTGATAGGGTTCTTAGCGGTCCAGGGACCCGATGCGCTCCGTGGCCGAATGTCTAGGCCACGCAGTGGTTACCGGTATCCCGCGCCTGCCCATTATTGGGAAATACGACCAGCACAAAATTGTCAGAATATAGGGCCACCAAACCCTGTAAATAAGTAACATCTCGCAGATTCCACATCATGGTACAACCACAGGAATCACTTCCATCCGCTGAACAGCGTAAACCCATTCCCAAACCACACCACACCAAACACCCTGCCAATCACCAGGCCCATCAACTCACCCATCATCATCACCATCATCATCACCATCATCATCAGGCGACGTTTCTGACACCGACAACAGTCTGCCAGCGTACAGTCTCGTTATTGACACCGACGCCGATTCGACCTCATACACTGGTGAGTCATGGTTCTCCTATTCTAAGGTCCCACGGCGCAGTCACAGGCTCCTTAAGTACAACCCTGAGCAATTAGCAAGCGCCACTGACATGTCGAAATCGGCACCAGAGCAAACAGCACAAAAGAACACAACTGCAGAAACTAAGCAGCCACTAAAGACCAGCACCGAGACGAAAAAAGAATGCGCAAAATCGGCCAAACAGCCAACAGGTGCAACCACGAAAGCACAAACCGAACAATCGAAAGAAGCAGCTGCTATAACAAACAATGATACCGCAGCACCCAAACCAAAAACAGTAAACTCGTGAGGCAAATACCCAGGAGGCACCTCCGAAGAGGCGGAAAAGCCACCATCCAAACCACCTTCACCGTGCCTGGGGGCAGGAGCTACGCAAACGCCTCGACCACAACAAAAACAGGGAAGAAAATTTCCACCAATTACGGTTTACGAAACCAAAGGGTACACCACACTAATTGGCCAAATACAGAGTAAATTAACCGGCGCTCTCAGCACAACATACAAAGGGGACCACATAGTCTACCAAGCGACCAACCCATATGATTTTCACTACCTAGAATAATAATTCCGAAAGCAAAACCTGGAATTTTTCACTTACAGAGATGATCCGAGAGGAACACTAAAAGTTGTTATCAAGCACCTCACACCCCATTGGATCACATAAGAAGTCAAATAAGCACTCATTGCCAAAGGCTTCCCAATCAAGAAAGTATACCAGATGGCAAAACCAGTCACTATCTTCACAGAAACAGGCGACGTCATTCCACAGCCACAAAACAAAAGGGCAAATTTCCAGATAAATCTGCTGAACACCGCAGAAGCACAAAAAATCTTCAAGCTAGAAAGACTACTGCACATGACAATCTCGGTGGAGAGATTTCGAAAACCAAGTAGCCCCGCCCCACCCAGTGTTACCTCTGTCAAAGGTTTGGCCATGGCGCAAAACAATGCGACCTAATTCCTAGCTGTGTTAAACACGCCGGTCCCCATCTTTCCAGTGCCTGCACCAGGAAGCCTAGCGACCCAATAATCTGTGCTAACTCCTCAGGAAAGCAACCAGCTTCATTTAGGGGATGCCCAGTTAGGCTTAAAATTATCGAGGCTCGTGCCCAAAGAACTGCAGTAACCTCAAGCAAGCACCAAACCCTCCCCACACAACAGGTGAGCCCACGAAGTGCAGCTCACCTGAGGGAAAACAACAACCGGCCCCCAAGCCCCCCCCCCCAAACCTGAGACACAAACGGAGGGAACACACCCTCTCCTGCCACCTGGAACAGCGGAGAACCCGCCTGTGACGCAAAACCAAACTCATGAAACTTCATCCTTTGGCGCAAAAACAATGGCAGAAACAGTAAAGGCAACTACCACAAACCGCTCGCCTGCTAACAGACCCCACAAGCAAGCTCGCCCGCAAATCGTGGAACGAGCACAAACAGCTGTCAAGCGGCCCCCAGCACCCGCAGTAAAGCCACAGCATCCACTCCTCCCACTCCACCCCCGTCTCAGAAACACGGTATAAAACAGCCAAAAGCCAACGTGCCTCCCCCAGACACACAAGTGCCACAGGAAGCTGCACACCAGCAAACGCAAGAAGAAACTACCCACACAACAAATGATATGGACAAAACAGTGGAAACAGCCGTGGTTCAGACGACTGCTGCTTTACCAGAACAGACGACGGAAACGACAACAGGAGAAAACAAAGACACAGAGAACACCACTCTGGACAAGAAGCTCCACATGCCACACAAAACCGTGAAGAGGCACAAGTCAATGAATCAAAGCAAATGCTAGAACAAATATGGGACTTCCGTAAGTCACTTACCCGCATCAACTTCACAACCATGTTCTCCAAAGACGCCTTGGCACAAATCATGGCTGCCCCAGACATGATGACAAAACTCACTGATCTTCGCCTGCATCTTGCCCATCTTTTACAGTGGAGAATAGAAATAATCACCCAAAAATCACCATCTGGAACGCAAATGGCATACATGAGCAACATCACGAGCTGGAACTCTTCTTAGAAGAACATGGACTGGATACAGCACTCATTAACGAAACGCACCTGACTCCCAACCAAAATCTCCGGATCAGAAATTATGTCACACACAGAACTGACAGGCCAAACCGCCCAGGAGGCGGGACAGCAATCCTTGTTAAACAGCGGATATGCCACCAAAAGATAACACTTCTTCCAGGTCATAGAAGCAACAGGAATAGAACTTATCATTGACGATCAAGTCACCCACCTAATCGCCGCATACAACCCCCCTGAACACAACATAATCCACCATAGACTTGGACACCTTACTAAATGGAAATCACAGAGTCATCATAGGGGGGGGGGGGGGACCTAAATTCAAAGCACAGAGCCTGGGGTTGCCGCACTATGAACACTGGAGGGAGAAGGCTACTACGATACTTACACAACAATCCTGGCATCGAAATAGTCGCCCCAGATGGGCCCACCCACTTTCACTACGACTCCAGATGCCATCCAGATATACTCGACATCTGTCTCAACAAAAACATACCTATAGCGACAACAACTGGTGAACGGCCTTGACTCTGACCATAACCCTAAGATTCGAGGCTGACCGGTATGGCCCAGAGGCAAGAAAAAGAGTTATGTATCATACCAACTGGGAGCGCTACAAAATGCTCATAGGTCTGCATATACCCGATTTTGCCCCAGAAAAGGGACATAGATCACGCTATACGGGAATTCGCCCATATAGTATCCTTCTGCAGCAAAATCGCAACGAATAAAATCATACACGACCAAGGAAGAAGCGATTTACCACCCGAACTTGCCCAGCTCATTGTGGACAAGAAGAAAACCCGAAAGCTCTGGCAACGATTCCAAGACCTACGTGACAGAAGAAATATGGAAAGAACGACCAGGGAAATACGACAGCGACTACAAATGCTAAGAAATGCCCGCTGGGAAAGAAGCCTCCAGGAGGCAAACAAAGACGCGGACCGTCTCTGGAGCAAAATCAGGGCTAGAAGACAACCCCAGAGGACCATCAATCCACTACATAGGGAAAACGGCAACGTATGCACCCCTGAGGAAAAAGCGGATGCCATGTCGAGAGCACGCTAGAGCGCCAATTCAGAGAGAACATCGTGGACGACGACGAAGTACTGGAAAGGAACGAAAGAGAAGTCCGTCACTACCTCACCAGGAAACTTCGTCAGAGACATGACACCTCCTTCGCCCTAGTCAGTGAACGTACAGTCGGGGCTCTTATCTGGCGAATCGGCAATTCCAAAGCCCCTGTCCTCGACAGTATAAAACCTCCCTACCTCAAAAAACTTCCAGAACCTGCCATATCACACCTCACAGCCATACTCAACAATTGCCTAAAGACAAATTACTTCCCTTCAGCATGGAAGGCTGCTAAAATCATACCAATCTCTAAACCTAACAAAAAGCTTCTATTTCCACAAAACCACCGACCTATCTCCCTACTAAACCACCTCTCAAAAATCCTAGAAATCCTATTACAGATCCCGCTCCTAAACCACCTCCAAACAAACAGCATCATGTACCCCGAGGAATTCGGATAGCAACATACACCAGGCCATTCGCCTGGTAGAACACATCTGTAAGGAAAAAGCCCAGGAAGATAACACAGCTGCCATATTCCTGGATATCGAAAAGGCATTCGATCATGTTTGGCATGGCGGCCTGCTCTACAAGGTGTTCAAACTAAACATCCCTACCAACATAGTATTAATTACAAAATCCTTCCTTACAAAAAGGAAGTTTTACTCCGCTGTAGACGGTGCCAAAAGTACACTGAAAAAGATAGAAGCAGGGATACTGAAAGGCTCTGGGCATGGTCCCCTTCTGTATCTCTTGTATATAAATGACATGCCTAAAGCACCAAGAGGAAATATAGCGCTGTATGCAGATGATACAGCGCTGTACCATAGTGGCAGAAATCTAAACTGCATTGTGGCCAGCCTGCAACGCCACTTGGGGGATGTGATCAAATGGTGCAACGTCTGGAAGACGAAGATCAACCCACACTAATGTGGCGAAACTATTTACAACAAAACGCAAGCCACCCCTCAGAAGCCTACTGGTAAACAATCAACATCTGCAGTGGAGGGAGACGATACAATACATGGGCTTCAAACTAGACAAACACCTCACATTCAAGCAACATATAAGCGACGCATGCAACAAAGGATATGCACGTCTCTACCAGCTGTACTCCCTGCTAAAAGGAAGGGGTCTCACAACCGCAACAAAAATCACGACCTGGAAAACCATCATTCTGCCAGTCATACTATATGGCTCAGAGGTATGGAGTTTGGCTGCAGACAAATTTATCAGAAATAGAAACATTGCAAAATAAAGCACTCTGAATCATAGCTGATGTAAATAGATATATCAGCAATGAAGAAATCCGGCATACCATCTACCACATCATCCGTCAGAAATCCAACAACTTCTACGAGAGTTCACGCGCGTCACGCCATCATCTCATCAACACGCCATCATCTCATCAACACCCTTGGCAGGGAAATCCACCCCCCAAGTAAAAACTCCTAAAACAACTATCGATAGAATATTTAGAATCTAGGTAAAAGTGCCACCTCCTTACAACCAACATCATCAAATCCTTTCAACATCAATCCCTAGAGATGGAGATCCTAAATCAACTACCAAATAAATCCCAAATTCCAATATCTTAAGGTAAAAACAGGAGAAGATAGAGTGCAACTGGCACTGGATCTACTACACACATGGAGGAAACCCAGCAAATTCGAGTTGCGGGTGCCCCACACGTTGAAGACTCCGGGCACTGTGTCCAGTGCTCAATCCCACATCAACATTACCACCAAGGCTGGGCGTCATCCTTTGTCTCAGCTTGGTGCGGCCAATCCTGGAGTATGCCGCGCCAGTGTGGGGTAATGCAGCCCAAAAACACCTGAAGAGATTACAGGCAGTCCATAACCGCGCCCTGAAACGAGCGCTGCACCTGGACAACCAATTCCCAACAGTACAGCTCCACGAGATGGCACACATCGTCCCACTACGAGAGCGGTTCAAACAGGCTGCAGGGGACTTCTACCGCAAGACAGAAGAATCACCGAACCCAATGATTCGTCAACTGGGACACCGAGTTCACCGACTGGCCTGACTTACTGCGTGTGTGTGTGTGTGTGTGTGTGTGTGTGTGTGTGTGTGTGTGTGTGTGTGTGTGTGTGTGTGTGTAAAAAATAAATAAAAAACTAGTTATGAAAGCCGCTATGTGCACAAACACCAGACAGAAATCACAAACATAGACATGAACGCGATATTGGCTGCAAAATTAAGTATTTTGCTCCTATAAATTTCAGTGAGAAGGCGAAGCAGATATGCTAGAACTTCATACCTCCCCTAGGACCGCCAAGAAGAGGTCCTCGCCATTGGACTGTACACGGCGGGGGTGCCAGGACAGGCCAGGCGCCACTGGGGCCCTATTTTCCGAGGTAGGACTGCAAAGTGGACGGACCTGCGTCTACCTGTGCTCCGCGCCGCTCCTTGGAAATTCCCACAACGCGCTCTCGCGGCCTTTGTCTAGATCTCGCCTCGCTGCTTGGTTCTCGTGTGCTTGGCCGCCGCCTTGTGTGCTCGCCCTGTAGCGGCGTGTTTTGTCGGATTGATAGAACTAGCGAACCGCGTTATTTTCTGCATTTCCGGACGTGGTCGAGTGTGTGTTATCTAGAAAAGCAACATTGTCAAATCAAGAAAAGCAAAAGTCGTATTGCATACACACGACCTGGTGCGAATTTCTGGACTACTGGAGCGCTCGTTCTGACAGATGGCATAGCTCGAGAAGAAACGGAGAGGAGACTAACATTGCGCCTCAAGAAGGTGGCTATAAATCGTCATTATTATTCGATAATTTCAGTGCCATAGGCGTTAGGGAAGCCGCAGTCCAGGGACCTGCCGAGCCACATTGTCAATCAGCCTGACTCAGGCCCATAGTGGTATCCTGCGCTTGCCAGGTGTAGGGGAAAGTTTATCAGCGCTGAAATGGTCGAAGTATAGGGAAGATCTAGAAAACCATTTCACCTCGTGACTCCCCTCCCCCCCCTCCCCCATGGAGCGCCACACGACCTTGAATCTCAGGAAGTCAAAATAGACATACCTGCAAAGTCATCAATATCATCCACTGCCCCACCTGCCCCGCTAATTTCACCAATTCGTTCATCCTCACTGAGATAAGCTCGTAGTAGATACTGACTCTTCTGGCTCTGACAGCAACTCTAATTCCGCAATACCTGGAATAGAACCAAATTCCCACCTCCATCTCCGAAACGGAAACAGAGTAACTCTTATGAGCCTAGAACAGAATCCACATGGTCCAAAAGTGACACATGAACAAGAGCAGCAGTTGCTTGCAACCAAAAACATCGCAGTGCCAACCCAAGAAGTGGCACAAGGCAGCCCGAAAAACAATTCACAGGAAAGGACTAGGCGCGATACAAGAAATCAGGAGCCTACTACAACACAACAAGAAGTGACGGACACTGCCCAGCCTGCACCGCAAAACAAAACCACACAAGCCACCCAAATATCAAAGGTGCTACAAGCCAGATGAAGAAAAATACCTCTCCCCCCCCCCATTACAGTTTTTGAGCCAAAGGGGTACACAACATTTATCGGCTAAATACAAGGGGCCCTCAGCACGACATACAAGGGAGACCGAAGTCATCTGAGTTGGTTGCTTGGTAAACAATACCATTTCCTGAAGCACGAATTCTGTAAAAGAAAAATTGAATTCTACACATACAATGCTGACCCCAAACACACGTTACAAGTGCTCATAAAAAGATTAACACCACACTGGACCCGAAACGAAGTAAAGCAGGCACTACTTGAAAGTGACTTTCAGGTGCAGGGCGTGTACCAGGTGGCGCAACCACAAACAGAAAGAGATGCCGAAGGTAGAATCACCTCTGCCTCACGGAGGAAGATGAGAAATTTTCAAGTCTACTTGCTAAATACAGGGGAATCTAGAAAGATACTCAAGCTACAAAGACTGCTGCATATGAACACCACAGTAGAGCTTTACAAAAAGCCATCACGTCCAACGCAAAGCATTTGCCAACGCTTCAGACACGGAGCCCAGCAATGTAACATGGCCCTAAGTGTGTAAAGTGTGCTGGACCACACTTGTCAAATACATGCACATAACCGAGAGACACACGAGCCACCTGTGCAAACTGTGGAGGGGATCACCCTGCATCCTATGGGGGATGCCCTGTTCGTATTAAACTTGTCGAGGCCTGATCTTGGAGGCAGCGCACTTCCCCACACCACCAACACCCACAATCGAGGGAAGAAACTTTAGAAACCAAGCCACTCCACCACCTCCTCCACAAGAGTGCACAACAGAACCACTCTCAGAACACAGCACTGAAAACCACACCTTAGCTCAAGTGGTTAAAACAAAACCCAGCTAGCCAAGGTGACAAAAACAAAGGCCCAACCTTAACCTTAGCATCTACCAGTAGCGCAAAGATTCCCAACAACCCCACCCAATCAACCAGCTGCCACCCAGGTCCCACAGCCCTCCCTCAAAAGGACAAAAACTCCCCCTCTACCCACAAACCCTGCCATCAATACAGATTCCCCAGCACACCCCATACCCACACCATCATCAGCAGCAACCTCCACAGAAGCAACTCCCTTGCCACCACTGGCAACAGCCATCACAGAAACTCCACCACTGCCAGCAGCATCCCAGCAGCACATGCAAGCCCCCCATATCCCCCACAACCTCCCACAGAGAATCAGATATCAACAACGTTGAGATCACAGTATCTTCAACACATCAGCAATCACCGAATTTCAATCAAGACCGAAACACCCAGGAGAACAGCTCAAACAAAAAACAGCCCTGGGACTTCCTCAAGAAAGTCATAAACTTCATCCAAGAACTACTAGCCACTGACCTCTTCACGAAAGTGAAAGAAGCAATTAGCCAAATCCTTACAGCTCCAAATCCTTACACCTTCATGACGGTATCAATGTTTTTCACCACCATTCTCCCACTGTTTTCCGATGGCGAATAACAAACAACACACCACCATCGCAATCTGCAATGAAGACGGAGTGTTCCACGACCGGTATGAGCTCGAACTGTTTCTCGAAGAATATGGCATCGATGTAGCACTACTAAATTAGACTCACCTGACGAGCAATTTAGAGTTAAAAATTACATACTAATCCGGACTGATCGTCCTAACAGACCCTGTGGCGGAACTGGAGTCCTCATAAAACAGTGGATATGCCACCGACAAATTACCATCCCTGCATTAATTCACACAGAGGCCACTGCCATAGAAATAATGCTAAATCAGCACCCATCAGTCCTGATGGCAACCTATCACCCCTCTCCCCAAACGAACGCCTCCATCACAGTGACCTTCACAGCTTACTAAATGTGAACAACAGGACCATAGCGGGGGGGGGGGGGGGGGGGGACTGAATGCCAAGCTCAGGGCATGGGGTTGCCGTACTGGAAATACAAGTGGGAACCAGGTCCTGAGATACCTGGACACCCACCCAGCTGTTCAAGTGGTAGCCCCAGACGAACCTACCCACTTCCCATGCAATTCACAACACCTGCCTGGACATATTCCTGCTGAAAAATATTGCCTGGGCACAACTACAGAGGTCATCAACACTTTAAACTCTGACCATAGCCCAGTCATCTTAAGACTTGAGAATTACCAGATCATACCCACAGACAGCATCCACACCACGTACCACAATAACTGGGTCTAGTATATGTTGTGCCACAAGCTCTTTATATTGTACCAAGTACCAGAATAAGAATCGACAGAAGATATAGACAAAGCCACAGCAGATTGTACTAACATCATTAAACGCTGTTCCCGAGTCACAACCATCAAAATCACTCGTAATAGAGGCAGGATCAACCTACCACCATACCTAGCCCAATTAATAGTCGACAAAAAGTGAACCAGGAAACGCTGGCTACATTCCGTTACCCACAATACAGGAGGATAATGGACCAAATGGCCCAATAAATAAAAACCAGATTACATATGCTCGGGTGCACCAGGTATCAACAAAGCCTGCAGACAACTGAATCAAAGCCTTAGCGATTCTGGCGAATCATCAAGACTAGGCAGCAACCCCAGACAGCCACAACACCACTGCATGGGCAACAGCACCTGGTTTACACCCCTGCAGATAAGGTGGCCGCCATGTCAGGCACTTACAAATCTCATTTCCAGGAAAACGTAGTGGAGGATGAAGCAGAGAGGCCAGAGAGGAGAGTCATCTCAAACAAAAACGTAATGACAGAATCGACACCACCTTTGTAGACACCAACGAACGAGAAATAACAGTTTACATCAGGCGGATCGGCAATGCAAAAGCCTCTGGACCTGACCTCATAAAACCCCCACTTCTTTAACACCTTTCACAACCTGCCATCTCCCATCTAGCAAATATCCCAAACCACTGTCTCAAATTACAATACTTCCCTTCAGCCTGGAAAGTCGCACAAGATCATCTCAATCCCCAAACCCGATAAAGACCATATATTCCCGCAAAACTATCGACCTATCTCCCTATTAAATCACCTATCAAAGCTTCTCGAAATCATCATCCTAAATGCCATACTCAAATTCCTAAATCATATCTCTATCCTTACCCCCGAACAATTCGGTTTTCGTGTTGGCCATAGCACCACCCAGCAAGCCATCTGCCTGGTGGAGCACATCTGTCCAAGAAACAACATGGAGACAGTATTGCAGCCATATTCCTCGACATAGAGAAGGTGTTTGACCATGTCTGGCATAACGGCCTACTCTACAAGCTGTCGAAGCTTAATTGCCCAAATCACCTGCTAAAAATGGTTCTCAATTATGACGGACAGGTTTTTCACTTCAGTTGATGGATAGAAACGCCAAATAACGAAAATAGAGGAGAGGGCCAAGCACAGATGCCTGTTGGACACCCGCTTCTGTTCACATACGATATCCACAGAGAGCCGGGTGTGAACACAGTGCTCTATGCTGATGATACAGCGCTATACCACAGTGGGCGCAACATCAATTGTAAACATGTAGCCTCCAACGGCACCTCAATAAAGTCAACCACTGGTGTAACTTGTGGAAATTGAAAGATAATCCGGGTAAGTGCTAGGCCATAATCTTCGCACACAAGATCATTAGACCTATCAGAAATCTCAGCCATAATGGACAGCAACTGCCATGGAAAAAAGTGATAAGATACCTGGGATTGAACATTGACAAAAACCTCACATTTAAACAGCACATCACAGAGGCTAAAAACTAGGGTTCCTCACGGCTCTACCAACTGTATCTCAAGGGTAGGGGCTTATCAACAATGGCGAAGCTCCAAATCTGGAGAATTATGATCCATAAAGAATAACTTGTAGTATCAAAGGTCTGGAGCACGGCGGCAAACACACACCTGGCCTCACTAGAAGTAGTACAAAACAAAAGGTTTCGAATAATCACCAATGCCCCCTTGTTCTCCAGCAATGAGGAAATTAGAGGCATGCTAGGTCAACCAACATTCAATCACCTCATAAAAATCAAATCAACAAAATTCTCCGAAACAGGTCACTGCTCACCTTTCCCCCTCATTAGTTCCCTGGGACCAGATACTTTCCCTAGCCGCAGAACTCCCATCACCACCATAAGTTCACATACCAGGGGAACACCCCGAAGGCATTACAGACAAAAAGACCAATCCTAACCCACAGGTACCACTTCGAAAGTTAGGGCATCAATATGATGCCGGCACTTCAGTCAACAAATGGGGAAGAAAAACTCCAGACATCTCAGGTCGGCGGGAGTTGCTTTTGCTTTCTTACTCCTCTCAATCAGGTCTCTCTTCCTCTCGTTCTCTTCATCGTCGCTTATCAGATCCTTCCATTCAGCCCACGCAAGATGCCATCGTTCATGTTACTCAGGCGATTGCTCAGTCACAGCAGGTCAGTGTTCAGCAGGTTTCCCACACCCCTGCTCCCACTGAGATCAGCGAAATGTCCGGACAAGCGCCCGTGGCGCAGCCCGGTGTCCCGCGGCCCAGTAGCGTACGGCCAGGCGCTAGCAGGAAACCTAACGGTGCCAACGACGCCGTCCTGGTTGCCCCTCCACCCGGCTCTGCTGGTCCTTCTGAGCGTCGAAAGTCGGCAAAATCATCTACGAAGTCGCGGGATGCCCCTTACTCGCATGCTTCCCGTAAGCATGCCCATGCCCCCTCGGTCACGGACTCTGAATCGGCGGAATCAAGGCACCTGGTAGGATGAAGCCATCTACCGACCGTCACGACGCTGTTCCGCCTCAGGTACGTCAGGACGCCTCTGCTAGTCTTGCGACGGCCGACACCAACCTTGTCGACATGGCTGACGCCTTTGAGCTCACTGTTCCAGTTTCAAATAGGTTTGCCGTTAACCCTGCTTAACAGGACACTCCTGATCTACCGCCATCTGCCAAGAACCCCTATGTGCCCCCTATCATTGTTCATGACACGATCATTTACTTGGATCGTATCTGGGAATTGCAGGGGTACCTGCAGGGCTCCTTTACCTGCCAATGTAAGAGGGGAAGTATCTGTCATGAATTTGAACATCTGTCTGACTATCGATACATGCTCGACTACATGAAAGCACGATCTATCCAGTATGAAGGTCGTTGTCAGACACCTAGAGCCCTCTACCCCTCCTGCTGACGTTGAGGTGGCGCTGGAGCAGCTGCATTTCACTGTCCAGTTTGTCACTGTCATGCATCAGCAGGTGCCGGACGCACAGGGCAAACTTACTGATGTGAAATGGCCGTTGTTCGTCGTCGTAGTTCACTGCACGCCGAATGTCTACGACGTGTACAAGGTCAAGTTTATCCTCCATATGAAGGTTGACGTGGAATCTTATCACAACTCTTCTGGACTCACACAATGCTTTAATTGCCAACGATTTGGTCACGGCTCCTGCAACTGCGGCCGTAGGCTGTGGTGCGTCAAGTCAGGGATCATCTTACATGTCTCTGCAATTGCAACTTTTGGGCGGATCAGTGCACTGCTTCTGACAGTCAGGCCCACCCTGCCAATTATTTCAAGTGTTCAGCCTACCAAAAGGCCCTGGCGAACTCTCGGTCTTCTACTCCTGCGGCCTCGGTGCCTTCAACACCGGCAGCTCCACCAGCTGATACTGCCAACTTTCTGTACCTACGGGCACGTCGTGCCTTTCTGCCGCCTTGTTTTTCTGATGCCTGATCGGGACCCTTGCCTCTGTGGCGTCCTGCTTCACGTCTGCTGATCACTTCCCGTTCTCCTGCTCCTGCTTGGGGGGGCTGCAGGCTCTTCACGGGAACCGACTGCACCACCCTCCAATCTTCGCTTCATCCTTTTCTCACTATCTCGCTGATCTCGCTGCCTTGGAGCAGACGACAGAGATGAGTTTATGGACGTTGAATTGCTGCAATACCATTCTACAACTCAATGCAGCTTCTGATTCTTTCAGTAAATTAATGATAGATCTTTCCGCTTTTATTTTCTACATTTCTGATGGACCATAATCTGCGTCCTCGTTTCATCTTGTCAATTGGAACCCCGACAGTGTTCTTCGCCAGAGATGTTCTCTTGAGGACTTTCTCACTGACCAGGTGATCGATGTTGACCTCATTACTGAGACGCATTTGAAGCCTCATCAGCAGTTTGGCGTTGTGAACTATTATGTTTATTGGTCTGATCATGCGAATCGGCCGAGGGGTGTTACCCTTTTCTTGGTCAAGCAGTGTCTCACGCATCGGCTTCGCTAGGTTCCACACCTCAGTCACCTGGAGGCTACAGCGGTTGATATCCAGCTGTACGGTCAGTCCTTAACTCTCGTCGTTGCTTACAACTCCTCTACCTGTGCTTTGCTCCAGCCAAATTGGACGTCCTCTTGCGCGTGGTCACTAAGGTCCATGTGGGGGAGGACTTCATCTCCAAGCACAGGACGTGGGGCTGTCACTCCACCAATGCCAATCAATGCAGGCTGTTTCAGTACCTTCAAGCCAATGCTGCTATCTGTGTCACCCCGGAATCTCCAACGCTCTTCCCCAACATGGCCCTCCACTATCCTGATATTCTTGACACTTCCTAGGCTCTAGACATCCTATGGGTTTACCGGATTACTGTGGTCTCTGAACTCGATTCCGAACACAATCCAGTGGTCCTCGAATTCTTGGATGCTCGCCCTCGGGACCAGCTCCGTCCGGCTTTTGAGATCGAAACCGACTGGGAGCGCTATCGGCGGCTCGTTGACTTACCTATCCTTGAGCTTTCACCCGTTATTCACTGCAGTCACATCGACAGTCGGCAGACCGCTTCACGAAAATTCTTGCAAAGTGCTATCGCACTTCTTTCTGAAGGGTCCTCCAGCCTCCTTGTCGAGAGGACCTTCCACCCGATGTCCAAGAACTGCTTTGCTCCAAACGTCGCTTTCGCCGCCGATGGCAACGCCTCCGGGATCCAGTTGACAAGCGAATCTGGCAATCGCTAGCATAGGAGCTATGTGTGTGTCTCCAGCAGGTTCATGATCAGGCGTGGAATCAACGCCTTCGTGAGGCGGCCGACCGTCCTGACCGAATCTGGCGTATTGTAAAGAACACTACATCTACTCCCCCTCTTTCCCAGCTCCTCCACGGCCCCCACGGTGTAGTTTATTCGTCCCAGGATAAGGCAAAGGCTCTGCTACACACTCTTGAGTGGTAGTTTCGCTTCAACGTCGTCGACGACGACGTGGCTGACACGATATCAGCGTCCACCGCCGGGTCCGCCAGCCCCTCCGCCATCGTATCCCAACCGCCATTCCCCCCAGTGGTGGCAGAATACATGCGTTGCATTCCGTCCTGTAAGGCCCCGGGACCCGACAGTATCGGACCGGGCCTTCTCCTCCACCTCTCTCCTACTGTACTTGACTACCTTGTCCATCTTTACAATAGCTTTCTCTCTTACAACTACTTCCCTTCTGTTTGGAAACTGGCTCGTGTCATTGGCCTCCCTAAGCCCCGCAAGGATTCTCTTTTCCCGCAGAACTATCGTCTCATTTCCCTCCTTAATTTCCTCGGTAAAATCCTCAAGTGCATTATCCTTTCCCACCTTCAATCCTTCCTTGACACACATACCATCCTCATTACCCAGCAGTTTGGGTTTTGGGCTGGCCATGGCACGGTTCACCAATTGATCTGCCTTCACGACGCCATCTGCATGGGACAGTTGGAACGTCAGAGCAGGGGCACAGTACTTCTCGATATCGAGAAAGCTTTTGACCCAGTGTGGCAAGAGGGCTTGCTCTTCAAGCTCGCTGATCATGTCTGCCGTCTCCACCTCACACACATTCTTCGGCGTTTTCGTACCGGACAGTCATTCTACGTCATCCAAGGCCGGAGCCGAGGTTCAGTCCAGGCCGTGGAAGCGGGAGTGCCCCAAGGGTCTATCTTCTCCCCAGTTCTATATGCCGTCTATACCAATGACATCCCGTCTCACGTCTCCCATCAACTGGCCCTTATGCGGATGACACCGCTCTCTTCACTTCTCACCACAATCTTCAGTTTATTGCTCATAATCTCACCCATCATCTAAAACTGATCACACAGTGGAATAATAAAAAGAAGATTAAGCTCAACTCCAATAAGATGCAGGCCATACTTTTCACTCATAAGCGAGTTCTGCCTGAACGTCGGGTAGAAGTCGTTGGTCGTCGCCTTCCGTGGTAGCGGACTGTTACCTACCTCGGTCTGACCTTTGATACTAGGCTCACATGGGAACCCCACATCGATGGAGTATACCCTTCCAGCCAATGGGATTCTACACCAACTCTTCCCCCTGTTGAAGGGCCCTGCCCTTTCGGTCTGCCTTAAACTGCAACTCTGTACGGTGCTGATCCTTCGGAAACTATATCTCCCCAACTGACGGTCTCACCTCCATTGGGTCTCTGCTAGTAGTTGACGTTCGGTTCTCTTAGTGTTTCGCATTCTTGTATTACAGCGATGCCATTTCGAACCTCCCATTCAACCTGAAGGCAGGCTTATAGCGATCCTTCGTTGTTTCTGTGGACATAAGTCCCGTCAAGTTGGCGGTGGCGGCTCCGGCCAGAGTTGAGTTCGAGAAGCGGACGGACGTGGTTTTTACGGCCCGCCCCTCCCCCCTTTGTGTGACTCAGCTTGGAAATTCCGACTGCCGCTCTTGTCGGTACACGCAATTATCCCTGCTTGGGGGTCGTGTACTTGATCGCCGACTTGCGCCCGGTCTCTGTCGTCACGACGGAAACTTGTGTCGCCACGTCTTCGGCGCTGCGTAAGATGCCTTGCGGCTCCAGATTAGCTGGGTCTAGGTTGTTAAATAGGGTATTGGCGAGTCAGGGCCCCCTTCGCGTGGGACCAGCCTGCAGTCACAGATGCCAAGGTAGGCTTAAAAACGCATCGCACCCAACTGTCTGATATTTCAGAAACGTCTTTTCCCCCCCACCGCGGCGCCCGCTAGGGCACGGGCGGCCAGCACGTCTCATACAGCCCAAACAGAGCACACAAAACATCACACAGACTATGCACACACACGACTGCGTAATGGGGGATGAACGGAACAAAAAGAAACGACTAATCGATGCCAACCATTGTGAGGAAGTTTGTCATCCGAAAAGGAAGACTGATGACATCCTATCCGATAATGACTCTTGCCTTGGACTCTGATCCTGGGTGCCTGATGGTTGGGAGTCCATGGCGTCCTCGTCAACTAACAGACCCACAGTTTGAAGCACAAGTTGATACAGCTAATATATTCAGTGCACTCAAAGACGATGACGCTAGAGACAGACCAACTCCCGCAAAAACCACAGAAAAACGACCGTGCGTACCGCCAATCGTTGTCTACGACACAGAAAACTAGATGACCATCCTCGCGGTTATTAAACCCAAACTAGAGGGGCCCATGAAAACGCACTCCAGAGGGGAAGGGTCACATACCAGTTTTCCCTTCCGCAGGGTTACCACAAACTCATCACTCTCCTCAGGAATGAGAAAATTCAGTACTACACTCATGAACTGACTCCTAGCAAACCACTGAAAGTGGTCATTAAAAAGCTGTTAGCTACCATGGACCCGACACTGGTGCGTCAAGCATTACTGGAGCTAAATTTCCCAGTACTGAAAGTAGCCCAGATGGCAACACTAGACGAAGGAGCAACGGAAAAGCGACTGCAGCCAAATTTCCAAGTGCACCTTGAAAACACCGCAGCTGCTACGAAAATTTATCGACTGAAGTCACTCCTACACCGTAAAGTCCTATAGCACAGAGCCGCGCACCGCGCCACATTTACCCGCCCGAGCTCGCCTGCGGCCGCCCTCTCCGTGCTGTTGCCCGCACCGCGGGTAGTCAAGCTCTGCCGCAGCGTCGAGGCCCGAGAGTCAACAGGGCCCGCAGCAACAGAGCCGGGAATGGAGCGACGCAGGCAGTTCGGCGCAAGACACTGATGTGAGCAGGGCGCAAGCGCATCGTAAATGTCGTGGGCATCTTGACAGAGCTTATTGGTTCTTAATACATTATCATTATTATGTCAGAAAAACATATCGAACAGCAAATATCCTCCCAACGTCCAAAAATTAGAAAACGTGAGGAAGAGAAGAAACAAGTTTCCTTGAAACTGGTGGAGGAGCCTACACTCGTTTGAAGAAATTAGGAGATAGCGTGGTATGGCAAAACTTTACAGAGATGGTAGATTATGAAAATAAATCAGTAGGCTATGCAGAGTGTAGTACCCGCCGTAAGTTATTAGCTTTCTGTGGTGGCAGTACAAGTACCCTGTTGTGACATCTGAATCCCTGCAACGCTTCTTTGAATACTCATGTAAACAGGAGTAGGAACCTTCCAGCGTCAGAAAAATCTGTTGTTCTGGAAAAGTGTGTAAGAATGTGTGCAAGAGATCTGCGGTCGTTCAGCACAGTTGCAGGAGAGGGATTTAAAGACATTGCACAGACGCTGTTAGAAGTTGGAGCACAGTACCCCACTGCAGCTGCAACCGACGTGCTTCCTCATCCTTCAACAGTTTCTAGTAATGTAAACAAAGTAGCACACGAATACCGTGTGGGTATGCTCCCTCATGTATTGCACGACATGGAGGATGGTGCATGTTCATGTACGACTGATATGTGGACAGATGCGTATACTAAAACCCATTATTTGACCGTTACCGCACATTTAATCTCGCGAGAGTGGCAGTGGAAAAACGCTTAAACTGTTATTAAATACTACAGAAGACTACGTCACCGTTGTGGGAAAACTAGGAGAAGAAGGAATATCGATGTTCACGACGCCGGCGGTACGTCCACGGATCATCAAGACGTTAATCAAAGGCATACCATCTACAGTGACGCATGCTGAAGTGAAGGGAGAGCTGGAAGACCTTGGATTCGTCGCTACGATCGTTGAACACTACCGAATGTCAGGCACGAATCAACCGACGGGCCACAGAGTAGTTATCTTGCCGGACACGCCACAACATCGCGGCATATTCCAGCTGACCAAACTGTACGACCTATTCATAAAGGTCGAGCGGCTAAGAAGATCGCGCGGTAACATTCAGTGTTACAGATGCCAGGGATTGAACCACGTTGCCCGATACTACACGATGCCACACATGTGTCAAATCCGGCGCAGAACACGACAGTCGCGAATGCTAGCGGTCGAAAGCAGAAGCACCGAGGTGCGGACTATGTGGCGGGGCTCACCCAGAAAATTACCGCACATGCCCCAAGCACTAGGAGGCAAGCAGACGATTCCGCGGACTACCACCTATGAAGCCACCAACGCGCCGACAACGACCGCCGCCGCCTCCAGCAGCGCCGATCGTGTACGAGAACAGCTGGCCCACGCCCGTGCAGCACCGCACGAATAGACTGACGCTGTGACGCCGGAATTGATGTCGATGCATTCGGCTGGAGGCCCTGTTTGAGAGCTTCCGCTACCGTGAGTTCCGCGCGCAAACTGTGCCGCCAGCCTATCGGCAGCAGCCGACAACTGCAACGAGACCGCCGCCGCCACCGAGAACGGAACAGCCTGACATCCACGTTCTACTCGCACAGATCGCGTCGACGCTCGCGGAGTTGAGAAGAACGCTTGCGCAACCTCCGCAAACCGTCGCCGCCACTATCGAGGCGACGATAAGCAGAGCGCTACCAGCATCAAGAGACGTATCTATGCAGCAGAATGCCTAGAGCGCCGAGATTAGACGATTTACGTATCGTGACATACAATGCAGACAATCTGACTCACCACGTGCCTGAACTGAAGCAATTTATTATTGACTACAATATCGACATTTGCCTCGTGAACGAAACATTTTTGAAGCCTGGAATCCGCTCTAATATTCCCAATTATCGATGTTATAGAACAGACAGACAAACGCACGGCGGCGGCATCGCTATTTTCATTCGCCGATTCATTCCACATCATGAAACTCATCCACCAATCACGCGCCACACAGAAACGACTGGTTCATTCTGCGTCTCGGCAACAACTGCAGTCACGCTCATCGCCGTTTATTGAAGCCCAACGCTCATCGCCGTTTATTGAAGCCCACGTCAGGCCCTTGACCTTGATGACGCAAGAACATTGTTACGAACACCTGGACGACTTTTTACAGCTGGTGACAAACTCTATACATGCAGCCTGGAATTCTCTCGTCACTAATATGAGCGGCCGCCTCCTTCTCCAAGCAACTGAAGAAGAAAATGCATACGTTTGTGGCCCTGAAGAGCCGCCATGTTATCCACCCCGTGGACGACCAGATATCATAGACATTTCCACCACAAAAGGCATCCCCCATTTCATGACTGCTGAAGTTGTACACGCCTTAAACTCGAATCATCTGCCCGTCATCTTTCACCTTCATGTTACGCCAAAACATCACCCACGACGCCTAAATCTCCGCCGCTCAAACTGGAATTCATTTCGTGAGCACGTAACCTCCATCGACGTATTACAGGACGAAGACGACATTACAGAAGAATCAATCAGTTACGACGAGACATCAAAGCCGCTCTCTTCGCTCACAGAAATCAGCAGTGGGCAGCAAAACTTCGCGCCTTTACCCGAGAGCCAAGCACTGGCATATGATAAAGTTCTTTACCAACAGCAGGACGACGATCCCGCCATTTCAGACGCAAGACAGAACTGCATACCGACCTGAGGAAAAAACGAACATGCTCACCGACACATTCGAAACATATTTCCAGCCGCAAAATGACAGGGTCGAGCCCCAACGTGTCGAAATAATCGAACAAGAGGCAGACGAACTACTACAAGAGCATGACGAGGAGGATGAAGAGGAACATCATATACCGCCCAGCAGTGCGAGAGAAGCCCAGGCAGGAGTCAGGATGTTACCACCAAATAAAGCTCCCGGCGTTGACGACATACAAGGTCGTGTACTGAAGCAACTTCCATGGACAGCGATAGTGCGTCTTGCAGCCATCTTCAACTGGATCCTGACTACAGCTACAGATCCACCTCAGTAGAAACATTCCATAGTCGTCGCAGTACCAAAACCCGGCAAACATCGACATCATCCACAGAATTACAGACCAGCTTATTACCACACGTCATCAAATTCTTTGAACGCCTTCTTCTCGCAAGATTACAAAATATCACCACCAGGAACGAAGCTTTACCACCGGAACAGTCCGGTTTCCGCAGCGGCCATAGTAGGGGAGACCGGGGCTAGTTGTTACACGGGGGCAAGTTGTTACTTGACAACAAAAATTTCCGCGCTAGTGCAGTTTACTCGTTGCTCCGCCAGATGCTACCACTAAGAGGCCCCCTCCTCCCATCCTACCTACATCAGCCGTCAGCTGGTAATAAGGCGCTAGTGACAAAAAACGTTTTTCCTGTGCTGGAGTAATTTTTTTACTCCGCGTGAATTTTTTCATAGTTCACAGGAAATTGCTGATTTCATTTTAAATTTTGCAACATATCAGCGTGCATTATTCAGGTACGTAATAGTATACGTTAAACTTCCAAACAAAAAGTTTATATTGTTGATTTCGACAATAAGGGAAAATGGTGTAGCATGGGGTCAGTTGTTACAAAGGCAAGTTGTTACGGTGTTGCAACTTGCCCCAAAGAGTTTTTGTTTCCATTAATGTAAGCAATTATGTCTATCTACAGGTATAATGCTTAATTATAAGAAGACTGACAGAGGCACTATTCCCAAGGAAACATATGCTGAAGCGGCAAATGAAGTTCTAAGTGGCTTTGCTTCACTGCGGAAAGCTGCCCAAAAGTACAAAATAAATTTTATGACGCTGCAGAGGTTTTGTAAGCGAATGGAATCAACAAAGGGAGGTAGGCAGCTTATTTTTCATTGTCAGGTACGCCAACTGTGGCGTTGTAAATTATTGGTGTTATATAACGTGCAAATACATCAATATATCTAAGCAAATTAATCTTTTCTGACACAACAGATACGCGCAGGAAAACGAGGCCCATAAAAAATCTATTACAATTTTTCTTTTCTGCTTCTTTCGGAATCGGGAGAGATGTTTGTGCCAAACGCTGGTTATAAGCGATCTCGGCAGGTTTTCTCAGACTATCAAGAAGCAGAGCTGGAAGAATACATTCAGAAAGCTGCTAAGCTCTACTATGGACTTTCTGCGAAGGAAAGTGAGCAGTCTAGCAATTCAATATGCCGTGAACAATAACGTCAAGTTTCCCGTTGGTTGTAGCGATGTAGAAATAGCCTCCACTGACTGGTTTGGAGGATTCCTCAAACAAAAGAAAACGCTTTCCATCCCCACACCAGAAGCTACCAGCCTAAGAAGAGCTACAAGTTTCAATAAGCACAATGTAGGTAGATTTTTTACAAATCTAAGTGAACTTTATGATCGATACAAATTTCATTGTCACGAAGTGTATGGGCCACAAGGTAGCGCAGAGTCTGCAAATAAGTCAGGGTGGGTGACAGGGCAAGATTTCCCTCGTTCATGATTCAGTTCATTCATCATTCCAGGGCTACAAGAGAGCGACCGGTTCTTCTCCTTTTGGACAACCATCAATCGCACCTTGATATTTCAGTGCTGGACGCAGTCAAAGAAAACGGGGTTGTCCCCCTCTCTTTTCCGCCACATACGTCTCATAAATTGCAACCTTTGGACAGAGCTGTGCTTGGCCCATTTAAAAAATACACTTCTCGAAATGGAAAAAAGAACACATTGACACCGGTGTGTCAGACCCACCATACTCGCTCCGGACACTGCGAGAGGGCTGTACAAGCAATGATCACACGCACGGCACAGCGGACACACGAGGAACCGCGGTGTTGGCCGTCGAATGGCGCTAGCTGCGCAGCATTTGTGCACCGCCGCCGTCAGTGTCAGCCAGTTTGCCGTGGCATACGGAGCTCCATCGCAGTCTTTAACACTGGTAGCATGCCGCGACAGCGTGGACGTGAACCGTATGTGCAGTTGGACTTTGAGCGAGGACGTATAGTGCGCATGCGGGAGGCCGGGTGGACGTACCGCCGAATTGCTCAACACGTGGGGCGTGAGGTCTCCACAGTACATCGATGTTGTCGCCAGTGGTCGGCGGAAGGTGCACGTGCCCGTCGACCTGGGACCGGACCGCAGCGACGCACGGATGCACGCCAAGACCGTAGGATCCTACGCAGTGCCGTAGGGGACCGCACCGCCACTTCCCAGCAAATTAGGGACACTGTTGCTCCTGGGGTATCGGCGAGGACCATTCGCAACCGTCTCCATGAAGCTGGGCTACGGTCCCGCACACCGTTAGGCCGTCTTCCGCTCACGCCCCAACATCGTGCAGCCCGCCTCCAGTGGTGTCGCGACAGGCGTGAATGGAGGGACGAATGGAGACGTGTCGTCTTCAGCGATGAGAGTCGCTTCTGCCTTGGTGCCAATGATGGTCGTATGCGTGTTTGGCGCCGTGCAGGTGAGCGCCACAATCAGGACTGCATACGACCCAGGCACACAGGGCCAACACCCGGCATCATGGTGTGGGGAGCGATCTCCTACGCTGGCCGTACACCTGTAGTGATCGTCGAGGGGACACTGAATAGTGCACGGTACATCCAAACCGTCATCGAGCCCATCGTTCTACCATTCCTAGACCGGCAAGGGAACTTTCTGTTCCAACAGGACAATGCACGTCCGCATGTATCCCGTGCCACCCAACGTGCTCGAAAAGGTGTAAGTTAACTACCCTGGCCAGCAAGATCTCCGGATCTATCCCCCATTGAGCATGTTTGGAACTGGATGAAGCGTCATCTCACGCGGTCTGCACGTCCAGCACGAACGCTGGTCCAACTGAGGCGCCAGGTGGAAATGGCATGGCAAGCCGTTCCACAGGACTACATCCAGCATCTCTAAGATCGTCTCCATGGGAGAATAGCAGCCTGCATTGCTGCGAAAGGTGGATATACACTGTACTAGTGCCGACATTGTGCATGCTCTGTTGCCTGTGTCTATGCGCCTGTGGTTCTGTCAGTGTGATCATGTGATGTATCTGACCCCAGGAATATGTCAATGAAGTTTCCCCTTCCTGGGACAATGAATTCACGGTGTTCTTATTTCAATTTCCAGGAGTTTATATTAACTCTGCATCAGATGCGTGGATGAAAAGCAATACTGGAAACACTATGACAATATACGACATTCCATTTACAGTTAAACAATCTTTGCTTAGCGCTGCTACGCCAACGAACATCAAGGCTGGATTTCAAGTGTCTGGAATACGGGCATTTAACAGAGACATTTTTAGAGACGATGAATTTTTGCCCTCTGCCGTGACGGACGGCCCATACACGGAATGTCTGCTTTGTGTCTCTTACGACCTCAGTAGGGGATGGCGTTTCCAGCACATCAAAAATCGTGGAATCAAGTCCGACGCCTTGTACTTCAACAGTTGGTTCTGCAAACTCCATATACACACGTGTGCCACCTGAAAAACTGAGACCTTTCCCGAAAGCTCCTGCCCGCAAGAAAACAGTACGAAGGAATAAACGAGTGAGTGCTATCCCAACTGATTCACCAGTAAAAGCAGTATTGGCAGTTGAGGCAAATAGACAAAAGAAACCTGCAAGACAATGACTGGTGTTGGCGCCGAAAAATAAAAACAAGAAAGCAAAAACGGGGAAACGAACATATGAGATTGTAGAATCATCTGATGAGGAAGACGACTGCGTGTGTATTGAGTGTATGGAAACATACTCTCTGTCAAGACCACCAACCACATGGCTACAGTGCACAAAAAGTAAAAGGTGGGCACATGATAGGTGTGCTAAGCATGACAGTTTCTTTATTTGTAAAAACTGTAGCTCTGATAATGAACTTGACATACGGTCATCATTAATCTGATGAAGAAATATCAATATTAGTACTGTTTTTCACGTTTTATGGTTTGTTACCACCTATTGCATTAAAACTAATGATTAAATAAATTTGTGTTATGGAACCAAAAATATATTTTTTCTTAATTATTATATAACTGCTAACCCCATATAATGTAACAAGATGCCCCACAGTGGGGTAGGTTGTTACATCATACAAGTTAGCAAAAAAAGTTGATATAGAGCTCAACAATCTGAGCTTAAATTTATGACAAAAATTTCATTGTGAAAACTAAATAATATGCTAACTTTTGGCATCTGTCCATTCGACGTACGTGTTTTGTGTCGAGGTATACGAGATTCCAAAAGAAATTGTAACAACTAGCCCCGGTCTCCCCTACGGCAGCAAGTGGCGGCCAGCACTCTAACGGCACTCGCGTCCGACCACTTGCCAGTCATCGTCACGCTCAACGCTGACGTCACACCGTTGCAACGGAGAGGACTCGACCTAAGAGGCATAAACTGGGAAGAGAACCGAGCGAACGTCACGGAAGCCATCACGACACTCCCCGACGTCGACGTCTAAGGCGCCGACGCCGCACTACAGCACCTGTCACAAGCCATCGCAGATGCAGCCACGGCCTTACCCCCTAGCAGAGGTGTACTTCCTCCGCTAGTCGCCTCGCGGGTGGTAACAGGTTGTTTGCGAACCAGACGCCAAGGGTAATGCACAGGCTGATGCTTTCACTGCAAATTTTATTCCAATGGATGAACCAATTGACGAAGAGCACGTCCGCCTCGTCGCAGACCGCCTACCCTCCTTCCTACGTGAACGCGCAGAGGACGACGAGATCCAGCCCGCCTCGCGGGAAGAAGTGCAACTCCAGCTTCGCCATCTTCAGCACAAGAAAGCAGGAAAGGACGTTTCACGTCCGTGCAGCAGTGGAATTTCCACGGAGCGCCGAATACTTGTGTGTGTACCTCAAGGCTCTACATCGGCCCGACTCTTTACTCCCTCTACACAGCCGACCTGCCACGCACGAACCGCGTCCAGACGGCACTTCACGCGGACGACACGGCGATCTACAGCAGCAGCTGGGGCGTCGACGCCCTGCAGCAGCGTCTACAGGCGGCCACAGACGAACTCACAGAGCGGGTAAGAAAGTGGCGCCTCGCCTATAACGGAGAAAAGAGTCAGGCGATAATCATCACCAATCGCTCCATCCGCCAAGACGCGCCAACAGTCTCGGTGTGTGGTGTGCCGGTACCTTGGAACCACACCGCCAAATACTTAGTCGTCACATTAGACCGGCGTCTCACATGGCAGCAACATGCAGAAGCAATCAGAGGAAAGGCACTGGGCAGATTGAGGCTGCTCTGCCCAATGCTCAACCCCGCGACAACGCTACCCGAAGAAGTCGGACTCACTCTGTATAAGGACGCCATACGACCGCTGCTGGAGTACGCCGCGGTCGTCTGGGGCAACACGGCCGACACCAAACTAAAACGCCTGCAAACAATTCAAAACAGGTCGTTACGTCTTACACTGCATCTACCTAAGGATTTCCCTACCGAGGAGCTCCGCCACCTCGCTGGTATCGAGCCGCTGCGGCAAAAGGTTCAGAGAAGCACCGACAACATTTTATGAAAAAGCCGAGAGGTCAGAAAACCAACTTGTTAGAGGACTCTGCAACCGGGCACACTGGCGAGCGTCACTTCGCTGGCCTGGCTTGCTGCGTCAATAATCACGCAGCAAACCATAACACGAAGTCCACAGTGCGGGACAGCGTAGGAAGTCATAAGCTTAAACCATAAAGAATTCTCCACTTATTGTAGGAAAAATAGCAGGAGGCTATTGTAACCTACAGCCACATCGCGTGGAACAGACACACCTGTTCCACACTTGCACACACGACGACGACGACGGACACGCTCAGCATACGCTGACCAGCAGCCGGTCTGAACACACGCGTGTTATGCTACTGTAGTTCCACTGACTGCGCTGACTGTGAAGCCTTAGGCACCTGGCTTGCGTAGAACACTGCGGGGGCATTTGGTGTATTCCAGTGTAGCCCCGAGTGAGAAGTGTCCCGGTTGTGTTCTTTTTAACAGCAAATAGGCCTTGTAGGACCAGTGGGTTCATTCAGAGTTGTGTAGGGCGGCACCCTGAGCTTTCCAGCGCCAGCGGGAGCCTTTGAGCAAATTGTCGTTGTGTTCGGCGAATTGGAGCAGTGCCTTGATCTTTGCAGTTACCAATGCCGCAACGCGAACCGCGTATTCTTGTTGCCGCGGGCCGCTTTACCGTCCAGTTCGAACGCCTCAGCTGCCGCCGGGTATCTCCCTGCTCCCCCGAGAAGTAGGGTAATTTCGTTTCAGGGCCTGGAAGACGACCAGATCCGCCAGGAACTGCTCGCCGGCCAGTATACCCGCGCACATCAGGCGTTAGGGCTCAGTGTTGGCCGGATACGTATTTTTTTTCTTTTTTTTTTTTGGTCATCAGTCTACTGACTGGTTTGATGCAGCCCGCCATGAATTCCTTTCCTCCTTTCCTGTGCTAACCTCTTCATCTCAGAGTAGCACTTGCAACCTACGTCCTCAATTATTTGCGTGACGTATTCCAATCTCTGCCTTCCTCTACAGTTTTTGCCCTCTACAGCTCCCTCTAGTACCATGGAAGTCATTCCCTCATGTCTTCGCAGATGTCCTATCATCCTGTCCCTTCTCCTTATCAGTGTTTTCCACATATTCCTTTCCTCTCCGATTCTGCGTAGAACCTCCTCATTCCTTACCTTATCAGTCCACCTAATTTTCAACATTCGTCTATAGCACCACATCTCAAAAGCTTCGATTTTCTTCTGTTCCGGTTTTCCCACAGTCCATGTTTCACTACCATACAATGCTGTACTCCAGACGTACATACTCAGAAATTTCTTCCTCAAATTAAGGCCGGTAATTGATATTAGTAGACTTCTCTTGGCCAGAAATGCCTTTTTTGCCATAGCGAGTCTGCTTTTGATGTCCTCCTTGCTCCGTCCGTCATTGGTTATTTTACTGCCTAGGTAGCAGAATTCCTTAACTTCATTGACTTCGTGACCATCAATCCTGATGTTAAGTTTCTCGCTGTTCTCATTTCTACCACTTCTCATTACCTTCGTCTTTCTCCGATTTACTCTCAAACCATACTGTGTACTCATTACACTGTTCATTCCGTTCATCAGATCATTTAATTCTTCATCACTTTCATTCAGGATAGCAATGTCATCAGCGAATCGTATCATTGATATCCTTTCACCTTGTATTTTAATTCCACTCCTGAACCTTTCTTTTATTTCCATCATTGCTTCCTCGATGTACAGATTGAAGAGTAGGAGCGAAAGGCTACAGCCTTGTCTTACTCCGTTCTTAATATGAGCACTTCGTTCTTGATCGTCCACTCTTATTATTCTCTCTTGGTTGTTGTACATACTGTATATGACCCGTCTCTCCCTATAGCTTACCCCTACTTTTTTTCAGAATCTTGAACAGCTTGCACCATTTTATATTGTCGAACGCTTTTTCCAGGTCGACAAATCCTATGAACGTGTCTTGATTTTTCTTTAGCCTTGCTTCCATTATTAGCCGTAACGTCAGAATTGCCTCTCTCGTGCCTTTACTTTTCCTAAAGCCAAACTGGCCGTCACCTAGCGCATTCTCAAGTTTCTTTTCCATTCTTCTGTATATTATTCTTGTAAGCAGCTTCGATACATGAGCTGTTAAGCTGATTGTGCGATAATTCTCGCGCTTGTCAGCTCTTGCCGTCTTCGGAAATGTGTGGATGATGCTTTTCCGAAAGTCAGATGGTATGTGGCCAGACTCATATATTCTACACACCAACGTGAATAGTCGTTTTGTTGCCACTTCCCCTAATGATTTTAGAAATTCTGATGGAATGTTATCTATCCCTTCTGCCTTATTTGACCGGAAGTCCTCCAAAGCTCTTTTAAATTCCGATTCTAATACTTGATCCCCTATCTCTTCTAAATCGACTCCTGTTCCTTCTTCTATCACATCAGGCAAATCTTCACCCTCATAGAGGCTTTCAATGTATTCTTTCCACCTATCTGCTCTCTCCTCTGCATTTAACAGTGGAATTCCCGTTGCTCTCTTAATGTTACCACCGTTGCTTTTAATGTCACCAAAAGTTGTTTTGACTTTCCTGTATGCTGAGCCTGTCCTTCCGACAGTCATATCTTTTTCGATGTCTTCACATTTTTCCTGGAGCCATTTCGTCTTAGCTTCCCTGCACTTCCTATTTATTTCATTCCTCAGCGACTTGTTCCGGAAAATTCAGGAATACAGAAATACATGTTCGTACTTCCTCCTTTCATCAATCAACTGAAGTATTTCTAGCGTTACCCAAGGTTTCTTCGCAGCTACCTGCTTTGTACCTATGTTTTCCGCCCCAACTTCTGTGATGGCCCTTTTTAGAGACGTCCATTCTTCTTCAACTGTGTTGCCTGCTGCGCTATTCCTTATTGCTGTATCTATAGCGTTAGAGAACTTCAAACGTATCTCGTCATTCCTTAGAACTTCCGTATCCCACTTCTTAGCATATTGATTCTTCCTGATTAATGTCTTGAACTTCAGCCTACTCTTCATCACTGCTATATTGTGATCTGAGTCTGTATCTGCTCCTGGGTACGCCTTACAATCCAGTATCTGATTTCGCAATCTCTGTCTGACCATGATGTAATCCAATTGAAATCTTCCCGTATCTCCCGGCCTTTTCCAAGTATACCTCCTCCTCTTGTGATTCTTGAACACGGTATTCGCTATTACTAGCTGAAACTTGTTACAGAACTCAATTAGTCTTTCTCCTCTTTCATTCCTTGTACCAAGCTCATATTCTCCTGTAACCTTTTCTTCTACTCCTTCCCCTACAACTGCATTCCAGTCGCCCACGACTATTAGATTTTTGTCCCCGTTTACATACTGCATTACCCTTTCAATATCCTTATACACTTTCTCTATCTGTTCATCTTCAGCTTGCGACGTCGGCATGTATACCTGAACTATCGTTGTCGGTGTTGGTCTGCTGTCGCTTCTGATTAGAACAACCCGGTCACTGAACTGTTCACAGTAACACACCCTCTGTCCTACCTTCCTATTCATAACGAATCCTACACCTGTTATACCATTTTCTACTGCTGCTGATATTACCAGATACTCATCTGACCAGAAATCCTTGTTTTCCTTCCACTTCACTTCACTTCACGGACCCCTACTATATCTAGATTGAGCCTTTGCATTTCCCTTTTCAGATTTTCTAGTTTCCCTACCACGTTCAAGCTTCTGACATTCCACGCCACGACTAGTAGAACATTATCCTTTCGTTGATTATTCAATCTTTTTCTCATGGTAACCTCCCCCTTGGCAGTCCCCTCCCGGAGATCCGAATGGGGGACTATTCCGGATGCTTTGCCAATGGAGAGATCATCATGACACTTCTTCAACTACAGGCCACATGTCCTGTGGATACCCGTTACGTGTCTTTAATGCAGTGGTTTCCATTGTCTTCTGCATCCTCATTTCGTTGATCATTGCTAATTCTCCCGGCTTTAGGGGAAATTTCCCACCCCTAGGACAAGAGAGTGCCCTGAACCTCTATCCGCTCCTCCGCCCTCTTTGACAAGGCCGTTGGCAAAATGAGGCTGACTTCTTATGCCGGAAGTCTTCGGCCGCCAATGCTGATTATTTATCAAAATTTAGGCAGTGGCTGGGATCGAACCCGGGACCGAAGACGTTTTGATTATGAATACGTATAACGGTGCCAACAAAGACCGCACTCAGCAATCCTTTGGCAGCCCTTGACTTTGCCACCCCCACCCCGCGCGCTGAGATCGAGGACTCGGTGGAGATCGACGTCGCGAGAGCAGGGACGAGTTTTACAGTAGAAAGGAGGGACCACAAGCGACTGGGCTCTATACTTAATAACCCGTTAAGACAGAATGTCCTCCCACCCTTCGACCCTGAAGAGGAGAGCAAGCTGATGCAGAGGGTTATGAGAACCGAAAAACGTAGGGAGAGGAGGAGACTAGAACAGCGGAGGAAACATGCCGCCATGCTGCAGGCGGTGCGCTGGAGGCCACGCGTCCAGGGAGTGCCGAATGACGCCCCAGGACGAGCCAAAATGCGCCAACTGCAGCGGCGCCCACACGGCCAGTTACCAAGGCCCACCTGCACACAAGACAGCCAAGGCCCGACAAACTGGGCAGATCACAAACACTAGAAACACAAACCAAGCACAAACACGGAACAACACTAATAAACCAACCAACACCACTCAAAAAATGGAAACAAAAAACACAAAAATAAAAACACGAAACAGAAAGACGACAACGCAAACACGAAACAGAAAGACGACAACGCAAACACGAAACAGAAAGACGACAACGCAAACACGAAACAAAAAGACGACAACGCAAACACGAAACAAAAAGACGACAACGCAAACACGAAACAAAAAGACGACAACGCAAACACGAAACAAAAAGACGACAACGCAAACACGAAACAAAAAGACGACAACGCAAACACGAAACAAAAAGACGACAACGCAAACACGAAACAAAAAGACGACAACGCAAACTCGAAACAAAAAGACGACAACGCAAACTCGAAACAAAAAGACGACAACGCAAACTCGAAACAAAAAGACGACAACGCAAACTCGAAACAAAAAGACGACAACGCAAACTCGAAACAAAAAGACGACAACGCAAACACGAAACAAAAAGACGACAACGCAAACACGAAACAAAAAGAGGACAACGCAAACACGAAACAAAAAGACGACAACGCAAACACGAAACAAAAAGACGACAACGCAAACACGAAACAAAAAGACGACAACGCAAACACTCAGCTCAAGCACAGGACCACAGGACGATACACGCTCTAACGCAAGAGTATCACCTACACAGACCCCCACCACAGAAACTACAAACTCGGCAACAACGCAAACAAGCAGCACACAAAACACACCCATACACCACTTCTCCCAAGCCCTGATGGAGGTCATCAAGCTCATGGACAAGCTGATGCAGACTATGACTAACAAATTCCACAAGCTCTCCGCCGAAATTTCATCGCCAGTTAGGCCCTCGCACTCCACTGCGACGACAAGTGCTACAACGCCTCAACAGCAATTCAGGTTTTTGAAATATGCACGTTTAACGCCATGAGCCTCTTCCCCCAGGTTCTAGAATTTAGTCAATTCCTGGCGGAAGAAGAAATAGACATATGTATGGTGCAGGAGACCAACCTGAAACCGGAAATCAGAGTTTCTGCACCAAACTACCTCTGCTACAGACGAGACCGACCAACTGCAGGGGGCGGGGAAGCGATCTATGTGAGTAGCACTAGAGGTACAGGCATCCACAGACTCTGTGACTGTGGTGTCAGCATATCGACAACCCAAAAACCACAGGTTAGCTGAAGACGATATCGTCAAATATGGACAAATTGGAGGCAAGCTGATACTTGGAGAAGACCTTAGCTCCAAGCAGGCTGACAATTAAAAAGCATCCGCGCATCCAGCACATGCACGTGTGGGCCCCCGAGGAGCCCACACACTTTCCCAGAAACGGAAACAACCCGGAGGCGCAGGATCACGAACATGAAAGAATGGTCCGCAGACAAGTAACCGCATTTGTGGCGGCGGATGACGACGTCAATGACGCTCCACCTGCCTGTTCAACGGAGGAGGTAGCGAAAGCCGTCATATCGCTGCCAAAAAAGAAAGCCCCAGGTCACAGTCTCCGTGCCAATGAACTGCATAAGCACCTGCACCAGCTACCGATAGAAAAACTGACAGAAACGTTCCACGAAATCACGCGGTCACAAAAATTTCCGAAACAGTGGAAATACGCGGAAGTGGTCGCGATCGCTAAGCCTGAAAAAGATCCTATCTTTCCCCAGCACCGTCGTCCCATAAGCTTACTCCCAACACTCAGCACTCCAACAACTCAAGCGAGTGGGCGAAGCCGCCACAGAAGCCTTCAACCGGAAAGGCTACTGTGGACTAGTGCTGCTAGACGTACCCAAGGCTTTCGGCAGTTTGTGGGACACCGGACTACTGTAAAACTGTACACGTTAGGTTTCCCTGGCCATATCGCTAAGCTCCTGAAGAGCTACCTAGCCAACAGCACATTTTGCGTCAAAGTGGACACTGCGAGGTCCTCAAAGCGCACCATCAGGGCTGGGGTACCACAGGGCTCGGTACTGTACAACCTGTACACGGCCGACACACCGTCTGCCGCACAGACCCAGACAGCCCAATACGCCGATGGCACGGCGTTCTTCACCGTTAGCACAAATAGGAGGATGGTTACTGCGAGACTACAAAATTTACTACACTAGACGGAAGCCTGGGCCAGGAAACGGCGGATAACAATAAATGGGGAGAAAACGCAAGCGTCAATGCTCACCCAAAGGAGAGGCAAACGTTTCGTAGGCGGTGGACAGGATTGCATCAGACAAGTACGACTACACAGACGTGACATCCCATGGAGGGCTACGGCCAAATAGCTGGGTGTCACCCTTGACAAAAGACTGACATGGCGCGCACATATCGACGATATCAGAAGGAAGACCAGCGCCAGACTCCACGACATTTACCCCCTTCTACACATCCAAAGCAGCTTGGCGGCGACTACAGGAGTGAGGCTGTACTGTACGCTTGTCCGCCCTATCATCGAGTATGACTGCCCAGTCTGGGGCTATGTAGCCAAAACGCACTTGCAGAGGCTGCAGAGAATCCAAAATCGGGCACTCAGACGGGAAATTCACGTTAGGACGCGCATCCCCACTGCCGACACCCACGAGGCAACGGAAGTGAAGATGTTAAAAGAAAGATTCAGAGAACTCGCGGCAGCATTTTACCAAACCGCAAGTCACTCTGACAACCAACTAATAAACAACCTAGGGAACTACCCCACTGAAAATCTAAAATACAGGAGGCCAAAGTGCATCTTAAATTAAAAACACAATCAAACACAAACACACAATAGTGGTTCATGAAAATCTGCATAAAAAGTAAGGTCAAAACAAAAAGTAAGGTCCATGCCACAAGCAAAAATTTAACATATAAGTTTTGAGGGAATGTCAAAGGACAACAAACCACCAAAAGTCTGCTCAATGTCCGGTACGTCAA
The DNA here is from genome assembly GCF_023897955.1 of Schistocerca gregaria. Lineage (NCBI taxonomy): Eukaryota > Metazoa > Arthropoda > Insecta > Orthoptera > Acrididae > Schistocerca > Schistocerca gregaria. The sequence goes on along the minus strand of NC_064927.1, from coordinate 104,965,512 downwards.
ATAAGTTACATGTGCCAAATAAGGCCCGGTTCCTAATAAAGTTCACTCTCATTTTCTAGCACAGAAAGTTTGAAAACAGCGCGAAATGTCTTCGGTAGTGACAGCTTGTGACATCTAGTGGCCAAGGCAACAACTATTTCCGCGCCCGTTCTCGTGCTGGCCATTTTACTTTCAGTTGTGCTACGGCGTTCAGCAAAGGAGGGCTGCTGCTTATTTGCACGGTACGTTTCATCTAATGCAATCGTTTCGGCTATGAAGCATTTGTACTAGTAAATATGTATTTATGAACAGAAAATTGTGCTCTATTAAGATAGTTGCATTATCTTCCTAACAGTAAGTTTCTTTTTAAACAATTAACGCACACGCGTTTTAAACTGGTTCTTCCCAATAAGGCCCATCCGTGGCGCTCCAAACAATGCCAGGGCGGGCCTTATTAGGCACCCTGTTGTATGGATCTGTGCATAACTGCAATTCATATTTGTATTTACTATCTGTAAATTAAATTTAAAATAATTTATACATTTTTACCGAGCTATTAGTTGGTCGTTGCAACAAATGTCAAAAGAAAACATTTTAAATTCGTTCTTGGTAATCTTTGTGACAGGGCGATGTGCGTTTACATCAATAACGTTTAGTAGCTATAATTGACGTACGGTTCTTTATGTATATTTTTAATCACAGTTTTACAAACCTAATTCACGAACATCAGGCTTACTGGTAATGTTTGTTTTTAGATGGAGCCACAGAGAAAAGGAGCAACACGGGATGCAGATAATCTAAAACGAGCTGTAGAAGCTGTTGCTGAAGGGATGCCGGTCAGAGCCGCTTCGAAAACATACGGGATTCCTCGACGTACGTTACGCAACCATATACTTTCTGGACTAACAACCAAACGTTTGGGACGAAAAACTTGTTTGGACGAAACTCAGGAAAGAGAACTTTGCCAAAGAATTTTTTCGACCCGCTGAAGTTGGGTATCCGATTACAACAAATGTGCTCAGAAAATGTGTATAAGTATATTGTGAAAAGAATAGTGTGCAGAATCCTTTTAATGAGACGAAGAGATTGGCTGGACGCAAGTGGCTCAAGCTCTTCCTAAAAAGACACCCAGGCATTGCAAGAAGGGAGGCAGAACACTTGAATCCAGGAAGAGCTGCAAAGCTGAACAAGATTATTGTAAATGATCATTTTCAGATACTGAAAACGGTCTTGTCCGAATTGGAGGTATTTGACAAACCCCACCTTCTCTACAACATGGACGAAAATGGATGTCGCCTCGCACTCCACAAGTCTCCTGATGTTTTAGCCAAGAAAGGTGTGAAATGCTTGCACTTTGTTGCCTCAGAACATTGGGAAAATGTTACCATTGTCTCATGTGGAAATGCAATTGGACAGGTTATTCCTCCTACGATACTTTTCAAAGGAAAGCGACGCAAGCCAGAATGGGGAGACTATTTGCCACTTGGGGCTGCAGTAGAAATGACAGATAAGGGCTCAATGAATACTGCGACATTCATCAAATGGATACATCATTTTGCCAAATACAAGCCTGCAAAAGATGTTATTTTGACATTTGATGCAGCATCGTCACATTTGGACCCGAAAATTTGCGACGTTGCTGAAGAGCACTATATCAGACTTTACTGCTTGCCCACCAACACAACACATGAGCTGCAACCCATGGATAAATCAGTATTCAAGCTGTTTGAGTCTTACTGGGATGACGAAGTTCAGCTGTACTGGTCTACACGTGAAAGGGAAGAAAACAGATCAATTAATAGACGTGTGTTTGGAAAAATCTTCAGCAAGGTGTGGCCAAAAGCAGCATCCCCAGTAAATGTCATGGCTGGGTTTCGTGCAACAGGGATTTATCCTTTTGACCCAGAAGCTATTCCAGACACTGCATTTGCTCCATCTCGTCCATCAGAGCGTCCTGACCTAGAAGAGGACATGACAATTGCCCCTGAAACAGGGAAACTGCCAGAGACTCAATCCTTCCCAAAGCCTTTCCGCAAAAAGGGGCGCCAGTCTATTGATTACAGTTCATCAGAAAGCGAGGCATATTCAGTAAAGGATAGTTCAAGTGACTTCAGTCTCGAAGATAGTGACGCACATGAAGTCAAGAGTGTTCTTTCAAGGAAATTTTGCAAACCACAAAGCTGAAGAAGAAAAACCAAACACCACGGAAGAAGGCATTAAATTACAAGGTGCGAGTCGTATCAAATGCACTACTCACGAAGACTCAAAAGAAAAATGGTACCAACGAAAGCACTGGGTCTAAGGCAGATTTACGTCGCCAAAACATTTCACCCTCAGTAATGAATATTCAGAAGAAAAAAGGCAAAAGTAAAGACTCCAGTGAAGCGAGCAGTAGTTCTGCCTCTAAGAATGTGTTGCAAGAGGTTGGCTGGTTTTGTCACGTATGCTGTGAAGACAGGCTATTCGACATGAGACTGCAGAAAATGTATGAAATATGTGCATGAAGATTATGTAGGGTTGACAGGAAAAGACAAAGTGCTATTTTCCGCTGCACCACCTGTAAAAAATGATTTAAATGAGCCAAACCAGTTTCACAAATCATTATTCATATGTTCAATGAAAATGTAATGATTAGAATTATTGTTCCTGTTACGATAAGGAAAATTACTGCTGTCAGAACAATTTTGATTGCTGATTGAATGTTAAAAATCTGAAGAGCTAATAAGCAGTAAGAACCTACTGTTCTGTATGAAGCGTTTGTAAAAACAAGTAATTATAAAGCTCTATGTATCATCTCATTCCACTTATTTCTAAAATAAACTTACAACTCTTGCAGTGTATTCAAACAGTTTTCCTGCCATTTACATGCACTAGAATGTGAATATGAATAGGTTGTGCCAACAGGCCACATTACGAACAAGGTCTCCTAACAAGGACCACTTGCAAGGGTTGAACATTATCTTTAAAATGATTATATTATTTAAATAAACTTTCAATGTTCATTTATTTTCGAACACAATATAGTTGTAGGATGATGCACTTACGATCTCGGAACCTTACCACTTACACATACTGAATACGAAAATCCTAAACGTTAGGTGGGCCTTATTTGCTACACGTACATTATGCGTTGTGTGTGTGGGAGACGCTTAATTTGTAGGTATCGCCTAAAGATGACGGCAAGAAGCGCTGTCGAAATATCGTGATTTGGAAACGACTGCACCCGGCTGGGGACCCAAGAACAGTACGAACAGTCTCCCTCCACTTCAGCCCAGCTGGTATGAGCAAACGTTACAACCTGCGAAGATCCCCCCACTCTACCTCCCTGCGACAGTCACCCACCCCATATGCCTCACTCACGAACGGGACCTCACCTCACCCCCTATAGTTCCCTCGCAACGGAAGACCGGAAACAGTACCTGCATTTACGGTTTGAGGCCCGCGTGGTGTTGCTGTTTTCTTTATTTGCAGTAGTTGATTTTGTTAGTGCGGAGTTCACGTGCTATTTTGGTTTTCTGCGTCGCTTGTTTTTAAATCATTGTGAATGCGCAGTGCGCGTGGTATTTTTTTGTGCGTCTTTTTTTACTGATTGTGATTACAGTGTAGCGTTTGTGTTACGAAAATGAGTGCTTTTAAAATGCGAAAAGTGTGGGCAAGAGTATAATTACAGAAAGAGTCTCAGTCAGCATGTTTGCAAAAACCATCAACAGGAGCTGCCTGTTGCCACTAAAGCTACTGTAGCTTCTTACCAGTGCTACGTGTGTGACAAAAATTTCTCTCTTAAAAATAATTTGTACGGCCTCCAACGAAATATTCATGGTTTGCAGGAAGGGGGGTTGTTCTCCAAGTGTACATCGTGTCCATTTGAAAGTAGTTCCAAACGAGGTTGGGTAGATCATTTAAAAACTGCTCATCAAATTCAAGTTAATTCCGAAGATCTGCAGTTCTCAAATAAAGATGAGTTTTTACAGTGGAAAGAAGACACTACACGCACGACACACCGATGTATGTCTCGTCACAGAAACGTGGCTTAAACCTGTCATCCGAGTCGCCGTAGTAAACTACGAATGCAACAGGGACGACAGGCCAACACATAGAGGCGGTACAGCCGTGTACGTGCGGAGGACTCTTCGGCACCATCGCGCCGAAGCACCTGATCTCGCAACAGCGGAAGCGACTGCCGTATGAGTGGAGACGGCACACGGCACCATCACATTCGTCGCTGTGTACAGTCCGCCTAGAAGAGCACTACTACCAGGCAACTTCAACTAGTTGTTGTGTCTCCCCGGCAAAATCATACTTGGGGGAGGCTTCAACACAAAACACGCGATATGGAATAGCAGGACGACCAAGGCAAGGAGACGTCGACTAGTCCACGTCGCAAAACGACACGAAGAAGTAAGTTGTCACTGGCCCTCATGACCCTACAATCTATCCACGAAGCCGGGGCCACCCGGATATCCCGGACATCATGATCATGAAGGGCGCCCCCTGCACGTCACGGCCGGCACGCGGCCAAACATGTCCTCCGACCATGTACCGGTCATATTTGACCTCGACGCCGGCGCTCTCCCAAGACAGCGGAGAGGTCCCGACATACGCAATATCAGCTGGGACGAGTTCCGCAACGCCGTCGCCGAACCCCTTGAGGCCACACCGGACGCGGCGGAACACGGAGCAGACGCAGCGCTTCAGCACATCAGACAGTCGATAGTTGACGCCGCGTCCGCTGCCACGCCGGTCAGAGACGATGACAACATCGACTGCCGGCCACACCCTCTGCCACGGCACATCCGACAGATTATCGTGCAGAAGAACCGCCGACAGGGTGAGAAGCAAAGGACAAGGAATCCAGCCACAAAACGAGAGCTCATAACAAATGGAATGCTGAAGCAGCTACCTGACATGGCAGGCGACGTCCTCGCGCCCATCTTCAATCAGGTGCTGCTCAGCAAGCAGTTCCCAGCATGCTGAAGTAGTAGCCCTCCCCAAGCCAGGGAAGGACATCAGAAGGGCGAAGAACTACAGACCAATCTGCCTGCTTCCGGCACTGTCGAAGGTTTTTGAACGCCTGTATCTGGTCCGCCTACGGGCGCACATCAAGGCAGAACAACTCCTGCAAAACGAACAGTTTGGCTTCAGGAGTCAACACGCCACGACGCACCAGCTGCTGCGCCTAACAGAGGAGGCGTTCGGTGCCATCGATCGAAGCGAGTATATCGGCGCTCTCCTGCTCGACGCGTCGCGTGCTTCCGACTCCGTGTGGCACCGGGGTCTCCTGTTGCAACTACTTGACCTGGGAGTCCCGGTGTCGCACGTGAAGCTCTTACAGAGCTACCTCGAGGGAAGAACGTTCCACGTCAGAGCGGCCAATTTTTTTTTTCCAAATTTTGCAACCTACGTAACCCACTTTCTGACACTTTTGAGTGGGTGTTTTAAGACTAACTATCTCTGGTATTAGCGCTACAGAAGTGGTTTATACATGCATGGAAACAATCTGTTTATTCTGCTACTTTGCAAACTATATATGAAAAGTCGGCCTCTTAGCCCCTCTGGTTTTTTGCCAGAGAGTTGCCCGTCCCTAGCCACGTGGAGGCGGGCCGCTACTACTAGAAAAAACCACTCCATTGTGCTACTCTTTTATTCCCCCCACCACCATGCTGAGCTAACTACAACTACTAGCTACTAAAACTCATGACTTAAAAACGTAGTATTTACATATTTACAATTGCGCATTAGATCTGAAGCGCATTACCCTCTCCCAAGGTAGGCTCGCTGGGCCTCCTTTGAGATTTTATTCACTAAGTTTGCGAAATTTCTAAATAATTCGCCATTCGTTAGTATAACATTTATGTCTCTTGTCTGGAGAAGCTGTCTCTCAACTGAGACAGCCTGTTCATATATTGGAAACTCAAACACTGTGTGTGGGCACCACAATCACATTCTGGTGTTGGCCTTTTACCTATTTTATGCAGGTACGTGGGGTAGGGGCCGTGGCCTGTGAGGAAGTGGACTAGGCCCTGTGAGGGCTTCATTATCTTGTTCCTTAGTCTTTCCCTTACTGTGGGTAGAAACCCATGGACTCTACGGCCTGTACTGGACCCATCCCATTCGTCCTGCCAAATGACGAGCATTTTATCTCGGATGGATTTAACGCTAGCCAGAGGAGTGCCCATTATATTTTCCACCATGTCAATATTTTGTTTGCGCAGCCAGTAGGAGGCTGCGTGCTGTCTTATTAACAGGTCTAGTGGACATAGACCCATAATTACCAACAGCGCATCTGTTGGACTTGTGTTGAATGCACCAATGCATCTCAACAGAACATTCCTCTGTATTCGCCTGACAGCAGCCGCAGGCTTCACCAGAGCTAGCCTGTGGCCCCACACACTGGACGCGTGCCCTACTACAGGTGCCAATATACTGTTATGGTAAATGTTTATTGCCTTTGACGGCACATGAAACCTTCTTTGTCCTATCGATATTATCTTGTTGAACAGGGCTAAGGACTTTGTCGCTATTTGTTCAATATGCGGAATGAAGCTCCAATTCTCATCTAGATATACCCCTAGGTAACGGGCATATCTCTGTCGCGACACCGCCTGGCCATTAATTCTGACTGTTGGGTCCCTATTTAACTTGCCTTTTAAGAGCATATATAGCGATTTTTGTGGTGCAATAGACATTTTAGTCTTCTCACACCAATCAGCTAACAGTCTAACAGCCAGTCGTGATCTGTCTTCGATCACATTGCGAGTGTCACCTTCCACTAGAATTGCGAGATCGTCCGCATAAGCAACAACACCCAGAACTGCAGTCTCTCCCTGCAGAACAATGTTTCCATGGTGATATCCCAGAAAATGGGACCACACACCAATCCCTGGGGACAGCCACGGGATACTCTTTTTGATACGACGGCTCCGGGAGCCGTTATTTTAGCAGTTCTTGCATCACAGTAGGCCACCAGACAACCATACAGCAGCTGCGGGCACCCAATCTCTCTTAGTCGAGAGAAGAGTGCCGGCCACCACAGGTTGTCGAAGGCCCCTGAGATGTCTATCATTATGCCAAGGACATACTTCGATGTCGCAGAGTGAACAATCCGTCGAACCTCATTGATCGCATCCTGAGTGGAGCGACCCTTTCGGAATCTGAACTGCCTATCACTCATACCATGCAGTGTTCTGTGCCTCAAAAGTCGGTCAGCCAGCAACTTCTCAAATGCTTTGCCCATTACATCTAGCAGACAGATAGGCCGATAGGATTTCGGCATCGTTGGATCCTTATCAGGGACTTTCCTGATGATTACAACTTCTGCTGTTTTCCACCTCTGTGGATAATAGCCCGTCTGTAAACATACATTCTAAATACGACTTAGTGCTGGGGCGACCAAGTGCGCGAGTCCCTGTTATATCTCCACAGGGATCCCATCAGGACCAGGTGCCTTCTTCCTTGCAAAGGTGTAGATGGTTGCTTCCACCTCCTCTGCAGAGAAAGGGCTCACGTTCGTATCGTTAAGATACGGATTCGAGAGCGCCTGACGTATTTCCCGCTGCTCTTGCGTATCCTGGTCGTCGTTGTCATCTGGTAGTAGTGTATCCAACAGCAGTCTTGCTGTTTCTACCAAATTCTTGGTCATGCCACCATCCCCAGCATGTAGTGTAGACAACATCATGGGCGACCTTATTTTTTCTCGAACGATTTTGTAGGGAACTCCAAGGGTCTACTCCCAACTGATCGTTAACAAATCTTTCCCAGGATTGGCGTCTTGTGATGTCCAACTGATCCTTGTATCTCTGCTTCAGACGACGATAAATACCTAGCTGGTATTGTCGTTCGTCGTGGGAAAAGCTTCTTTGATAGTTGCTTCGCGACCTTCTGACCGACAGTTTAAGCACAGTCAATTCAGGGGTCCATGGGGTGGACTCCCTGCAGATGTATCTCGCTATTCGAGGTACAGCCAGTGTGATAGCTGTTTGCACGGAGCTTACAAGCTCCTCCACAGCTTCATCAATGTTACCTATGTCCTCTCCGAACTCTGGAGGACTGAACACCTGCACGAGACGGTCCCAGTCTGTCCGAGCATAGTTAAATCGTTCCACCCACTCGCCTGGCACATCCTTGATGGTTGTCGCTATTTCAAATGTGATACAGTTATGATCACTGACAGTTAGGTGTTCCCTTACTTGCCAGTTATGGACGTAGGGTGCTGCCCTCTCGCTTGCAAGTGTGACATCAATATTTGATGTTGCACCCGTCCTCCCTGAATAGGTCGGGGGGTACCCAGGCAAGTTTAGCACATGCATGTGCGTTTCCATTATCAGATCAACAAGCTGCGCACCCCTACCGTCCTGTACATCACAGTGCCAGAGTGGACATTTAGCATTGGCATCCAGAGCTACAATTATAGCCTGCCCGGCTAAAACTCTTAGTATCCAATGCAACTGTTCAAGATAGATCTCTATGTCATGTCTGAATTGACAGTAGACGTTAACAACGTACATACTGTAAGACAACAAATTAAGTTGTACAACTGTAATATGCTCGGTACAGAATTGGCTTAATACCGTAGTTTTTATTGTTTTGTTCAATATTATAACTGCACTCATAGGGTTCCCACCCGAGGAAACCACTTGTGCTGTTGCAGGAAAGCCAGGGACTCGCCTCGCACAGGAGTTCGGTTCTTGTATCAGAAGAACATCTATTCCATCTTCTTCCGCTGATTTCCTCAGCTCATGCGCAACCATCTGGCTGCGCATTGCGTTTACTTGTAAAACCTTATACATCGCCGTAATCTGTTCTTTGAATAAGTCTATCTAGGAACATCTTGTGGGTTGGACAATCTTTGGTCCCACCGCACTTACGGCCTCGTCTTCTGCATGGTACGCATACTCCTGCTTTGTCCTTATTAGGGCAACCTTTCTTAACATGTCCGGATAGGCCACAATGGCCGCATATGACTTCTGGTTCAGTGCAATACTTATTAGTGTGGTTTATATCCTGTCATTCAGTGCATCGTGGCACCGCCAGATAATCTTTTATGTTCAATGCAGAGTAGCCAACATACAACCGACCCATTCTCGTTAGTGATTTCCATAAACCTGGCGAGACTTCTATCACGTGGTGTACTGTCAACTTCTCACGTGGTCCTACTTTGAATCGCAGCTTGAAGTGTTCATCGAATTCTCCCCTTGACATTTCTCCATCAAAGTTTTGTGTATATACTGCGTCCACCAGACTGTCTGTTGTCATGAATGTAGGCACATCATACAGACACATCAAAGGTCGACGCTTGCGAGGAGGTTCACACTTCACTTTATTACTTAGTTGTTCATTTCTTAAGATCTTTTGACAGTCCTCTTGTGAGGCTGTTTCTACTATCAGTACGTTCTTTGCTGTACGTACATTGTTAATTTTTATCTTATCCTTCTTAGGATCAATGCACTTCTCAAAGACTGACTTAACAGCTTTAATGTCATCGCCTGGTTTAGGTTTTAGAAATGCTGTGGGAGTAACTTTTTTGATATTGTCCTGTATAGTTTGTTTTGCTGTCGGTGCTTTGGCCACTGGGGCTCTTGCAACCGCAGCATAAGTCCGGACCGGTTGACCTCTGAGCCTTTCATTTTCTTTCTCTAACTCAGTTACCCTACCCTCTAACTGAGAGTGGGCGATTGCCCAGTTGGCTACAAAGTCCTTAATATTATTTATAGCATAATTGCCTATTTTGCCATTTTTTATGCTGTTATCCAGTAAACGAAGAAATTTCGCGTGGCGCTCAGCGACAGATACATTTTCGAGGCTCGAAATTACGCCAGTATCCAACGCATTAACACTCTCCATAGTTTCTGCCATAATAGAGGATTTAGAGTGAAAAAGTGGAGGCCCGTCTCTTACCCCGGACCGGCCTCTCTGGCATGGGGGGAGGCTATATGCAGCCCACTCACCGGTCCCGCCCCTTGACCAAGAGCTATCAGTAACTGAGCTGCCAGGTTTAGCACGCCGTGGGTACAGCGCACTAGTCCTCCTCAACAGCCACACCACCGCAGTTTTCACCTGCTCCCTTATCGGCGAATGCCACCCACATTCCGGGAGAGCGGATTCACTCTCCGTCCTTCGCCCCCTACTAGGCCAGGTTCCCACCAAAGGCCAGGGACCCGGTCCTACTCAGGTGCCGGGCCGGTCCCCCAGACGTTCGGGAGTCTGGGCCCATCTAACCTGACCGAGGACATGTCACCACGCCCCGGCTTGGCAGTGCATGCCTTGGAGTCCAAGACAATGCGAATGGCCTTCGCCGACTTGGGGCAGGATCCCACCACAGCAAATGCAGCCATCAGAACCAGTGTACAAGTTGTACAGCACACTGTCGCGCCCATACCTTTCAGTTGCGCGAAGGCTTAACAGCTCCACCTCAAGAAGGCAGGTAAGGGCACTTGAGAAGGAGAGGCTGTTTGAGACGCATCCTTCCCCACGCTGCCTTTTACCAACTGAGAGCCCGCATAGTTTGAAGGCCCACAGTATGAGAAAGCCGGAGCGGACAGTGGAATTTCCGCGGAACGTCGTATACTCGCGGGTGTACCTCAAGGATCGGTCGTCGGGCCGACGCTCTACTCTCTGTACACTGCCGACCCACCGTGCACAGCCCACCTGGCGCTGTATGCGGACGACACAGCCACATACAGCCGCAGCAGATGCGTCGAGGCGCTGCACCGCAAACTTTAGACTGCCACCGACGCCCTCTCAGACTGGGCAAAAAAATGGCGTCTTGCCTACAATGGCGAAAAGTCACAAGCAATCATCAGAGCGACGAGGCACTTCAAGGACGACGCGACCTACAGTCTCGGTCCGAGGCGTCCCGGTCCCGTGGAGCGGAACTGCAAAGTACCTGGGCGTCACATTGGACCGCCACCTTACCTGGAGGCCACACGTGGAGAGCATCAGGGGCAAAGCACTGGGTAGACTAAGACTCCTCTACCCACTGCTAAAACCCACTACGACGCTGCCTACCCACGTCGGCCTTACACTATTTAATTCCGTAATTTGACCTCTCCTCGAATACGCAGCGGTAGTGTGGGGCAACACGGCTCACACAAATCTGGAGCGGCTACAAACACTGCAGAACACGACGCTCAGGTTGGCTCTCCACCTCACTCGGCACTTCACCACGGAGGGCACGGACGTGGTCGCTGACATCGTTACGCTACGCAGGAGGTTCGAGGAAGCGGCCACAAACTTTTACAACAAAGCGGGGGCGTCAAATAACCCGCTTATCAGGAGCCTGGGACAACGTCCACACTGGCGACGTACACTTTGCTGGCCGCTCCTGTTGAGACGGCCAGCAGACGATGCCGCCATGCCTGATTAACACTCAACGCTACGTGAGAAGTAGCACCAAAACAAACCCGCTGCGGAAAAAAAAAAATCGCAGCAAGCATCATCATTTACTACGCCCACGAAGCGGGGCAACCTAGAAGCTTAACACTAAGAAGAATCGAAAAGGACACTGAAATCCTACATTTTGAAGGCACGGTAGAGAAATTCTACCATTACTTCAGCCACACTACAGTAGTGACCACTTATGAAGAACATAACACCATCATGCAAAGTGAGATTCAGCGGAGACAATCACCACTCGAGTTAACTATGCCGAGTGAAACGGATGGACGGACGGACGGACGCACGCGCCGAGCGCTCCGCTCCCGAGCCCGCTAACATGCGTACGACTTCTCTGGCGGACAGGGCCGCGTCCCTGCACGCTACTGGCGTCCAGTAGAGTACGCCAGGGGCGCTGTCGAGGGCCTCTCATAGTACCCTTTCCCCAACGAGCGTCGACGGTAGTGATATAAACCGTGTCCATGCTTTCCGCGTCGGTGAGTCGGTGCTGACGAGTACTCGCTAGTGTCGTGAATCGGAGCAGCAGCCTGCGGACGTCGCCATCACGCAGCAGGACAGCGACGGAGCACTCCAGCTCCCCGTCGGACTCTTGCCGCACGCATTTGCTGCCTCTCTCGGCAATGACACCGAGAGTGAAGACGAGGAGATGCAGACAGAGCAAGGTGTACAACTATGGCTTCACTGCAGCTAAGAAGACCGCGAAAGCCACGAAACAGCCGGCAGCAGCACCTGTAGGTACCAGCAACAGCTGTGATGCACTCAGTGACTCAGAAGGAGGAGGGACTGACGCTGCCAGCTCCGCAGCAGCCACGCACGCCGGCGCCGCTGGTGATAAAATTCGCAGGCCACTTTCGCGTACTGAACTTTCTGATAGGCAAAGACAATTACAGCGCGAATGGCTATGATGACGACCTCAACAAAGTGGGAGTGAAAACGTCGGAACAATAGGGGTAACTCGGGGTGAGTTGGACCAGCGACGTATTTCGTGAATGCACCGCTAGACCAGCACCGTTCACTTGTGATTTTTCTCTTGAACTAAGACGATAATGACGACACTTTTGCTCGACGTTCGTTCAACAAAGTGCTTACTCACATTTTCTGTTTTTGTTAGATGAAAAGTTTTATCATGCAATTACGTTATTTTGGTATTATGGCACAGTATTCCTGCAGTTTTGTTACTAAAAGCTTGACAAATGTGTTGGCATGTACCTAAGCTAAAATGGCCACCGAGCTCTAAAACTGCAGACTGGAATTGGGGTGGTCCATCTCTCCCATACAATCGGGATGGATGGACCAGTTCTATTTGTGGGTGACGGACAATGCATTTTAATTAGGGAGAGATTGACCACAATTAAATATAGCTTAAGTGACCGTGGAAATTATATTAATATTTTAAAAATTGATCGGATAACACGTTTTTCCATAGCTGGTATTTTTCTCTTTCAGAAAAATGCCAAGTAATTACAAAAGAACCGGATTTTGTGAGCGAGGCAAATGGACCGAAGATGGAGTGATGAAGGCCATACATGCTGTGCGGGATAATATCATGGGTGTCAATGCTGCAGCTAAAGCTTTTGGTATACCTAAAACTACACTGAAAAGAAGACTCCAGTCAAAAAATTATTCAAAGGGTAGTACGCGACCTCAGCCTTTACTGGGTACTGAGAATGAACGAAAAGTCATCGCTCACATTAAGAAACTTCAAGAGCGAGCTTTTGAACCATATAGAGATTCGGTAAGGAGTACGGCATTTGTGTTGTATTTTAGGCTTTCCGCTAATTCATTTTCAATAACGAATTAAAAAAGACTGGTTACCACTGGCTTCATTCCTTTCTTGGAAGTAATCCCAATATAGTTGTAAGAAGAGCGGAAGGTGTGTCAGCTGCTCGAACGAAAGGGATGAATAAAAAAACTGTGAAAGAGTATTTCAAGCTTGCTGGCCTGTGTGGCCGTGCGGTTCTACGCGCTTTAGTCTGGAACCGCGTGGCCGCTACGGTCGCAGGTTCGAATCCTGCCTCGGGCATGGATGTGTGTGGTTTCCTTAGGTTAGTTAGGTTTAAGTAGTTCTAAGTTCTAGGGGACTGATGAGCACAGATGTTAAGACCCATAGTGCTCAGAGCCATTTTGCAAAGATGTGGAAGATGCAAATCAGGAAAAATTGACAGACGAACTGGAAGAAATGGTTATTGAAATACGTGCCAGCGATACTGATGACACTAGCGATGATTATGATTTCCAACCTTTCCAGTCTGAGGACGGTGAATAAACAAAAGGTCAGTGGACAAAAAACAAACGTTGTGCATTCTCTTTGTTTTACAGTCTGAACGTGGTAGTCAGACACGTCGTCCGCTGCATGTATTATATTAACTGTGAAGCATGTGAATTGTGACATGTCCTCCGTGATTTAGCATTGCTCTCACTGATTGTTTAAGCACTATCCAGACGAATGCAGTAGAGTAACCACTAATGAAAACTTTCTATTTGCAGGTTCAACAGAAACGCCATACTTCCTGCATGCACCACATATCAGTCCATAACTGGCATCGCAAACATTACATAACTAATGTGTAACTAACATGCATTTCGTAGCAAGATTCATAATGTTAATAGCATAATAATAGAAACAATAAAGTAGTGTTCATAAAATTGGGCGGCACTTCCCCTCCAGTGCTCGCTCACTGCCCATTCGCTACCCCCACCACTACCGCTCTCGCCACGCTTGCCCAGCCGTCTGCGCGTCTACCCGCTGGGGTCCCGACTTCACACTGCGAGCTGCCTCTGGAAACCTTGTACGGCTGCAGGTCGCGAATACGTAGGATTACATGAAGGTGACGTCGGAGACATCGAACCAGGGCCTGCACTGGTACACGCACGCCGCCGTCCCCGTGAAGCTACTCAAGGTAGTCTTCCCCATGGCGGCAGAACTGGACCTGCTTAAAGAGGAGATGGCGAACCTTGACTTCCACGTGAGAAACGTGACACGGGTCAAGTCTCACGTCAGCCACAAAGAGTCGCCTTCCCTGCTGGTGATCGCCACACACACCGGAGAACAGGCGGCTCTTCGAGCTGAAGAAGGTGGCCAACACATCGGTCACCGTGGAGGGTCTCAAGCAGAAGACAGGACTCGTGCAGTGCTTCCGCTGCCAACTTCCGAGGACGCACACTCCGAAATGTGCAAACTGCGGCGGCCCGCAAGTGGCGAGTTATCGCGGCTGTGAAGTTTTCAAAGCCGGGATGGCTCGCCAGCGCTCCGCTCCGTCCACCTTCTTATGCCTATCTTCTAGCTATGTGGGCAGGATCTACTTGTTGAGCACTGCCTGCTTCATCTGCGGTTGGCGTGTGGGGTCTGTGCTTCCTTATTTTTGTGTGTATCTGGAGTGTGTGTGGGACGGGTGTTTATCTTCATTGCTTTATTGCGTTACGGAGTTTTGTTTTTGTCGTCGATATTTGGTTTCTTCTGAACCTTTCATGGCTGCAATTGTTCGTCGTGTTGCTACGTCGTTTTACCGGTCCAGTACTGCTACTGGTCTCTTGTATCGATCTCGTGGATTTTGTGCTGCTCCCAGCGCTCGTATGAGTGGGTTGTCTGCTTCTTGTGTCTTGCTGTAGAATCGTCGTGCCAGTTCCTGGTGTGTCTGCATTACTTCAAGTTCTTCTGCAGCTTCCTGTAGGTAGCGGTGTGGAAACTGAGTGTACGTGAAAGACGTGTCGGAGATTTTTGTTTTGGAGAGACTGGAGTCGTTCGATGTGCGTCTTTGCTGTACATCCCCATACTTCACAGGCGTAATCCATGCGTGGCCTGATATACATTCTGAAAATTAATATTCCGTTTTCCACTGAGAGGTCAGAGTCTTCATTAATGAGGGGGCACAAGACCCCTATCCTCTGGTTTACTTTCGCTCGTACGTCTTCTATGTGGAGTTTCCATGTCAGTCGTTTATCCACGATGACTCCCAGGCATTTGGCGGAGACGTCCCACGGTAGTTGTATGTCGTACAGTCGGAGATGGCGTGCAGGCATGGTCTTACTTCGGGTGAATATGACGGCTTGAGTCTTGGTCGGATTGAAGCTGATGCGCCACTTTGCAGCCCATTGCTCAAGGGCGTTAAGAGAACTCTGAAGGCGAGGCACGAGGACTTCTCTCCATCTGCTTCTCGTGAAGACCATCGTGTCGTCAGCATAAATGGCTTTTTCTACCCTCCGCTGCGATGGGATATCGGAGGTGGAGATTGGGTACAGGACTGGTCCAAGGACAGATCCTTGCGGCACGCCGGCGTTTATATGGCGAGCTGTTGATATTGAGTTGTCAATCTGGACACGAATGTGCGATTCTTCAGGTAGCAGGCTATTAGTCGGATGTATGGCTTCGGAAACTGTAGTCTGTTGAGTTTCCAGATGAGGCCTTTGTGCCAGACAGTGTCAAAGGCTTTAGTGAAGTCCAGCAGCACGGCGTCGCCGAATTCCTTCTTGTTAAATGCTTCAGTGGTGTATTCGACGGCTCGAAGTATCTGCTGCGTCGTGCTGTGTCCGCTGCGGAATCCGAATTGTTCTTGTGGTAGTACTTCATTTCGATTGATGATGTTTTGTAGCCTTGGTAAGAGAATGCGTTCGAACAGCTTGCTGATTTGTGGCAGGAGGCTTATAGGACGATAACTCTGTGGGTGGTGGCGATCTTTTCCCGGCTTAAGTACTGCTACAACTATTGAGTGCTTCCATTGTGATGGGTATGTGGCGGTGGTGATGATCCAGTTGAATATGGCGGCGAGTCGCACAATCGCTGTCCAGGGCAGCTGCTTCAAAACACGTCCTTGGGTGTCATCTGCACCGGGTGCTTTGTTCGAAGGTAATGCCCGGATGCCAGCCTGTACTACTTCGGCGCTGATGGGCGAGATGTGGTCATTATCTGCGTCCTCGTCTTCTTCGTCTTGTTGTTGAAGTATGGCGTCTGCTTCCCTTTCAATGGTTGCGATGCGTACTGGGTCAGTCCTGTCGTTGAGTGGTTGGAAATTTGCTTCGAATGTATCTGCCAGCATGTTGGCCTTGCCTTCCGGTCGGTAGGCTGTTCTGTCTTGGTGTTGAAGCGGTGGAATTGTCGTCCTGCGGTTAGTGAAGAAACGTACCATGTGCCAGTGAATTGTGTCAGGAGTCAGTGCACGGAGTTTAGCAGCCCATTGTTGGTTTCTGTGAGCGACTAAGGCAGCTTTGATGTCTCTTCGTAGTCGATTAATTAGCTGCTGGACGTGCGGATCTCGCGTGACACGCCATTCGCGGTTGAGTCGATTCCTGTGTCGTATTGAGGCGAGAATTTCTGGAGGCATCCCCGGAGTTGGCAGATGCGGCGTCTTCGGCGGTGGTGTGGCATGAGTGAGTGCTTCAGTGATGGAGTCTGTGAATGTTCTGATGGATTCTTCTGTGATGTCCTCCTCGTCTTGCAACACATCCACAGAGAAGGTGACATGCTCTCGGAATGCCTCCCAGTTTGCGCGTCTGAGGTTGAGGCGGCCGGTGTGATGTTCTGGTGCGATGTGGAGGTATAAGGTGACGGGGAGATGGATGGAATTGAGTGCGTGGATAACTTCTGCTGTCATGAACTGAGGAATGCCCTTCGTAATGGATATGTCGATGACGTCTGGGAGCCCGCGTGATGGGTAGCACATCGGCTCTTCAGGTCCGCAAACGTATGCGTTTGCCTCTTCTGTGGCCTGTAGAAGAAGGCGACCGCTCATGTTGGTCGTCAAAGAGTTCCAAGCTGCATGTTTTGAGTTTAGATCTCCGGCGATGAATAGTCGTCCTGGTGTGCGGAGCAAATCTCGTGCGTCGTGCAAGTCCAGCAGTTGTCGTGGGCTCCGGTATACTGATACGAATGTGATGGGTCCAGTTTGCGTCTGCACGGAAACAGCGGTGGCTTCGATGTGGCGGGTGATGGGCGGCTGAACTTCGTGGTGAATGATGGAGCGGCAGCTGAAAATGGCGGTGCCTCCTCCGTGCGTCGGTCGGTCCGTCCTGTAGCAACTGTAGTTTGGTATATTTGAACGGATGCCTGCCTTTAGAAATGTCTCGTTGACCATACAGATGTCGATGTTGAAGTCATTCAGGAATTGCTGCAGTTCCGGAATGTCGTGGGGCAAGTTGTCGGCGTTGTACGTCATAATGCGTAGCTCTTCGATTCTTGGCGCTCTAGGCATTTTGCTGTGTTGTGACTGCTGTGGTTGCCGGCATGGCTCTGCTAATCGTTGCCTCAATGGTGGCAGTGATGGTGTGTGGAAGTTGTGCGAGCGTTCTGCTCACTTCTGCAAGCGTCGATGCGATTTGCGTGAGAAGAATGTAGACATCAGGCTGTTCTGGCGCAGGTGGCGGCGGTCGTGGTGCTTGAGGTGGCTGCTGTCGATGTATTGTCGGCGCTGCCTGTCTTTGTGGTGCTGGAGGTGGTGGTGGGTGGGAGGCCCTGCTTCAACGCATCTGCAGCAGTGTGGGCCAGCTTCTCTGGTCCGTAATCGGTGCTGGAGGAGGCAGCGGGCGTTGTCGTCGAGCAGGAGGCTTCATTGGTGGCAGGCCACGGAATCTTCGACTGGCTTCCTTGTGTTGGGGGCAAGTGCGGTAGTTGGCAGGGTGCGCCCCGCCGCATAGTCCACAGGGTGGCCTGTCTTCTTTCTGTCTCTTGCACTCTCTGCTGTAGTGGTCCGCGCCGCATTTTACACAGACAGGCGGCATAGTACAGTAGCGAGCTACTTGATTGAAGCCTTGACAGCGGAAGCATTGAACGTGGCCGCGCGAGCGGCGCAGGCGTTCAACCTTAATTGAGAGGTCGTACATTCTTGTCAGCTGAAAGATGTTGCGGTGGTCTGGCGTGTCAGGTAAGATGACGACCCGATGTCCCGTCATCTGACTTGTTCCCTGCATGCGGTGACGTTCTGTAAGCGTCGCTACGTATCCTAGTTCTACCAGTTCTTCTTTGACTGTTGCGTGCGTTAATGACACAGGTAACTAGCGTGAGCAGATAAAACAGCTCAACTAAACATCGAAGACGGCACCGTCTGGAAGGTAGTCATAACCTACCAGCTCCGATCGATGAAGATGCCGCCCTTGCAGATCGGCGCGGACTACGTTAGCGAGCCAAATGCGAAGGCAAACGCCTTGGCAGACGCTTTCGCCGCTAACTTTACGCTGATCGAACACCCCGTGAACGGCGATCACTTACAGCTTGTCAGGGAGCGCCTTCCACGTCTTCCTGGCAGCAAGGGATGATGGCCAAGCCATCACAGTAGTCAGCCTAGCCGAAGTCGCTGAGCAACGTCGCACACTCAACAGCAGAAAGGCAGGAGGCCCAGACTTGGTAACAAACGCTGGGCTGATACAACTGCCTGCCACAGCAGCGGATGTTCTAGACAATGCTTTCATCATCATACTGCAGACTGGAACATTCCCATCGTGCTAGAAACACACAGATGCGGTAGCTCTCCCCAAGCCAGGGAAAGAAATCCGCTTGGCGAAGAACTGCCGTCCTATGAGCCTACTGCCAGCGCTATCAAAGGTGTTTGAGAAGTTATACATTCTGCGCGTCTACCGGCACACTGGAGAGCGAGGGCATCATACCAATGAACAGTTCTGCTTTCGCCAGAGTCACTCGACGGTCCACCAACTATTATGTCTAATGGAAGAGGTTCAGAGCCACTGACGGATGCGAGTACTTTGGCGTTCTTCTTCACGACCTGTCTCGTGCCTTTGACCCCGTGTGGCACGACGGCCTCCTTTACAAACTTTTTGTACTGTGGGTTCAGACAGCGCACGTGAGTCTCCTGTAGAGCTATCTTCAGGACAGGACGTTTCACTTTCGGGCTGCCAGTGGACTTTCCACAGAGCGTCGTATACTCGCGGCTGTACCACCAGACTCGTTCATTGGCCCGACCCTTTATTCGTTACACACAGCCGATAAAATTGCCCTATATGCTGACGAAACCGCAGTTTACGGCCGCAGCAGAAGCCCAGCCATCGTGCAAATGCGAAAACAGGGGGTCACAGACGAATCCAGAAAAGTCGCAGGCCATAATGGTCACAAGAAGACACATCCCATCGCCGCTAACACCGATCTCAGTACGTGGATGTCAGTAGAGTCGAGCGCCAGTGTCAAATACCTTGGCGTCACGACAGACAAACGTCTGACGTGGCGCCAACATATAGAAGAGGTGAGGGCGAAAGCACAAGGCCTGCTACGACTACTATACCCTGTGCTAAGCCCCACAACAACGCTACCTGGCCAATTAGGTCTCACCTTGTATAAAGCAACAATACGAACCCTGCTAGAACATGCAGCGGTAGTGTGGGGAAACACAGTAGAGACCAACTTACGCCGCCTTCAGACAATCCAAAATAAGGCTCTGAAACTGGCACTCCACCTCCCACGAGATTTCCCCTCGGAGGACATACACGTCGTCGCCGAGATATCATTAGGAAGACGGTTCAAGCAAACCGCCGTAAAGTTCTAGGTGGCCAGACCTGTTACGGCTGGAGTAAGCGAGTCGTTATCTCACGAATCGTCTCAAAGCTCCAGTGCAGAGCAACGAAGCCATCCAAAAGACTGACTAAGAAGAGCACCCCAACTTTAGAAGGAACTATAGCAAAAGGCTACTTCAGACTTCTACGGAAGCAGGAGGCGCGCGGTAACGAAAGCGCAGGGAATCCAAACTGATGCTCAAGTTGTCCTCGCCCACTAGCCGGTGGGTGGAGGCCGCCAGCTGTGTCTAAACGAGTCACGCAGCTCGATCGCATCCTGAAAGAATCGGATGACGAGCACAAAGAAAAAAACGAAGACCAGAAAACGTCATCTTCTCAAAACTAGGATCCATCCTCTCAATCCAGATGACGACTTCTTGGTGGAAATAGTTCTTCAAAAGCTAACTCACGTACCAGTTCCCGTTGATGATCCAATAAGACCAAACACAGCATCAGATGATTCACTGGCGACTACAAGTGAACCAAATGGAAATGATCGTAACATCAATCCGCCTACGGCTTGCCCTTATTCAAAAAATATTGAAAAATAACAGAATGATCCATTAAGCCCAGTGAAGAGTAGCACAACAGTTCCAATGAATGACATCTCTCTATTACTGAGGCAAAAGCAGCACTCAGAAATTCTCACCTCAAGCCCAATGCAGAAAAAGCTTTGAGAAAGAAATAAAACAATATACCAGAAAAAAGCTCTGGTGAAGAAACGAAATTATCACAGAAAAGCAAGCCCTCACTCAAACTATAAACAAAAAGAATAACAGGCCTAAGAAACAACGGTGGGGAGACCCTTGGATATCTTGACCCTGATGATTCCAATAATGGAAAAGTTTGAGTCAGGATCAATAGGAAAATTAAGATTTTGGAAACAATGCAGTTTGCTCTTACTGTGGACAATTTGGTATGGATGATGAACTTCGGTTTCGATGCACAGTTTGTGGAATATGGGCTCGTGAAGCATTTTCAGGATGGGACAGTGCTGAGGGCTACATGTGCGACTTCTGCAACGAATAACGACAATGTAGACTATTTTTATTACGCATATTTTTGATATATCTATTTAGTCTCATTTGTTATTATATAGTAACCTCCATGTTAAGGCACTGACTCATCACCCTAAGCTAGGGGTAATGCCAATATAAGGTACAATTCTGTTAAAAAGATCTTAATAATAAATTAAAAAGAAACAATACATTAACAACATTGCTAAAAAGTGCATAATATTCTTATTGACTTGCACGTGGTTTGAAAAAAAAGCTTTAAAACTGCAGTTGTATGCTAAATATTTCCTTAGGTTATTGCCATTATTCCAGACTCTCTAGGCCTATCCATTTCTCGTGGCAGATCTAAATCAAGCAAAGTTATGAAGAGAAGGATATTATCAACAAAAACTTAAAACCACCCCAATGTACCGTTGTCATGACAAAAGAAACTTACGATGAAGTAGTAAATGAAATTGAAGAAGCATAATTAGCTATTTCAAAAAAATCCACAGAAACATTACAGAATACTATATTGATTCAAAGTTATTATTTGTGGAACGCGGAGGATGATAAGCCTAGCAAGTGCTACAAGGTGGTGCACGACAAACCGGCCCGGAGCACCAGACTGCTCAGTGTCGCCCGCAAATTGTCCTCTATTGTTCCGAAGCTGTCGCGACTACATTATATATTGTCAGTAACAAAGCCGCTGCGACTTGGTTAAGACGTGGGTGTCCTCTTCCAGAAAGAATCAATAGTGGAGGCGTTCTACCGGTTCCTTTAACGAAACGTGGGACATTTTTTCAAGAAATTTTCTGGCGTTTTAATACCGTGAAAGAGCAGTGTACAGGACTTGGTGAGAAAGTGGTGTACTACAGGCTCAGTGGCAAACGCAAAAAAGAATCGAGCCCCGTCCGTTCGTATACCTGCTGCGATCGCGGATATTCGAGGAGGAATTATCCAGAATCCAAATAAGTCGACGCGTAAATTATCGCAACACGTGAACTTTTCGCCTAGTACTTATCAACGTGTTTTTCCATACAGGAATGCACCCGTACAAAATGGCGTGTCCAAGAAGTTGAGGAGGAAGATAAGGCAAAACGCCACTGTACGTGGCTATGTCAAACAACTGTTGTATCCGCTGACGTATTTGATGAGTGATGGACCCTGGTTCCATTGGACAGGTCATTTTAAGTCCCAGAACATCAAATACTGGTCACCAGAAATCTATATACGATTAATGAGGAACCTCTGCCCGAGAAAAACATCGGATCGTCGTGTACCGCATCGGAATGTCAGACTCTGCATTCCATTTATTTATTTATTTATTTATTTTTAACTGTAAACACTGCTGCGTATAGGCGAGTGTTTGAGGAGTTTTACGCAGTTGATCCCCATGGAGATACGTATGCTGTATTTCAACAGGATGGGGGCGACCTGTCACATTTTACACGAGTCAATCCCAAGAATTCGTAAGCGATTCACAGAACAAAGGGCTGTCAGCAAAGGATTGTGGCCGTGTTCGCCAGACCTAACCACTTGTGACTTATCTTTGGGGCAGTCTAATCACTTAATAACGTTAGAAGACCTGAAGGACAATATTCGTAATGTTTATCTATTTTTTGCTGCATCTGCTCGTGGTTAGCAACAATTCATGTGTAACTGGAGAGTACTCTGTATTCGGGGCACTTTTCAGTTTTATTGAGGCACCTCATGAAGCAATTGGCCATGAAAGTCCAGACAGAATAAAAATTGCAACTTCAAGAAAGTATGCAAACATAACAATAGAGATAATACTTATCTGTGAACGAAACATACCAGTGTCAGAAGAGCGTGAAGAAAAAGAGGGACTGTTTCAAAACCTATACTTCATTCACAAATGAACAGTCGTAGCCATGATCGTGGATTAAAGTTTAAAATGGTGTGTCCGGACCAGTTCACAAAAACTGTGCAAAATAAATTTTGCTAAACTTATTGCAATAATTAAGGGCAAATGTCATCACAAAGACTTTCAGTGGATCCTTGGTTCAAAGCACCGAAAATGAGCCACTGTGTGATGCTATGAAGGTAATTCATTAATGCTTTAAGGTTTAATATTTTTATTGTAATATGCATAGTGCGTAGAAATTCCTATCAAATACCTAGTCGCCTTTTAAATGAGGAAACTAAATGTGCTTTTTCACGTCCAAATTCGACGTGGCCAAAGAACAATTCTTGCTAATAGAAGAAGTGCCAGAAACACGCATCTACTGCCAAGGCAGCAACCTTAGTAACAGACCAAGGATTTGTTTGCTGCGTGTAACAAGGCATGTATGTATGTATGTAAAAAAATGTGCTTCTGTAAGAAAAAAAGTTAGCCTGTGTAACTCAAAATGCCGCAATTGTTTGGCTTACAATAACCTTGCAATAACAAATAAGGTGAACTTACTTGTTCCGTTTTTTTAAATTTTTATGATTATTAAGCTCAAGCTACTTTCGTTAAACGTATCACACTAATATATTTCTAATTTATGATTACTTTAATTCCACTTGTTTTAATTAATACTGTTGTCATGCCTCTGTGATGTTCCTTAAAAATGTTGCTTTGGTCAATGATGACACTGTACTAAACAGTAGATTTTTTTTTAGCATTGCAATCAGCAGTTAATTGTTTTTAACTGAATTATTTCTTCCAAAATCGTTTTTCTAGCTAAAACCACTTTGGCTAGTCTTCTAAGCTAAAGTGGTTTTATCTAAAATTCAAACATGTGTAGCCGTAAATTCTAGATGCAACAAAGGCATTCTCTATAAACTACTTTCTATTGCAGAAAATGCGATTTGACAAACAACTGGTTTTGACTGCAACATATACACAAATTTAATTCCTATGTGAGTCCACACTCATCTGACATTCATCAAAGATGACAATGCTGATTACCCTTGCCAACTAAACCTGAATTATGCAGTTTTGCATATGTAATGCCCCTTGAGTAAGTAACTTTAATTTTCCAGTGGCTGCATCACTGAATTGACTTTCAAAGATAAACAAGAATTCCCCTAGCACAATACTGTGAAGTACAGTATTTAGGCCTAAAATTCAACTGTAAGCACATACAAACAATGCACCTAACACAAGTTCACTGGTATGTATAATTTTTACCCATTAACCTAGATCACCAGCAGGGCAAAATACCTTATTTGGAAGGTGGTGATGCTTTCATCCTTGTTATATGGTTGTGAGATCTATGGCACCTCTGCACAACTTATTTGAATTAGATCCACATTTTCAAGAACAGAGCTGTTAGGAGTGTAACAGACGTGATCTGGTACATCTCAAACACACACTAACGTGCATCAGGATACAATCATGCCCACTGACACATCATTCATCCAGCATAAAACTCAGTTATACCGCAACATCACAGAATTTTCCCTTTAAGCTCATTTCTTCATGAGGTTCTGAACCATTTCATGTAAATTATAAACGCCCTGAAAACATGATAACTCACAGATTTAGAGTTTAACACATTCTCACACTGAAACAAAAACCACAACAAAATTTCTAAACCCCCAAGCTCAGATAGAAAGCATTCAGGGTCAGTCCACTGACCCTTCAGAGTAATGGGCAGAAGCCTAGCCATTATCTGAAGGATCCTGCTTGTCACATGACATCTGAAAGCTAGTGCTCACACTCCAACAGCTAACATGCTGAACAAAAAGTTTCCGGGAAGGGTTAACACATATTTCCACATACATCACTGAAACTGTCCCTGGAGACATACAGCATACACTGTGTGGCCAATTCAAGCAACATAACTCCCAGCTGAAACTCCACAATGGAGATCACTGCCTACTAAAAGGTAACAGGGGCCTAGCTCCATTTAAAACTAACCATTCAGACGAGTCAGCCCACACTGAAAAGTCCCTAAGAGTGGAACACAGACGTCCACTGTAGTCACAGGAAAAAAATCAGAGCCCCTGTTTCCCCCACACCAGGCATGACCTCTTAGTGCATCATCGAAGTGATCAAACAAATGGGTACCACAGACAAGGCAATAAAAGTAGCTGACAGAAGAATGTATCACCAAACCACGGCGAGTTCTTTCAGTAAAAAAAAAAAAAAAAGTCACCCAATTGCAGAAATAAAAGTCATTCCCTCTATGGAGCACAACTACTCCAAAGAAGACCACAACCTCAAGCACACAAAGTGGAACCTCTCACCTACTATCTCCTCAAGCCTTCCAGTGCGGTAAATACTTCAGCTTCGAGCACAACATAGAACACTGCACTAGCAAAAACCCAAAGTGCTTAATATGTGGACGTCATCGCAAGTTTGGTAGATGCAGCAAGCTTCAAGTCAAGCAGAAAGTCATCTGACAGGAAGCCTACAATGCGTACATCACATGCCTGCTGCAACCAACACAAAATAGCAAACTCAATAGATTTTCAAGACCTCTGCCCTCTTGAGGATTGCATATTCTTCATCCCTGCCAGCAAGATGAAATCCTGAAGGGAACAGTGATAAAAGACCACATTCACCTTCAAGCCTAATTTAAGCAACTTGTTCCAGGACAGAGAGACAGAAATCATCACTATGACTCAGCAGTTGGTCAGCAGACCATTCAACAAAGACTTCCATGTCACACAGACAGACATCCAACTCCATCACACAGTCTACAGACTTCACCTACAGCTCAGCCACCTGACACTGTTATCTCTGTTGATCCATTGTGGACATGGGGCAGTGGCTGATCAAATATTTAACAATGAAATTCTCCAAACAGCCATGCACTTGACAAGTTATTTTATTTTGTTTTCGCTACCAGTTTTGGCACTTCGTTATGCATATGGGGCCTGAAGATTGCATATTGAAGTGTACAGCCGTTCGACAAATTTCATTGTTAACTAAAGACAGTATAATGGCTAGACTAGACTGGACTAGACTAAGGCTAAGTGTAGGACTAAAGCCATCTGATCTGAAGCAACTACTAAATCACTGTGGCAACTCTGAGATCCCTGAATCTGGTGTTTGTCAATGTGGCCAGCATCAGAAGTAAAGTACATTAAATATATGGCTAGAGAAACAGTGCTGTTGTTTCAACAGTGAAAACAGAAACAGTAACTATACTGGTGACAAAGACGAACATGTGGAAAGACTAAAACAGTCACTGACAACAAGATTTTTATTTACATTAATTAACTATGTTGATAATAATAAATAGATGATTCAAATGAAAGACTCTTACAAAAATGTGAAAGTACAAGGAGAGAGAGAGAGAGAGAGAGAGAGAGAGAGAGAGAGAGAGAGAGAGAGAGAGAGAGAGAGAGAGATGGGGTGGCCATTACTTATCATAGCCCAGTACAGCTGATAGTCACACAAAACCAACAAAAATACATGAAACCTAGCTTTCAACTAAATTCTTGTTTCATCAGGGATGAAACATGTTGGAGAGGGAAAAAGGGGGAGAACGGAAAGTGGATGTAGGTCACTCACAGTCTAGGTAGCATTGAGCAGGTAAGGAAAGATTGTGCAAAGGTTGTCAAAACCAAGTGAAAGACAGCACATTATATGTACTGTGCTAGCTTCAAAGCATAGAAGACAGAACAGTAAAGGTGAATATGTCAGATAGGTCAGATGAATAATACAAAGACGAAAAGGTAACAATATAAATCTACGTTGAAATGACAACCACCAAATTGGCTGAGTATGTGAAATCAGTATAGACTAACTGTCCACTTGCGGAATGCCCAATATTCAGAGTACATCATGCTTTATGACAGAACTTATGGAAATAGACATCAACTACTACCCATGAGCCATTAGGATTCTCCCATCTGACACCAGTCCTATGAAACTACGCAGATGGAAACTTGTGCTACAAGACATCCTTTCATCGCATCATTCCCCTGGGCTCAATCTACGTTGAAATGCACTCTATCTCCTCTTCAGTCCTTTACTCCTTTGTTCCGTTTCACATTACTTATTATGTAATCTCTCTCTTCTTACTGTTATTCATATTATTTATCACACACATACCTCTATTTCTCAATCTATATTCTTATCTTTGAAGCTGGCATAATACCTATGACATGCTATGTGTTACACTTTCCTCCATCTTGGCGTACCTTCCCCTCATAACCTAGATTGAGTGACCTGCATCAAAATTCCCAGTTTCCCCTTTTCTCCCTTCCCTGATCTATCCTCCCCAATGAAGGAAAAAGGTTCCAAAACCTAGGTTTTAATTATTTTTGTCAGTTTTGTGTGACATTCATCTGTAATGAGCTACGTTAAGTATTGGCTATCCCAGCTGCCTCTTTAAATAAACTAAATACATGGTAAGAAAACAGGGTTGTGAATATGCTAGCTATAAGGGCATAACCAGAATCATGTCATGAGAGTAACACAGTTACTCTTGCAACAAGATATTTAATTACATTGATTAATTATGTTAATAATAAAACCATGGCAAGACAGGCACTATTGCTCTTGCATTAGTCAAAAGACAGAAGGTACCTATACTGACGTAGGCAGAAACACGTGGTGAGAGTGACCCAGTCGCTCTCACAACAAAGAATTTAATTACATAATTAAATAATGTTATCCCACATACTGCCTTTGCCCTTCAGACATGATATTTACAGAGGAGCTTAAAACTTCTTATACTACTACTTTATTCAATCTTACAACAGATGGCAGTAGTATACACTGACTCACACCATCATTTGAAACATTTAGCTTTCATTGTTGAGTAAGAATTATTCTGTGCGCATGAGAATACTTGGTTTGCTGAAAATGGACTGTCTGCCCAACCTATTTGATAAGTAAGTACAATTTCTCTGTACACACATTTCTTAGAGAAATAACTGTTCACACATTGCTATTTTAAAATATTTCGAGGCAAAGGACAGGCTGGGTATTTGCATGCCTGATATAGCCTCAGTGACTGTCGAAGAACATCACTCTAGAATTACGTTAGATTTATGAATACAAAAATCAGATACAAAGTTTTTTTCATTTCTCTTTTGCTGTAACGTAAGTACACATATGTTTACACTGCATGCTTTACCACTGTAAGTCACTAAAATGTACGGAATAAGCTCCTAAACAAATTGATCATGATTCAGGATGTATAAATTTACAAAATATGGATCCTTATTTTGGGCAGCAAGAGGAAAAACATTTAACTAGTGGCAAACCTATAAGATACATGTTTGTTTCTGGTGTGGAGCTCACAGTAAAGGATCTCTGACATGGCTCAAAGCATACCAGGGTGTTGGTATAAAAATATACTGACATCGTCTTTGCTAAGGAGTAGACATGACAAATGACAACCAGCTAGAAGAGCTGCTGTATGCATATTATTCTGATAATCAAACAACGGAAAATCTGCGATGGAATGCAACAATATTATGAGAACAAAAGTTGCCACTCATCATATAACAGAAATGCTGAGTCACAGATAGGCACAACAAAAAGATACTCACAATCTTAGCTTTCAGCTGCAGTCTCAGGCAACTGAAACCGCACTAATAGTTTCAGTTGCCTGAGACTGCAGTCGTGTGACGTCTGTCTACTGTTGACGAAGGCTATAATTGTGAGAGTCTTTTTTGTTGTGCCTATCTGCAACTCACCATCTCCACTACAGGGAGAGTGGCAACTTTACTTAACATTATATACTTTGATGATCTATTGGCTGCATTTCATCTTTTGTATGGCTTCCAGCTAAGAAATATTTCAGCCAAGAGTACAATAATAGCAAACAGAAATGGTAAACATTGTAATCCACAGAAGGAATATGAACTGAAAAAAATCTAAAGGGGCATTTGACTTCACATTTAACAGTTCAGCAAATATATTAGTGGTTTTATGGTATGACAACAGTGTGGTGACAGTGAGTACAAACTATGATACTACAAATCCACCTCATCCCGTATTCACATCAACAGAAAAGAGGCAACTCTACAGAGACAATGGTGGTAAACTGGACCACATGGGACGAATTGTCACCAAAATTCCAGAATCAAACTGCTATGCAAAGTTAAATACTAGAAAAAATTACAAAAATTTGTTCTAGATATGACAAGATAGAACATGGTATCACAGATTTGCAGCTAGACCACCTTCTGAGAAAGAAAATACAACTTTACTGCTGTCAATGTCACACTGCATTAAATGTTTTGCATTTCTTGTTTCATGTCAATCCATACAAAACAGTAAAACAGTACTAATTCAATGCTTTTATGATGACACTGCGTAAAGTGAAATCAGCTGAAATCCTCCCAGAAGGATGTGGCATTTTTCAAAAACTACGCAAATAAAAAACATACAACTATTATACAATGTAACATTTACTATAATTAAACAATTAATTTGGGTCTTCACTAAAATGCGTACAAGAATAATTAGCATTATATGAGTAAATAAGAGATATTTGGCTTGACAAACATTGCTTTTCTCGTATCAGTGAAAAGCAATATGGTAACTATACTGGGGTTGGCAAAAACACGTGGTGAGAGTAAGACACACTCGTTTGCAACAAAACATTTACTCACATTAACTAACTATGCTGACAATAACAAATACATGGCAAGGCAAACACTGCTGCTCTTGTATCAGTCAAAAGAAATATGGCAATGATATTGGTGTAGGCAGAAGCATGGTGAGATTACTGCAGTCTCTCTCATAACAGGGCAATTACTTACATTATCTAATTATACTGATAATAATAAACATATGGCAAGGCAAACACTATTGCTCTTGTATCAATAACAAGAAATAGGGTAACTGAGGGGGTACCAAAAAGAAACCACATTTTTAACTTATTTAACCTTAGGCAAAAATCCTTCAAAATACGCTTCACATGCACTAATACTCGTCTTTGATCCTATACCACATTTTTCAAAATGTCGTTTAAATCTTCTTCTGCGACACTTGATAGTGCATCTTGTTTTTTTCTTCGCCTCTGCAACTTGTTTTCTCCTATGTCTCTCTTCATTTTAGGAAACAAAAAAAGTCACACCTGGCACATTCAGGTGAGTATGGGGAGTGAGAAATAAGGTTTCGTACAATTTTTGGTCAAGAACTGTCATACAGACATGGCTGTGTGAGCAGTAGCATTGTCATGATGGAAAAACCAGTCACTCTACTGATACAAATCAGGCCTCTTCCAGCACACACTGTTGTGCTATCTTTTCAAAAGTTCAAAGAGTTGAAAGCATGGTTAATTGTTTGACATTGCAAAACAAATCTCTGAATGGATGATTTCAAATCAAATCAGCATTGATTTCACCTGACATGATTTCTTGAGGCGAGGCGAACTTTGGCTTCATTGTTGCTTTGTTTCAGGATCGCAGCACAAAGTCTGTCACCTGAGACAATTTTTGAAAAAACTTCACATCATTTCAGTATACTTGTTTCACAGCACAGTATACTTCCACATGAACTTGTTTTCGTTCAGCAGTCATCAGTCATGGCATGAATTTCCCAAATCCTCTGTCACAATTTGCTGCACTGAACTCCACGTCACTCCCAACAGCTCTACAATTTCTTCAATGGTCCATCATACCTCAATAAACACACTAATATTTGCAACATTTTCATGTGTTCAGGCTATGTAAGGACAACCAAAATGAGGTCTGTTGTCAACTGACATTGCACCATTTTTGAAACTAGCAAACCACTCATGCACTTGAGATTTACCCACAGCATCAAATTTGTACACTATTTTCAACATTTCAAGAGTTTCTGTTCCACTGCTGCAGAGCAAAAAGCACAACTTCACCAGCGCACACTGTTCACAAAACTCAGCCATTGAAAAAACAACAGTCACACAAACAATTGTCACTATACACTTTTCTGAAACTAGTCGTAATCTCCGTCAGTGATGACACTCAGCTGACTAATAATGTTCACCTTATGTGCTTCCAGTGGCGAAACACTGTACTGCAAAAACTTTTTTTTTTTTTTTAAAAAAAAGGAGTCAGAGTTTTGTTTCTTTTGGGCACCTCCTCATATAACATTGTAGGCAGAAACATATGTTGATAGTTACACAGTCACTCTTGAAACAAGGCATTTACTTACACTAACTAATTATATTGATAATAATAAATAAATAGCAAGATAAACATTGTTG
The DNA here is from genome assembly GCF_023897955.1 of Schistocerca gregaria. Classification (NCBI taxonomy): domain Eukaryota; kingdom Metazoa; phylum Arthropoda; class Insecta; order Orthoptera; family Acrididae; genus Schistocerca; species Schistocerca gregaria. The sequence goes on along the minus strand of NC_064927.1, from coordinate 104,934,545 downwards.
CTCTTGTATCAATGAAATCAAATATAGTAACAATACTGGTCTTGTCGAAACGTGCTGAGAATGACGCAGTCACTCTCCAACGAGATATTTATTTACATTAACTAATTATGATGATGATTATCAATATGTGGCACGACCAACACGGTTGCTCTTTTATCACTGAAATACAATCTGCTAACTATATCGATGATTTAGACTTACATGCTGAGACACTACCAGAATCACTCTGCCAACACGGTATTTATTTACATTAACTAAGTATGCTGATTACAAATACATGGTGAGACAAACACTGTTGCTCTTCTACCAGAGAAATTAAATATAATACAATGGTAATTTTGTAACTGAACTAACATATAGCCATCACGGAACAACAATGGTTTATTAAGTCAACATATTTTCCATATCTCGTGTAGCTATATCAAATCTGTTACAGTTGCAGAACACAGATTTGGCAACTAATTTTGAACCAACTGGTTCATCATCAAGTCAGACCTACTAATGTTACACTGGAAGTACCTGATTTTAATAACGAATACCAAAATGGCAATACATGCTTTACAAAGTACTCAATAGATGACTGTTCCAATCAACACGTGCCTACTTAGCAAGTCAGAATCAAACACGAGGCTAAAACATCCCACAGTACCAGGGAATGTTCAGTGGCACGAGTGTTATGCCTCAGGTACAAGATCAAGTCCATAGCCAATATTTTACCGCACAACCCAAAAGCACTTGTCTATTTTCCTAAAAAGTCTTCTTGCACATTCAGCAAAGAATTTTTTTACCTTGATCTTGAAGTCCATCTGTACTTTTTTTGCCATTTTACTGCCGTAAACTGCACCACAAACAAAGCTTCTTTCATTGGATACAAAGGGCGCAAGGGCAGGGCTGCATGGAAGATAATGTTGGAGCTTCCAATCCACCAGCTGTCATGAATCTTTCCCTATAGGTCAGGTTTTGACTGTTCTCAGTCATGCCTGTTTAATATATGCTGTTGGCAGTACATCGCTCCTCTGAAAATTAACACAATCGGACCACAGCCACTCCAAAACATTGGTACTATGACCTTAACAGTGATCAGTTGTATTTTGAATTTCTTACAGATAGTCTTCACTGCATCCTTTTACACTGGCTCAAAATGTTGCATCTTCGTTTCCTTGCAGTTTAAAATTTTGTCCAAATATGGGTTACTTTTGGAAGTGAAGTAATTTTTGAGTGCAGTGCAAATGCACAAGTCCAAGCCTTGAGATGAATGGTGAACCCTGTGGGAATGCATCTTGGACAAGTCTTACAGCAATTTCGTTTGTTTTGAATGATGGAGCGAGATGTGTGAACACTTATTTGACATTTATTAGTGATTTTTTTCAACTGTAAGTTGTCACTCTTCTTGAATAAGTGAATCAATATCAGCATGCAATGCTGAGGTTGATACTGCTGCCAGAAACCCAACACAGTGTTCGTTTGTTTAATTTTTGTGGCTGTTTTTAAACTTTTACACCCATGCATTAAAACTTGCCCAGTTCATCCAACTACCACCATATTATTTGTTCAGCAGAGAGAGTATTTTTGATGGATGCACAGTGTCTGAAAGTAAAACTCTGATCATGGCACACAATTCTTAAAAAGCACTTGCTTCAAAAAGACATGCTATCTCAATTGTCCTTCAATGTTATGTTCATGTAAACATGAACCAAACAAATCATTCTTCACTAGACTAGTAACAGAAACTTACAGACATTTCACATGCTTGCAGTATGCATTGTGTTGACTTTTTATGTTGGTATTTAGTTATGAACGACCCTCACAACTACACAGGTGTTTTATGGCCAGACAGAGAGATAGAGTTGCTCTCCCATCACGAATACAAATATCTAAAAATTCACTAAATAGTTTGATAATATTAAACACAAAGAGACAAACAAAGTTGCTCTTCTGACAGTGACAGGAAATATAAATAACTAAATAGGGTGTAACATGTCAGACTAGTTTACAATCCACATTTTCTAATTAAGTACAGGATACATACTACGTACTAAGGAAATTTTTGTAATTAGTGAACTTTTTTTTTTGCAAATCATGATTTTGATCTTTCATCAGTTGTCAAGTGTAAATTGTACATAAATGTACTCTGTTAGATGCCACAATATTGCTACATTGTCTGACAAAAAAATGAACCACCCAGAAGGGCAGGAGGGAATGAAATGAGATAATGTGGGTTAATAGGGTATGTGATGATATTACAAATTTGAGTCACATTTACAAAGATCTTGGCAGTATCAGCCCAACACTGCCACTTATCAGCATGATGTTGGACCCCTCTCTGTCTTGGATGTGTACACTGATTCATTTGAAAATGGCGCCATAAAGCCACTGTAACCTCTCCTGACGCAAGCTGGCACACAACTGTTGTAACTGGTCCTCAATATCCTGGATGGTGTTGACATCTGAGATGGTCCCACACATGTACACACAATAAGATACATTAACATCCAACTATATCTTCTGGATGCTTTGGATTTTTGTCAGGCAGTGTATTTTATAAAAGAAATTACTATTTCAAACATTCTACAAAATACAATATTTTACAATCAGTTTAGAAATATTCATGAAGTATGAATCACATATGTGACCTTTATAAACCGTTCACTTTCTGTTCAAGATTCAGTTAACATGTTAGTGGAAAAATTATTTAGTAATTGGAATGTAATTCAGATTGACTTTGATCTGGTTGTTGACAGAAGCTATTTCAATAAATTTTCTATTAAAAATATTTCCATCAAAATTCTGATAGTGTTAAACGTTTCTACATTTAGTAAAAACCACACAAATTCTTTACTTAGAATATTGAAGATTGATAACTTAATTATAATTTTAGGCATGTTCATGCGTCAATAATTCTATTAAATATTTTTATTGCTGGAGGCTATATACAAATCAGCGGGAGCCCCGTCTGAGTCCAATTTAGTCTGCCTAGTCTGTGTTGAGTCTACATACAAGGTCATGTTATAGTGGAAATGTAAATGAATAAATGGTGTAATATCTACATAAAACATTGCCTGGTTATCAGTTTCATGCAACAACTCTGGAAAAATTGGAGTCACACTACAACAGATAAATATCCACTCAACAAACTGAACTTCAAATTTATATGAATTAATTTTCATCAATCAAGAAATGGTAATGCCAATGGGGATTTAACTTTCATAATTTGGAAAGAAACTGTCACTCTCGCAACATCGACAAAAGTATTTAAGAAGAAGGGACCGGTTGGTAGGACATGTCCTAAGACATCATGGGACCACAAATTTAGCATTGGAGAGCAGTGTGAAGGGGAAAAATCGTAGAGGGAGACCAAGAGATGAATACACAAAGCAGATTCAGAAGGATGTAGGTTGCAGTAAGTACTGGGAGATGAAGAAGCTTGCACAGGATAGAGTAGCATGGAGAGCTGCATCAAACCAGTCTCAGGACTGAAGACCACAACAAAAACAACACCACCACCACCACCACCACCACCACCACCAACAACAACAACAACAACAACAACAACAACAACAACAACTTAAAGTGTAAAAAGATCAACATTATATGTGGAAGCTTAGCTTGGCAGATGTGACTTTTCAGACGTTGCTGTTAGATCTGCTGCAAATAGAATTCTTGGATTGATCTCAGTATTTTACTTAAATATCTGTTAAACATTAAATGAAACAATAAGTTTACTGTTACCAGTCACTGTTTATTTGTTTCCACGACGCGTTTCGAAGGTTTAAACCTCCATCATCAGGTGGATATACATCAGTTAATATGGCATTTGTGTGTTTGTGTTGTGTTACGATTTCTTTGGAGGAAGTTGTGACACTGTCTAGTGGAGAAAACAAAACAGTATTTCAGAACTTGGTCTGTTTTGACAAAAATTGAACTTGTATCTAGCAGTAAACATAAATTAAGTAAGATAAAGTACCTCCAGTGGTCACAGGATCCTTTCACAGTCGTAACACATCACATGAACACTATCATATTGTATGAACAAATATGGCGTCGTAATCTATTAGGTGCATGGATCGTACAGCAAAAGAGAAAACTTTCTCACAAAGTCCAGAGAATATACGTCCTAACAACATTATTACAGAAAACTTTTTTGGAGGATTTGGAGGTGTTGAATACATTTGTTGGAGTAAATACTTCAGGCAGTAAGTAAATACGATTTTGACAGCTTAAAATAGCATAAAGTTCATACTCATTTATACAATCAGGTGAGGTGTTAGAAACTTTAAGTGCAATAATCATATTGGCTACAGTGATAAAATAAAATAAAATAAAATAATACACAATTGACAATTCTTATAGGGGTTCATAGGTAGATATGAAAGGCTGGAGGCAGAGGGGGAAGGAATATAAAGAGAACATGAGAGGGAGGGAGAGGGTGAAGAGAGAGATTGTATGACAGCAACCTTTACAAGGCAAAGGATCTTAAGATTATATCTGTTGCATGTATTAACTGTCTAAAGATTGTGGTAATACATTGGTAAATGTTTAAAAAATGTGCACATGGATGTGCATTTGTATCAGCAGTTGTATACATAGTTTCAAGCTGACAAGGGGTACAAGCTGTTGGTGTGATTGTATATCTGTAAATGAAGTCAATCTCCTGTACACTGAGGGCTGTTATGGTAACATAAATAAATATTAGTGGTAAATCTTAGGGTCTGTGTGTGTGTGTGTGTGTGTGTGTGTGTGTGTGTGTGTGTGTGCTTAGCAATTTTTAATGACGTAGGCAGTTGTTGAAAACGGAGATGATACTACTGTAAATATTGTCATTTTTGTAATTTAAGATGCATTCAGGTTGTTTAGTTTGATGTTTGTATATTTGGAGTGTTTCACGGATGTCTAGTTTTCTGCCTTTTGGTTGGATGTGTAGGATGCTGATACCTGTGTTGTTAACATGGTGTTTTGTTTCATGCAGGTGGGTGGCAATAGCTGATGTGTGGTATTTTTTGTTTTTTAGTGCTGCCATGTGTTCTTTGAACCTAATCTCAAATGATCTCCCTGTCTGGCCTATGTAGAAGCAGTCACAGTCTAAACATTTAATTTTGTATACGCCTGTGTGATGCAGAGGGTTTTGTGTGCTGATGTTGTGGGGTAATTTCGGTCCAATCCTGTTGTCTGTTGTGAAGGATATGCTTATGCCTTTTCGTTTGAAGACATTGGCTATCTGATAGGGAATCTTACCTAGAAAGGGGATTGTGTGGAAGATGATATTTTCTTTTTGTTTTTTGTGTTGTGATTTCTTTGCCATTATTGAGTGTTTTAGGGTGTCTACTATGGAGCTGTTATAACCATTTGCAATAGCTGTTTGTTTTATTATTTGAATTTCTTGATCACTTTTCTCTTCAGAGAGTGGTAGTTGGATAGCTCTATTGATCATGTACCGGAATGCTGCCATTTTGTGGGCTGTGGGGTGACAGGAGGAGTTGTGGATTGTAGTATGTGTTGTGGTAGGCTTCCGGTAAATTTCAAATGCCATATTAACTGATGTATATCCACCTGATGATGGAGGTTTCAACCTTCGAAACGCGTCGTGGAAACAAATAAACAGTGACTGGTAACAGTAAACTTATTGTTTCATTTAATGTCAATAACAGTCACGGTAAAGCCTAACCTAAAAATGTTCGCATTTAAAGTTATCTGTTAAACGTCTTAAGGTGATTGCTGTAGTTACTGTAGCGAAACATAATGGCTGACAATCGTACTGGGGCCAGGAGAAGGAACCATGCATGAAAGAAAAGTTTTTAAATTTGGATGGCAATCGTTTGTAGTGCCTCCTGCTGGGAGCCAAAGTGATGTCTTCCAGTTGGGAAATAATGTGCTACCAGATGCTTGTGTGGTTAAAAGCTGAATTAAAGTTCTGCAAGTCTTAGTGTAAAGTCTGTAACTGGAGTTTCTTGTTGCTCTCATTTGAGTTTAATCCTATCCAATACTGATTTGGGACTGGCATATAATAATCAAAATGTGAGATTTCATTTAGATTGTTTGCCATACAAATATGCGTGGCTTTCTTAATAGCAGTCCCACAATGATAATGCTTCGTTTTTATCATAAAGCATGTGATGCCCAGTGTTCAGCCAATGCTCCACTAATGTTGGTTTCTCAGGCTGGCTCAGATGTGTAAGATGACTGTCTTCAATATAGTGTTCCAGCACAAGGTGACATGTCTGCCAAAGGCAGGAAGGGCCACCATCGTGGCAGAAGAAATGATGTGACGCATGGTGTGACAGATACATGGCAGTGGTGTGGCATGGACATGACTCGGTGTCAATGAAAGTGATATGGCATTAGTAATGTGGCACTCGGTCTCCTTTGAATGATAAAGGTGTTGGCTTTAGTAACCTGAAGGCTAAAAGATGATGGGTACAGCCTTACTGACTTACCAGTGTTAATTATCATAGTTTAATTATGTTTAAAGCGATGACAGGTTGTATACGCGGACAAGGGAAAAAATTCCCAAATTTCCCAGTTAAAAATACACATTCTCCCAGATGAAAATAAACTTTTTCCATGTTAAGTGTCAGTATACTTTTGCTCACCACTGTGAAACTTATCCATCCTTTGAATGCTTATGGTTTTATACACCGCATGCATAGAATTTCCCAGCACTTTAGAAAACGAAACTAAGGGAAGAAAGCACATTTTAGAAAGATCTTTGATGTGCAGCAACGTGCACGCTGCATATTTTCATATTACGAAGGTATAAATTGAAATTCCAACAAACACCACATGTTACTTTCCAAAGCATTGAAATCCAAATTGCGATGCACTTTTGTATGCCAGTCATAGCTCATGTCTCGTGGTCTCACCAGCCGATGACAGCATAGGACACGTGATGTAGTTAGCCAATAGCAATATCACTTAAGTAGCACGAACACACAAATAAGAGAAGTTAATGGTTTCAAATAATGTACATAGTGTTGCTACAAGAAATGCAAAGCTCATAATATTGGTCATGAAGATTGATAATCTGCAAGACAAGCTAAGCTTCCACATATAATGTTGATCTTTTTTGGGCATGTTACACTTTAAGATACATAGCATAAATGAACCAGTAAAATTTTTAATAAATGTCTGATCTTTTGGGCTCGAAATTCTTCTAATTGCTTGTCCTCAAAGAGTGAGGTCTGTGTTTTAACAAATTCGTCATACATTCTCGCACATAGTTCACCTACCGAAAAAGGAAAGCTGCTTTGAAAGTAACACTATTCAAACCACCATACACAATATTTTTTGAAGACTTATTAGAAATAGGTTCACTTCGGCAGTTGGCAACGTGTGCCATATAACAGGAGTCATTGCCCTTGAGCAGCTAATATGACACAGGAAGCCGGTATGTTCGTACATGTAAAACATTAAAAGCTCTTACATTATGTCATGAAAGAAAGAAGACATCAGAGGATACTCTACAAGCATCGGAATTTCGTGAACCATACTAAAATGCATAATTCGGCTTAAAGCGCACATTCGCATGTAGAGATTCGAATGCAAATTATCTTTGAGTACCAGTCCATTATCATCTCATGTTTGGTTCTTTCTATGTGCTAGAAGATAAAAATGTGCACTTGAAATGCAGCAAACTCTTGAAACTAGCCAATAGTATGGAATTAAACACTTCATTTCGAAGAAATTGACTGCCTCAGCGGAAAAGATTCATAAAAGCCAAATTTCTTTGGCAAATAAATAAAATTGTTGTTCTGCAAGGTAATTAATGCTTAGTTGTCAGAAGGGTGGAAATAAAATAAAAACTTAACTAATAATATAGTTTTGCCTTTTGTAATTATGTGAATGTATTTTAATTCATTTGATAGCTCCCAGTCACAGGTATCTGTTTCGTTTTCATTTGATGTGAGAGCAATAAATGAAGAGGAAACAGAAAACCACTAAAGGTGAACATGGGTCATGTGGAGACTACCCACCTCCCCACTACAACTCTGACTGTTCAACCCCAATTCTACGATATTTCCGAACCGGGCAATACTAGATAGTCCCCCCTCCCCACCTTCCTCGAGCGTATGAGGTAGGACACAATTTTTTTTAAAAAAATCTACTTTTCAATAGCATGTCCATTTTGTAGTGCATATTTTTCTGACAAGTCTGATACATATAACTTTTTTTTTTTGGGATGGGAGGGGGGGTGGGTTGGGGCGCAAAATATCTAAGGACATAAGCACTCAGTATAGAACCACAGAATGCTGGGACCGCGAGGGTAAAAAAAACGTTCCAAGGTCTAATAGAAAAAGGCTGATTAAAACAAATATAAAATGTCAAGACGTAACGGGAGAATATCTAAAAGACATCGACACGTCACTGGAGTCACCACGTAGAAATCAGATCCCTTTTGTCATATTACTGCTTTTAAAAAAACTTAAAACCCGAGTTACAGTTCGCACAACATCCTCTAAAATGTCCGGCAAAGCGGGTGGCAGCCCAACCCTGAGATTTAAGTGCCTAAAATAGGGGCAGAGGAATAGGAAATGTCTGTAATGGCTGGCTACAGAAAGGATAGCCGGGTGGAGGGTCGCCACTCAACAAGTGGGGGTGACTAAAGCAGCAGTGCGCTATTTGCAGCAGAGCTAACATTACTTCCTCAAGGCAAGGCGGCCAGGAGGAAGTCGACCAGGCTGTTGGGAGAGGTTTGACTTCTCTGAGTTTGTTCCCGGGAAGGGAGCACCAATGGCCATGCCAAAGTGATTTGATACACTGATAGAGAAAATTAATATTTTGCCAAGGAACAGAGTAAGAAGTGGGACCGACCGAGATGGACTGCAGTCTTGGCTGCTGCGTCAGCAGCGTCATTCCCGGGCACACCGACATGGCCAGGAACCCACACGAACATCACTTGGGCTCCCCCATCCATGAACAAATGGAGACAGTTCTGGGTCCGTCAAATGATGGGGTGGACCGGACCTGGATCATCCAGACTCTGAAGAGCTCTGAGGAGTCAAAGCAGATCACACAGCGAGTGAGCTGGTGCCTCCGGATGTAGTGAACAGCCTGATAGAGGGCAAAAAGTTCTGTAGAAAAAAATTGTGCACTGGTCAAGAAGCCAGTATTGAAACTAATCCCCAACGACAAAAGCACAGCCAATACCGTGGGCGGACTTGGAACAATCAGTGTACAAAAATATGCTATTGGCAACTGGTGAGTGAAGTTCGAGAAATTTGCAGCGATAGGTCAGCTCGGGAGTCGAGTCCTTCGGGAACAAGCTGAGGTCAAAATGAACACAAACCTGTGCCTGCAGCCGAGGTGGTGGATCGTATTTAGACGGCTTAAGATAGATGGCCGTGCAAGGGAGTAGACAATGCATCCATAACTCAACTTTGAGCGGACAAGAGATTGATAGATGCAGAGGAGGACAGTCCAGTCGGCTCCCCAAGAGGTACCACTCAATACACAATGGACACTGTGGGGACGGGTGCAGGCAGGGCACATGGGGAGACCAACTGAGTTTCCTATCAAACGTAACTTCGCTGCATCCACAAACAGGAGAGCATTTTGACGCAGTCGTAAGGACGGTGGAAGAAATGCCTGGTACCCCCAGAAGTTGACACAAACTGATTTGGTAGCAGAAAAGCGGAAACCATTTGTGGTGCTACAAGAATGGAGACGGTCCAGAACATAGCGTTGCATGAGACACGTCCACTGGGAGCTGCAATAAATAGCAAAGTCGTCAACAAAGAGAGCCAGAAATGCCAGCTGGAAGGCAATCCATAATTGGGTTGATGGCTATGGTGAAGAGGATAACACCCAGTACGGAGCCCTGGGCCACCCCCTTCTCCTGTGAAATTGTGTGGGATAAGGAGGAACGCACACATACCCGGAAAACTCGGTCTGTTAAAAATTCCCGGATGAAAGTGGGAAGACGACCACGAAGGCCCTATGTGTGCATAGTATGTGGAATGCCTGTTCCCAACATATATCATAGGCTTTCTCCAAATCAAACAACGCGGCCACTGTTTGATGCTTCTGCAGAAAATAATTCATGATCAATGTCAACAGGGTGACAAGATGACCAACTGCTGAGTGTCTCTTTTGGGACCCACACTGAGCATTAGTGAGAAGATGGTGTGACTCAAGCCACCGCACTAATCGACCATTTATCATGCGTTCCATCACCTTACAAACGATGATGGCAAAGGAAATTGGACAATAGCTGGAAGGAAAAAATTTGTCTTTAACAGGCTTAGCTAAGGGACCGACAATAGCTTCATGCTAAAGTGTGGGAAATACACCGTCACTCCTAATACGGTTGTACATATTGGAGAAAAAGCATTTTCCCACATGAGGAAGATTCTGCAGCGTGAGAACATGGACTGTATTGGGCCCAGGATCAGAAGTCCTGGATGAGGAGACACACACTTGAGCTCCCTCATAGTAAAAGGAGTATTGTAGCATTCTCGATTCAAAGAGAGAAGAGAGATTGCACGTGCCTCCTCTGCCGTTTCCGAGGAAGGATGGCAGGATGGTAGTGAGTGGAGCTTGAAACCTCTGCAAAGTACCGGCCCAAAGTGTTGGAAACATCTACAGGGTCGACTGTGGCATTTCCTGCCGCAGTCAGACAAGGGATCGGGGAGTGGGTGGTAGTCCCGGAAAGCTGGCGCAGGCCACCACAAATGAGAGGGGACAGAGTGAAGCTGTTGAACGAGTTGGTGAAGGAAACTCAGCACGATTTCTTGCTTTCCTTGACAGTGCGACGGCACTGTGCACGTAGTTGCTTGTAGCGGATGCAGTTCGTTAACGTAGGATGACAGTGAAAGACACGAAGCGCACGTTGTTGGGCACAAATTGCACTGCTGCACTCCACGGTCCATCGAGGGTCCGGGACCCGACAGGGAGAAGTAGTAGTACAAGGGATAGAGGATTTGGCAGCCGAAAGAAAGTCCACGAGGCGCTCAACCTGGTCATCACAGACAGCTGGGAAACTGCCATAAGTCGAAGACTGCCGAGGAGGAACAGAGCCTCCAGCCAGCAAGAGAGAATTTCCAATGAGCAGGCCGCTGTGGCGGGATATGACTGTACAGGTGAGTCACACAAGGGAAGTGGTCACTCGTGTAAGTATCAGAAAGAACACACCACTCGAGACGTCGAGCGATCTGGGCAGAGCAGATTGAGAGGTTTAAGTGGGAATAAGTGTGCATAGAATCAGAGAGAAACGCGACTTCGCCGGTGTTAAGGCACACAAGAGTAAGATGTTTAAGGACACCGGCCAAAAGAGTACTTCTCAGGCAGGCGACAGGTGAGCCCCAAAAAGTACGATGGGCATTGCTGTCACCGAGGAGCAGAAAGGGTGGAGGAAGCTGCACAACAAGCTGCATCAGGTCTGCCCTACTGACAGCAAAAGATGAAGGGACATAAATGGTGCAGAGGGGAAAGGTAAATTCGGGAAGGAAAACACGGGCAACAACTGCTTGCAGGTGGGTGAACAAGGTGATAGGACAATGACAATTATCATCTCACTTCATAAAAGCAGCATGGCCCCATCATGAGTAGGAATCCCCGCCATAATGAGAAGGTCCATCCGTAATGAAGTAAAACAGGAAAGAGCAAAATGGTCTTGAGGACGTAGCTTTGTTTCTTGAAGACAAACTACAAGCGGACATTGCGATCGGAGGAGCAGCTGGAGTTCTGCCCTGTTAGACTGAAGGCCACAGATATTCCATTGCAAAAGGGCCATAAAATTTAGGAACACTGGAGAATGAATAAGAAACGCTCACTTCGATGGCTGCTATGAGCAAAGCATCGAGGAAGGACGGCCACTGGAATCCACAGATGGAGGATCATCGTCCATCAGTTCAGCAGGTTCAATAGAGCTTCGCTGGTGTCTATCAGTTGAATAGGGCCAACAAGTCGAAGAGGACCGATGAGATGGAGAGGGGGGAAGACTATTTGCCTTTGGATGATTGTTTTGACTTTTGGCAACTTGCAGAAGAGCCAGACGGCTGTGAATTGGAGGGACACAAGAAATCTTCCCGGGAATAATCGTTTTTGAATTGATAGTTGGCTGGCTGCATGGCAACCATCTTCGCCAGTGAGGGGAAAGAGCAGGTTGCAGAATCTACAGCCCGGGAAGCAGGAGACGGAATGTCCGCCTTAAGGCGAGGCGACATTGTCACCATCAAACTGAACTGCAAGTCACAAATTTGCGTAGCCATGTTGTTTGTAGGATGGGGATAGGCTAACATGGTGTTGTAGCTGCCAGACTAAGGGACACTCGGTTTAAGGCTCACCAACAGTTTTTGGGCAACAGGAAAAGGTAGCTTTTCCTTCACCCTTATCTCCTGAACAGCCCGCTTGTCCCGATAGATGGGACAAGAATGAGAAGCAGCAGCATGTTCTCCAATACAATTGACTCAACGGGGAAAGGACTTGGACAGGTGCCCTTGGGGGCATCCCTGCTACAAGTGACACATTTGGCTGTGTTTTTACATTACATGCTGATATGATTGAACTGATGGCATTTCTAACACCTCAATGGATTCGAAATGTAAGGGTGCACACAGATGACTTCATAGCCTGTCTTTATCTTGGTACGAAGCGTTAACCAATTGAAAGTCAAGAACAACGTGCGAGTGGGCACCAAATCGCCATCTTCCTTCTTCATAACTCTATGAACAGCAGTAACGCCCTGATCTGACAGATAATTAGTTATTTCGTCCTCCGTCAAACCATCCAACAACCGGGTATAGATAACACCGCGGGACAAGTTAAGTGTCCTGTAAGCCTCCACTTGTATAGGATATTCGTGGAGGATTTGGGACTTGAGTAGTTTATGGGCCTGGTGAGCACTATCAATTTCCAAAAGCAGAGTTCCATTGCAGAGTTGAGAGCATAACTTAACAGGGCCGGCAATGCCATCCACACCTTTCTGTATAACAAAGGGGTTAACAGTAGCAAAAATCTGGTTTTCGTCTAAACGTAAGACTACTAGATACCAAGGCACAACAGGAAGAGACATTGAAGCAGGAGCCTCATTCCACTTTCTTTTATGTGAAACACTCAGAAGAGAGAACGAAAATCAGTCATTGGGAAGAAGACCCCCATGACTGCTAGCACCTCCATGGTGCACTCCTTCCACCCAAGAGTCCTCCAAAGGGGAGCCCCCTGCCTTAGGTAATTGTCCTCACTTTAGGTCACACCTCTCGAACGACAGATGGAGGGACCAATTGGCAGAGGAGGAAGGTACCAGCTCTGGCAATAGCCCCTCCCTGGGCCTGGCCTGTATCAGGGGTATGTGGGGGCCCTACATGCCTACCTGGGGCTGGGAATAACCCCTGATCCTGTCTCCTGCTATGGATCAAACCAGTGGGTGGCCACAGGCACACACAGGGACGAGAAAACATAAGAAAAGAAAGAAAGAAAGAAAGAAAGAAAGGCCTCAAATGCCGCAGCGGAGGAGAAAGAGGGTGGTACGGGGAAAGTGCGGTACGGGGAGAAAGCAGTAGAAGAGAATATTCCTAAATGCTAACCAACAGAAATGAGCTCCAAGAGCCCATGTAGGCATGAGAGATCTCCCCAGGAGAGAGGTTAAGGACAGGAGAAGAGGAGACAGGCAGCATAGAAAGAGAAGTGGTGCTGCAAGGGCTGGGGCCCTGTGGTCGCCAAGCACATGTTCACCAAAGAGCTGTGAGCCCCCTTGGGGGGATAAAACGTGTGTTCAAAGAAATGTAAGATATGTTATTTGGTATTCAGTGTGCCAAAGTGCAGTGCCCTGCCCCGTAACACAGCATGTTTCTATCGCACGTCACTGTATTTTGCTCTGTGGAATTCAAACATGTATATTATGTAATGGATGCCATTAAACTACATTCAGGGCAGTGGAAATTAATATACCCTGTGGTCTCTCTCCTGCCTCCAGTCGGCTGGTTTGACATTCTGCCCCTCTTTTTTAAAAAAAACTCGCAATTGATACAGGATGGGATTGTTTGTAACTGGAAGAACAAGAACTCTTCAGAAAACTCTTTATTGCTTATTAGCCTATAACCTGCTGTTTTGTGTGACAATGTTAAACATAGGATACATAAAACCAGTAAAGGCAAGAGACACACAGGACAACACGTTTCTTCAATCCTTACATTCTAGCATTTTTCTCTCTCTAATCTTGCAACCCGTTGACACAGTGTGACTTCCTTTCTGTAGAAGACTATTACTTCATCAGAGTTTGCCAAACATTTTGCTCCATGAAAAAAATTATATGTCTTAGTCTAATACTGAAAAAGTTGTCAATACAAATAGTACATAGGACTGGTGTGGTTTCTCAATCTGATAAGTTTGTCACTGCCTGCTAGATGAAACGAAATAAGCCTGTCTAATATTGCAGCAATTGTAACACACACCAAATAAGCGAGACTGTTTAGGCACGCATCATTTTTATAACACGATAGAAGTACCAACATCAAATGTCTGTTAGGCATACTACAAGCAAAGAGCTTTACTTTAGGAAATCGTTTCACTTTTCATTCATACACTCCAGCTTCTCAAGCAAGAGATCCAAAAGAAGTAGTACGAAATTGTTATATAAATTTGGAATCATCATATTCTTCTGTAATTTGTGTGATTTCCCAGTTTCTTCTCCTTCCTTGCTTTAACAAACAATCTTGTCATCACTAATTCTGTAACTATTCCTGCCAGTGTCTAAACTACTTCTCCAGTTGACTTAACTAATCCTGCCACAATCATCGGTTTAGTTATCGCGTGTTCATTCTCCAGTTAGGCGTTATTACGTGTTCGTAAAACGCGTTTTCCGCACTACTCCCAGAATAGAGCTTAGGTGGCTGCTGGCACGTTTTACTAGTGTAGCGGTCTGGCCAAAAATTTTGTCAAAATTACATTTTCGTTGATACACCAACAATATAATATGTAATCTTTCTTACCTGTTAGTAGTGAATATAATAGAGGGAAACATTCCACGTGGGAAAAATATATCTAAGAACAAAGTTGATGTGACTTACCAAACAAAACCGCTGGCAGGTCGATAGATAAACAAACACAAACATACACACAAAAGTCAAGCTTTCGCAACCAACGGTTGCTTCTTCAGAAAAGAGGGAAGGAGAGGGAAAGACGAAAGGATGTGGGTTTTAAGGGAGAGGGTAAGGAGTCATTCCAATCCTGGTTGCGAAAGCTTGACTTTTGTGTGTGTGTTTGTGTTTGTTTGTGTATCTATCAACCGGCCAACGGTTTTGTTTGGTAAGTCACATCAACTTTGTTTTTAGATATATTTTAACTGTTAGTAGTCTGAATCTATGGATTTCTAGTAATGATAACAATGCTGATCATTTGCAAACCCAGTCAACCACATAAACAGCGACTGGCATGTACCCGTTCCCCTTTATTCCCCTCAGCTCGTATAGCCCTGTCCCCTTTTCTCTGAGGAGATTTTATATCTAGATGCGACGGGTATTCTCCAGGCGGACATCACATTCACGTCTTACACTACGCACACTTTCAAACATCAACTTATAATTCATTCAGAAATCACCTTAGAATGTGTTCAAAAAGCAACGGGGATGCTTTTCAAAATTATATGAATAGTTGATAGACCAACATGCACTGCATGCTAGGCGGTTTGTAAAACAAGGTTCCTTTCCCCAAGAATGTGAATTTGGCACCCCCAAAATTGCTGCTCAGGCCAGATACAACGCCCCCCCTCCCACGCCCACTTAGATCCAGGACTGTTGCGCATGCTTTAATCTGGCAGCTTGGGCGCATCAGGAAGATTTTCCCAGGTAGCATCTGACAGCTTGCTGCTACTGCTTATACAGCCACAATGCTCTAGCCACAAGTGGGGGAAGGTATTACTCGTACAAGACTCAACTGCGCATATGCATGAGCCTGCTTGCAGCTGCTCAAACGAACCAATGTAAACAGTTGTGACATCATGCTCATCAGAGGCAATTTGTTGTTATCAAGTATTGCATAGACTTTCTAAAGCCTTTGACACATTTTACTGTTGGCAGACGATTGTACGAGCACTGTGTTTTGTTGTATATGGCGCACTTGCATTGCAACTTAAATTTTATTTTCATTTTTTTCACTCGTTCATGTTTTATTGCTGCAGTAGCAGGATACAGTAATATCCTTCGTAGAGTATTGGTTCTTACCAGTTAAAATAATAAAAATTTAAGTGCAAACTGAAGTACGTGCAAGAAGACCAGGTCAGCCCGCAGCTACCCTACTGTGACAATCAAGTAGTAGGACGGAACGGGGTCAAAATCACTGCTGCGACCAGGCAAACACACCACACAACTCTTACATGTATCAAGGACACCCCACACCTTACCACCCCTCCCCACCCCCACCCCGGCAATTACACTGATACCAGAATGGGAAAAGCAACACCAGGGAACAACAAACGTGACATTGATGACAACTGGACCGTGACGTATATTGTGGACAATCTCCCCCCCCAGACTTCACGCAAAAGGCAATGCCTGCCAAAATCAACTCACTTGTTGAATATGCTGTGAGGGCGGATATTGAACTCCTGAACGTAGTCCGAAACGGGAGGGTGTATCTCAACACCATCAGCAGACGACTGGAAGATATTTTCAAAAAGTCTTCAGAAACCATATCACCTCCTCAGTGTCCGCCGCTTGTGGTATTGCGGCAGCGTTCTCGCTTCCAGTGCACGGGGTCCCGGGTTCGATTCCCAGCGGTGTCAGGGATTTTCTCTGCCTCAAGATTACTGGATGTTGTGTGTCTTTCATCATCATTTCATCCTCATTCACTCGCAAGTCACCGTAGTGGCATAAAAGACCTTGTGAAGCGATGGCCGAAACGCCCCACGAGTGGTCTCCCAGCCACCAATGCCATACCCTCATTATTATTACCTCCTCAGTGACAGTACGCCACCATAAAATCCGCGAGCCAAGGCAGCCAATGCTAAGATCTCGCAAACCACCACTTAGCACAGTTATCAAAAAGAGTTCCACTCGTCGCTGAAGAAGACAACGTAAATGACCAATTGCCCAACCAGGGCCTGGAAGTTGAAAGGGCAATGCGCATTATCTCTCGAGAAAGACAGGCCCCCACAAAAACATTCGAGTAATCTCACGGGAACAAGATACCATTGACCACTTCCTGACAAAGGGTGTGGTAATTGATTACGTCAAGAAAGAAGTGGAACCATCCAAACTTTCCCCACCACAAACAGCGCAGTGCGAGCATTGGTTGGGCTTTGACCACACCACTGCGAGCTGCAAGGCCCAACCAAAATGTCCACAGTGCAGTGAAGACCATCAACTAAACAGGTGGGACACAAAGAATCCAGGGAAGTGCTCCAACTGCGATGGCCCTGTCATATACGTGCCCCAAACGACCCAAGGCAGCTGCAAAGAAGAGCTCCACACCTCCATCAAAGTGACGGACAAACCCACGACCCTCCCACCAGCAGAAGAACTACAGCAGGCGATCGTCCTAAAAAATGATTTCCTGCGAACACTTCCAGGGCACTTGTCACTCTGTCCCAAGACAGGCGAGAGGAGATCATCAAAATGGTTAACCAGGTGTTGGAAGAGTTACTTAATAACAGCGTAAAGGCAACCCAGTCGGGTGACTGCCTGCATGTAATAGCAGCAGACAGAGTCGCCCGCCAACACAATTGGACACCGCAAACACCTGCACAACACCAGCCACCCACTGCTCAAACACCTCAAGAGCAATGCGCGCACACACAAGCTCCAACCACCATCCATAACACACCACACTCACACATAACCAAAAGCAAGAAACACTAGGACTCTCCCCACAAAAAAAGCCGCAAAACCATCATGCCGCCCCCACACACCACCATCAGCTGATTCTCCTCTTCGCCAATCTGTGAGGAGTTAAAGATTGCACACACTCCTCACACATGTGATTTTACATATCAACAAACACTCAGCCGGCATCACCAAAACCTGGCTAACAGACACACGATAATGCAACATACCGAAATAAATTTTTTTCTGTAAAGATAGGCAGTAGAGGTGGAGTCGCACTGTATGTGCCTAGCACGATAGCTGCAACTGAAATCGCTCCCCAGCACAGCTTCGGGATACACAGATCATCATGACCAAGCTTAAAGGGCATAATGCACGGGCAGTAACAACAGTATGCCTATACAATCCACCACACAATCCCCTCCCAATTTGTGTACTACAATACCTCATGTCCTAAGAGAGATTTACCCTACTAGCCGACCTAAATGCCCTGCATGAGAGGCTAGGTGACCACAGCACAAATCAAAATGGAGAAATCCTCTTTGACCTCCTGACAGTGGAACCAGTAGACCGCCTACCAGCCAACATTTACTGGCCACCGAGAAACGTCAGCACCCAATCATGTCTTCTCTATTCCTGCCATGAATGATGGTTTGTTGGTTGGTTTAAAGGCGGGAGAAGGGACGAAACTACGAGTTCATTGGTTCTTTGTTCCTAATAAAACAATGCCACAAGGGTGACAAGAAAATGGACAAAATATATAACGCAAAACAGAAATAAAGGAAAAGCCACAAGAATGAAGGGAAGGCAATGAATACTTGAAGGAACAAAAGAGGACAAGAAAACAAGAGAGGCGCTAGAAACAGAAGGAAGTAAAACATGAAAGCAGATTACAGTGGTTGGCCAACCACGAGAATAAAAAGGGAAAGCCAGCCACTCTGCAACACATTAAAACCTCCATCCTAAAAGCACTAGGGTGGAGGACACAGGGGGAGAAAGGACATGTGCTAAAACCTACACTCTCAAGAAGAAAATGTAAAGCTAAAGCTGCTGAGGAAGCATTGTCGCCAAACATCGAAGGCAGGTTGCTGGGAAAGTTAAGTCTGCCAGAGAGCGGCCAATGCGGAGCCAGCAGGGGACAACTGATTCCCTGCAACAGGCCTGCATGGAAGACTTCCACACATTCATAGTTTCCTTAATGACACACAGTTTGTTGTGCATGCTGTTATGCCATCCCATCTCCCAAAGATGGAAAACCATGTGGTGTAAGGCATCAGCGGTTGTACTCAGGAGCACGAGATATGGCTGCCAGCTCTGCAGTGAAAACACTGCAGCCAACAAGCACGGAATGCTGCTCAATTTGTCCTCCATGAACATGTGCAAACCCTACGTGACCATCAGCCATTGAGCCTTCAGTGTAAACTACTTCAGAATCCTGGAACAAGTCAAGAATCGAGAGGAAGAGGCAGAGGAGAGCAGTGGGGTTAACGGAGTCCTTAGGGCCATGCAAAAGGTCCAGATGAAGCTGCAGCTGAGGCATACACCATGGAGGCGTATGTGAACGGATCGCAAGCAGAGGTGGTAAAGGAAAAGGACTCCAGTTTGGAGAGCAAGGACCACAAGCGAACCACAATCATTAGCCCCGATCCGGGCCACTGATGACTGAGATGGACTGCTGCGGGCAGGAAAAGTAGACAGTAATTCAGATGCTCATGGGAACTATGAATGTGTGCTGCATAACTGATGAGCAGTTGTGCACATCTGATCTGCAGTGGAGAGACACCAGCCTCCACCAGTACACTGGTCACCAAAATCGTCCTAAAAGCTCCTGTCGCTAATCGAACCCCACAGGGTCGAGTAAATGCAATGCTGAAGGCGCTGTCCAACCATAAACCACACACCCATAGTCAATTCGGAATTGGACAAAGGATCTGTAGAGCTGCAGCAGCGTACTGTGATCTGCACCCTAATTGGTGTTGCTCAAGCAACAGAGAGCATTGAGGCGCTGCCAGCACTTCTACTTAAGCTGACGAAGATGAGGGAGCGAAGTCAATCGAGCGTCGAAAACCGGTTCTAACAACTGATATGTCTCCACTACAGTGAGTGGATCATCATTAAGATAAAGTACAGGTTCCGGATGAACGGTATGACGCCGACAGAAGTGCATGAGACACGACTTTGCGGCTGAAAACTGGAAGCTGTGGGCTAGAAGAGCCCATGACTGCACCTTGTGGATGGCTTCCTGGAGGTGCCGCTCAGCAACAGCAGTACGAAATGTAGATGTTATCTGCATACAGAGAGGGTGAGACAGAGGGCCCGACAGCTGCTGCTAGACTGTTAATGGCCACTAAAAATAGACACACACTCAATACAGAGCCGTGCGGGACTCCGTTCTACTGGATATGGATGGAATTATGGGAGTCACCAACTTGGAGACGGAAAGTACGGAGTGGCAGGAAGTTTGGATACAAATCGGAGTCGTCCCCAGAGACCCCACTCATACAATGTGGCAAGGATATGACATCGCCAAGTCGTGTCGCATGCTTTACGTAAGTCAACAAAAGACAGCAATCAGGTTTTGCTGTCTGGAAAAGGCTGCTAGGATAGCAGACGCGATGGACACAAGATTATCAGTGGTAGAACGAGTGGCAGAAGACGCCCTGACATGGAGCCAGCAAGCCACATGACTCCAGGACCCAACGCAACTGCCGACATACCCTATGTTCCAGCAGCTTACAAAGAGCGTTAGTGAAGCTGACGGGCCGATAGCTATCCACATAAAGCTGGTTTTTACCGGGTTTGAGCACCAGAATGATGGTGCTCTCCCACCACTGCGATGGTAAGACTTCATGCACCAGATCCGAGAGATGATACTGTAAAAGGGGCGTTATGGGATTCACTGCAGCGTGTAGTGAATGAGAGGATGTTCCTTTCCAGCCACCTTTTGAGTGTGCAAAAGGCTGGGGGGTAATTCTCCGATGCAGAGGCTCAAGCAAAGTGCTCGGCAATTGCGTTTGCGTTGGTAACACCAGAGACAGCTGTTGGGGCCTGGTACCCAAAAAGATGTTTGATCTTTGCCCAGATTTGGGAAGGTGACTTGTGGCACCTAATGGTGGAGATGTATCTCTCCCAACATTCCTTTTTCTGTTGTTTGATAATGTAATGAACACAGGCATGGAGCCGCTTAAAGCCTATGAGGTGCTCCAGGTAAGGGTGCCGCTTACGCTGCTGTAGAGAATGCCGAAGCTCCTTAATTGCATCAGTGACTTCCGGCGACCACCAAGGGACTGCCTTATGCCTTAGGCACTCGAAAGAGCGAGGGATTGCATTTTCTGCAGCAGAAACAATTGTGCTAGTATCTGCACAACCATCACATCAATGTTACTGTGTGGATGACATTCAACGGTGACAGCAGAGATTTAAGTTCCCCACTCCGCCTTGTTTTGGGCAGGCGACTGTGTGCCTGATTCTGGGGCAATGACAGGAAGATGGGGAAGTGATCACTACCGCACAGGTCGTCATGTGCTCTCCAGTGGATAGATGGGGGAAGTACTGGTCAACAAATTGATAAATCAATGGCCGAGTAACTACCACGAGCCACACTGAAATGTGGGGTGGCCCCAGTATTTAAGAGGCAGAGGTCGAATTGCGACAGTAAAGTTTCGACATTTCTGCTTCGGCCAGGAAGCACGGTACCATCCCACAAGGGGTTATGGACATGAAAATCTCCCAGAAGTAGGAAACGTTTAGGGAGTTCATCAATCGTTACAGCTAATACATTCAGGGGTACTGCACCATCTGGAGGAAGATATACATTGCTGTTATTTCCTGTGTCGTCCTTATTCTGACAGCCACAGCTTCAAGAGGGGTTTGAAGGGGCACATGTTCACTACAGACTGAGTTTAGGACAAACGAAAACTCTACCCGACACTCGATTACAGTCGCTATGGTTCCTGTAATACCCCTTACAGCCATGGAGGGTAGGAGATCGCATTGCTGGGAACCAGGTTTCCCGGAGGGCAATGCAGATAGCAGGTGTAAAGCTCAATGGTAGCCATAGCTCAGCCAGGCGGTGGAAAAATCCGCCCCAATTCCACTGGAGGATGACATCGTGAGACTAAGAAGGCATGGAACATTCAATGAGGCAGTTTACGGCTCAGGGTCACCTGCTGCCACGGATTTATTGCCTGAGCAGTCTGTATCCATTGAGTCTGAGGGTCTGGCGAGGTCTGGGTCCTCAACGGACGCCAAAATCTCCACCCCATCCTCGGCCTCAGAGCTTGTAGGTAGCTGTTGTATGGGTGCCACCGCAATTTCCTTGGTCTTAGGTGTTTTCTTTTTGGATTTCTCTCGCTGCACCTTGGGTTTCCCTTGCTCGGAGGACTTCACTGGCTCCGTCTCCAGGACTGAGGATGAGTGTGAAGCCGTACGACCAGCTGCTTGTGGGCTCTTCGGCCACTGTCGGATGTCGTCTTTCCTACTAGAAGAAACCTGGGAAGAGAGTGACCCAAGGGACCCCTTCCTAGCGAGAGAAGCTGAAGAAGACTTACACTTCTCCAGCTTAGAAGTGGGGACAGACATCCCCAATGGTTGGCGGGGGGGGGGGGGGGGAGGCGGTGTATTGCTCCCAAAGTAGAAGGTGGAGGAGCAACAGGGAGGGAAATGCCCCCCACCATCAAGGGGGCAGGTGTAGTTTCCCGGCTCTGAGAGGTGACCTGGGTTGGCAGAGCTTATGGTGCCAGAACTGGTGTAGCAGCGGCATAAGACGATGTCATACGCACAGGATGCAGGCGTTCAAATTTTCTCTTGGCCTCAGTGTATGTCAGTCTGTCGAGGATATTGTACTCCATGATTTCCTTTCTTTCTGGAGAACCCTGCAGTCAGGCGAGCAAGGCAAATGGTGCTCTCCACAGTTCACACAGATGGGAGGCGGGGCACATGGAGTATTGGGATGTGAGGGGTGTCCGCAATCTTGACATGTGACGCTGGAATTACAGTGGGAAGACAAATGAGCAAACTTCCAGCACTTAAAGCACCGCATTGGGGGAGGGATATAAGGCTTTACATCACACAGGTATACCATCACCTTGTCCTTCTCCAGCAATGTATCACCCTCAAAGGCCAAGATGAAGGCACCGGTGGCAACCTGATTATCCTTCGGACCCCGGTGTAGAGATGGGTCAAACTCATTCATTCCCGTGAACTACTTCATTCATATCACTCTTTGCTGTGAAGCGTACAAATGAAGTAGTTCATTCATGAAGTATGGAAGCCTGGCGAAGTTTCCCAATTCGCCGCTCAGCCGCAGCTATGCTCGCTTCACCTGGCTCGTACAATAAAGCTTCGCAATACATCATAATTTTACCAAAAAATGGCAGAACTATGTAGTAATGTGCATGCTACATTTTACGCTCTTACAGCGTCTGAGTTAACTTAAATAGTGCATGGTCGAAGGGGACAAAGGAAAGACAAACAGTGAAGCCTGTCACATATAAAGAAGGTATTACATTTAATCTTGCTCGACATTTTCTTATGAAGAGCCCAAAAAAGTCTATCTGCCAAGTGAAACCTTATTTGTTGTACTCATGGACAGAAAACTATGGCTACCAACGAAATGCAGTCCAATTTTATGTTTCTTTTAATATTTAATCCAAAATAGAATGAGTGTGTTTACCACTCTCACTAAGTCTATATACCGACAGTAAGTAATTATTCAGAAGTTTTCCTGTAGATTTTATTTTTGTTGAGAATAATAACCCTCCAAATTCAAAACATAAACTGTCACCTGTAGTCATTGGTACGATTCCAGGTAAAATCCCTGTTTATTTTATTCGGAAAGCAGTTTTTGAGTCTGTTCACTCTTATACAATGTCTAGCAACTCGCGATCGCGTAAAAGTAGTGAAATTTGGGGTTTCTTTGCCAATTTAGGTGATGGGAAAGCAAAGTGCAACTGTTGTTCTAAGTGTATTTCATATAAAGGAGGAAATACATTTAATCAAGAGTGTTATGTTTGAGTGTGGCAGCCAACAGTGTCATTGTCAGTCAGGCACTTAGAACCACCCTGCTCCTGTATCTTCCGATATTTCTTGGACAAATAACCCAGACAATCCGGAAACAACATCAGCATTCGAAGAAGCGAACAACAATTGGTGCCAGAAAGTAACAGTATCACTTCATTATCAGACAGCAGACATCAATATCACTGAACATTACCTATGTATTTTCCAAAACCTCTTTCGAACAAAAGAAATCAGGAGATAGAATTTGCACTTCTGGAGATTTGTAAAGGATTATTTGCCCTTCAACCCAGTGGAAAGCAATCATTTCCAAAGTTTTGCAAGCAAACTGAATGGTGCTTACAGAATGCCAGCTCGGAAGACCATTTCCAATACACTACTACAACAACAGTACACCATGGTGAAAGAAATTGAGAGAGTCATAATTAATTCTGTGGAAGCGGTTGTGCTGACAATGGATGGGTGGACCTCCACCACAAATGAGAGTCATTTGTTGGCAACAGCACACTACGTCAAAGACCTGGAGCTGACATCTTCCCTCCTAGAGTGGTTTAAATACAACAAAAGGCACATGTCAGAAAAACTCTCCGAAGAACTGCGACATGTTATAATGGAATGGGGCATTCAAGGAAAAGTCATGTGTGTGTTAGCAACAATGCTGCTAATATTGTGGCAGCTGTAAGACTCACAGCCTGGACACACATCCCCTGCTTTGCACACACACTTAATTTAATTGTTCAGAATGGACTTCCGCACATTCAACCCATTCTGAATAAAATAAAAAACTGTTGAATTTCTTAAAAGAAGTTTGCAGACCTGTATGAAACTTAAAAAGATGCAGTAACAGTTAAAAGAGCCAGTTCTGACACTAAAACAGGACACTGTTACAAGATGGAATTCAACCCATGATATGCTGCAAAGAATAATCGAGGTTACGAATTCCCTAATGATAGTTATCACTCTGAATTGTCTGGATCTTCCAAATCTGACTTCAGAGGACATTGCAAGTGTAACACAAGCCTGTGACCTGTTGAAAGTTTTCAAAGAGTGCACCCAAAAAATGTCAAATGAAAATGTTGTCACTGCTCCTAAAGTTATACTCCTTAGTCGCTTGCTGAAAAATGGTATTGCAGGTTTGTTAATAACACTGAAATTCATGTAGACGTGCAACAGATGGCCGTAGAGTTAGCTGAAGACCTAAAATGACAATTCCGAAATATAGAGGACAATTCCATTTTCGCAAAAGCAACTTCATTGGATCCCCACTTCAAATCACATGGTTTTTCTGAAAAAAATTCTGCTGAGAAGATGAAATTGAACATCATCAGGCACTGGGAGATGAAGTTTGCACAGGATAGAGTAGCATGGAGAGCTGCATCAAACCAATCTCAGGACTGAAGACAACAACAACAACAACAACAACAACAACAACAACAGGCACTGTGAGAAATTTGTGAGGAACACATCCACTGCTATTGCAACAATCTCAATTCCAACCACTGAATCAACTTCTAGTCTCTGGCTCGAATATGATGAAGTGTTTTCCATGCTGCAGAGTAACCCACACCTGAGAGCTGCTGCAATAGTGGAAAAATATTTACAAGAGTTCAAGAGCCCCTGCTACAGAGACAAGGCAACCCACTTCATTGGTGGTCCGAATGGCTGTCAGTATACTCCTTGCTCTTTGAACTTGCAAAAATACGACTGTGTATAGTTGCAACTTCCACACCATGTGAAAGAGTGTTCTCGAAGGCAGGACAACTTATAACTGACTGAACAAAACGCCCACATGAAAAAAAGTGGAACAAAAAATGTTTTTAAATGGAAATCTCTGAACATTCACCAGATCCGTTGATGTTTATTCATAAATATATATGTATTTTTTTAATTTAATTAGGACAATCCTCAAATTAACGTTTAGTTCAATTATTTCAATAACGTGCATGAGATAAACATTCCTACATGAACAATTGATTAATGGAAAATCTCATATAAAGATTTGAAACAAATACTAACAAAGAGATAGAGGGGCTGGCCAGTACTTACCTCAGCTCAGTACAGCCGATAGATACACAAAACAGAACAGAAAATTTACGTTCGTAGCTTTCGGAACTTTGTTCCTTCGTCAGGGAGGAGAGAGGGGGAGAAAAGGGAAGAAGGGAAAAGTGGATTCAGTTACTCACAAGCCAGGTTATGAAGCAACAGGGAAAGGTAAACAGGGAGGATAGCAAGGATGGAAGCATGGTTGTCAGAATTCAGAGCTCAGCAACAGGGTGGTCCAGCTGTCTCTTGGCCACAGTTTGTTGGTGGCCATTCATGTGGACATACAGCTAGTTGGTTGCCATGGCCACGTAGAGTGAAGCACAGTGGTTGCAGCGTAACTTGCATATCACGACTGGTTTCTCCAAGAGCCCTGTCTTTGACGGGGTAGGTGATACTTGCGACCTGACTGGAGTAGGTGGTGGTGGTGGTGGTGAGACGATGTATGGGACAAGTCTTGCAGCTAAGGTCTATTACAGAAATATGAGCCATGAGGCAAGGTGTTGGGAGCACGCGATGTATAGGGATGGATGAGGATTTTGGGTAGGCTTCGTGGACGGCAGAATATCATTGTGGGAGGGGTGAGAAGGATAATTGGTAGGACATTTCTGATTTCAGGGCACAATGAGAGGAGCCGAAACCCTGAGAGGGAATCTAATTTGGTTGCTCCAGTCTTGGGTAGTACTGAGTCATGAGAGTAATACTCAGAGTAAAATATAGAACTACTGTATACTTCAGCTTGGAAAGAGACAGCCCCTACTAGCATCGAACCCATGACCTGCAAAGAGTTAATTGAGAAGTTATCTATGCCTCTAGCTGTAACATTAGGTATACAAGTTACACTGACAGTCACCGTTTGTACTATAAATTCACAGGGAATCATTCTAGAGTTCATTAGCGCCCGGCTCTCTGCCAGTAGGACAGATCCAGTGGTCACGGCTACCAGCACTGCTCTCGCACCAGTTTGAGCCGGTCATAACTGTAATGTCTGTCAGAAATCTGCAATCGTACGAGTGTGTCACCTGCTGCATCTCCAGCATCCCAGGCAACGCTAATTCTCAACATGGAACTCGTAACCACTATACGACAAATATTTTGAATAACTTTACAGAGGCTGCCAACAACCGACATCACTTAGTTACAGGACAAGGAGTACAAAATAATGCAGGAAATATCATAGAAAATGTTTAATAATATCAGTGAGGGTAATGGCAATTATTTATCTGAAAACCAAAGGAGACATGAAACTACCTTAAACTAAAACCTTGGTAGAGGCAGTATTAACGTGACATTGTACTATTACAGCGCATTACTCATAACATTGGCACAACTTAACTACAGCACACCTGTAGGTAGACATACCAAAGACATGTCAGTCAATATGGAGATACAAACAAGAGTATAACAAGGATAACAGAGAATGTGTACACTTATTTTGCTATGAAAGGTAACTGGAGAGTAAGGGAGTTTTGTGTAAGGGAAAGGGTATTTTCTATTTTCGCTTGTATTGTGGTTTTGCCACCACTTGTGTCACTGCAATGGGTTGCCAACTACTTATGTCTATGTACTATTTTAATTATTCATTTTTTCTATGTTTTACTATCAGTTATTTGGAGAGTTTTGCCAGCACCAGTAACTTAGTATTTGTGTCTATGAACCTAGTGTATCCATGTGTTAATTTGTTGCGAGACTAAGTTCCCGAGTATCAGCCATTATTCAAGTGTTTACTAATAATGTTCAAGGAAAGAAACTATTTTGAAAGGGTAACTTACGATGTTATCACACCTTATTTCATTCGTGTCTGAATGCCTACCTGGAGGGACATGCCACATGCCTTCCCACTGTAGATAATGTAAACGGAGTGACTCAACTCCCACAGGGCACGAGACTTTGGCCATACATCTTGTTTGTTAGGCAAATCAGAGAACAATACTCGCAAGGGCACGCATCTTGCACGATGCAACCAGCAGTCACGCAGATGCCTAGCTGTCTATGTAATTCCATAACTTTTCAATTTTGCGCCAGAGTCTGTCCTACCCACTTTCATCTTTCACCTTTCCATAGAACAACGTCTTTTGGAGTTTATTATCCGGTGTATTCTAATGCAAAATATTCAGTACATTTGGACAAACAGAGCTAGACTTAAATCTTTCATGTCACAGAAGGGTCCAGGAGAACAGTGTTCCGTTCTCTCTGACGGTAGCTGTTCGAGCACTCACGGACGCGAACGTCTACCCTGCAGCTTAACAGCCAGTAAGAGCAAGTCTCAGTTCGAGACCTGTGCTTTCTTTGACATAGTTCTTCCACTGTATTTTTTGAAGGATCAACAACTACTGAAGCAGTAGTATTTAACTGTATGACATGTCTCGGGACACTGCGATATACCCGAAGATAGATATGAGTTTTAAGCAACTGACTAGGCCCGATGAGGCCAGCACTAAGGAGTTATAGAGACAGCAAAAAAGACGGCCAATATGGTCGCACAGCAAAGTTTTCTTTTGTGAGAGATGTCGAGTATTAAGAAGAAGTACGTAGCAGCTATCTTGTAATTGCAGTATTGTCGTATAAACAGTTAAGAAGGCAATACAATGCACCATACATTCTACCTTCATTAAGGAAAAGCCCATCAGAAATTATGCTCCACTTAGTCTTTTCTAACTCAACCCCTTACGCTTTCTGTCTCCACTGTGGAAGTTTCTAGATTGTCATCTAGTTTTGTTTTTCTCTTCTCATTCTCAATGATGTTCGCATTCAGTGGCACAATTTTCGTGTACAAGAGCAGGAACCCGAACCTAGCAGATGAACGTATCTATCCACTGATTGTAGGAATCCATAATTAAATGCCTTATAATTATTGTTTCGTTGGTCATCATTGAATAAACCATATCGTTTGCAGTCACCTATCCTCCTTATTCAGTAATATTACACGCCTTCTGTGACATTTATATTCGTCACTTTTCACTATGAATCACGTAAATATGTTCATCGGCTGCAGAGGCCCAAAAACATGTGGAGTTTCCATTCCACAAATTATGGAGAGTGCAAAGTACAGTCTGCACAGTAAACAGCATCAGAATGCTTTATTGCCCTCTCATTCTTAGACCCGCCTTGCTTCCTGTGTAGTGCTGTGACAGAGTGCAAGAGGTGCCCTTTAAGTAACCTGCAGCGTACCGCTCTGACGTAACCGCCGCGCTGACCCTGAAGCCATCTGAAGCGCACCGCTCTGACGTAGCTGCTGCGCTGGCCCCCGCCCACCTCACTAGTGCAACCTACGACATTAAACCTTCGTTGCTATGAAGACAATGTCCAATCGCAGACATATGAGACAGAAATCTCAGACAGTGTATTTTTAGCAAAAAGCTCCTATTGTATGTTATTATGCCACTTTTAACCTTTCATGCCAGTACAGCTGACTATCAGTTTTTGCACCTATTTACCTATGTTTTTTCTACTTGAAAGTTCATTCTTGATTCCTTTGTCAACTGAATAGTGTTAATGAATATAATGTGGTAGGTGTCCATTTTGAGATACATGACTTTGAACATGGGTACATTTTGATACATTCATGTTTTTTAGTAAAGTTACTGGATGGTAGCACAGTAATTAAACACACAACCCAGTCCAAAATTTGTGATATACTAAGCACCCAGACAGACAGTAGTTTGGTACAAGACCAGGTCCATTGCTCACTTTCTCCACTACTTATGCCCAATTAAACCATGGGGCAAATTTCTCACGACATGATTTGTTGCCCAATTTGAACTGAGATTACGCTTTCTGAACTCTACTTGCAACATTTGTGTGTAGAGCACACAAAGTTGTACCACTATACCTAGAAGCAAGAGTCTAGCTCTTTTACATTAGCAACAGTGGAATGCCAAACTTGACGATTTCTTCACAACTTTGCGGTTTCTGTAAAAGTGGTCTTCACAAAAATGGCTCTAGCACCTCAAACAAGTTACAGGTGAGCCTGAAACTTTGATAAGTTCATGTAGGGCTTTCAGGTACATCCTGTACAAATTTCATCAAAATTGAAGATGGTCGAGCTGGGAGCACAAGGACACTTCTCATTGAATGACCCAATATATACTTTTAGCTTTTTATATTATAATTTTCTGTAACGTTTTTCATATGTAACAGTTATTTGTCTGCTCACATTAAGACTTCAAGTTTAACTTATATCCTTTTTTCCTAAATCGGATTTTTAGAAATAGCCTTAATAAACTGGAAAATTTAACATCCAGCACGGCTTCACATCCCTTGCAGCAACGTTTCCAGAGCACAGGCAGCAGTTGGCTGCAAGTCACTTCCTGTCATCTATGAAGGACAGCTGTTTCTGACAATATTGCCAGTGAATGGAGTCATCACACTCAGTGCCTGTGAGTACATCAAATTCTGGTATGAGCAGACAGCCAAGTCTTGTCCAATATGAAGAAAGGTTATGGAAACTGACTTTGGATTCAGGAAAACATTAGTGATGAGTAAGAACTAATAAAGAGCCCTCAGCACTTTAGCCTCAAATTTTTCCATCTTAGGCACTGATATGAAGCTATCACATGTCCTCCATATGGACTACATGACATTGTTTTTAAAATGAAATTACTACTTCCACTTGACTATGTTTTTATTATTTATTTATTTCACTATGGTGATTTTGGCTGTCAAGCCATTTTAAAGTGCAAGGTGAAAGCTGAAACCAATAAAACTTTAGGACAGTGAAGTGCAAGGTATAATGTGACAACATTTGATAAAGACAATTTAAGGTACGTTACTTTAGTTTTCACCTTGCACTCTAAAATGGCTCTGCAACTGAAACTGTGACAGTGAAATAAATATATAATAAAACCCTGCAGCAAAATGGTGGCAATGACTTCCTTTAAAAATATATTATGACTAACTGTGACGTTCCCAACCAAGGAGAAGTCACTGTATGATGGTATTTGTGTGTTCTAAAACTTGCTGTATTCTAGAAGGAATGGAAGTGAACATGACTGAACAAGTGTAAGGCCTAGTTTACACCACAGGAAATGTAAGAGAACACATACAGCTCACAATTCTTCATTACTATTCGTCCGTATCTGTGAACAAGTGTTCGCACTGGAGGGAAGGGATGGGAAGGAGTGTAGCATGTCAAATCTACTAACACTGTCTACTTGTGTGTGTCTATATTTATTCTTCGACTTTACACATCAGTTGGCACCTTTTGCTGGGACCTCATTACTCTTTAAGACAAAATTTAAAAACAGTGCATTAATTACCAACAAGTAACCTAAAACAGAGTATTCATGTGCCGTTTTATGTGTAAACTATGAGGTTAAGAGTTGAAGCGGAGGGGACATGAACTTGCAAAGCATAGAGGACACAAGCTTCCTTTGACGCTTCACTAAAAGACTGACAAACAGCTGAACATGAGCTAACAGCAGTGAATATGTACCAAACAAGATCAGATGTTTTCCTGCATTTACCCACTGTTTGCACCAGAGAGAATTCTCATTTGCTTGCATTTGCTATGGTACGATCATTTTAAGTGAGCAGTTCATTACTGCTCTCTACCATTCTTTTCTATTACTTCACGACTGTTCCACAAGCATTTACTCAGTAGTGAATGAAAGAGAATATGACAGAACGGAGTTTCATTGGGCTAATTCTTGCAAACATTATGATTTTCTGTTTGCTATTGAATTACTTCTCACTCTGAATGTGTGTTAAATAGTGTAATGATCTGGAAACCCGATATATTTAAAGTCAAACAAAGCTTGAAAGTGAAGCATCTTGTTAGCAAAGTATGAATGTGAAAATGGCAGTTCAGGTCCTCAGCTGCCAGAACTTGCATAGTAACTGAAGCAGTGCACAGTGATACAGCAGAGAACATACGTTGTATTACACAATTTATAAATACTTTGTTGGACTTTCCAATTGCATGACAGCATAATGCAGCCACATAGGTGTGCATCATCATAACGGAAACAATAGAGAGGACAATAGAGGTTTCAAGTACTGTATATAAAATTGAGAAAAGCATAGGTGAAATCACAACAGCACCATTCATCACAGGATTCAGACTGGTAACACTATTGTTTAGTTCTTTGTAGAGTAACAAACTGTTAGCATTAACTTTTTACTGACTATAAGTGCAATCAAGATGCTGTAGAGAATTCATTTTCAGTGTGCTGTCAGATAGGTGGCTACAACCTGAAACCTAAACAGAACAGCAAGAACACTAAGATGCTTGTTCCAAGATCTATTAACCCACTTATGAAAGCTTTGGATCCTTCAAACTGTGAGAATGACACCGATCTGATGCTATTACTGAACAATTGTGAGTTGGAAAAGGAAGATTATGACTTCAAGTGTTGGAAAGCTCTGGAAACATACAAACCTCTCCTATTTGGTTGGAGAAGGGAGTAACAATGATACTGAAGAGTATCTTCCTTCCTATCAGAAAAACTTTTCTTCTGAAATGCGTTCAGTAGCATATTTAGCTGGCTACTTAGCACAAAAAAAGCATCTAGTAGTATGGTTGTTTGAGGCGTAAGGAGACACTTGTGTCAATGAACTTGGACTTTAGCAGTGTTACTGAAATCTTTACAGACATATGAGCCCTGTTTGTACAGTCTTATTTGTAAGAGAAATACAAAGCCTGATATGTAGGAATCAGGTAAAGTCACTATAACCACGATAGCTAGCGATTAATGACAGCAAAAGAGCAAAGTTAGAAAAACTATTTAGATAGCGGTAGTCAAATTTTCTGCAGGACTTTGAACTCAAAATCAAACTGGTTCTGACAGTTACCAGTGTTTATTTGTAGTTGTGTTCATGCAATATGTGATTTAATATTTGTCAGTAACCTAAACCATTATATTCAAAGAAGTCGAGAAGAATTTGAAATCTTTCTAGTGTTGTACTTGCTTGTGGAGAGATTTTTGCCCCCATAATCCCTATCAAATGAGCTGCAGAACAGAATGTACACACACGGCATTGAGACTGACAAGTGGGTAACTAAGTGACTGCAGAAATCCAACAATTTATCAAAAAGCTTCTACTGCAATAGAGCCTAAATTCAAATGTGAAGTCGTGAGAAATAACCATTACTTTTTATTGAATACATTTATTTATTCTACTTGTAATTGTGAGCAGTAACCTTGCAGTAGAATAAAATTCATTTGTAGAACCACGGGAAAACTCGAGAAAAATTGTAGCTGAAGGTCGGCTTCATTTCTCCTGATCAGTCGTCTATGGGCCCGATGTACTTGGCTTACAAAGCTCTCACCTGCAAGTTTAGGTGATAGCGAATGTGGAATACATACCACATTGTCAAAATTCCTGGACTGAGGTTTTAGTCAAATATGTAACATTTAAATGGTGAAATTCAGGGCGGAATGTAACAATATTGTTACATTTATATTGTTATGTAATTTAAAATTTCAAAATGCATCTTTCTTGTATTCTTGCTAACATGAAAATTCTGTATAAATTTTTAGACTTAAATAAATGAACAACACTAAAAACATCACATTCTGAGGAAAACTAGCTTTAAAATATAAATCTGACAAATATATTTTTGAAACCAGTTCCAAGTTAAAATACCCATACTGTTAACAGCAGAGGCTGAAACAGTAGATTGCCATAATTACCTGCCACTACAATAATATATGCCCACCCGGTTGGCCATGCGGTCCACCGCATGGCTTTCTGGATGGGAAAGAGCACTTTCTCCCCGGCACGAATTCGCCCAGTAGACTTGTGTCAAGGTCCGGTGAGCCGGCCAGTCTGTGGATGGTTTTTAGGCGGTTTTCCATCTGCCATGGCGAATTTGGGCTGGTTCCCCTTATTCCACCTCAGCTGCACTATGTCGACGATTGCTGCGCAAACAAGTTCTCCATGTACGCGTACACCACCATTACTCTACCACGCAGATGTAGGGGTTACACTCGTCTGGTGTGAGACGTTCCCCGGGGGGCGGGGGTGAGGGGTTCCACTGGTGGCCAAACCGCACAAAATCACCCTGGATTTGGTGAGGGGTGGTGGAGGGGTGGTGAAGTGGACTGCGGTACTCGTCGTGGGGTTTTGGACCACTGTGGCTGCGGTGGGGACGGAGCCTCTCTGTCGTTTCTAGGCCCCGGTTAAAATACAATACAATAATATATAGTTCATCCAAGAAGTATGTTATGTTAACATATGAGTCATTGTAGTGCTATTATTGTTTTCTGTTTATCACCTGTGTAAGGTGGTCAAGCCACGAAAAACACAACGGAGACCAGCAGTATTCAGATCCAGGACATAATAAAGATAACAAATGAACTAGAACATCTTAAGTTCCTGAAGCAACAGCCAAACTACAGGAAGCAGGAGTGGTCAAGAAGGAGCTCATGACTAGAGTGCCGATTAGCCAGTATCAGAGCGCGAGATGAGAAATCAAAATTATAGTATGACAGCTAGCACAACGAATACTGTCAAAAGGACCAAAGTAGTAACAGAGTAGTAATGAATTCAATGTCTTGGCCATGGATACACAGAGCAGAAAAACAACACTGCTGACAGCATCACATGTCAGGGATCCGAAGTTGACATGGAGAGACACACGTGACACCCTGCACGGAAACCAGCAAAACCCCCCACAGTGGAAAACTAGAACAATGAACCTTCTCTTGAACAGAAATGGCACAGACAATCAACAAGCAATCATACATAATCACAACATCTACCTTGCGAATGCTGAAGAAGTGGAGATATTAGCCATGTTTAGTGTAGAACTACGATAGAAGGTTGGTACCGAATGCCACACTGACACATGGGTAGAGGGGTGGCAATGTACACACAAAACACGTGGGCTGTCCGAAAATGTCCACTTCAGAGGAAATTCTCAGACCCTGAAACAGTGTTTACCCAAGTCACAATCTGATTTTACCAAGAGCTTGTAGTTGGCTGTCTCTACAATCATGTGGTGCAAACCCTTGCAATATCTGCTTGGGCAACACTGAACTTGACTTTTGTCAAAGACGACAATGTGTTATCCTCCCACCTCTTACTATGTTCTGTACTGCGGGACTAGTACAGTCAGAAGTGAAATGTACTTCTCGTATCTTGGCCTGGACATTTGAAAGCACAATAGATAGTATGGAACTGGACCTTGGCCACTAGGTAGAGTTGTTATATCAGCAAGTGCTCCAGTTCAGAGGAACAATAAAGGTGGGTCAAAGCCAGATGTGCAGAAGCATGTGTTAATGTACCATGTGGAACACAGCCTATCACACATCAGTGACATGCTTGTCTTTATTCTGTGTACAGGAAGCTTGCTGTTTATTTCAGTCCTTACCAGGTGCTGCACACGCAAGCAACAAGAAGTGTTCCACACGTATCAGTACTTTGAAAGTTTTCCGCTGAATCCGAGCTGGCAGAAGGCTTCTGCCGCACTGTTGTCACATGTCAGACGCAGATAGATTAAGCTTGAGGTATTGTTTTGAGGACTTTTGAGAGGATATCAACAGACTAACATGTCTATGCAAGCCTGCAGTGTGATGTAGATAGTTACATGCCACAATGTAGGTGCACACTTTCATTAAGTTGGCACTACGAGAGAAAACTAACTACGCCAACCACAGCGCCCTCTGGCCAACACTGTGGACCAAAGCGAGTGCTGTCATGAGTTCTGGCCCCATTTTCATCAAGAGCAGATGGCCTGGAAATATTTCTTCTACTACCGAGTGGACTAGCTTGCTATTAAAACTGCATCAGTTACGTTCAGTTAAAGTTCAGACAGCAACGAGTATTTGTTAGCTTTAAGATTATGCAGAACAGTCATCCTAACTTCACAGGATTAGACATTGACTACAGCTTCACATCTATGTGCTCATCCTAGTCAAAGTTATGTATGCATTTATAATTTTTACTTGTGTTTTTGACTCTATTGAAAGTTTTAAAGTTACATGCAGTACCTAAGTGCTTCACCTCTCCTGCTTCTATTCGCTTCCTTTACTCTCGGCCTATATTAGAGAATAAGTTCACAGGAGCAGACCCATGCACTGCCTATCAATGCCAGATAACAAAATGCAGCTCATCTGTTTTTGTCACCAGACCAGCAACACAACCGCAAAAGAGAACTGTGTGACCTAGACAATTTTGTGAGACACAGTATTAATAATGTATGCTAAAGGAGAATATCTGACATCAGATGAATTAGTTTCATGAACAAAAGAAGCCAACAATTTTAAGGGAAATGAATCAACTACGTTGAGGATACTGAAAGACATAGGATTCAGATATCAGAAAATGAACGATGGAAGGAAGGAAATTACTAATGTAACATAGTGATGTTGTAGCGGTAAGGACTGTGTTTCTGAGAACACTGCTGGAGATAAGTTGGCACATCTCAAATTTATTATGTAGATAAAACTTCTCTCAACCAAAGCCTTGCAAGGGCTGAGTGTTGGAATATAAGCAATGGGAATGGTGGGTTAGAAGTTCCAGTACACAAGAGTAGTAGAATTATAGAATTATCATGTTGGATCATCAGAAAGTGGCTTTGTTCCCTACAGTAAGTTGGTTTTTAAGGATTGAAAGGCTAAGAATTCTGAAAATTATGACTCTGAAATTACATTCCGTGTCTTCTAACAGTGGTTTAATGAACAACTCTTATTGCACATCACTCCACGTTCGGTTATTGTCATGGATAATGTGGAATACACTCAGTGCCAGTGGACAAATGTCAGTTACAAACTCCATAAGAGCAGATATTTTTGAACGGTTGTCCTGTAATGGAATACCTCATGCTTTATCACATACCGGTGCAAAATTGTTGGTTCTTATCGATGCCAGCCAGCCTACATAAAGAGTTTATGAGGTAGACAAAATAAAGCAGCACGGAAACCATACTGTTAGATTACCCCTACACCATTATCATTAGAACCCAGCTAAAATGTTTTGAGCTCAAGTGAAAGCATACACTGCAGAAAAAACAATGCATTTAAATTTGCAGATGTTGTCAGATTTACACACAAAGCAATAGACAGCATCTGAACATCTGCATGGGTATCATATTTTTGACATGCAGAAAAACTGCAGGATGAAGATTATGAAGAGAAATTGGCAGAAACATGATTATTGATCATCTTGCTGACTGCAAGTCATCTATGTCACCAACAAAGGTGGTGGTGTGGATTTCTTACTGTGAAGTATGTAAGTATTAATTACAGTTACTTTGTTTTGACTGTGTCTGCAGCTGTATTACAAATTGTTAATAGCTCGAGTATTCACCTTTGGCTTCACAACAATACAGTTTATTCCTAAAAATATGACATTCAATTAAATACATAAATCATAAAGCTGTAGCAGGCTGCACAATGAACAAAAATCAGCTTCTAAATGATCCATTTCTGATATCCTTAAGCTCACACATTTTTAAAATTTAAAAATACTTTTAATATATTCAGTCACAGTGGATGAATTAAAGACACGGGCCACATCATGATTATTGACAAAATTGTGTGTGTCTGTCTGAAGGGAGGGGGGGGAGGGGGAGGGAGTGCACGCACGCACACACACACACACACACACACACACACACACACACACACACACACACACACACACACACACACCACACTTTTGTGTCTTAATTTTACTTTACTCAGAATGCAGTTACTATCTAACGATGTGTGAGCATCCAAAATTTCAACAAGAAGTTCACAACATTTTGGGAAATTTCTTTCTCTTAATGAAAGGATACACCGACCACAGCCCATGAGCAAACCACTGGTACAATGGCATTTCATTACTTTTTTTTTATCACCCTCACACAATCATAGTGAGGGATTAGCAGCTTCCATCACGGTCTTAATGGGTATATATTTCACTTTTTCTCTAAGATGAAATCAAATTTATACTCATTAATCAAAACTCTTTCAAAATTAAACCGTTCAACAAAACAACTCACAGTATAAGTCACAAGATCTGCACAACACATATAGCAAATGCGAAGTTATAAAATTTAATGTTGAGTAGTTGGTATCAGTTCAGAAATAATTTTAAGGAAAGTCAGTTACCTAGGGCAGCAGCACCATTTTACCACACTCATATGGTAGGCACTTTACAATGAGAAGGCAAACTGTGACAAAATATTTACATGCTTTCTCACTGACTGTGGAAACAAATCATAAATCCACATAGTTTGTAAGGCCATGAAAATAATCCCACATGTGTATTTATTAGTTCATTATAGAAGAAACAATGCTGGTTACCTTTGCAGATTCACTTCATGTCAGATTTTAATACCTGGTGTCAGCAGCCACAGTAACTCCAAAGAACTGCAGCTCCTTCGGGTTTTCGAGTAAACCCTGAGAAATTTCATTCACTCATTAGATATAAATGCAAAAGGGCTTGTAGTCATTATTGCATGGAGTGGGGGAGGGTAGCATGGGGGATGAGGAGGGAGGGCTAACAGAATAAGACAGACAGTAACTGTTAATTTTATTTGCACACGTGTGAAAATGTGGTATTTATTGTTTGTATCTCAGTATCAATGTAAGCAGATCTCATGCACAAAAATAAATGCACTGTCAAGAACAGAAGGCTTAAAGCAAATTAACAATGATACCAGACCCCCCCAAAGAGCCAAAGACAGCCACAAATGTATCGCACCTTCACCCAAGGAATAATGTGTACAAGAAAGGTGAAATAACATCAACAATCAAGTTCCTGCCCCCATACCCTCCTCCTCTTTCCTTAAAGGATTCAGGTGCCACCACTGCAACATAGATGATCCCCTCTTCAAGACCACATGACGTATCAAGTAGGGCATAAACCAAGGACAGTGCAGTATAATGGTGTAATCTGCCAACAAAATGCACCTTCCTTAACCTATTGCATTTTGATTTCCTCCACAGGCTTCTACCAAAATTGTAAAAAATCACAACAACACAGACCGCACATAGTACATGCAGGATTCGGTAACTATATAAATGATCTGCCCCCTCATCACTGCCAGGTGGCGATACAGCCTTACACATTGCTCAAAGGTAACACTTCAGAAAAATTTGCACTTACCACAGAAGAGAAATAATGTAATACAAATGAAGTCCAACACGGTAAAGGCAAACATTTCAATTTTCCTCAAGAGTTATAACAGCCCTGTCAACAATGGGGGGGGGGGGGGGGGGGGGATTTTGCAGTAACAAAATTTTTGCACAGTGCTGGAACGGAGTATCATGAACAACATATTTAAATTCCTGATTGTTCTGGTGATAAATGTTGAGGTGGGGCAAGGGGTCAAGGGAGGGGGAGGGGGAGGGGGAGGGGGAGGGGGAGGGGGAGGTTGCGAGGGATAATGACATTTTGTTTTCCTTACATAATTCGCAAAACTGTGGCTTGTTGCGACTACAGTATATTTCTCACTACAAAATTAAACTATTAAATTTCCTACAAAGCGACTAGCGATTTTTTTTTCTACAACTAATAGTTACCGTGTTGCAGGGATTGGAAAAATTGCAATTATTAAAAATATTGTTTTAACAGTATAAAATTAATGTTTGTCTTGAAATGAAATGGGTTGAAAATAAATATTTAAGTATTTGTGCTGTGGCATCACCGCCAGACATCACACTTGCTAGGTGGTAGCCTTTAAATTGGCCGCAGTCCAGTAGTATACGTCGGACCCGCGTGTCGCCACTATCAGTGATTGCAGACCGAGTGCCGCCACACGGCAGGTCTAGAGAGACTTCCTAGCACTCGCCCCAGTTGTACAGCCGGCTTTGCTAGCGATAGTTCACTGACTTCTACACTCTTATTTGCCGAGACGATAGTTACCATAGCCTTCAGCTACGTTATTTGCTATGACCTAGCAAGGCGCCAGTGTCCGTACTATTGATATTGTAAATCATGTACCGTAAAGAGCGACGTTCTCCATTAATGGATTAAAGTTAAGTATTCCACCAGCTATGTCCGTTTTTCTCAATTCTAATTCTCTTGTCATGTTCCAGACCTCACGCCAGCCTGCGTGAGCTGAGACGCGTGCATTTTGGCCTCCTTTAGAAAAACACGGTTGGCTCTCCTGCCAAACACAACATGTGCCACGTCTGAACGTAGT
The DNA here is from genome assembly GCF_023897955.1 of Schistocerca gregaria. Classification (NCBI taxonomy): domain Eukaryota; kingdom Metazoa; phylum Arthropoda; class Insecta; order Orthoptera; family Acrididae; genus Schistocerca; species Schistocerca gregaria. Next base: position 104,894,657 of record NC_064927.1, on the reverse strand, counting down.
AGAGCTGTATTCAGAGAGAAAGTACAAAATAGGGTGAAAAATGGGAGGGGAGGGCAGGGGAGTAGGTGGGGTGGGGGGATAATGCGTGCAGTAGAAATGCAAGGGAAGGTACGTTGCTGGATTGTGTTCATGCATTTCCCTCCATAGGTTTGTGACTGAAAATCTAGCAAATGATTACCCACTTCATTCACCCCAACACTTCGCAACAAGCAACTACAGCATGTCTCACAAAGTTATGCCAGCCTTCCACAGTGCACCTTATAAAACACTGGTGATGCAGTGTGCTGACAAGTCTGGAAGATGTTTAATTTTCCACATAATGTGTTAACATTATGCCTACATGTAATGCAAATATGAGTTAGTAATAATACGAGCACAAGAAATGCATATGTACACAGTCTATGTACAACTCTGCTAAAGGGGATATTGATTTTGTCATTCTATATGGCACCTGTAGCATTATTCCAGGAAAGGTTAATTCCCCTCGATGAGCACTGTTCACTTTTCATTTTATAGACAAGCTATACCTCCCCAGTATTTCCTGTGCATACAACTTCACCAAGTTCATGTTTCTGTAGTGGAGTTACTTTAAGTTTCTTAAATGAGTACATACTTGCAGTTGTGAAGTTAGCCGCTACGTAAAAAGCTGAACACATTGAAGAACCTGTCCCAAATGCAACGTGCTGTCAATAAGTACTCGACAGTGTCTCACACCAAAGTGAATAAAATAATGTCAATTTCATTATCTACACTATCACTGTCAGGAATACTTTTCAGAGCATGAGGGGTAAAAAAATGCACCTCCCAGCCTCAGCTCTCATCATTTGACAAGACCCAGGGGCTTAAATTGCACCCTCCTAAGACAGAGGTAGGTCACGTAGGTGTTTTAAAACTTCAGACATTTCAATGTAAGTCAAGCAATGCTTTACAGCAGATTACTGTTCTACATTTGAGAATGATTAGACCCCATTCCTTCGGGCATATTCAAACCCACCTTGGAAGACACACTGTGGATGTGGGGTGAGTGGCTCCACTAAGTGCACTTCACTCTACAACTGCCAGCAATTCCTGAATGGGAAAGATCTATACAACCTCTCACTATCACAGGGACTAGAGAAGTGCAGTATCTTTCTCAACATGCATTAACTCACCACAAAGTAACTATAACACAATTACATGGCTTTAGAATAACCTGTCAATGATGGACAGCAGCAAGGTATCACATTTGCCAATCCAGTTCCTTTCCCATTAGTACTATATATGTCACTGACATCACCACACTTACAAATTAAACACTTTTCCGTGATTGTTTACAGGAATGTAGTTCGAACAACAGCTCATGTAACATTTGCAGAAAGTACTCATTAAATACATGGAAAATAACTCCACCATATAAATATGAGTTCGGTGAAGTTATTTTGTCTACTTACAGGAGACAACCGGATAGAAAAAGCTGGGGAGGTATAATGTGTCTGTAAACTGAAAACTGAGCATGGCACATAGTGGGCAAAGTAGGCTTTACTGGAAGAACACTACAGCTGCTGTAAACGGTGACTAATAATCAATTTCCCCTTTAGCAGTGTAGAAGCGTGTTAAGAGATTTGCGCAAATTCTGCTCCCATGCATTTCTTGTGTTAGCATTATTAGTATGTATCTTCATTCCATGGTTGTGTGAAATAACCATTCCCCACTCCCCCATCTGCGTGTGACTATGTTTGGTTTGTGGGGCACTCAACTGCGCGATCATCAGTGCCTGTACAAGTCCCAATCCTTACACAGTCCAATCTAGCCATTTTGATGAATGATGATGAAAGGATTAGGACAACACAAACACCCAATCCCCAGGCAGACAAAATCCCCAACCAGGCCGGGAATAGAACCCCGGATCCTGCGACCCAATGATAGCCACGAGACAACTAGCTGCGGATCCTCCTGCCTGCGCATGTCTTCACATTGTGTCACCTGTGCTTCATAATGTGTGCTGTGGAGGGTCAGCATAGCTTTGTGAGAAACCCTGTACTTGTTTCGTGTGACATAGTAGGGCAGAGTGGAGAATCACCTGTCCAATCCTCAGTTGGCAGACTTATGAAGGACAGAAGTGCACGACTACAGTCCAGCGACTACCTTCCCTCACACTTCTACTCCCTTTCTACTGTCTCTACATCTACATCTACATCTACATGACTACTCTGCAATTCACATTTAAGTGCTTGGCAGAGGGTTCATCGAACCACAATCATACTATCTCTCTACTATTCCACTCCCGAACAGCGAGCGGGAAAAACGAACACCTAAACCTTTCTGTTCGAGCTCTGATTTCTCTTATTTTATTTTGATGATCATTCCTACCTATGTAGGTTGGGCTCAACAAAATATTTTCGCATTCGGAAGAGAAAGTTGGTGACTGAAATTTCGTAAAAAGGTCTCGCCGCGACGAAAAACGTCTATGCTGTAATGACTTCCATCCCAACTCGTGTATCATATCTGCCACACTCTCTCCCCTATAACGCGATAATACAAAACGAGCTGCCCTTCTTTGCACCCTCTCGATGTCCTCAGTCAATCCCACCTGGTAAGGATCCCACACCGCGCAGCAATATTCTAACAGAGGACGAACGAGTGTAGTGTAAGCTGTCTCTTTAGTGGACTTGTTGCATCTTCTAAGTGTCCTGCCAATGAAACGCAACCTTTGGCTCGCCTTCCCGACAATATTATCTATGTGGTCCTTCCAACTGAAGTTGTTTGTAATTTTAACACCCAGGTACTTAGTTGAATTGACAGCCTTGAGAATTGTACTATTTATCGAGTAATCGAATTCCAACGGATTTCTTTTCGAACTCATGTGGATCATCTCACACTTTTCGTTATTTAGCGTCAACTGCCACCTGACACACCATACAGCAATCTTTTCTAAATCGCTTTGCAGCTGATACTGGTCTTCGGATGACCTTACTAGACGGTAAATTACAGCATCATCTGCGAACAACCTAAGAGAACTGCTCAGATTGTCACCCAGGTCATTTATATAGATCAGGAACAGTAGAGGTCCCAGGACGCTTCCCTGGGGAACACCTGATATCACTTCAGTTTTACTCGATGATTTGCCGTCTATTACTACGAACTGCGACCTTCCTGACAGGAAATCACGAATCCAGTCGCACAACTGAGACGATACCCCATAGCTCCGCAGCTTGATTAGAAGTCGCTTGTGAGGAACGGTGTCAAAAGCTTTCCGGAAATCTAGAAATACGGAATCAACTTGAGATCCCCTGTCGATAGCGGCCATTACTTCGTGCGAATAAAGAGCTAGCTGCGTTGCACAAGAGCGATGTTTTCTGAAGCCATGTTGATTACGTGTCAATAGATCGTTCCCTTCGAGGTGATTCATAATGTTTGAATACAGTATATGCTCCAAAACCCTACTGCAAACCGACGTCAATGATATAGGTCTGTAGTTAAATGGATTACTCCTACTACCCTTCTTGAACACTGGTGCGACCTGCGCAATTTTCCAATCTGTAGGTACAGATCTATCGGTGAGCGAGCGGTTGTATATGAGTGCTAAGTAGGGAGCTATAGTATCAGCGTAATCTGAAAGGAACCTAATCGGTATACAATCTGGACCTGAAGACTTGCCCGTATCAAGCGATTTGAGTTGCTTCGCAACCCCTAAGGTATCTACTTCTAAGAAACTCATGCTAGCAGATGTTCGTGTTTCAAATTCTGGAATATTCCATTCGTCTTCCCTGGTGAAGGAATTTCGGAAAACTGCGTTCAATAACTCCGCTTTAGCGGCGCAGTCGTCGATAACAGTACCATCGGCACTGCGCAGCGAATGTATTGACTGCGTCTTGCCGCTTGTGTACTTTACATACGACCAGAATTTCTTCGGATTTTCTACCAAATTTCGAGACAATGTTTCGTTGTGGAACCTATTAAAGGTATCTCGCATCGAAGTACGTGCCAAATTTCGCGCGTCTGTAAATTTTAGCCCATCTTCAGGATTTCGCGTTCTTCTGAACTTCGCATGCTTTTTCCGTTGCCTCTGCAACAGCGTTCAGACCTTTTTTGTGTACCACGGGGGATCCGTTCCATCTCTTACCAATTTATGAGGTATGAATATCTCAATTGCTGTTGCTACTATATCTTTGAATTTGAGCCACATCTCGTCTACATTCGCATAGTCAATTCGGAAGGAATGGAAATTGTCTTTTAGGAAGGCTTCTAGTGGTACTTTATCCGCTTTTTTAAATAAAATTATTTTGCGTTTGTTTCTGATGGATTTGGAAGAAATGGTATTGAGCCTAGCTACAATGACCTTGTGATCACTAATCCCTGTATCAGTCATGATGCTCTCTATCAGCTCTGGATTGTTTGTGGCCAAGAGGTCAAGTGTGTTTTCGCAACCATTTACAATTCGCGTGGGTTCGTGGACTAACTGCTCTAAATAATTTTCGGAGAATGCATTTAGGACAATCTCGGAAGACGTTTTGTGCCTACCACCGGTTTTGAACAAGTATTTTTGCCAACATACCGAGGGTAGGTTGAAGTCCCCACCAACTATAACCATATGAGTGGGGTATTTATTTGTTACGAGACTCAAACTTTCTCTGAACTGTTCCGCAACTGTATCATCGGAGTCTGGGGGTCGGTAGAAGGAGCCAATTATTAACTTAATTCGGCTGTTAAGTATAACCTCCACCCACACCAATTCGCACAGAGTATCTACTTCGACTTCACTACAAGATAAACCACTACTGACAGACACCAACACTCCACCACCAATTCTGCCTAATCTATCTTTCCTGAACACCGTCTGAGACTTCGTAAAAATTTCTGCAGAACTTATTTCTGGCTTTAGCCAGCTTTCTGTACCTATAACGATATCCGCTTCTGTGCTTTCTATTAGCGCTTGAAGCTCAGGGACTTTTCCAGCGCAACTACAACAGTTTACAACTATAATTCCGACTGTTCCTTGATCCAAGCACGTCCTGTAATTGCCAAGCACCCTTTGACATTGCAGCCCATCCCGCACTTTCCCGAGGCCTTCTAACCTAAAAAACCGCCCAGTCCACGCCACACAGCCTCCGCTACCCGTGTAGCCGCCAGCTGAGTGTAGTGAACTCCTGACCTATTCAGCGGAACCCGAAACCCCACCACCCTATGGCGCAAGTCAAGGAATCTGCAGCCAATACGGTCGCAAAACCGTCTGAGCCTCTGATTCAGACCCTCCACCCGGCTCTGCACCCTAGATCACTGGAAAACAATGTATCCCTAAACACGGAACTACTGCACTTAGACATGGTACACACATTTAATATTTGTTTTTAATCCACTTTATTTACAGATAAACATTAACTTTATATTATTAAAACATTATTTTTAATAGTCTGCCCTTTTTCCATCCCCTGCAATTCGGAAACTACTAGTACTAGAGAGAAGATGAATAGGACCCTTATTTTGTAAGAAATTTAATACAATTTAATTTCTGCTTTGAAACATTTTCCCTAGAATCTACAGTTTTCTTGTTATTTGAGAGAAACATCTGTAACACCCCCACCGCCCACTAAAAAAGACCTCAAACCTCACATCCCACCAGTCAGGATTTTTGTATGCTGTTCAGGACTCTCCATCCTAGCATTATGCAAAAATTTATGACTACAAGGTATTTTCTTTCATTGACTGGACTAAGTGTAGTGACTTACGTATGATGAGTCAAAGTACCCCTTGGGTTGACACTCGATAGGAAGTTATGTTTTTACATACATTTTACGGAGAAGTGAAAAAAATCCTTACAGCTGGCAAAATTACAAGTCTTGTTCTGCATTAGCACCAACATACAAATCAAACAAAATTGGTATTATGCAAGGTGTGTTCAAAAGATAACCGGAAATTTGTAATTTTGTATATCATTTTATTCTAATTCATAACATTTATACATTGTTATGTTGGCAAACATGCTGGAAAGGTACTGCTTTCGCTGAATCTGCTATTTGTAAAACAAGGGTTTACAAATGGTATGAGCTTTTCGTAGAAGGCCATCAAGACACTGAAAATGCCAAGTGTTCTTTATATGCCCAACGCACCATCAACCGATGAAACTATGGAAAATTTGATAGAAACTATTATCAACAATTGCATAATTTTTTTTTCAGTTGTTTTGGGTACAAAAGTGATAGCAAACAATGCTCGAGAATTACTGAATTTTGAACGACGACATTGGCAAACTCAAGTTGCTCTGGAGTTGCTATGTGAAGTCCACACCAGTGCAAAACTTTTCAAACGTGTCTTAACAGGAAAAGTGTTTGGGCATATTTTTCAATATGATGCTCGACCATTGCAGTGGAAGCGTTGTGCATGGACAAGATAAAAAAAGCTTAACAATTGTTGTCAAATGTGATGCTTATGCTGACTGTGTTCTTCAGTATTAACAGCATAGCACACAGTGAGTTCCTGGCCATGGTTGAAAGTTCAATACAGAGTTCTAGTTACCAGTTCAATGCCCTTTTTGTGAAGCAATCTGAAAAAGGAAAAGCCTAAATTTGTGTTAAACAATTCACTGCATTACTTGTTCACGAATTTTGCCCAAAAATAATTTCGTAATGATGCCCCAGCCTCCATATTCACTCTATGGAACTTTATCCTTTCTCAGAAATGAAAACTATCATTTTACAAGCACAGGTGAGAATGAAGTAGTTTCACTGAGTCAGCTAAAAGCCACCACAAAGATCACGTCATAGAAGCATTTCAGGTCTTGAAAAAAAAAAGCACTAGCATTAGTGTATAGTGTGTTATGGGTAGTATTTTGAAGGAACAACATTGATGTAGATCTTGTGTGTGTGTGTGTGTGTGTGTGTGTGTGTGTGTGTGTGTGTGTGTGTGTGTGCGCGCGCGCGCACAAGAACACAGTCTGCAGACCATGCCCTGGCACAAGTACCACAGCACTCAGCTTCACTGGCACATTTCCCCCACCCCCACGCCATGCTGTCTGAACGTGAGCAGAGGAAAACAGCAAACACGCCGCATTTAAATGGCAATGCAGTTGGACTTTGTTGGATTTGGTTTTGTGTTACACATTTTTCAGCAACACAAATCATAAACCAAACACAGTTTCAGTATTATTTAAATATGAAGACATAAAATTTTCATGTTGTACAAACTGCTGGCATGTGAGCAGACGCGGACTATTTTAAAGAATTTCACATTCAAGCTGCCATGTTATCGACACTTATTTAGTCTCATAATTGTACAAAACCTCTCTCTCTCTCTCTCTCTCTCTCTCTCTCTCTCTCTCTCTCTCTCACACACACACACACACACACACAACCTGTTGATCTTACTGGTTTACTATTCTGGTAGACCTCTATAGGCTTGACATTTATGGAGCAACTAAGTGAGTTCCAAAATATTCAGAACGAAATTTCATGGTGTATCCTACAACTTCAACTTTGGAAAAAGATCACAGATATATGCATCAGGCATATCCTATGAATTACACTTGAGCAAGACACAAGATAACAGTGCAACAAAGTTAACCTAAGGAAGATGATCATTTAGAAATCATATACAGGAGACATTCACAACGACAACAGTGATTGACAGTTCACTTAATATTGTTATAGATACATTTTTAGATGATACATGAACTAGGTAACAGACCTTTATCTAAGCAAAAATGAGACATAGTAGTTCTTTAACTAAGCACTACCAAAGCCCCACAGTTAGAAGAATATCAAAAATGGATCATTTTCCAACAAGACAGAGCACCCCCACCTCCCACTGGGCTTTGATAGTGTGTGATTTCCTGGATGAATCATTTCAGGGTCTGTGGATTGGAAGGAACGCCCCAACACCCTGGCCACCCCACTCTCCAGACATTAGGCCCCTTGACTTTCATGTAAATAAAAATGTATCACTGTTTCACCGCTATGCTTCACCACCCTTTCACAGTGTAAATTTTCTACCTAGAAAGCATGATGTAGTTTTGAAATTAGTCTGCCATGATGACTGGATCAGTTACAGCATGTCTTTATGGATCTAAATACGTAGATGATCATTGTGTGTGTGTGTGTGTGTGTGTGTGTGTGTGTGTGTGTGTGTGTGTGTCAGCTCTCCATATGACAAAGCTTTGTAATGCTTGTATGCCTGTCATGTTGCTCTCTGTACATTTTCTGTAATTTTTATTTTGATTTCCAAACTACCCAATGAAGGGTATTTCCCAAAATGAGTCAAATAAAGTCATTCAGTTTTTAATTAGTGGAATTTCATTTAGTGACCAGTTCAACAACTTTGCAGCACTAATATTAATGAGAAGACAATGAAACATGCTGTGTAACTGAAACAATAATGAAATGCCTTAGACAGATGGCGCGGGGTGCTCGCTGGTAGTGCCAGAGCGAAATGTCAGTGTGACTAGACTACAACGATATTTGCTCATGGCTGAAAATCCAGATAGTTGCACATTCATATAACTTAGGGCCAGTTAATTGAGACTCCACTGTAAAAGTAAAGGTGTATGGAAGGTAGTAACACAAGAAATGCTAAAAGAAACAGACGTACAACAACTTAAAGATAAAAGACAGGGCAAGTCAATAAATGATCCTCAGGAAACAGGAAATTTTATGAATGATATTTTTTCATGGCAGAGACACAAGAACTAGAATTCCCACAGTAAAATGATCTTCCAATGACTGATTATGTGGCAAGTATAATGTTGTTACCATCCACAGGATACAAAGTTAGGAAAACAATACAAAAATTAACACCTGCTGCTGATTATGGGCTTAAGGAGACAAAACTGTGGTATAAACAGGGCTGGACCCTTGCATATTCAGTCCCTCACTTTAGTACATGCTTCATAGGCCAGGAATGGCCCCTGCCTCACCTTGGAGGTCGTTTGTATATAATCACGATACTGTGTACAGTCAAGCTGAGGACACAAGTTTGACAATATGTGGTGTATAATTTGCAGCTCACAGTACTGTGGTCATAGGTCCAACTTGTCCAGGTGGTTATGTGACACCATAGATATATCCTTCCTCAGATATCATATTCGGTCAGCAGTTTGCTGTCTCACCATGTGTGGTTACTTACTACAGGAGTTGATGCATATATCAGTTCTTTTCGCATGGGATTTTGTAGCTGATGTCTTTCACGAAAGCTCAGCTACCACGTATTTAGAGAGCCTGATGATGATGATGATGATGAAATGTATCATCAAAGCCAGTTGCCAATAACTGATAATGAAACTACAACTGACAAGAGTGTTGAAAAATTTAATATTCCTTTTGGCTACTGTTCCGTCCTCCTACTTAATAATGATGGACATCCTGAAATTAGATGCAAATAAGGCACTGTTGAGGCGCTGCTCTCTCTCTCTCTCTCTCTCTCTCTCTCTAAGTTGTGGCAGCTGCTTTCTAGGTGGTAGTGGCATGATTTTCACAACTTTTCATTCATCGCAATTCAAACAATTTTTTTCTAAATATTTATAAATGCGTACAGAAACCTAACTTGTGAATCAATGTATCTATTAGTGGAAACTGGATCAAAAACTCTACAGCTGTTCCCGAATTAGCCTTCACATACTGATGAATGCAAGGATGAAGTTGAATTTACATGTGTATAGACATTTATTTGTGAATGCCCACATGTGTGCAAGCACTGAACTTACATAGTTAAGAACAAAGTGCTGAATTGCATACTATCTAACAGGAAAAAAGAAAACTTTTGACAATCACACTCAGACAAAACCATTTATTACTGGTTCAAATAAATTTATTAAATTCAGTCAATTTAGAAGCAAATTGTCAATCACTGATGCAATATGTACTTCTGTTCCTGTTGGGAATGTTACTGTGGGGGTCAAATACAAGTTGGACATCAACTCCAAGTGCCCTCGACATAACCATTCGAGATGAAATCTCCACATAGCTTAACTTCCCAGTTATTTTTTGTAAGTCTTACCTCTTCTAACAGTTTAATGAAGTTTAAGATGCTGTCAGTGCCTACAGAGTGACCGAATAGCTAACTTTTAAGCTTCCAATTCTATTATGCAAATACAGCACTAAAGAACTGTTCATACAGAATTCACTGAATTCTATGACCTGGGACATTACGAGTTGATACAGCATTTTGTGTACATAGCCATTCCCCTTTCTTCATATTAGGCCTACAGTAGTGTGGTATTAACTAATACCCATCCAGAAGGTCCAGTCACATTAATGTGACCGCTGTATGTTTGACATCAACAAGCAATATCCACTCACAGATGGCAGCACTAGCAGTGGAGCGTATATAAAGTGTATCGGGGTGATGCAGAAAAAATGCAGGTATTGTCATAATGTGGAATGGGAATAAGTTATCTTATGTCTCCAAGGGCATGATCAATGGCTTTCAAACAGAGGATGGAAGCACTTCTGAAATGGCTGTAATTGGGAACATTTCATATGCCACCATAGTTAATCAAAAACACACAAAGCAAAATGGTGCTATCCAAAACTGGTGCATCATGGACCACAAATGCAGGGGTGGAAAATTGCTGTGGAGAGGTATATGGAAGAATAGACCTGCAACTGTTAAGCAACTACCCACCCAAATGAACCAAGGGGCTACCAACAGTATCTTCTTATCGACCGTTTGGCGAATGTTTCTGCACACGCACATCAGCAGCAAGCACTCGGTTTATGCACCCCTGCTGATGGCTGTTTCATCAGCGACGAAGGCCAGAATTTGCATGCTAATACTGCAACTGGACACCCACTGACAGGTGACAGGCAGCCATTTCATATGAATCACATTTTGTGGTTCATTGGACAGACAGCCGTTGGCACATACAGCATGCAACATCAAAGCAGACACCCTGCAACAGCATTATGGCCTAGGGAATGTTTTTGTGACATTTGGAAAGGCACAGTGGATCCTTGGGGACTATGCCCACCCCTCAATGCAGTTTGTTTTTCTTCGGCATGATGCCATCTACCAGCATGACAATGCAATGTGTCACACAGCTGCCAGTGAATGTGCACAGTTCGAAGAGCACCGAGATGAGTGTACGATACTCGCCTGGCCACCAAATTTCCCGAATGTAAATCGACTTGAGAATCTGTGGGACAATCTCGACTGGGCTGTTCGTACCACGGATCCTCAACTGGGAAACCTAGTGCAGCTGGCCACAGCACTGGAGTGGGCACGCTCCACATCCCTGGCGGTGCCTTCCAGAATCTTACCGACACTCTTCCTGCACGTCTCGCAGTGGTCCACACTGCAAAAGGTGGTTATTCTGTCTTCTGACATGTAGTCACATTACTGTAACTGGCAGTGTACGTGGATTTGTCTCTGACTTCGAGATGATGCTCTATTATGCACAGCAAATCTGTATAATACTTTTACATTTTCAGTGTCCTATATGGATGTGATTTCATTTTCCTTATTAGCAATCTAAATGTGTTTTCATGGAAAAATCAAGATGTATGATGAGTTATTCTTGATATTGTCCGAGTCACATCTTAGGTTCTCCCTTGGTTATTGCAATTACGTCTAGAATTATTATGCAGCTTTGTCTTACGAAAACATTTCCGTTGCAGTACAGACAGTATCTCCATCGAATTCTCATACCTAGGCGAGAGAGATTATTTTGAACATCTTACCAGCAGAATGCCAAATGCGAAATCTGCTTTCCTCAGCTTGCCATTTTCGGAGGGGTGGCACCACAGAGACATGTGACCAAAGAATGCAGAACCCACAGGACCTCACTGAGACTGATTCGCTAGTAAGTTCTTGTAAGCAGCCACAACTCAGATACAGTTGACATTAGTGAGCTCTATTAACTTATGAACATCAGTGTGGAAGACAGCAGCGAAGAACACTACATCGACATAGCATGATGTGATTTAATGGAGACATATGTATGTTTATCAGAATTCAAGACTACTTTCTTGCTATGAAGAATATTACTCTAATTATATGTAACTTGGCACCACAGAAGAACCTGCAGCATAAAAAGTTACGTATAACACAAGTATTAAACATATGTAGTGTAAATAAACCTATTATGTGTTACTGTGTGTGCAAATGCAGGTGTGTGCACTCTTTACTTTGCGTATTTTTACTCTAGCTCAAAAAAATGATTATTCCAAAAGCTACCAAAATTTCTTTCTTTTCTGTGTGCACCAGTCGATCAATGCTTCTACTGTTTGGTGAGTAGTCGCCTTTATTCCTCAAATATTAACACTGTATCTGAACCTCCCACATTAAATTTACACTGGAAGGTTATCAGTTTTGATATTGACCCATGAAGACTACTTCCTAGCTTAAGGATGTTCTTTTGGTCTTGTAAACCCTTTGACTACTAATTTTGACTTGCTCTTTTCTGACTTGTATTGTCAGAGTCTTCCTAAACTTAATGGGTTGTCTGCACATTTTTGTCTACAGTCTCCAGGAGAGTTACTCTGTTGGAGGTATCAAGCCTAAAGCTAGCAGGTTTGCTGGATCTATTTAACCTTAAATGGTAGTATTTGACAATGGTCTGGTCATCTACCCCATTTCTGATATTACTGGTGTCAACTGCTGCTCTCAACTGTTCTAATTCTGCTTGTGCAACCGCCTGGTCAGACCAGAATTTTACAATTTCCTGCATTTCCTCTGTAATCATAAAGCACTAGGTATAACTATAACAGCACTACAGTCTACCAACATCTCTATTAGAGCTGCTGCTTCACAAAACCCAATGTAAAAGGAAACAGTAGAAAGTCTTCAAAGTGTCTAATATTTCTCACAACTCTGCAGCAGTCTCCACACTTTTCCATTGTGGTGGTAGTTTTTTAGACAAAGAAGATTACTTAGCTGTAGACGCTCAATGAAGAATTGTCAATACAGGACTTTTTGCAATTTTGTTATGATACCAGTACATAGGGCACAGAAGTAATGTGTATGTATAAATGTAACTGAATCACCTAAATGTTAGGTTATTAAATATTTTCCAGGAACATGTTTCCTGTAAGCGATTTAACTGCCACTACATCAGAGACAGACCGAGAAGTTGCATTGACTCTACATAAATATAATCAATTGTTTTGGTAAAATACAATAATGCAATTTGTTATTTTTATCCTCTAAACTGATTAAAATCCCTCAACTTCTCTACATAAACAGAAAATGTTAGCTACTGTTTACAACAATGTTCTAGTATCTATCTTCCCTGTCCTTGGAAATCCAGCTGATCATTATTTGACACTAGTAACTGTTAATACACTCATGTCAACACTTCAGGTGCACATGCTTTAAAACTAAACTTCCAATTAACCATCACTTCTGCAGTGTCATTAACACATCAAAAATTGGCAGCACTTTCCATTTTTAGCAATGTGTACAGCACCAGTGTTACCGGTAATTGAAGAAATCACATTCTTTGAAAGCTAACTAGAGCTAACAGAGGAAACCAATTCCAGAGAACCAGAACTCCTTAGTACTCAATTACTTTAAGCAATATATACATTCCACATTTAGTATTGTTCTTGCCAGCACACACAGCCTTAAACACCACATTAAGATTGGTTATTGGTTAAATTATATCAATAATTCATTACACCTTTGTTGCCTCCCATGCATGACATACCCAGGAATAGGTCAACACAATATCTGACTACATACTACTGGAAAGAGCAGTGGCACAGCTTTCAACAAATGAACCACTGGATATGGGGGCACAACCATAAACAGGAAAGTTCACTGCAGTGTGGCTATCAGTGTGTGACCGGCACAGGTGGTTGCGAAAACTGTGTGTTGATTCGGGACTGCCAATAACACGCGACTCAGAAACCAGTTTGAAACGATGGAAGTTGTCCGAACACAGAACATCCAAAGAGCTACTCCAAGAAAGACAGTGAAATGTAACTGGGTCAATTCCAAGACATTGAGTACTGTGTGATGTGTAGCTTCATACAGTACTGGAGAGTGGCTGTCAGATTGCTACAGTCGGGTGCTTAACAGTGTTAGCCAGAAATATCATGTGACCACATGACCCAGGATGAACACAGCGCACAGGCGATACCACATGCTATTGATTCTTGACACCTCTAGGGTCTGTTGCAATATGTGTAAATACACCATTGTATCACACTGATGTTTGACCAATCGTCTCTAGTAATAGTGTTTGACTAGTAATGGAAACATCCTGAAACCAAGGTGTGGATGCAGTCACTACTTAAATTTTAAATACAAAACATCAGCAACACCAGCTAAAGATTCCTGATATAAGTAGTCACCCTCATTTCTGCCAAAGGCCTTGTCAAGGAAGGTGCTGGGTGTGACACCTTCAGGGCAACCTCCTTCCCTTGCCCCTAAAAGGCAGAAGAATCAAATCATCAAGAGCACGAGTGTACAGAAGAAAATGGAAACCATTATATTAAAGACACACTATGTGTATTCAAAAGACATGACGCATAACTGAGAAAATATAATTATGATTTCTCCAATGGCGAAAGATTCCCCATTAGTCCCCCACTGGGATATCTGAGAGGGGATTGGTATGTGGGAGGTAATATCATTAATGGCGGTTTATTAGTCTCATGTATAATCAGAATCATTTGATTCAGGTACAGGATTTAGTGTAACAGGACGTTGTCGATCAAGTCCCGTTCCACTATTTGAAGAACTGTCACATCAGCTAAACATGTTCACAATGGTTAAGTAAACTACAGAGTAAAATATCAGAAGACCTACTGCGCATACCATATCGGTTCCTACAGAGTGGGCATATGAGGAAATATGTAGCCACAGTGCCCAGAAAGCAGGAGAATGCTTACTACTTGCTGGGTAACTGGTATGCAGTCCATGGACCCAGAAGGAATGCACAGATTAAATGGTATTATGGAATCTCTTAGGAGAAAAAAAATGATGTTTCTTGATTGTAGTGTAAGAAAGCTTTGGTGTTAAGATTACATAAGCCCTCAATTGAGTTCTCATAAAGACAGAATGTATTAATGCCATGTTAATGGACTGAACTGTAAATGTAATTATGCAATAAACATCTAGAAATGGATGGTTGAAAGAGAAAATGTGTTTTCAGTCATCATTTGATAACTTGGTGTAAGTCTTTAGTTGGAAAGCTTTAGCAGCTTCTTGCAGCAGAGAAGACACTTCAGAGAAGACTGCACATGGTGGTGCAGCATACCTAGTCCACAAAATTCTACATGGCAACCGGAATTACCTACAACCCAGATTCATCAAAAAAGTTGTAATCCTTTAACAGAACCTTCTGCTGTTTGGTACATGATCCAACTAATATAGTACTGGGCATTACCAAACTAAACTGAACCAATTAACACAACCAAAATCCAAATGGATATCATTCTTTTTCTCTCCGTAAGAACATGTCAAAATTGTGGTAAAATGTCACCATAAACAAAGAACAGCTAATTTTAACAAACAGCTGAATAATAATAATAATAATAATAATAATAATAATAATAATACAATTTTGACAATATAATGAATAGGATAGTTGCTACTCACCATATGGCAGAAATTCTGAGTCGTAGATAGGCAAGACAAAATGACTGCCAAACACAGCTTTTTGGCCAAGCAAGCCTTCATCGGAATAGACAACACACACACACATGCACATGTGCACATGCACACTGTCTTTGGCTGCCAAGGTCAAACTGTGAGCAGCAGCATATGATGGGAGAAGCAAACTGGGTGGCGGGAGTGAGGAGGCGGTTGGGGTGAGGAGGGGGATGTGTAGCAGGGTGGGGTTGGGGCAGTAAAGTCCTGTCTGTGGGAGTATACACGAATGAGGTGGGGAGAAGGTAGGGCAGCTAACTGTAGTCGGAAGATTTTATGGAGTGCAGGTGGGTGGAAGGGGGGGTGGAGGGGGGGAGGGGGAGGGGAGGGGAGTGGAAAAAGGAGAGAAGTGAAAAGACTTTGGATGCATTGGTGGAACAGAGGGCTGAGTACTGCTGGTAAGGTAACAGGGAAAGGGATGGACAATGACTGACTAAGGTTGAGCCCTGGAGAGTTACAGGAACGTAGAATATATTGTAGGGAGAGGTCCCACTTGCGCAATTCAGAAAAACTTGTGTTGATGGGTGGGGTCCAGATGGCACAGGGTGTGAAGCAGTCATTGGAATGGAGAACACTGTGTTGGGCAGCATGCTCAGCAACTGGTTGGGTCAGTGTTTTCTTGGCCACAGTTTGTTGGGGGCCAGTTTGTTGATTGTCACATGCTCATACAATGAAGCACAATGGTGGCAGCTTAGCTATATGACTGGTTTCGTAGGTAGTCCTGCCTTTGATAGGATAGGTGATGTTTGTGACTGGATTAGAGTAGGCGGTGTGGGTTCTGTAGGGATGGACAAGTATTTTGTGTAGGTTCGATGGGCACTTTAAAACCAATGTGGGAGAGGTGAAAAGGATAGTGAGTACAACACACTTCATTTCAGGTCATGACGAGAGATAGTCAAAACCTTGGTGGAGAATGTGATTGAACTGCTGCAGTCCTGTGTGGTACTGAGTAACAAGGGGAATGCTCCTCTAAGGCTGGACAGTGGGGCTTTGGAGATGGTGGATGACAGGAGGGACAAGGCACGGGAGACCTATTCTTGTACAAGGTTGGGAGGAAGGACCTTGGCATATTTTGAAAGCAAGTGCTCGTCACTACAGATGCAACTGTCACAGGTGACTAGGTTGTATGGAAGGGACTACTTCACATGGGATGAGAGGCAGCTGTCAAAACAGAGGTACTGATGTAGACATCTCTGAGGTGCAGGTCAACATCAAGAAAGGTGGCTCATTGGGTTGAGGAGGATCGGATGAAGAAAATAGAAGAGAAGGTTCTGCAGTTTAGGAAAACATGGGTAGGATGCCTTCATTCGCGATTCAGATAATGATGTCATCAATGACTGAACCAGATGAGGGGTTTGGGATTCTAGGTGGTTAGAAACGAGTCCTTTAGATGCCCATGAATAGGTTTGCACAGGACAGTGCCACGCGGGTGTCCGTAACATATCCTGGATTCGTTTGTAGGGGATGCCTTCAGAGAAGAGGTTATTGTGAGTGGGGATATAGTTGGTCATGGTGACTAGGAAGGCCGTACTAGGTTTGGAATCTGTTGGGCATTGGGAAAGGCTGTGTTCAATAGGAGCAAGGTCACGGGCATCATGGATGTCGGTGTAAAGGGAGGGTTGGGTTGTTTGGGGGAGGAGACCAGACAGCGAGGGCATAGGTCTCATCAGATTACGGAAGGATAGGGAATGAAGTTGGCCATGCCCTTTCAAAGGAACCAACCCGGCATTTGCCTGAAGCAATTTAGAGAAATGGTGTAAAGTGAGGAGACATCAGTAGTGATGAGCAGAGCACCAAGTGGTGAAGAAACAGGAACTGTGGAGAGTCGGTGGAGAAAATGTTTGGTACCTTTTATCAGAAGGGTATGTTATGGGTAATAGGCTAAAGGCATTGGTCTACAAGAGCAGAGATTCTCTCAGGGGGAGCACAGTAACAGGCCACAATGGAGTGTCCTGGGTGGTTGGGTTAATGGGCTGTAAGAAGCGTGTAGAAAGTAGGACTGTGGGAAGTGGTGGGGTGAGGAGAGAGATGGACTCCAAGGAGAGGCTCTGAGGTGGGCCTAAGAATTTGAGGAGAGACTGGAGATACTGCTTGATTTCTGGAATGGGCTCACTGTGGCAGTGTTTGTAGGTGGAGGAATCTGGCAGCTTGCAGTATCCTTCTGCCAGGTAATCCTTGTGGTTCAAAACAACAGTTGTGGAGCCTTTGTCAGCAATGAGGATTGTAAGGTTGAGATCAGTTTTTAGGTGGTGGGTTGCATTACTTTCTGCAGAGGTAAGGTTAGCTTGCATATTGAGGGATTTGGGGAATGGTGGGGGATGCAAGAGTCTAGTTTAAGAAATTCTGGAAAGTTAACAGGGTGGTTTGGAAACAGTGCAGGGGCATCACAGTTGGATGAGTGAAATGAGTCAGGAAGGGTTCAACATTGGTCTTTGGTTGAGTCTGGTAGGTACAATTGGAGGCAAAGAAGTGTTTCCACTGCAAGGACTGGGAGAAGGTGGCAGCAAAAGGTAAGGCCTTTGGAAAGGACTGATATGTCTGTGGAGCTAAGATCTTTACAGGAAAGGTTCCTGACTGTGTTTCAGATCTACTTAGGTTCTGGATTCTGTATGACAGTGTGACAGAGATTCTGAAAGTAGGGTAAATGTAATAGGTCTCCAAGGAAAGGTTTGTCAGCTATGAGAGGATGTAGGGGAGGTTTGGAGGTAGTTGTACAGGTGGTGCATAGTGGTAGTCCAAGGCGGGAGTAGGAAGTGAAGGGGGTGGAGAGGTTTTTGAGGTGGTGGTGTGCATGCCACTGTAATTCCTTGAAGGCAAGAGTTTCGACATGTGATATGGGATTCAGGAATTTATGATTTCATAGCAAGAGAACTTTACTGATGGAGAAGAGGTATTGCAAGTAAGTTTGAGCTGATTGACATAGCTTTGCAGGACTATGTTGGTGAGGGTTAAGGACTGGTGGAATCTTAACATATCGTGGTAATTGTAGGACGAGTTGCAGCCAGCGATAGGTAATTTGATTGGAGGCTGTTTGGGGGGGGGGGGGGGGAGGGGGGGAGAGATTGCATGAACCAAGCAACAATGTAGGGACAGTATATGAGACTGGGTTCTGGCAAGGGATAAGGAAAGTTTTCTATATTGACACAGATGGAAGCAGTAAGGATACACTGTGAAGCATAAAAACGAGCAAAAATATGTAAGTAATGTAGAAATACACCCAAAATAATTACAATACTACACGAAACGTGGGAAAATCACAGAAAGGATAAAACTGATTAGTATGGGGAAACAAGATAAAATCTGAGTGAGCAAGCTGACACTGATAAGCGAAAACCAACTGAAACCAATGTTAAACACACTACAAGAACAAAGAAATTTGGTAGGTTGGCTGGTTGATTCATCTGGGGAAGGGGATCAAACAGTCAAGCCATTGGTTCCATGATCTAGGATGGCCGGAATAAAGGGAAGAACTACACTAATAGCACAATCCAGACACGAGGAAGGGATAATGTGCAAACAAAGAGGGGGAAATGGACATCAGAGCAGCAGAAAAAGGAAAGAACAGGAAGAAAGTGGAAAGGAACGGGGAGAATGGGGAGTGCCACAGAAACACCACCACCTATCTGTCCCACCAACACTCAAACAATGTCAGTATCACAAAACAACAGGGACAGAACTAGGGGAAGAAAACACAAGAAAAGGGGGAAACAAAACAGCTTAACAGACCAGACAAAATGTAGGAAAAACGAGGGGAGAACCTGGCTGGAATGGAGGCAACATCAACGTTTCCATACTGGTAACCAATGCCTATGCTACACGAGGGACTTGAAGTCCAGACGAAAAGCCAAGGACTTCTACCAGTTAATAGAAACTACTACTACAGAAAACCAAGAACAGACATAACCATGCAAGGGTTGTCCAGTAACACCCGAGACAAAGAAGAAGATGGGGTGGGTTGGAGGGGTCACTTTCGGTGCAAAGGAAAGAAAAGGTGGGGCAGTCCAGCAAAATATGGATCGCTGTGAGAAGAGTCCCAGAACTACAAGGAGGGTGGCTAATGGGGGAGTAAAATCCCACGAGTCATTCTAGTATGACCAATACAAAGACGACAGTGGATGGTAGATTCCCGCCAGGAGAGACAGAGGAAAGAACTCCACACAGTGAGTGTCTCCTTGACGGCGCAAAGTTTATTACACAGGTGGTAGTCCCCCAAGAGCCCACTGCTAAGCAAAAAAGGATTTGATATGAAGCCACAAATCCACCCTCGAGAGTTCACAGAGAATAGGGGGTATGTGGCAGCCCCCCCACCCCCCCCCCCCCCCACCCCTCCCCTGCCAGATGATCAACAAGTTCATTATTTAGTATACCAACAAGGCCAGGAACCCAAAGGAAGTTGACTGAGCAAGCAGCATCACCAAGAGCATTGAGAAGATTGTGGATAGCAGAGAGCCAGAGATGGTGGGAGAAACAGAGCAATAGCCTGAAGGCCACTCATTAAGCCTGTACATAACAAAACCTGGGTGAGGGAGGACTGTTTAAGAGAACATAGCGCCCAACAGATAGCCATCAATTCCACAGTAAACACATCACATGTGGCAGGCAAGAGATGGTGTTCCGTGACAACACAAGTTGTGAAAGCTTTTCCCACACGATCAGTGGATTTAGAGCCATCAGTGTTAAAAATAATAGCACCCTGAAACTCATGTAAATGCATTAAGAACAAACAATGAAACACACTGAGGAATGGAAGCTTTCAGACCCCTGTAGAAATCCATCTGAATCTTTGACCAAGAAGCTAACCATGGAAGGGTGGTCACGAGAGAGTGTGAGGAAGAGAACAAGGAGGCAACATGGAAGTCATGTCAGAAAGAAGCAAGGCAGAGCCCAACTGATAAACCTATCTGAGGGCGAGCAGTGGGCTGGTTCCAACCTTCAGCTGCAAAAAGAATAAACTAGGAGAAACGAGCAGGGGAAGAGTGGATAGTGATGGCACAGGAAACCAGGATCCCAGACTGCTGAATCGAAAAGGGATGAATCATAGTGTCAACCACAGGACTATTGTGAAAGGAACAGTGGTTGAACAGATGCCACAATGGTGAACCTGGACCAAGAGGAGCAGCATGGAAGAGGCAGCTGATTTATAAACTTGGCAACCATAGTCCACACGAGAAAGAGCCAACACCCACTAAAGGTGGAATAGGGTTGAATTATCCACACCACAAAAGGAGTTGGCAAGGAAGCAAGAATTGATGAATCTGTACAAAGGCCACTTGGCAAGGCCCAGAATGGTAGACTGCCATAAAAAACCCTGGATGTTGCGGAATATAGCCTACATCAATGATGAAGGGACAGTAAAACCTAGGGAGGAGACAAAGCATTCCCAACACACCCATTTGATCTGTTTGATTAAGTGACAGGCTTTGACACAAAGACGTTTCAAGGGATAAAGATCAGCCGAGAACTGGTGACACTTAAGACATTGCTAGGCCCAACAACGATCACACAGTGGTGGCAATGGCCATGCTCCACCACAGGACTGGCCTAAGACGAATGGGGCCCATCAAACGGAGAACGGGAATGTTGACAGTGCAGACTCTTATCAGACAAATCACAGATGACTATCAGTACAATCTGACATAGAATGTGAAAACAACATGGAGGTATACAGAGGCCAATCAGCATAATGGAAAGCCCACAAGGGTAACCTGGTCAGTGGGAGGTGAGAAGCAAACGAGATGATCAAAGGGAAGTGATCACTATCACTGAGGTCATCAAGTGGCAACCAGTGTAAGGAAGGATGAAGGGGAGGGGAAGAGAGCGAGAGATTAATAGCAGAAAAAGTGCCAGATGTGACACTAAAATGAGTATGGACAATCGACCATTAAGAAGTCACAGGTCGTGGTCCACAAGAAATTGGTCAATGAGGAGCCGCCAACTAGATGAAGAAGCACTGTCCCATAATGGGCTTTAAAATCTCTAAGGAGGAGGAAGGGAGGGGGGGGGGGGGAGTTGCTGAAGGAGGGCAGTTACAGCAGCAGATGTAGCTGCCTCTCAGGAGGGAGGCAAAGTGGACCCAAATAGCTACTGCTTCTAATCAGGTACAATGTAGGATCCATATACTAACAATATCCATATGGACCAACGTGCAGACGCCTACGGTTTCGACAGAAATCACGGAATGCACGAATGGTTGATGAGTGACCACTAGTAAAATGAGATATCTGGAGAACGACACAAGCTGTTGAGTAAAGGGCAGTAAGGGCCTGGAATTCTGGGGGTTGGCAGTAGTACCAATTACAGTTCCACTGAGTAATCACTGAGTGGGTACAAAAATGGAAGGCAAACAGGCTGGAGCCAGTCATGCCACTGTGTCGCCATCCAACACAAACAACGACGGGGTGACATCTGTAAGTAAGTTATCAGATTCAGGTTGCGAGAGGGGAGCTGGCACCACCAAGGCCACACAACAGGGGGGGGGGGGGGGGGTTGGGTTGGAGGGGGAGGGGCGGGCTCGGTGTGGTGGCCTTGTCCTGGGATTTACGTTTCTTCTTCTCCTGCTCCTCCTCCATAGGTTCAGGGGGCTAGGGGCACAGGTGGAGAGCAGGCTTCTGCAAGGTCCATAACTGAAAGGCAGCAGGCAGACTTGGGGCCCACAGAGTGTGTCTCCCATGGCCGAGTTCTGGTAATGGACCTCTGGTCTGAGAGACATCAGGGGGAGGGGAGGGAGTCCTGGAGGGAGCCCCATCACGAGCAGGTCCCAAAGAAGGGGACACTTTTTCAGCTGGTGAGGAGGAGTGGCACCTGGAGGGGAAGGCATGGGAACTGTAGGGTAGGGGGAGAAGACCGGGGGATGGGACTGGGTAAGGAAGAGGGAGGAAGGGGGAAGGACATAACTGAGGCAAAAGAAGAAGTCACTAACACAGGATGTAATCCATCACATTTCTGATGAGCCTCAGTGCAAGACAAATGATCCAGGGACTCAGACTCCTATATGTTCTTTTCTTCCTTATAAGCCAGGCAATATGGTGAGTGTGGAGAGTGACAGTTATGAGAATTAATACACACAGATGGTGGAACACAGGGGCTCCCCTCATGGAGTGAGTGTCCACAGTCACCACACAGAGGGCCAGCCATACACCAGGAAGACGTGCCCAAAACACAAGCACTGAAAGCACCTCACGGGTGGTGGGATGTATGGCTTCATGTCACAGTGGTAATACATAACCTCGACTTTCTCTGGGATGGTATCTCCCTCAAACGCAAGAATAAAGGTGCTTGTATCAGTGCGGTTGCTTTTGCAACCTTCCTGTACACACCAAACAAAATGAAAACCTCGTAGTTCCAGATGGGCCTGGAGCTCCCTCTCAGTTTGAAGGTTGAGAAACCCTATAAAAATGACTCCCTGGACCACATTGAAAGACTGGTGAGGTGTAATTAGCAATAGGGCATTGCCAAGATGATCACAGGCATGAAAAGCAGCATACTGGGTGATATTTTTCGATATTTTCCACAAAAATAACGGCTTTAGGGCAGCAAATGTGTCCCCATCCATCTTAATACAGACCAGGTAATGGGGAAAGTTTTTCTCCCAAACTGGCAAGCCTGGCCCTCCTCACAAGGTACAGAAAGGGAAGGCAAATCTGCAGGGCCAGAAGATGCAGCATTCAATGATCTCTTACCAACCAAAGAGACAGTTGTAGAACGGCCAGAATTTGGAGCTTGACATTTCATATGCAAAGTATTGGCCCTGTCGCACACTCCGATCAGGTGCTCTGCTTATGGTCTCAACCCAGCCATAGTAAGGTCAGTCTGGCATGGCGGCTATTGCCACGAGTTCCAATGTTTCGGAATGACACGCAATCACTCCTAGGCACACATGGGGAGGCAACAGTTCAGGTATCAGAAATCTGACCCCTTTGTGGTCAGGGGGTTCAGTCAGATGGTTACATAATAGGCCCACCACGTGGACTGGCAACACGTGTTAGTGACCTAGTGGAGTGGAGGGCAGCTTCAATGAGAAAGGAAGAGGGGAGAGGATTCTACACCTTAGAATCTAAGGAGGAAGTTGTTCTCCAAATGTGTCACACTACAGAGAGAGAATTTAGAAATTGAGGTCAAATCCCAAAGGGGGACAAGAATGCCAAAAAGGATGAAAGAACAGACAAAGGAAAAAAACTGCAAGGACTAATGGAAAAACCAGGTGGATAACCAGGTCGACATAAGTAAGGAATTGAGAGATGAGAAGGAACAGAGAGGGGGGAAGGAGCGACAACAGGGAGCAAGGGACACAGGAAGGAAATGCAGCCCATGAAGGAAGAATGGGCCGCAACAGCTCAGGGCCCTGTGGTCACCACATACGAACTCATGAAAGAAATGTGAGCCCCCTGGAGGCTAAAATGATGGTAATGTGGGTAGCAGGTCTGTGGGTGGTTAAGTGTGAAGAAGGGGGACAGCAAATGTGACTAGATTAGGTGAACTTAGTATGTGCTCACTGGAAAAGAGAAGGGAGAGAGTGGAGGGTGGAGAATGGTTGATATGATGAGATACTAGTTCATGTGGCACAGGAACTGACAAAAATGTTTGGTGAAAAGCTTTGTTTGGCAGTCTCTTTGTTGTGTGAATTTGTGACTCAACATCTCCACTATATGGTGATAAGCAACTGACCTTTTCATACTACTGTCATTATTCCATCTTTAATTTTCAATTGCTTAATAATACAACTTTGTTATATGTAGAGAGGAAGGAAGATTATGGCCTGTCAACGTCAAGGTCATTAGAGACAGAGCACTAGCTCTGATTGTTTCAAGGATGAAGAAGGAAATTGGCTATGTCTTTTCAAAGGAACCATCCTGGCATTTGCCTCGAATGATTTAGGGAAACCATGGAAAACCTAAATCTGGATGGATGGATGGATGGATGTAAGTTTGAACTGTCATTCTCCCAAATGTGAGTTCAGCATTACAATAAAAAATTCATTTGTAGAATATGCTGGAAGTGACCCCCCACAACATCAATACACAGCTGTGCACACCTAAGCATATTCAGATATTGATAGCAGCAACTTCAGGGCTAATGGTTTCTTTCAGTTTTGTGTGTGGATTTGTTTCATAGACTTAGCTCTTCAAGTATACCCCCAAAGGGAAAAAAAAATCACATGGTGGTCATAAATGTTTGGTTCCTTACTGAAGACATTATGGACTCGTTTCACGGATACCTTAGATGCGTGGCATGTTGTCACACCTTGCTGGAAGAACCAGTATTGCATGAAACTGACAAAGAAATGGCTGTTGAATGGAATGATTCAGCATAGAGAGAAGTAAAAACAACCTTTGGTGAAATTAAAAGCAGATACTGCCAGCATTGATAGTGCAATGAGACTTTCACTGTGAAGTGAAGGGGAGAGGAGAGAATGGATAGGTGGAAAGAGTACACTGTAGGCTTTTATGAGAGGGAGGAACTATCCGATGTGATGACTGATGAACTGGAAGTCATAAGAAAGACACAGCATCCAGCCAAACAAGGCAGAAAGGACACCCAACATTCCTTTGAAATTTATGAAACTAGCAAGGGAAATGGCATTTAAGTTAACTTTCAGAAACATATCATCCGCATAACCCCAAAGATAACAAGAGAAGATAAAAACAAAAAGTGCTGCACCATCAGATTAATGGCTCATCCATCCATGTTGCTGAGCATGATAATATACAGAAGAATGGAGAAAAAACTGGAATCTGTCAGACCATCAGTAACGATTCCAGAAACATAAGAGCACCAGGGAAGCAGTTCTGACATTGCAATTGCTAATGGAAGCAAAAGTTAAGAAAGATGAAGACATGCACATAGAATTTGATGAGTTGGAAGAAACATTTGATAATGTAAAATGGTGCACGATATTTGAAATTCAGAGAAAAATAAGAGTAAGCAATAGGGAATGATGGACAACATACAATATGTACACAAACCAGGAGGGAACAATGAACTGAAAACAGAGTGAATACTCAGATTAAAAATGGATGTAACACAGGGATATAGTTTTTCGATCGTAATATTCAACCTATACACTCAGGAAGCAATGATGAAAATATAAAAATATTTAAGAGAAGGATTAAAATTCAAGATGAAAGGAAATCAATGATGAAATTCCCTTGTGACATTGCTATCCTTCATGAATATGGAGAATAATTGCAGGATGTGTTTAATATAATGAACAGTCTAATGAGAACAGATTATAAACTGAGAGTAAACTAAATAAAGATGAAAGCAATCAGCAACAGACATGAGATTAACAATAAAATTGGGGAGCACAAAGTAGACTAAGTTGAGGAATTCTGCTTCCTTGGAGACAAATAACGGATTATGAACAAATGAAGAGTTTACTTCAAAGCAGAACAGCTCAGCCAAATTATCATGGGCTACGCGAAAACCAGGAAAGAAGATAATTTAAACATTTGAAATGAGGTGCTGTAAAAAGACATCAAAAGTAAGATACACTAATAAGATAAGAAATCAGTTGGTTCTCCACAGGACTGACATAGAAAGAAGCACACACAAAAACAGTAACCATAATAAGGGACAAAGGAAAAAGAAGATAGATGTGACACAGTAATGAGATAAGTAAGGCAGATATGTCACAAACTCCAGATGTGAAAATGCGAAAATTTTGTCTTTTTTCTTTCCTTTTTCTCCTCCTTCCTCCCTGTTTGATTTACCGATACTTATGATACTACATAATATTCTAGGACAACTCACCAGGACAAAGTATTCATTGTGTCAAAGTGTGTAACAAGGGTAATACGTTGAGTTCACTTTAAAAACTCTTACAGATAATTATTAAAAAGTTTGTCATAATGGCCACCCTCTTGCAATGCATTTATTCCTTTATGAAGTTTGTTGTGGACATTCAATGACTGTTCATAATCAGAAACAATCAATGTAACACTAGGACGAGGAATGATTGCTGTAACTCACTGCATATAATACATATTTTGCATCTGTTTCCAGCTCCTGCTCTATTATCAAGGCTTCAGAGTAGTGTCATTAAGAATCTGATACTACTAAATTACCATTTGAAGGAAAAAGAAGTAATAACATATACAACAGACAATATTATGTGGTAGTAACTACTTAGGCAAAAAGCATATACACTACACAATACCTGAGAGCCCTTTTATTGTTAAAGCTATCAATGAGAAACTTAGACCACAGAACACAATTTTTCTTAAAACAGATAAGATAACGTTGTTATTATGGTTGAATTTGAGTATGATAAAAGTTTGGCACTTATTTGATAACACTAAAATTAGTAAAATAGGTGAAGACTCCACTAAAAACAGTAACAATAGCATAGAGAAAACTTAATAACTTTCTTTTTACTGATATAAGCATGAAGTGTAATAAAGTCAAGAGTGCAACCCAATATACACAAAGACATCCCAATTCATCTGATTGGAAACTGTATGGATAGCCCTGCCTAGAAGATTAGTAAAAACTTAAAATCCTGCTTAAACAGTATCATAATTTGAGGAAAAGTATATTGTTTACATCTCATAAAAGGTATTTATTTCGTTTGATATTGTTAATACACTCCTGGAAATGGAAAAAAGAACACATTGACACCGGTGTGTCAGACCCACCATACTTGCTCCGGACACTGCGAGAGGGCTGTACAAGCAATGATCACACGGACGGCACAGCGGACACACCAGGAACCGCGGTGTTGGCCGTCGAATGGTGCTAGCTGCGCAGCATTTGTGCACCGCCGCCGTCAGTGTCAGCCAGTTTGCCGTGGCATACGGAGCACCATCGCAGTCTTTAACACTGGTAGCATGCCGCGACAGCGTGGACGTGAACCGTATGTGCAGTTGATGGACTTTGAGCGAGGGCGTATAGTGGGCATGCGGGAGGCTAGGTGGACGTACCGCCGAATTGCTCAACACGTGGGGCGTGAGGTCTCCACAGTACATCGATGTTGTCGCCAGTGGTCGGCGGAAGGTGCACGTGCCCGTCGACCTGGGACTGGACCGCAGCGACGCACGGATGCACGCCAAGACCGTAGGATCCTACGCAGTGCCGTAGGGGACCGCACCGCCATTCCCAGCAAATTAGGGACACTGTTGCTCCTGGGGTATCGGCGAGGACCATTCGCAACCGTCTCCATGAAGCTGGGCTACGGTCCCGCACACCGTTACGCCGACTTCCGCTCACGCCCCAACATCGTGCAGCCCGCCTCCAGTGGTGTCGCGACAGGCGTGAATGGAGGGACGAATGGAGACGTGTCGTCTTCAGTGATGAGAGTCGCTTCTGACTTGGTGCCAATGATGGTCGTATGCGTGTTTGGCGCCGTGCAGGTGAGCGCCACAATCAGGACTGCATACGACCGAGGTTGGTTGGTTTGTGGGGGTTAAAGGGACCAGACTGCTACGGTCATCGGTCCCTTTTTTCAAATACTAAAAACACTCACAGAGGATAAAAACGATCAACAGACGATAAGACAGACGACACAGAACAAGAGAAACGTAGACAAAGACCAGACAAGACGAACTAAAATCACACAGTGTGACGGTGGTTGGCCGACGATACAAACAAAAGGGGAAAAGCCAACCACTGAGAAACACATGAAAAAAAAATCTTAGGCCATAGGCCAGAATCAACACAATAACACACACTTACATTAAGCGATAAAATGCCCCTGCCCGTATAAAACGCAGAACTATGTCCGCTATGGAAGAGTCATCAGATAAAAGCGCAGAGAGCGTATCAGGCAGCGCAAAAGTCTGCCTGAGCACAGTTAAAACGGCGCACTCCAACAGAATATGGACCACCGTCAAGGACGCCCCACAACAACAAAGAGGGGGATCTTCACAACACAGTAAATAACTGTGCGTGAGTCGGGTGTGGCCAATGCGGAGCCAACAAAGGACGACTGATTCCCTGCGGTTGGCTCGCATGGATGACCGTCACACAGTAGTAATCTCCTTGATACGGCGGAGTTTGTTTGGCACGGGCAGGTTGCGCCAATCAGTGTCCCATAAATCGAAAACTTTGCGGCGTAATAGTGCCCGCAAATCAGTCGCCGGGACGCCAATCTCCAGAGATTGTGCACTAGTGGCCTCTTTCGCCAGGCGGTCAACAGTTTCATTTCCGAGTATCCCAACATGGTCCGGGGTCCAAACGAAGACCACAGATCTGTCGCAACGGGCAAGAGTATGCAGGGACTCCTGGATAGCCATCACCAGACGAGAACGAGGGAAACACTGGTCGAGAGCTTGTAAACCGCTCAGGGAATCGCTACAGAGAACTAAGGACTCACCTGAGCAGGAGCGGATATACTCTAGGGCACGAAAGATGGTGACCAGCTCAGCAGTGTAAACACTGCAGCCAGCCGGCAACGAACGTTGTTCAGAATGGTCCCCTAGAGTTAGTGCATAACCGACACTACCAGCAACCATCGAACTGTCGGTATAGACAACGCCAGACCCCTGATACGTGGCCAGGATGGAATAAAAGCAGCATCGGAAGGACACCGGAGGGACTGAGTCCTTCGGGTCCAGTGCCAAGTCGAGCCGAAGGCAAGGGCGAGGCAAACACCATGGGGATGTTCGCAGAGGGGCCCGGAAAGGACGTGGTACAGGGAAACACTCAAGCCCGTAGAGAAGCTGTTCGACGCGTACGGCGATCGGACAACCCGACCGGGGCCGACATTCTGGCAGATGGACGACTGACTGCGGGAACAGGACACGATAATTTGGATGCCCAGCCGAGCTAAAAACATGGGCAGAATAAGCAGCCAGTAATTGTTGGCATCGTAACCGCAGTGGAGGGACACCTGCCTCCACAAGTATGCTGTCCACAGGGCTGGTCCGGAAGGCACCAGTGGCAAGGCGTATCCCACTGTGGAGGATTGGGTCCATCAGCCGCAACGCAGATGGGGATGCTGAGCCATAAGCCAGACTCCCATAGTCCAGACGGGACTGGATCAACACCTGGTAAAGCCGTAGTAGAGTAGATCGGTCGGCGCCCCACCCGGTGTGGCTCAGGCATCGCATAGCGTTTAGATGCCGCCAACACGCCTGTTTAAGCTGCCGAATATGAGGCAGCCAAGTCAACAGGGCATCAAAAACCACCCCCAAAAACCTATGAAACTCCACCACTGTAAGAAGCTCGCCGTCAAGATAAAGCCGCGGCTCCGGGTGAACAGTGCGTCGCCGGCAGAAATGCATAACGCAGGTCTTGGCTGCCGAAAACTGAAAACCATGCACTACAGCCCAAGACTACGCCTTGCGGATTGCGCCCTGTAGTTGACGTTCAGCTGCTGCAGTGCCAATAGAGCTGTAGTAAAGGCAGAAGTCATCAGCATACAGCGAAGCGGAGACAGAATTTCCCACGGCCGCAGCGAGCCCGTTAATGGCTATTAAAAACAGACAGACACTTAGAACAGAACCCTGTGGCACACCATTCTCCTGAACTTGGAAGGAACTATATGAGGCCGCGACGTGCACACGGAAGGTACGATACGACAGAAAATTGCGGATATAGATCGGTAGAGGGCCCCGAAGGCCCCATCCATGAAGCGTAGAAAGGATGAGATGACGCCATGTCGTATCATACGCCTTCCGCATGTCGAAAAAGACAGCTACCAGATGGTGACAGCGGGCAAAGGCAGTACGGATGTCCGACTCCAGGCTCACCAGATTGTCAGCGGTGGAGCGGCCTTTACGGAACCCACCCTGAGACGGAGCCAGAAGGCCCAGGGACTCCAGTACCCAATTCAAGCGCCGGCTCACCATCCGTTCAAGCAACTTGCAAAGAACATTGGTGAGGCTAATGGGATGGTAGCTGTCCACCTCCAAAGGGTTCTTCCCCGATTTCAGAATGGGGACAACAAGACTTTCCCGCCATTGCGACGGAAACTCACCCTCGAACCAAATGCGGTTGTAAAGGTCGAGGAGGCATCGCTGGCAGTCCACTGAAAGGTGTTTCAGCATCTGAGAGTGGATGCTATCTGGGCCAGGAGCGGTATCAGGACAAGCGGCGAGGGCACTGCGGAATTCCCACTCACTGAATGGAACATTGTACAATTCAGGATGGTGGGTGCGAAAAGAAAGACTCCGACGTTCTATCCGCTCTTTAATGGAGCGGAAGCCCAAGGGGTAGTTGGCAGAAGCGGAATTCAGAGCAAAGTGCTCTGCCAAGCAGTTTGCAATGACGTCGGAGTCAGTACAAACTGCTCCATTCAGTGAGAGCGCAGGGACGCTGACAGGGGTCCGATAGCCATAGAGGTGGCGAATCTTGGCCCAGACCTGCGATGGAGTGACATGGAGGCCAATGGTGGACACGTACCGCTCCCAGCACTCCTGCTTGTGTTGGCGGATAATGCGGCGGGCTCGCGCACGCAGCCGTTTGAAGGCGATAAGGTGTTCGATTGAGGGATGTCGCTTGTAACGCTCGAGCATCCGCCGGCGAGCTTTAATCGCTTCAGCAATCTCAGGCGACCACCAAGGCACAGTCCGCCGCCGAGGGGACCCAGAAGAACGGGGAATGGCAAATTCGGTGGCAGTAACGATGCCGGTGGTGACCGATTGAACCACTGCATCAATGTCATCGTTAGAGAGAGGCTCAATAGCGGCAGTGGAGGAGAACAAGTCCCAGTCAGCCTTATTCAGAGCCCATCTGCTAGGGCGCCCAGAAGACTGACACTGTGGTAGTGACAGAAAGATCGGAAAGTGGTCACTACCACACAGGTCGTCATGCACTCTCCACTGGACAGACGCTAAGAGGCTAGGGCTACAGATCGAAAGGTCAATGCGGAGAATGTGCCACCCGCCAAACTGAAGTGTGTGAAGGCACCATCATTTAATACCGAGAGATCGAGCTGCGCCAATAAATGCTCAATGATGGTGCCTCGACCTGTTGCCACCGACCAACCCCACAGATGGTTATGGGCGTTAAAGTCGCCCAGTAACAAGAAAGGTGGCGGCAATTGGGTTATCAGAGCAGCCAGGACATGCTGTGTGATATCACCATCCGGTGGAAGGTAAAGACTGCAGACGGTAACAGGCTGTGGCGTCCACACACGAACAGCGACAGCCTCTAAAGGTGTTTGAAGAGATACAGACTCGCTGTGAAGAGAGTTCAGGACATATATGCAGACGCCACCAGACACTCTTTCATAAGCTGCCCGGTTCTTATAATAACCCCGGTAGCCACAGAGGGCGGGGGTTCGCATTGCCGGAAACCAAGTTTCCTGCAGAGCAATGCAGAGGAAAGGGTGAAGGCTGATAAGTTGGCGGAGCTCAGCTAGATGGTGGAAGAAACTGCTGCAGTTCCTCTGGAGGATGGTGTTGTCCATGGCTGAGAAAGGCGTGATGGGACTGGGAAGGGAGATTACGCCGCTGGGTCACCTGCTGCCTCCGATTTAGCACCTGAGATAGTGCTTTCCATGGCGTCTGATGGACCGGCGAGATGGAGGTCCTCAGCAGACGCCAGAATCTCCACCGCATCCTCAGACGCAGAGCTGGAAGGTTGCGGTGGGATGGCTGCCACCGCGAGTTCCTTGGGCTGAGAGCTCTTCTTGGGTTTCTCACGCCGTTCCTTGGGTCGCACCGACTGGGAGGGCTTCACCGATTCAGTCTCTGGGACGGAGGAGGATCGTGAAGCCCTACGACCAGCTGATTGCGGGTACTTACGCCACTGTCGGTCGTCAGCCTTCTCGCTGGCGGAAACCTGGGAAGGGAGGGACCCAAGGGACCCCTTGCGAGCGTGAGAAGCCGAAGAAGTTGGACACTTCTCCGGCTTAGAAGTGGGGACGGACATCCCCGATGGGTGGGATGGTGTTGCTCCTGAGGTAGGTGGCGCAGGAGCAACCCGGTGGGTAGAGCCCCCCACTGGCGAGGGGGCAGGAGGAGTTGTACTACTCGTTGATCCGGCCACAATTTGAGAAACAGACGGGGCTAGAACAGGTGGTGTAGCAGCAGCGTAGGAAGATGTCATTCTCACAGGATGGAGTCGGTCATACTTCCTTTTGGCCTCAGTACAGGTTAGTCGGTCCAGGGTCTTGTATTCCATGATTTTACGCTCTTTCTGGAAAATTCGGCAGTCTGGCGAGCAAGGTGAATGGTGCTCCCCGCAGTAGTAACAGATGGGAGGCGGGGCACATGGAGTATTGGGATGTGATGGGCGTCCGCAATCTCGACATGTGAGGCTGGAAGTGCACCGAGAAGACATATGGCCGAACTCCCAGCACTTAAAGCACCGCATCAGGGGAGGGATATAGGGCTTAACGTCACATCGGTAGACCATCACCTTGACCTTTTCCGGTAAGGTATCCCCTTCGAAGGCCAAGATGAAGGCACCGGTAGCAATCTGATTTTCCTTCGGACCCCGATGAACGCGCCGGACGAAGTGTACACCTCGACGCTCTAAATTGGCGTGCAGCTCTTCATCAGACTGCAAAAGAAGATCCCTATGGTAAATAACTCTCTGGACCATATTTAAACTCTTATGGGGTGTGATCGTAACGGCAACATCCCCCAACTTGTCACAAGCGAGTAACCGTCGTGACTGGGCAGAGGATGCCATTTGTATCAGGACTGACCCAGAGCGCATTTTTGACAAGCCCTCCACCTCCCCAAACTTGTCCTCTAAATGCTAGACGAAGAATTGAGGCTTTGTGGAGAGAAAAGACTCCCCATCAGCAATCGTACAAACTAAGAAGCGGGGCGAATAACTGCTACTGCCATCCTGAGACTTACGTTCCTCCCACGGTGTGGCCAGGGAGGGGAACGTTTTCAGATCGTACTTCTGAGCGTTAAACTGAGCCCGAGAATGCTTAGAGACTGCTGGCGGCTGGCCACCAGCAAGAGACGATGTACCACGCTTCATTGCGGGTCATCCGCCCTGATGCCACTTACTCCGACGAAGGGCCCTCCCCACGGGTGCCACCCAGCCACGGCAAGAGCCACCTAGCAGGATGGCCATTGCCGGGAGTCCCGATACCCCAGGAGGATAGGCATCTACTCCTTAGCATACGTGGGGAGTTAACGGCGCAGGCATCAGTAGAGCGATCCCTGTGTTGTCAGGGAGCTACAACCAACAGGGTACATGGCGGCCCCACCACAACGGACTGGCTACCGTGCTGGATGTTAGGTAACATGTGGTCCATGGTCGCCGTTGGTGCAGAAAGAGGCACTGCACAGTGCAAGGTATAATCTGCACGCAGAAACAGAGTCATGCCCAAGAGATGGAGAGCGGACAGGACTGCAATTCAACTGTGTATAAGCTGGCAAAAAGTCTGATCGTAAGATGGACACAATGCACCAAGTAAGGCGGCCTTCCCCAATCAGCTCGCTCTTCGGAAAACTTTGAGAGATGGAGGTCATACCCAACAGGGGACCATCATATCAGGCCGAAAAGTTTGAGACTCCTTTTAGTCGCCTCTTACGATGGGCAGGAATACCGCGGGCCTTTTCTAACCCCCGAACCCGCAGGGGGATACAGCCGAGGCACACAGGGCCAACAACCGGCATCATGGTGTGGGGAGCGATCTCCTACACTGGCCGTACACCTCTGGTGATTGTCGAGGGGACACTGAATAGTGCACGGTACATCCAAACCGTCATCGAACCCATCGTTCTACCATTCCTAGACCGGCAAGGGAACTTGCTGTTCCAACAGGACAATGCACGTCCGCATGTATCCCGTGCCACCCAACGTGCTCGAAAAGGTGTAAGTCAACTACCCTGGCCGGCAAGATCTCCGGATATGTCCCCCATTGAGCATGTTTGGGACTGGATGAAGCATCGTCTCACGCGGTCTGCACGTCCAGCACGAACGCTGGTCCAACTGAGGCGCCAGGTAGAAATGGCATGGCAAGCCGTTCCACAGGACTACATCCAGCATCTCTAAGATCGTCTCCATGGGAGAATAGCAGCCTGCATTGCTGCGAAAGGTGGATATACACTGTACTAGTGCCGACATTGTGCATGCTCTGTTGCCTGTGTCTATGTGCCTGTGGTTCTGTCAGTGTGATCATGTGATGTATCTGACCCCAGGAATCTGTCAAAGTTTTCCCTTCCTGGGACAATGAATTCACGGTGTTCTTATTTCAATTTCCAGGAGTGTATGTATCCAAATGTCTCAGTAAAGAAGACAACCAAGATAATAAAGAAGAATGTATTATTAGTATTAGCCACTCTCTTTAGTACTTAACATTCCATAGTACGAAGTATACAAAGCAAGAGTCTTGCAATAGACAACTGCCTGGCAGGAACATTGGCCATTATTTCTGTAAACATTTTAGCAACATTTTCACCACTTTTCAGCAAACAAGAGAATTTGGTAATGCAACCAATATGCAGCTAATATATTGATACTTTTTAAAGAATCTGTTACCAAAATGTACACATCACATGACCAACTCCTTATCTTGCATCCTAACAACTTTTGTAAAAGAAATAGATACTAATACAAGTATACGTTTCCTAGACTTACCAATTTCAAACATTAAAAGCCAACATCAATTTGGAATATTTTGTAAGCCCATCATCAATCAGTAATGAGTCCCATCATCCAAAATGCCCCAAGCGGGCCTATTTCAATTTAACGATACAGAGGCTTAGCAACCTTCCCCTTGCAACCATGCAAGAACTGGTTACCAACAATTCTTTTATAGCAGATTGGCCACAGAAGTCAATGGGTGGCAAGTTAAAAAAAGAATGTACATGCAACTGATGGAATTACATTATAAAGAGTTGATAAGTACAAACAATGGGAAGTCTAGGTTGGAATGTCAAGTACGAAAAGACTAGGTATGCCAAATTTACTCCAGTTAGGTGCAGTCTCAGACCAAGTCACACACAAGATCAAGAAAACTAACACAAGTACCAGTTTTCGTAGATACAATACACTAGAAAAGATAATCTGACAATACTGGTAGATCCAACCAGTTTGAAAGATACTGACTGTAGAACATGCACAAAATTTTATATTGAGCAACCTGGGAGGATATTCAGTGAGGTTTGAAGAGCTTACCAATTAGGCAGAGTAGAACCTCCACAGTCAATAAACATTTAAGTGACAAGTTTCTAGTAAGTGTGTTGAGAGGCAATTTGTTATAAATGTTGAAAATATAAGTTAATGCAGGTGAATGCAAAAAAGCAATCCTGCAATGTTTGAATAGGGTATTATTAGTGTGCTGCTCGACACAGTCACATTGAGAAGTATCTGGGCACAGTGTCGGAAAGTGAAATGAAACAGAACAAGCATGCAAAGGGGGTAGTAGCGAAGGCAAACTTGTTGACTTCGAGAATTTTAGGAAAGTATGGTTCATCTGTAAACGAGGCCACGTATAAAATAATAGCATGATCCATTCTTGAGTACCATTCAAGTTTTGGGCATCCCCACAATGTAGGATTTAAGGAAGACATCAAAGCAATTCAGAGTTGCGCTGTTAGACCAACATGTATTGCAGAGAAATGCTTTATGAAGTCAAATGAGAATTCCAGGGGGGAAAACAACATTCTTTTCATGGAACACTATTGGAAAAATTTAGAGAACTGTCATGCTAGTGCAAAATGACACTACTGCCATCAATGTACATTTTGCATAGGACGATGAAGATATTAAGGTAAGGTAAGGAAAGAAAAATTAAGCCTCTTATGAGGGCATATATATGGTTCTTATCACTCACTCTCTTTGCAAGTGGAACAGGAAAGAAAATGACTAGTGGTGGTACGAGGTACCCTCTACCATTCCCCTTGTGGTGGCTTGCAGAGAATGTATGTAGATGTAGACTGTGTAACCAGTTCTACAAGTTGAACAGAAATAGCCCTTTCTCAAAAAAAAAAAGTTCAAATGGCTCTGAGCACTATGGGACCTAACATCTGTGGTCATCAGTCCCCTAGAACTTAGAACTACTTAAACCTAACCAACCTAAGGATATCACACACATCCACACCCGAGGCAGGATTTGAACCTGCTACCGTCGGGGTCACGAGGTTCCAGACTGAAGCACCTAGAACTGCATGGCCACACTGGCTGGCTATAACCCTTTCTCACTACAATTCTAAATTCCATGGAATTGTATCACTACATTAACACCCTTTTTTTGCTTATGCAGTATATTTCACATATTAGACAGTGGTACAAGAAAATGTTGTTCAATTAGTGGGCAGCATCTTGTCACATTTTTTTCTCTACTTATTATATTTAGTTTTTAGATTAGATCAGTTCATGTATGAACAGCACTGTTAATGTGATTCTCGTTTTTCATGATATTTACCCATTATAAAGTAGGGCTCTCAAAATTTTTAAAAATATTGGGAATCCAATACATCAATATTTAAGAAACTACCATTATTGGTGCTTGATCTATCAAAAGAAAAGTATCAATATATCAACAGAAAAAATGTCAACATACCACCCTATAAAAATATCAGCAGCACAGTGTAAATATACTGCCAATTTTAGAGGTGTATATTGAAGTACTTAGTTATTACTAGATATACTGTAGGGCAGGAATTGAAAAGAAGACGCTGCGTCTTTACACTTGGCAATAACCACATTGCTGACAATCTCAACTGCAAATGGCACGAGGTATCCGACGGGTTTGTTGTTTGGTTAAATCACATATCGGATTTGTCCGGAACACTTCGTGTCAACCTCCCTGTTTCTTCATTTCTCCTAACAGCAGCAAATTAATTGTTTTACTGTCAAAATTGCACAGTGAAGTTAAACGTTGCAGTTTCTGTTGACAGCACTGAGTGCGGATTATGTCAGCTTTTCTCCCCAAACATGTGCGCCCACCCAAAGGCCAATTTTGTCATTTAGATTTTTGTTAATCATTTTCAGCAACTGTTTTTGAAGAACGGCAATGTGAAGAAATACCACACGAGTTAAAGCTGTTTTTTAATGCATCTGGTGGGTTATTTCTTCACATCAGAAATCTTGTTATTTCATTCACATCTCCCCTCCCACCCCCCCCCACCACCCACCCCCCTCAGTGCAATCCGAATATACCTGCTTCACACAGTCACAGAGAGAGACTGGATGCGATGAAAGCTCAAAAAGTAGAAAGATTCCTCCACACAGTGAAAGTAAAATTGTTCTACAACAATTTCAAAATAACCATTTCAAGTACTAAAATATTACACAAGATAAAAATATCAATACTCGATATTGCCGTTTCAATATACCAGTGAAAAAAAATTTTCCAAACCGTTTTTCAAAAAAAATATTGACACATCAATGTCATGATATTTTTACCAACAGTCTTATTACAAAGTATACCCAAATAAACTGATAGGAATTATTATTACTGCTCCCTTTTTTTAGCATCCAGGCTACTGTAAGTCTTTCAGGACAGATAACACATGTGCTATTATCCCACACACTTATTTATTTTTTAGCGTTTGCAGTATCCACTTGATAATGGCCGTAAGGTCGAAATTGCTGCTGTCAAAATAAATAATTTTTACAGTGAACAGTGAGACTATGACATCTTTTAAAAAGTACTCCATTATAAAATTTCTCAACGACACTAACCAGAAGGGACAACCATTACAGGGATACCAAACGTCCAGACATCTGAATTCCAGGCAGTCCACTACTGTGTGCTTCACTGAATGCCTACATGCCGCCCCCGCCCCCCCCCCCCCCCTCATTGTAGAGATTGATATACTGGGCGACCACAGGCTCCAAGCTCGGTAGCTCGTTAGGTAGCCCCACCTGAAAGTCTCCCGGCAGGGCGTGAAGCACAGACCACTCTGAAACCCTTACTCGGAGTCAGATCTGGAGCTCGGAGGGCCAAGTCAAATATCAAGAAACACTTCTCTCCTTGTGGGATGACTCTTTGTACCAGCAGATGACAACAAACAAAAGCTCACCAATGAACTGGGCACCGTGCCTTCTACATTATGGGATCTAGTTACTGCAACACAATATAATCATAATCCTAAATATCATTCTAATGCTGCTTCTCCTCTTAGACTGTATCTCTTTTATGTTCCAGTGCGACATCCTTTCTTTTGTTGTGTAAGCCCTATTACTGTACAAAAAATCTGTATTGTAATTGTGTTTCTCCAGAGACAAATAAATAAACTAGTGTGGAGATGGTGGCTACCAAGTAATCAATTTGCAGCAAATGTACAAAATTCCCCTCCTCATTATTGTGCTGGTGATCTCTAGCATTACACGATGTCTGTTGTTATGCCAGTTTATAAAATACACACAGTTAGCAAGTAACAGTATAGGCCATTATACATATTCAGAGAAGGATTTAGTAACTGATGAATGTCAGCCTTTAGTGTCACAACAATAAATTACTTTTTCTGTATGTACAACTTATCTTTTCCTCACAATATAATATGAATGTAATCTTTCAATCAGGAATTAAATATTTTCCAAGTTCTGCAATATAGTAAGATTGTTCCACTCCTGCACCACACAACAAATACTAAATTATTCTCAGGACAGATGGCAGTGTTACATGTTAGTAGCTCTTAACATTATGGAATGATGGTTCACAATGCTTTGTCACATCCCAACAAAATGCTGGAGTAATTTATCACTTATGTAACAAAAATAATTCTCCACGAATACACTAAAACTATTCAGAATGAATGATCCATTAAGTGTATGTCAAAATGTTGAACTACTATACTTGCTGTCCATTTTCTACTGGGTGCATGTTGTATTACAGCAAGAAACTTTATTTCAATCTCAACCGACTACTGACACGGCTCTGTTAGTTACTCTATTACGTTCAGTGCAGTACTATAACAATATAACTGTGCTTTTCCCCACGTACATGAATTCAAGAATTACTTCTTGTTCTTCCTCTGATTCATCTTTCACATTCCCTTTGGATGTGAGTGGCGCAAATGTGGGTCTGTGACAGAGATAATAATGCTAATTGTAACTTGCGCCAAGCTTAATTTGAAGCAGGCAAGATCTGCACGTATACCGAAAACTTTCACAGAATGTGTACCTCCTAATAATAAATGACATCACATACATATACAAAAACACTCCTGAAACTGCAAAGTGTGTCATTGAGGGATGCTGCTGTGATTCGGGCTATACAGAGTAAGGACGTGAAGTTTTGGTACACAAAGAGAGCAAAATGTAAGTTAATTTCATTAAAAATTTTGCAATAAAATTTACAGGCATCAAGAAAATTAGAAGAAGCAGAACTTATGGCCAATGAGAGCCCACATATTCCTTTATAATGGCATATTTATGACAGAAAATTAAATATGTGTTATAATCTACAGCACTATCATAGCCCATCACAGTTCTGCTTAACAGAACAGGGGAGGAAGAGCCAAAATATACTTAAGCAGTTAAATCAAGGACAGCACCCCAGTTACAGAAAGCTGTTCAAAAATGTTTGTCAACATTCCAGAAAGAGAACTCACCTAGTTCTAACAAAGTTCCATAATTAAATTAAAGTTTTGCTACACGATGCTATGAAGCCTAGTAACAGCAGAGTATCTAAATGAAAATACAAGTATTTGTCATAAATGAGGATTTACCATCTTCTATTAGCAATCCATAGCACAAAACACATAATGAAATATAACACACATAAAATTATAACACACCACGGAGTAGACAATACCTGTTTGTTGAAGTGCTAAATACAATTTCAGCTTGACACAGGGATGTAAAATTCTGGGTGGAATACAAATGATGGAGGGAGTAAAGATAACCACTCAGCAAATGTTCAACAGGTACACTAACAAATAAGACAAATTGTAGCTGAGCCTCCAGGCAATGTCCTTCACAGCTAACTAAAAACACACATTCACACATACAATCTCTGTGTACATTTCTAAGAATACTTCTGAAAGTAGGGAAAGCAAAGGTAGATGATTTGGACTCCAATGTGATGTTGCTCAAGTCCCCACTCCACTCTCCCCCTGTCTTTCAAATCTGGGTTGTGATTACAGAACGATAACTGGCATATCCCTGGGTCTAGGTTGGAAGGTGATAATCTGGTTATATTGGCAAAACCAAATAACGTGAATGGCAAACAAAGGCTGTGGTAGTAGACTGACCAGTGGCCCAGTCTAACGTTTACATATATTTAAACGCTCCTTTCGTCATAAAAAATTGAACCTGCAATGTAAATTCCAATATATCGCAAATAATCTACGAGAATCGCAGGGTGTGTCCAATACTTTTAGCCAAATTTGAGCACTTTACATATCTTCCGTATGGACAAAATTTGTGAGAATCGACCTTCACTACTCAGGAAGGAAAAATGAGGCTCAACATTAGGATCGTACATAAATCGTAACTACATATAAAACTACGAAAATTGGAATAGGTCATTTCCCTTGACCTAAACAGCATAACTACTAATACGAAAAAACCAACACCTATAACTACGAAACAAAATCAAACCCACCACAAAAATTGAAAAGTCAAACATACAAACACAACCAACTCAAATTTCGTGCCGTAATGACGTCACACACCACGATACCCTTACATAATGGGGAAATAGGGATAATAAACCTGTCATATTTAAATGGTATTTCAAACTGGTGAAATTATTTTGATATACGCACGAGAAACGCTTTTGCCTGTGCCAACCATTTAATGAGGAAGTTCGTATGTGGCATCTCCGAACTAACCCAGAAACTTCGTTAGTCAGGCATTTAAAGTGACAGTAAGTAATTTTAACTACTATCATGTGGACAAATGAGTACAAATTTCCACGAGCAACCTGACTGTTACAGCCTCAACATACGAACGAAATTAGGTTTAGCTAAAGGTATTATCGCCAGGTCACGGCGTTTCCTTCATGCAGAACACACTTCGAAAATTGTCGTATTATAAGAAAATATTCATCAACGGATACAAACAGAAAAATGATACGGCTTTCAAAACCCCACTATTGTTGACTATTGCCTGACTGAAAACTAAAGAATGAGCAGATGAGTCCACACCCTCTACCCCATTACGCCACGAGCAGCAATTACACTGCTGTCACATTATTCTAGTAATCGGTGAGAGCGTAAACCAGCAAGAACTTTCCCTGTCGTCACGACAGTATTTTTGCTTACCGGTACTTTCGAAGCTGCTGCAGTCCTCTGCGTCCTGACCTTCAGGAATTACGATGCAACCCTTAACATTTTGCATTCTCTTTTTCAAAATATTCCCTGGCTACGCAGCAGGCATTGTTTCTCCGTTTCACTTCACACTTTTCGTTTCTACCACTCGTTGCACTGGACATGATTTAAAACGAAACATAAGTGAATAAATACTAAAAACACCAAGAGTTACGAACTAAACTTCTTATTAAACAATGAGAAGCGACAGCACCAGTTACACGGGATACATTTTACGTTTCAGACACGCGCGCATTACTTTTTCACCTCTGCAACGTTGTTCATGCTGCCAGCTCGTGCGCATTCAGTCATTGGTTGGCTTCCTGCCGTCGCTTAGCAACGAAACGACGCTGTCAGTTTACAGACCTTGTCAGTCTCTCAGACAAAAGACTGTCTAAGCGTCGATCGCTTCCTCTCCTACTCACAGGGTTGGCATCCTATGCGCGTGTTCTGTGCTCCTGCTCACCCAAAAGTAAAACTGAGCACTGTAAAATGAAGAAACGGTCGTAGGTATCGCCGAGAGCTTCTGTTTTTGTGAGGGTCGCACTCGCATCCAGTCCTAGATAAGGGTGAAATTCAAAACATGGTAAGAAAAACCGAGCAACATACAACAGCTTTACCACAGTCCAGACGGTCGCTTTACTTTCTGAGTACCGAAAACATGCGCTAACGGCTATAGCATTACTTTTTGATGAGGTTGGAGGTATCGTAGCATAGGAGGTCAGGCCCGACATCAACCGGCATCTTAAACAATCACATATACAAAAACTGCCGCAATAAGTGTCTGCATAACAAAGGTTGTTTTCTAATGTTATACCGGTCCTTCCATACCACATCTTCTAAATCAACGTCCACGCAGCACTCAGACCCCAGGGAGCATTTATTTTCCACTAAGCTTTTTAACAGTATAGGGAATACAGGCATCAGTAACTAATGTGATTAACGCAAGAACCGTGCCGTTTCAGCATATGTCATGATAAAGGTAAAAACCAGCCGTACGCTGTGTTGTGATAAAATGTTAATGCTCTAAATATGTATTATAATTTTCTGAGCAATACAGTGGCAGAAGATTTCTACTGCACTGAATATTCACATTATGTGTGAGTATCACGCTAAATGAAGAACATGATTTGTGTTACTTTTGAACAGAGTGTAAGATATTCACTTGTTGCATTAGAACACAACCTCTGTCAGTATGCTAGTAACAAACTCTTTTTAGCTAGAAAGATGGTTATGGACTGGGCAGAACATTTACCACTTTAAAAAAAGAAGCAGAACAAAAACATTCAAGACATTACAATTACAGATCAACTCAAGTTGTTTCGTTCTCACTATACCTCAATGTCCTTGGTGGAGAAGCTGTAAGACAGAGGACTGTAACGAACGTGGTACCACGATCCTGGACTGATCATTATCAGAACGCAACAGCAAAACACCACGTTGTACAAAAAGTCTCTCCTTGTGAGCAAAAAATCGGCGAACCGAAGGGTCCGCGATCCGCAACATGCGACGACATTTAGTGGATTCCAGTTTGGCTTTGTCAATACAGTGTAATATCAAATAGAGCAGTCCACCTTACAAATGCTAAAAATGCAACATCAGGCATACAAGTATGTTCCCATGTTATTAACAAGCACTAACGTTTTTAGCAGAAATCATCACACTAAAATAATTCTCCCACTTCAATGAAAATTTCAAAGCACATAATACACCAGTCTCATATTTTTACCACTGAATGTGCTAGTTAATTCTGTATAACTAGAGTTCAATAAATAAAGTAGCATTCAGTACTCTGGATGTCCATTCACACTATACCACACAATCCCATGTACAAATGTGCACTTCCATGCAGAATATGTCTGCAGCTCATGGTGTAGTGGCTAGCGTTGCTGGTCGGCTTGGGGTTTTACTCTGCCCGGAGACTGGGTGTTTTTGTTGTTCTCATTTGTGACTGTGGCTAGATTGGATTGAATAAAAAATTGGATTGTGTAAAAATTGAGACTTTGAATGGGTGCTGATGACTGTGCAGTCAAGTGCCCCTCAAACCAAACATCATCATCATCATTCCATCCAGAATATCTTTTCTATGGTACATAATAGTAAATGGCACAAAAACTACTTTTCTTTGACAAAGATTGCAAAGTATACTCAGTGGAAAGAAGCATCACCATTCAAAGTAGAGTTACATGCTCCAGATTGGCTGTTATGGCTAGTGTACTGATTAGCTAATGTGAACAATGTCACTTGATCAAATGAAATGTTATGGACAAATGTCACAGACAGCATTAGTTACAGACTCAGATGCTTTCCTTATGACATCATGATCATTATCCAATGAGCATCGGATACTGGTGTGCAGCCCCATTCCAGCAAGTCACAGCCCACTTAGAGAGAACACTGGGTTGGCACCCTGGCACTCTGGTGAGCTGCCAAAGATGCAGCATTATTTAATTGATTGCAAACGAGTGCTGGGCCTATTCTTTACATTGTATTACTGTTATTGAGTTAATGTGTTCAGTGCTACATACAACTTGCATCTTACCTGTTGTACTATAAATTACTATGTTCTATACAATGTGTTTGTTCTCGCTATAACAAACTTGGTGACAAATGAGGGTTACGTTTCCTCCACGTGTTAGTGTCAGTGCTAAGTCACCCAACAAACATCTCAATGGAAGAAATACTCCTGCGTCTCACTGCCCAGTGGCAATCTTTCACAGTACAACAGCAGGCTCTTGCTACAGCTCTCAATCAAGTGGCACCTACATGTTCATAGCAGGTTACCTTCCCGTCAGTGCAACCATTGCCTTATCTGGTGTATGATGAATTAGTTGAAGATTGGCACCTCTATGACATGCAGTTACACCAATGTTTTGAGGTTTTTCACTTGGGCAGTGCAGACCTGTTTAAGGCTTTCTTTCTTTCCTGTCTTTTGCCATGCATCTATCAGTTGTTGTGCCAAATTGTGCCTCTGTATGAACTGGTCAGCTTGTCATTTGATGAAATGTGCAAGCATCTATAACCAGTTAGTGA
Source organism: Schistocerca gregaria (assembly GCF_023897955.1). Taxonomy (NCBI): domain Eukaryota; kingdom Metazoa; phylum Arthropoda; class Insecta; order Orthoptera; family Acrididae; genus Schistocerca; species Schistocerca gregaria. The sequence continues at coordinate 104,849,949 of NC_064927.1, read as the reverse complement.
AATAAAACACATCTCACTGTGGTGTGTGTAGTATTTTACCATTGTCAGGAACGTCCTAAACAATCTTACAAAACCTGGACTGACGACTTTCATGGGTTGAGCCATCATTGTAAATGTGTCAGTAGTACCTCTCACGAATCCTATGCTGATCACAGGGAGCATGATATTATTATTCATTTGGCCGCAGACAGGAAAGTCCATGAAAAGGAACTTCAGTTTGAGAATCTGATGCTAACAGATGTGCTCAGTACAGTTACTGGAATGTCATGGGCTGCAGGTGATCAGATTGCCTGGAGACAGGTATTGGAAGTTGCTCATCAACTCCTGTTAGGCATGCAGCAAGTGTTCAAAAGACAGGGAAGCTGTTGCAGCAGTACAACCTCAGAGTTGCATGGGCCAGTGTCTGTTATGGCCACAGCAACAACAGGTCAGGTCACACCAGTGGTGATGTGCCCGCCTTCTGTGTTACCCACACTACTTCATATGACATAAGCGTGCTGCAGGCCTCAAGCAGTGGGTTGTTTGCAAAGATGTTGAAAGAAAGGTCACATTACAGCAGTGTCTAATTCCTCTTCAAACATGATGGACCAGCAGTGAAGATGGACATAAAACGTATCTCTACACTGACTATTTCCCTGAGCAAATTGTTTGTTGACTTTTGTGTGTTTAATAAACTGCTAAAATGCAAGTGGGCAGAGGACTTGCAGCGACTAAACGCACAAACATATGTGGACTTGGGCTCCCCTCCCCTCTTCACACCCCACATAGGTTTCAAGGGAGTTGTTTACCTACAATAAATAGCAGATTCAGAACCTAGGTCAGTTCTCTGCTCCTTTCTCTTACAAATCTGTTGCTTGACCTTGCACCTTCCTTGTTGAGACCGTTCCCATACCACAGACCTGTTCGAGTTACATACACTTAACACTTTCGGTTTCTCTATTGCCAATGAGGTAAATTTAGCATCAGATCAAGTTCCACATCAGCAACTAGAGCCCCTCTGCTCCGAGTTTTCACCTCTGTTTCCCCCTGGACTAGGGTGTGCTACCAGTTTTCAGGCCCACATTATCATGAAAGAATCCACCAACCCTTGTTTTTTCCAGGTGCAGAACAACCTATTTCGTCCAGTGAATGAGGTACACCACTGGTCATTGTTAAGAAGCCACAGGTAAGCTTTGTCTCTGCAGTGACTTCAGTGTCATGAATAATGCACAGTCCATGACAGGCGCATACCCTTCGCCTTGCCATGATGAGTTGCTCACAAAATTGTCAGGCAGCCATTACTTTTCCAAGAGTGATTTGTTGGAAGCATACCTCCAGACCATCTTGTATGAGATGTTCTTGCTATCAATACACCTTTCAGCCTATACCAAAACCAACGATTGTTTTTTGGTGTTGTTTCTGTGCCCACAATTTTTCAGTGTTTTTTAGAACAACTTACAGCCTCTGCACCCAGCTGCTTCAATTACCTTAACAAATTATTGTTTCAAGTTCTTAAACCGAAGTCCACCTTAGCTATCTCCAATTGTTGTTTTTTTGTTTTGATGTCTGCTTGTCTTATGTGCAATTTTGCCATATCTAAATTTTTTTAGCCTTCAATTGAGTGCCTAGGTTTTGAGATTTGTCACACAGCCGTTTGAGCTATTGTATCACCATGTTGACACAATTGCGGCTTTGCCATGGTCAATCTTCATTAAGAAACGGCAGGAATTTCTAAGTGAAGTTGTGTATTGCCATAACTTTTTACTGGCACATCCACTGTTGCTTAGCCACTGCACACGGTTTTGTGTAAACATGTGCCTTTTTTATGAATCCCCAGCTTGTGATCAAGTGTCAACTTTGCTCAAATCTAAGCTTCAATCTGCCCCACACCTAGGCACTTTTCAGCCAGGTCAGCATGTCACGGTGGTTACAGATGCCTCTCATCACAGCACCGGTAACGTGTTGGCACCCAAATACGTGAACAGGTCTGAAAGACCCATTGTTAATACTTGTAAGACATTTCGGCCTCCTTTAGTAACCCTGTGTTGGCCCTCCTGCCAACCACAACATTGGCGACGAAAGTAAAAGTGTTCTTATCTAAATTGTCCTGATTTACTTGTGTAATGGCTTCGTCACAATCTGAATTTTATCGCTTACAGAATCAGCAGACGCAGGCCTTACTGGATGCCCTTGGACAGCTCGTCCAGGGTCAACGTGCGATGCAAAACGATGCGGCAGCAGCCGCTTCACCGCTAACGCAGCCACAACACGCTGTTGCACCCACTTTTCGACCTTTTGATGCTGCACTGGAAAGCTGGACAGAGTGGTCACGTCAATTTGGATTCCATTTCACCCCCTGCAATATTCATGGTAACGGGCGGCAGCCTTTTCTCCTTTCCTCCGTCGGGGTACAAACGTACCGTGTGATAGTCAAATTATTTTCCCGACGCGACATAGCAACTCTGTCCTACGAAGAAATTTTGTCTGCATTGGATGCATATTTCAAAGAATCAGTCAATGTAGTTGCCAAACGGTATACCTTCTTTCGTACAAAACATACGGCAGGTCAGACTAATCGGGAGTGGATTGCAACCTTGCAAGGCCTTACTAGGGATTGTGCTTTTGAGTGCCAATGTGGACTCCCTTATTCAGATACTATGGTACGTGATGCAATTGCACAGAACGTTTCTGATGTTCGTATAAGGAAACAGATTTTGAAACTATTCAATCCCTCCCTTCAACAAGTGATGGATATATTGGATCGGCAGGACACACTTGACTTTGCACAGGAATCATTTGAAACTTCGCCAGCAGTGTGTCAGGTTAACCAGCACGCCGAGCGAGCTGCACAGGGCAGTAAACAGCCCTCGCGCCCAACCGCGCCGCTGCAGCCAGGCTCTCAGCCACGTGTGCCACGCCGGCAAGCAAATGCAGTGATCAAATAATGCCCGCGATGTGCTACTAAACATTCGCGTGAGAATTGCCCGTCACGCCAAGCTATTTGCTTTTATTGTAATAAAAAAGGACATGTTCAGAGTGTTTGCCAGAAAAAACTCAGATCGGAAGCTCAAAACCATTCCCGGCCCTTTGCTTCGCGCCGGAATCGGAATCGAGCCAAGGATACTCAGGCTCGCGAAACTTCGCCCATAGAAATAAATGTAGTTCATTCCACTCCGCCCAGTGCCACTCTCTCTAACGGGGACTGCGTTCGTCCCAAAAATAGTGTGCGTCGACATCGCCGGAACTCCCGTCAAGTCGCAAGTGATTATGTACCAGTGTCAGTTCACGATGCATGAGACAGTCGCTCTTGTCGTCAGCAGGACAATAAACATTTTGTAGATTTGGACATTAACGGCAAAGTGATAGCATTCCAGCTCGATACCGGAGCTGCAGTTTCACTGATCAATCAAGACACTTACAAACTGCTGGGCAAACCTCCGTTGCGTGCCGCAAATGTTAAATTAAGTAGTTATTCCGGTCAAGGTATCCCTGTGTTAGGACAGTGCAGCCTTCTTGCAACGTACAGAGTACAAACAAAACTTGTGTCATTTTACGTCCTTCGTTCTTCTTCTGCAGTGAACTTGTTTGGTTTCGATTTATTTCAGTTGTTTAACTTGTCTATAGTAAATCAGGTCCTATCAGTGAACCAGACTGTGACTTCAGACAGTGTTTCTCGTCTATGTGAAGAATTTGCAGACATATTTGCACCGGGTCTCTGTTGCGCTAAGAACTATAAAGCACATTTGGAACTGAAAGTAAACGCGCAACCGAAATTTTTCAGAGCGCGCAATGTTCCCCACGCATTGCGTGATGAGGTCGAAAAACATTACACGATTTGGAATCACAAGGTGTAATTGAACGTGTGCAGGCTTCTCTCTGGGGATCACCCTTAGTAATTCTGCCAAAACCGTCCGGAAAATTGAGACTTTGTGTGGACTTCAAGGCAACAGTGAATCCACAACTAGTGATTGCAACTTTTCCTTTACCCCGCCCGGAACATCTTTTTGACAAACTGTGCCCGGGTAAATATTTTTCAAAGTTGGACCTCACAGATGCGTACTTGCAAATACCGGTGGACGAAGAATCCCAGCACGTTTTGGTGGTTAACACGCATCTTGGGATGTAACGACTCAAACGACTGCGATTCGGGTGCGCGTCCGCCCCTGCATTGTTTCAGCAGTATCTACAAACTGTGCGTCGGTCCCTACTGCAGCAAATTATCTGGACGATATTGTGACCTCTGGAAAGACGGAAGAAGAACATTTGGCCAATCTCAGAACATTATTTCAGCTCTTGCGACAAAATGGTCTTCGCTTGCGTAGGACAAATCTGTGTTTTTTGCTCGTGACTTGCCCTTCTTGGGACACGTACTCAATGCGAAAGGCATACATCCCAGTCACGCGCAACTTCGTGCCATAGAAGACTTGCATTCGCCGCAGAATTTGAAGCAGCTACAGAGTGTGCTGGGAAAAATTAATTATTATCACCGTTATATACCACACGCCTCTTCCATTTCAGCTCCGCTTCGTCGCTTACGCCGTAAGGGTGTTCCATTCGTCTGGGCAACGGAATGCGAACGCGCCTTTCGCCAGTTGAAATCGGCGTTGCTTTCCAATACTTGCCTTACGCCATTCGATCCCCAGAAGCCCCTTTTGTCGATGGTGGATGCATCGGATTTGGGGATCGGTGCTGTGTTTGCGCATAAAGATGGATCGCGTGATCGCCCTATTGCCTTTGCGTCCAAATTGCTCTCATCTGCGCAAAGAAATTATTCACAGATCGAGAAAGAAGCATTGGCTCTCGTATTTGGTGTTACAAAGTTTCATGATTTCGTGTATGGTCGTCACTTTACCATAATCACAGACCACAAACCTTTGACATCGCTTTTTCATCCTCCACGTACAGCGCAGAAATTCATTTGCTGGTCTATTTTCCTCTCGCAGTACCGCTACGATATCTTGTATCGGTCCACTGCTAAGCACGGAAACGCCGATGCGTTGTCCCGCTTGCCTGTTGCTGAGGATAGGGCATTCGATTCCTCCAAACTTGCTTGCGTGTCCATTGATGCGGAAACCAATGATGTGGTCGAATCGTTTCCGATTGATTTTCGTCGTGTAGCTACAGCCACAGCTGCTGACCCTGTCCTTGCTCCCGTTCTGCGTTTTGTTGCTACGCAATGGCCCTTGTCAAAGTCACGGATCGCGGACCCTTCGGTTCGCCGATTTTTTGCTCACAAGGAGAGACTTTTTGTACGACGTGGTGTTTTGCTGTTGCGTTCTGATAATGATCAGTCCAGGATCGTGGTACCACGTTCGTTACAGTCCTCTGTCTTACAGCTTCTCCACCAAGGACATTGAGGTATAGTGAGAACGAAACAACTTGCTCGTCAGCACTGTACTTGGTTCGGAATGGGTGCCGCGATTACGAATATGTGCTCTTCTTGCATGGTGTGCCGAACAACAATCAGCACCACCGCGGAAATTCTTTGCATGGCCAAAAGCCACTTTCCCTTGGCAACACTTACACATCGATTTTGCTGGTCCATTCTGGAATGCTCGATGGTTGGTTGTGGTAGATTTATTCAGTAATTTTCCTTTTGTTGTTCAGATGTCTTCCACGACGTCATCTGCCACCATCCAAGCGTTATCTGCTATCTTTTCCATTGAAGGTCTTCCACAGACAATTGTTTCCGGCAATGGCCCACAATTCATGTCCGCAGAATTTCAGTCATTCTGCAAGGCCAATGGTATTCAACATCTGACGTTTGCGTCGTTTTCGCCACAGTCAAACGGTGCCCCTGAACGATTGGTCAGGACTTTCAAGTCATAGATGTTGAAGTTGAAAGAGTCGCATTCTCGGGAGGAAGCGTTATTGCTCTTTTTGTCCTCGTATCGCTCTCAGCCCCTAGATGGTCGCTCGCCGGCTGTGTTGCTCTACGGTCGCCCTCATCGAACATTGATGTCTTTGCTACATCCGCCGCATCAGGTTCCTGTGCAGCGGCATACACCTGCTTTTGCTCCAGGCGACGTTGTCTACTATCGCCACTATCGAGGTTCACGGCGTTGGCTCGAAGGGCGCATTCTTCGCTGCCTCGGACGCGCTATGTATCTGGTTTTGGGGGCCTCTGGTGAGGTGCGCCGGCATCTAATCCAGCTGCACCTCTATCGTGGCACGGGATCTGCCACTCGCCGTCTGCTTTCAGCGACGGTGCCATCCGGTCAGTGCCCTGGGGACCCATCTACTGGCTCGCCTCAGCCCCAGGTGTTACCGACGCTGCCTTCCATTTTGCCCCATGGCGACGCGCCGCCACCGCCCCCGCCGCTTCCTGTTCTTCCGCCAGCGACGCCCACAGTGGACGCGTCGCTGAAACCGCCGGGCGCCTCTCTGGGTCACGCGCCGCCGATCGTTTCCCGTGACCAGTTGTCCTCGGGCATGGAACTCTTGCTCGCTCCGGACCATATGTCGTCTAAGCCCGTCGGGTCCCCCGGCCCGATGGAGGTCGACCCTTCGGCCCGTCCCGTCTCTCTACGGGCGCATACACCGTATGTTGGCGTGCACCCAGGAGCAGGTTTTCAGGCGTTTCCTAGCTCCCCGCGGTCCGAATGGCAGGGTGCGGGTGGCACAGCCACGTCTGTTGTTAGGCTCCCCACCTCGTCGCATACGTCAACATGGGGTCCTCCCCACGGCGGGCGGAAGCCTTATGCCACAACCGTACGCCGATTTGCGGGGGAGGAATGTGGTGTCACCGCCAGACACCACAGTTGCTAGGGTGTAGCCCTTAAATCAGCCGAGGTCCGGTAGTATACGTCGGACCCGCGTGTCGATAATATAAGTGATTGCAAACCGAGCGCCGCCACACGGCAGGTCTAGAGAGACTTCCTAGCACTCCCCCCAGTTGTACAGCCGACTTTGCTAGCGATGGTTCACTGACTTCTACGCTCTCATTTGCCGAGACAATAGTTAGTATAGCCTTCAGCTACGTTATTTGCTACGACGTAGCAATGTGCCATTATCAGTACTATTGATATTGTAAACCATGTATCGTCAAGAGCGACGTTCGTCATTAATGGATTAAAGTTAAGTATTCCACCAGATATGTCCATTTTTCTCAATTCTAATTCCTTTGTCATGTTCCAGACCTCACGCCAGCCTGCGTGAGCTAAAACGCGTGCATTTCGGCCTTCTTTAGTAACCCTGTGATGGCTCTCCTGCCAACCACAACAGAATCTATTTCTGTTAAGACCATAAATTACATGTTTGATCATTGCAACAATATATTTTGTTAATTAGCATATATGATTTTACTTACTTAAAGGATAATCACCCTATCATTTTCAGGTGAACGGATGGATTAGTTTTATTGAATGAAAGGCCTAGATTAGTATGTAGAATGAAGGAAACATGTTGTTGTTGTTGTTGTCTTCAGTCCTGAGACTGGTTTGATGCAGCTCTCCATGCTACTCTATCCTGTGCAAGCTGCTTCATCTCCCAGTACGTACTGCAACCTACATCCTTCTGAATCTGCTTAGTGTACTCATCTCTCGGTCTCCCTCTACGATTTTTACCCTCCACGCTGCCCTCCAATCGCTAAATTTGTGATCCCTTGATGCCTCAAAACATGTCCTACCAACCTATCACTTCTTCTAGTCAAGTTGTGCCACAAACTTCTCTTCTCCCCAATCCTATTCAACATCTCCTCATTAGTTACGTGATCTATCCACCTTATCTTCAGTATTCTTCTGTAGCACCACATTTCGAAAGCTTCTATTCTCTTCTTGTCCAAACTAGTTATCGTCCATGTTTCACTTCCATACATGGCCACACTCCAAACAAACACTTTCAGAAACGACTTCCTGATACATAAATCTATATTCGATGTTAACAAATTACTCTTCTTCAGAAACGCCTTCCTTGCCATTGCCAGAGTACATTTTATATCCTCTCTACTTCGACCATCATCAGTTATTTTACTTCCTAAATAGCAAAACTCCTTTACTACTTTAAGTTTCTCATTTCCTAATCTAATTCCCTCAGCATCACCCGATTTAATTTGACTACATTCCATTATCCTCGTTTTGCTTTTGTTGATGTTCATCTTATATCCTCCTTTCAAGACACTGTCCATTCCGTTCAACTGCTCTTCCAAGTCCTTTGCCGTCTCTGACAGAATTACAATGTCATCGGCGAACCTCAAAGTTTTTACTTTGTCTCCATGAATTTTAATACCTACTCCAAATTTTTCTTTTGTTTCCTTTACTGCTTGCTCAATATACAGATTGAATAACATCGGGGAGAGGCTACAACCCTGTCTCACTCCTTTCCCAACCACTGCTTCCCTTTCATGCCCCTCGACTTTTATGACGGCCATCTGTTTTCTGTACAAATTGTAAATAGCCTTTCGCTCCCTGTATTTTACCCCTGCCACCTTTAGAATTTGAAACAGAGTATTCCAGTCAACATTGTCAAAAGCTTTCTCTAAGTCTACAAATGCTAGAAACGTAGGTTTGCCTTTTCTTAATCTTTCTTCTAAGATAAGTCGTAAGGTCAGTATTGCCTCACGTCTTCCAACATTTCGACGGAATCCAAACTGATCCTCCCCGAGGTCCGCATCTACCAGTTTTTCCATTCGTCTGTAAAGAATTCGCGTTAGTATTTTGCAGCAGTGACTTATTAAACTGATAGTTCGGTAATTTTCACATCTGTCTGCACCTGCTTTCTTTGGGATTGGAATTATTATATTCTTCTTGAAGTCTGAGGGTATTTCACCTGTCTCATATATCTTGCTCACCAGCTGGTAGAGTTTTGTCATGACTGGCTCTCCCAAGGCCGTCAGTAGTTCCAATGGAATGTTGTCTACTCCGGGGTCCTTGTTTCGACTCAGGTCTTTCAGTGCTCTGTCAAACTCTTCACGCAGTATCGTATCTCCCATTTCGTCTTCATCTACATCCTCTTCCATTTCCATAATATTGTCCTCAAGTACATCACCCTTGTATAAACCTTCTATATACTCCTTCCACCTTTCTGCCTTCCCTTCTTTGCTTAGAACTGGGTTGCCATCTGAGCTCTTGATATTCATACACGTGATTCTCTTCTCTCCAAAGGTCTCTTTAATTTTCCTGTAGGCAGTATCTATCTTACCCCTAGTGAGATAAGCTTCTACATCCTTACATTTGTCCTCTAGCCATCCCTGTTTAGCCATTTTGCACTTCCTGTCAATCTCATTTTTGAGACGTCTGTATTCCTTTTTGCCTGCTTCATTTACTGCATTTTTATATTTTCTCCTTTCATCAATTAAATTCAATATTTCTTCTGTTACCCAAGGATTTCTAGCAGCCCTCGTCTTTTTACCTACTTTATCCTCTGCTGCCTTCACTACTTCATCCCTCAGAGCTACCCATTCTTCTTCTACTGTATTTCTTTCCCCTATTCCTGTCAATTGTCCCCTTATGCTTTCCCTGAAACTCTGTACAACCTCTGGTTCTTTCAGTTTATCCAGGTCCCATCTCCTTAATTTCCCACATTTTTGCAGTTTCTTCAGCTTTAATCTACAGGTCATAACCAATAGATTGTGGTCCGAGTCCACATCTGCCCCTGGAAATGTCTTACAACTTAAAACCTGGTTCCTAAATCTCTGTCTTACCATTATATAATCTATTTGATACCTTTTAGTATCTCCAGGGTTCTTCCACGTATACAACCTTCTTTCATGATTCTTAAACCAAGTGTTAGCTATGATTAAGTTGTGCTCTGTGCAAAATTCTACTAGGCGGCTTCCTCTTTCATTTCTTAGCCCCAATCCATATTCACCTACTATGTTTTCTTCTCTCCCTTTTCCTACACTCGAATTTCAGTCACCCATGACTATTAAATTTTCGTCTCCCTTCACTATCTGAACAATTTCTTTTATTTCATCGTACATTTCTTCAATTTCTTCATCATCTGCAGAGCTAGTTGGCATATAAACTTGTACTACTGTAGTAGGTGTGGGCTTTGTATCTATCTTGACCACAATAATGCGTTCACTATGCTGTTTGTAATAGCTTACCCGCATTCCTATTTTCCTATTCATTATTAAACCTACTCCTGCATTACCCCTATTTGATTTTGTGTTTATAACCCTGTAGTCACCTGACCAGAAGTCTTGTTCCTCCTGCCACCGAACTTCACTAATCCCCACTATATCTAACTTTAACCTATCCATTTCCCTTTTTAAATTTTCTAACCTACCTGCCCGATTAAGGGATCTGACATTCCACGCTCCGATCCGTAGAACGCCAGTTTTCTTCCTCCTGATAACGACATCCTCCTGAGTAGTCCCCGCCCGGAGATCCGAATGGGGGACTATTTTACCTCCGGAATATTTTACCCAAGAGGATGCCATCATCATTTAATCATACAATAAAGCTGCATGTCCTACGGCTGTAGTTTCCCCTTGTTTTCAGCCGTTCGCAGTACCAGCACAGCAAGGCCGTTTTGGTTAATGTTGCAAGGCCAGATCAGTCAATCATCCAGACTGTTGCCCCTGCAACTACTGAAGAGGCTGCTGCCCCTCTTCAGGAACCACATGTTTGTCTGGCCTCTCAACAGATACCCCTCCATTGTGGTTGCACCTACGGTACGGCCATCTGTATCGCTGAGGCACGCAAGCCTCCCCACCAACGGCAAGGTCCATGGTTCATGGGGGGAAGGAAACATATTGGGTTAAAAGCTAATGCACCATCACAATTTGCACATAATACGAGTAAAATTTTACATTTTCTATATAGTCTTAACTACATTTACATTAACTAACAGCAATTAAAACATGAGTATTCTTAATTGTGGTTGAAAAATTATTGTATCATATTTCTATTACAGATGCAAACATTTTTTAGCTTGAAAACATAAAAATGGCTGTCTCTTGATGATTAGAAATATCGGAACTTTAATCGTTAATTACTCCATAATTACAATATTAAAATTATTCCTATCATGTGCTTGAAGTTTGTATTATGTGCAAATTGTGATGGTGCATTAACTTTCAACCCAATATGTTTCCTTCATTCTATATACTGGTGACGCCCAACATAAAAATGACAAAACAGTAGCTTAAATTAGTGCAAAATTACTAATTTGTTGCAATATATATAATATATTAAAAAGAAAGATTCCAAGACTTACCAAGCACAATAAATAAAACATACAAACACACACACAGAATTTCTAGCTTTCGCAACCGACGGTTGCTTCTTCAGGAAAGAGGGAAGGAGAGGGAAAGATGAAAGGATGTGGGTTTTAAGGGAGAGGGTAAGGAGTCATTCCAATCCCAGGAGCAGAAAGACTTACCTTAGGGGGAAAAAAGGATAGGTGTACACTCGCACACACACACACATATCCATCCGCACATACACAGACTATTTGAACCATTACACCAACAACCTGAAAACAGCTTTCGCATCCCGCAAGTACCCTCCCGACCTGGTACAGAAGCAAATAACCAGAGCCACTTCCTCATCCCCTCAAACCCAGAACCTCTCACAGAAGAACCCTAAAAGTGCCCCACTTGTGACAGGATACTTCCCGGGACTGGATCAGACTCTGAATGTGGCTCTCCAACAGGGATACGACTTCCTAAAATCCTGCTTCGAAATGAGATCCATCCTTCATGAAATCCTCCCCACTCCACCAAGAGTGTCTTTCCGCCGTCCACCTAACCTTCGTAACCTCTTGGTTCATCCCTATGAAATCCCCAAACCACCTTCCCTACCCTCTGGCTCCTACCCTTGTAACCTCTCCCTGTGTAAAACCTGTCCTATGCACCCTCCCTCCACCACCTACTCCAGTCCTGTAACCCGGAAGGTGTACACAAACAAAGGAAGAGCCACATGTGAAAGCACCCACGTGATTTACCAACTGACCTGACTACACTGTGAAGCTTTCTATGTGGGAATGACCAGCAACAAACTGTCCATTCGCATGAATGGACACGGGCAGACAGTGTTTGTTGGTAATGAGGATCACCCTGTGGCTAAAAATGCCTTGGTGCACGGCCAGCACATCTTGGCACAGTGCTACACTGTCTGGGTTATCTGGATACTTCCCACCAACACCAACCTATCTGAACTCCGGAGATGGGAACTCGCCCTTCAGTGTATCCTCTCTTCTCGATATCCACCAGGCCTCAACCTCCGCTAATTTCAAGTTGCCGCTGCTCATACCTCACCTATCTTTCAACAACTCCTTTGCCTCTGTACTTCCGCCTCGACTGACATCTCTGCCCGAAAAAAGGTGTCTGTGTATGTACGGATGGATATGTGTGTGTTTGCAAGTGTACATCTGTCCTTTTTCCCCCTAAGGTAAGTCTTTCCGCTCCTGGGATTGGAATGACTCCTTACCCTCTCCCTTAAAACCCACATCCTTTCGTCTTTCCCTCTCCTTCCCTCTTTCCTGAAGAAGCAACCGTCGGTTGTGAAAGCTAGAAATTCTGTGTGTGTGTTTTATTTATTGTGCCTATCTACCGGTGCTTTCCCACTTGGTAAGACTTGGAATCTTTGTTTTTTAATATATTTTTCGCATGTGGAAGTTTCTTTCTATTTTATTTACATCATATATATATATATATATATATATATATATATATATATATATATATATATACATGGGAAAAATATACACTCCTGGAAATGGAAAAAAGAACACATTGACACCGGTGTGTCAGACCCACCATACTTGCTCCGGACACTGCGAGAGGGCTGTACAAGCAATGATCACACGCACGGCACAGCGGACACACCAGGAACCGCGGTGTTGGCCGTCGAATGGCGCTAGCTGCGCAGCATTTGTGCACCGCCGCCGTCACTGTCAGCCAGTTTGCCGTGGCATACGGAGCTCCATCGCAGTCTTTAACACTGGTAGCATGCAGCGACAGCGTGGACGTGAACCGTATGTGCAGCTGACGGACTTTGAGCGAGGGCGTATAGTGGGCATGCGGGAGGCCGGGTGGACGTACCACCGAATTGCTCAACACGTGGGGCGTCAGGTCTCCACAGTACATCGATGTTGACGCCAGTGGTCGGCGGAAGGTGCACGTGCCCGTCGACCTGGGACCGGACCGCAGCAACACACGGATGCACGCCAAGACCGTAGGATCCTACGCAGTGCCCTAGGGGAACGCACCGCCACTTGCCAGCAAATTAGGGACACTGTTGCTCCTGGGGTATCGGCGAGGACCATTCGCAACCGTCTCCATGAAGCTGGGCTACGGTCCCGCACACCGTTAGGCCGTCTTCCGCTCACGCCCCAACATCATGCAGCCCGCCTCCAGTGGTGTCGCGACAGGTGTGAATGGAGGGACGAATGGAGACGTGTCGTCTTCAGCGATGAGAGTCGCTTCTGCCTTGGTGCCAATGACGGTCGTATGCGTGTTTGGCGCCGTGCAGGTGAGCGCCACAATCAGGACTGCATACGACCGAGGCACACAGGGCCAACACCCGGCATCATGGTGTGGGCAGCGATCTCCTACACTGGCCGTACACCCTTGGTGATCGTCGAGGGGACACTGAATAATGTACGGTACATCCAAACCATCATCGAACCCATCGTTCTACCATTCCTAGACCGGCAAGGGAATCCCGTGCCACCCAACGTGCTCGAAAAGGTGTAAGTCAACTACCCTGGCCAGCAAGATCTCCGGATATGCCCCCATTGAGCATGTTTGGGACTGGATGAAGCGTCGTCTCACGCGGTCTGCACGTCCAGCACGAACGCTGGTCCAACTGAGGCGCCAGGTGGAAATGGCATGGCAAGCCGTTCCACAGGACTACATCCAGCATCTCTAAGATCGTCTCCATGGGAGAATAGCAGCCTGCATTGCTGCGAAAGGTGGATATACACTGTACTAGTGCCGACATTGTGCATGCTCTGTTGCCTGTGGCTATGTGCCTGTGGTTCTGTCAGTGTGATCATGTGATGTATCTGACCCCAGGAATGTGTCAATAAAGTTTCCCCTTCCTGGGACAATGAATTCACGGTGTTCTTATTTCAATTTCCAGGAGTGTATTAAAAACAAAGATTCCAAGACTTACCAAGCGGGAAAGCGTCGGCAGACAGGCACATGAACAAAACACACAAACACACACACAGAATAACTAGCTTTCGCAACCGATGGTTGCTTCTTCAGGAAGGAGAGGGAAAGACGAAAGGATGTGGGTTTTAAGGGAGAGGGTAAGGAGTCGTTCCAATCCCGGGAGCGGAAAGACTTCCCTTAGGGGAAAAAAAGGACAGGTGTACACTCGCGCACACACACACACACACACACACACACACACACACACATATCCATCCCCACATACACAGACACAAGCAGACATATTTTGCCTCGGTTGCGAAAGCTAGTAATTCTGTGTGTGTGTTTCCCGCTTGGTAAGTCTTGGAATCTTTGTTTTTAATATATATATATATATATATATATATATATATATATATATATATATATATATATTTGGGGTATTCAAATCCAGGTAACCAGAAAATACAAAATCAGAGCAGCAGTTTAAATTGGTGTAAATTACCGTTATTACACATATGTCCTCTACAGGAGAGTAGGGATGAGACTGGAAGAGGGTACAGGATTGCAAAAGGGATTGTAGTATTACAATACCCTCCAAAGTATTTTAACTGTTACAGAGAGATATAGCTCTTCTAAATCTCTGGCTAAAATGAAGCGAATATAATCATGACTAGTGAAACAAACAAACAATTTGACAATTAGTGTTTGTGAAAAATACCTGTTATATATAAAATTTTGTCAGTCAACTTTCTAATATACAAGATGAAATACGAGAAAGGTACAAGTGTATAAAATTTCAGTTTTCTCATCTTGGTGCCCTTTTGATGCACTTCATTATTTGCTTTATGAGATTCCTTATCACTACATGCAACTGCTCACAAATTATTACATAAAATATTGTCTTACCTCTAAAAAAATGTTTGTGTGATTTTTTTACCAAACAGATTAAAGAAATGTATCATCTTCCAAATTTAATGGTCAGAATGATCATTGCTGTATCAGTGTTCTCAAATAAGTGCTAATGTACATCAATAAACAAAACTAATTGTTTCTCAGAATATACATATATATGAGTGAAACTATACAGGAAATCCATAATCATGACATCACAACTGAAAAATAGATCAAATAGATATAATAAGCAAAATTACATGGAGCTAGAATTTGGCATGAGACACCTCAAACCAAACTGAAAAAGTTCAAGACCTAGGTTTGCGACAATCCAACCGACCTGAAAAATCGAAACAGCTGGGTACTAACCAGTAAAAAAGTTTTTAATCAATTAGTTCAAATCTCAAAATCCATAAGGAATAAGTATGCGAATATGTGAATCAATACGATGTAGAACTTCAAGTTCCAGACAAACATGTTCAAGGCCTATGTTTGTAACGAACGGACTGACCTTAAAGATGTGATTTTCCATTCCAGGAAATAAGAACTGAAATATTTCATTCTTGTCATAGAAACATGAGATTATTAAATGGGGTTCACGAGGCATGAACTGGACTGTATGATGAGGTTTTGCTCACAAGAAATGTCTAACAGACAACAGACAATGATTACAACTCATGTCAAATATGGGAAAATCTTCCAGATAAATAGAATTATTCATGTTCATAGTGGAATAAAACGTGGCATAAATTATTTTGTTGGCAATGTCTAGTCACTGTCTAATTATTTTCCCACATTTTAATATGAATGATTATTTGAAGATAAATACATATGTTGACACTTTAAATGATTCAATAACAAAAGCAATGTAAGTATTCAATGGTATCCTGAAAAAGCAGTTGAAGAAACACAGTGACAATACCTGTATACATCAGCGATCTCATGACATTGATGTGAGAGCGTATCCTGACAAAAGTGGTTCAACATGGGTGGTGAGAAAGAATCTGAACAAACTCCAACATTGGGGTTAAATTGAGAGAGAGAAACATGATTATATATGTATGGGTAAGTTATATGTAAAAAAGTTTATGTAACAGAAAGTATGTTGGTCAGATAGCCATGCGCAGAAACTATAAATGATCAAGATGAGCATAAAAATACCATGACAGTGTTGAGCATCAAAGTACTAAAGAACATATGTGATGAATGCTAACATCCAAAATAGAAAATATCACATGAAAACATACACAGAATCAAATATAGATAAAAATGCAAAGCATAATGCAGAACAGAGTAATACACTTGACATGCTGAAACATAGCTTAAACTCCATGCACAGCTGGTGTGTCAAAGAAACTGTTTATGTCCATCTGGAGCATCCAACCAAAATACCTCTTATCTGACTGATCCCTTCCTCAGATTAATCGGCCAATGCATACATCTCATCAAGACTGTGGTCATCTGTAACCATGCAGCCAAAATCCGCTAATAATACTATTGCCAGCCTAGGACAACAGCAAGTAAGATACTTCTCAATCATATTAATCAAAAGCTTTCAAAGGCAACACCAGATTTGCTGAAGAGCTATGGGATTCATTATAGTCAAGATAAAGAAAATAATAAGTAAATCATTGAAATCCATAGAATATGTGTCATGTATAAACTTCAAATAGCAGGCTAAGTGTACGCAATGTAAGTTACGTCAATTGTCTCTAAAAGTTTCCATAATAATCATGCCGAACATTCAATCATACACGTACAAAGTATTTCAGATTTACATGACGCTGAATAATTGTAGAATCATAAAGATGTGAAATAATACCAAATGTTATACAAGTGACCAAGATTGTATCACAGTTCCTGCTGATCAACTAGAGTGTTAAGTAGACAAATACGTGTGTATTATCCAGTTGGCTATACTTCTCTTCAAAATTCATATTGTCAGTTCCTGTCAGTATAGATGAGATAAGATACTATTTTCCAATCAGTGAAGCATTTCATATACCAAGAACTGATTTAAACATGTGTCTAAAAACTAAGTGTTAATGAAGTAAATAAGGAGTGTAGTAATGAAATATAAAGATGTTGAAGCAGATATTACATTAGTTGGGTTTTGGGTTGGTTTTGTTGGAGTCATATGCACCTATCTCAAAACTATAGAACATGAAGACAGAGGGAGTTAAAAAATGACTATATGTCAGTCCCAATTGACATAAGAGAAGAGAGCTAAAAACAGGCACATGGAGAAAGGGCTAAAAAACATACCATACAGAAACGGAGGTCCGAAACTCAAATTTAAATGGCCATCGACATATTGCTTTGGCAGATAAAAAGTAAAATGCAGTCGACGGCCTGCATGTCATTTGCTAAAACGCTCAATAACTCAGATGGCGAACCCAAGTGGGAACATAAATGGTTAAAAATTAGCAATTCAGTCAGGAAGCGGTGGATAGTTAAAACTTAAGCGCAATGTATACAAAGTGGTGGGGTAGCACCACTTATCAAATGACAAGGGCTAAACAGGCAGTGTCCAATATGCAGCCTAGTTAAAATGACCTCCTCCCGGCAGGAGGGCCGAGAGGAAGCCTTCCAAGCCACTGGGGGAGGCTTAATACGCCAGAGCTTATTCCCGTGAAGGGGGGACCATTGGTGATGCCCTGACATCACCTCCTGACAGAAGGCAACACAAAGAAAATTGGAGGGAATATTGGAACTAGAGGGCAGAGGTACGAGGACTGCAGCCTTGGCAGCAGTATCAGTAGCCTCGTTTCCTGGCAGACCGACATGAATAGGAACCCACAGAAACATAAAACTAGCTCCACCAAGAGTGAGCAAGTGACAGTGTTCCACAACACAAAGCACTAAGGGATGGTTGGTGTACAGCACACACAGACTTTGGAGGGCACTGAGTGTGTCTGAGCAGAGGTCACCATTGGAAAGTCTGTGTCACTGGATGTACTTTGTGGCCTGATACAGTGTGCCTGAAGTCGATTTCAAAAGACATGGGTGCCAATGACGAAAGCTTACCTGACCTTACGGTCAGTCTGAGAGCCATCAGTGCACATCATGAAGTTCCATGTGGAGGTCATGAAACTGAAGGCGATAGATCAAGGCTGGAGTAGTGTCCTTAGAAGGCAAATGAAGGCCAAGGTTAACATGGGCTGCTTCACAAAGCCAAGATGGTGAAGCGTTCACACTCACCAGAAAAGTTGCAGGTTGTGTGAATTTAAGCAGCCATGTTAAGTGCCAAAAGCGGACTCCAGGAGGTAACAGAGAAGAGGGATGCACCCCATACTGGAGATCAAAGGAATCATCAATGCTTGGCTGACAAACAGCAAGCATACCTGCTGAGGAGAAAGTCACAGCGGCAGCACAGTGGTAGTTCAGCAGCTTCAGCATACAGACTCTTAACTGGAAGAGTGTAAAAGGTGCCAGTGGCCAAACGGATGCCACAATGGTGGACATTACTGAGATGGCATAAGAGGTATGGACGTGCAGAAGCATAAACAAAGCACTCGTAGTTTCGAATGGAAAAGTGACCAGTACTAATGGAGGAGAGTTGTTTGATTGGTATCCCAGTAAGTACCATTGAGGACACATAGGACATTGAGGAACCATGTACAGTGGGTTGCAGGTAAGACACATGAGAGGACCAAGAGAGTTTCCTATTGAGCATGAGTCCTAGGAATTTCTTAGTTTCAATGAATGGAAGGCCTACGGGCCCAAGTTGTGTAGAAAGTGGGAGAAAGCAATTGGGCCACCAGGAATTCATGCAGACGGTTTTGCCAGTGGAAAAGCAAAAGCTATTGCTGATACTCCAGGAGTAAAGAAGGTCAAGACATTGCTAAAGACGCTGTTCAGTGCGACAGGTCTGTGGAAAACTGGAATAGATGGCAAAATCGTCAACAAAAAGGGAGCCGGAGATGCCCGGTGGCAGACAGACCTTATAAGGTTAGTGGCGATAGCAGAGAGCATGACACTCAGGACAGAGGCACACTGTTTTCCTGGGTAAATGTGTCCAACAAGACAGAACCCACATGCACCTTGAAAACTCATTATTTTCAAAATTACTGAAGGAAACAGGGCAGGCAGTCACAGAAGCCCAACGTGTAAAGAGGAAAGAGGATACCAGTTCTCCAGCAGGTGTCGTAGGCCTTCTTAAAATCAAAAAACACAGTCTGGGACTTCGGCAGAGAACCATTCATGACATGGGTGGACAAAGTAATGAGACAGTCAATTGCAGAATGCCGTGCTTGTAATCCACTCTGTGCATTCGTCAGTAAATTACAAGTCTCGAGTCACCATACCAGCCGGGCATGAATCATGCCGAATTGTGAAATGATTTGGATGAAGGTCATGGTTAAAGCAGGCTCAGACATGGTAATTGGATGTCTCTATAGGCCCTCGGGCTCAGCAGCTGTTGTGGCTGAGCACCTGAAGAATAATTTGGAAAATATTTCGAGTAGATTTCCCCACCATGTTATAGTTCTGGGTGGAGATTTTAATTTGCCGGATATAGACTGGGAGACTCAAACGTTCATAACAGATGGCAGGGACAAAGAATCCAGTGACATTTTTTTAAGTGCTTTATCTGAAAACTACCTTGAGCAGTCAAACAGAGAACCGACTCGTGGCGATAACATATTAGACATTCTGGTGACAAACAGACCCGAACTATTTGAATCAGTTAATGCAGAACAGGGAATCAGCGATCATAAAGCGGTACTACATCGATGATTTCAGCCATAAATAGAAATATTAAAAAAGGTAGGAAGATTTTTCTGTTTAGCAAAAGTGACAAAAAGCAGATTTCAGAGTACTTGATGGCTCAACACAAAAGTTTTGTCTCAAGTTCAGATAGCGTTGAGGATCAGTGGACAAAGTTCAAAACCATCGTACAATATGCGTTAGATGAGTATGTGCCAAGCAAGATCGTAAGAGATGGGAAAGACCTACCGTGGTACGAGTTAGAAAACTGCTGCGGAAGCAAAGGGAACTTCACAGCAAACATAAACATAGCCAAAGCCTTGCAGACAAACAAAAATTACGCGAAGCGAAATGTAGTGTGAGGAGGGCTATGTGAGAGGCGTTCAATGAATTCGAAAGTGAAGTTCTATGTACTGACTTGGCAGAAAATCCTAAGAAATTTTGGTCCTATGTCAAAGAGGTAGGTGGATCAAAACCAAATGTCCAGACACTCTGTGACCAAAATGGTACTGAAACAGAGGATGACAGACTAAAGGCCGAAATACTAAATGTCTTCTTCCAAAGCTGTTTCACAGAGGAAGACTGCACTGTAGTTCCTTCTCTAGATTGTCACACAGATGATAAAATGGTAGATATCGAAATAGACGACAAAGGGATAGAGAAACAATTAAAATCGCTCAAAAGAGGAAAGGCCGCTGAACCTGATGGGATACCAGTTCGATTTTACACAGAGTACGCGAAGGAACTTGCCCCCCTTCTTGCAGCGGTGTACCGTAGGTCTCTAGAAGAGCGAAGCGTTCCAAAGGATTGGAAAAGGGCACAGGTCATCCCCGTTTTCAAGAAGGGACGTCAAACAGATGTGCAGAACTATAGACCTATATCTCTAACGTCTATCAGTTGTAGAATTTTGGAACACGTATTATGTTCGAGTATAATGACTTTTCTGGAGACTAGAAATCTACTCTGTAGGAATGAGCATGGGTTTCGAAAAAGACGGTCGTGTGAAACCCAGCTCGCGCTATTCGTCCACGAGACTCAGAGGGCCATAGACACAGGTAGATGCCGTGTTTCTTGACTTCCGCAAGGCGTTTGACACAGTTCTCCACAGTCGTTTAATGAACAAAGTAAGAGCATACGGACTATCAGACCAATTGTGTGATTGGATTGAGAAGTTCCTAGATATCAGAACGCAGCATGTCATTCTCCATGGAGAGAAGTCTTCCGATGTAAGAGGGATTTCAGGTGTGCCGCAAGGGGAGTGTCATAGGACCGTTGCTATTCACAATATACATAAATGACCTGGTGGATGACATCGGAAGTTCACTGAGGCTTTTTGCAGATGATGCTGTGGTGTATCGAGAGGTTGTAACAATGAAGAATTGTGCTGAAATGCAGGAGGATCTGCAGCAAATTGACGCATGGTGCAGGGAATGGCAATTGAATCTCAATGTAGACAAGTGTAATGTGCTGCGAATACATAGAAAGATAGATCCCTTATCATTTAGCTACAAAATAGCAGGTCAGCAATTGGAAGCAGTTAATTCCATAAATTATCTGGGAGTACGCATTAGGAGTCATTTAAAATGGAATGATCATATAAAGTTGATCGTCGGTAAAGCACATGCCAGACTGAGATTCATTGGAATAATCCTAAGGAAATGAAATTAGAAAACAAAGGAAGTAGGTTACAGTACGCTTGTTCGCCTACTGCTTAAATACTGCTCAACAGTGTGGGATCCGTACCAGATAGGGTTGATAGATAGAGAAGATCCAATGGAGAGCAGCGCGCTTCATTACAGGATCATTTCGTAATCGCTAAAGCGTTACGGAGACGATAGATAAACTCCAGTGGACGACTCTGCAGGAGAGACGCTCAGTAGCTCGGTACGGGCTTTTGTTAAAGTTTCAAGAACCTACCTTCACCGAAGAGGCAAGCATTATATTGCTCCCTCCTACATATATCTCGCGAAGAGACCATGAGGATAAAATCAGAGAGATTAGAGCCCACACAGAAGCATACCGACAATCCTTTCCACGAACAATACGAGACTGGAATAGAAGGGTGGCTTGTGGAGTATGGATGTAGATGTAGATGTAGATGCATTCCATCACCTTGCGAACGCAGCTGGTGAGATAGATGGGGCAGTATCTAGAAGGAAGGTTTTTGTCCTCACTGGACTTAGGTATGGGTATGATGGTGGCTTCATGCCAACATCCAGGAAATGTGCCCTCTACTCAGATGTTGTTGTACATGTGCTGCAACATCTGAATGTGGACAGCATCTAGTGCTGGGGCAGAGAATCAGGGTGAACTGAGAGGATTAGCCAGCTCCCTCATAGTAAAGATGGCATTGTAGCACTCATGATTCAGAGAAGAGAAGGGTATTGCCCGAGCTTCTTGAATTCATTTCCAATGGAGGAAGGTAGGGTGATAGTGGGAAGAGCTCGAAATCTCCGCAAAATGGCGGCCCAAGTAGTTGAAGATAGCAATAGGGTCCATGACGACATCATATGCTTTCTGGCAGGCCGAAAATTGGGGAATGGATCTTGGCCCCAGAGAACCATTGGAGGTTGACCCACATGACAGAGGAAGGGGTGGAACTGTTAAAAGAACTAGAGAATGAAAGCTCTTTTGCTATCCCGAAGAATGTGATGACACTTTACACACATCCGTTTATAATGACTGCAGTATGCTGTCGTAGGATGACAGTTAAAAATGCAGAGAGCATGTCTCTGTGCACAAATTGTGTAGGGCATAAATGGTACAGAGGAAAAAAGTCAGGTGAGGAAGAAAAGGCGAACTGCAACAGCTTGAAGATGGGTAGTCAGAGAGATAGGCTGACTATGAAAGTCATTCAATATGAGCAGCATGATGCTCCCATAAGACGGCATGCCAACCTCAGGGGGAGAGTCAAACCAGACCGGGAAGAAATGTGAAAGCTCAAACCAGTCATGAGGACGCACTTCTGTTTCCTGAAGGCAGGGTACAAGGGGATGCTATGGTGCTAAAAAAAAAAAAAAGCAGTAAATACTCTTTGTGGGACCAAAGGCTGCAAATGTTCCATTGGAGGAGAGTCACGATGAGGAAAAAATGAAGGGGTGTCATCTCAGCAGCTGCTAAGTGACAGCCTGTGAAGAGTCGCTGCCACATGGCACAGAACCAGGAGGATCCTGCTCCACGCGAGTACTCCTTCTGTCCTTTTCGGCCTACCAGTTATGTAGCTGGTGGTTTCGCCTCCTGAGGCAAGAATCTGATGGCTTGTTGCACAACTGGATGGGGGGGATGGTGATGCTACCTTGACACTGGGCAATTCTACAATCTCAGAGCTGAATTGGAGATTGCATGTTTGCATGGCCATGTCCTTCATGGAGTGTGGTATAACAGGAACAGAACTATAGGTACCAGGCGGGAGAACACAGGATTTGCAACTAGCCAATAAATTGTAAGTGACTGGGTAAGGCACTTTTTCCTTTACCTGGATCTCTTGGACAGCTGACTCATCAAGATACATGGGACAGTCCCAAGAGGAGACGGCATGTCCATATTTGCAGTTGATACAATGTGGAGGAGGAGGAGGACAATTTCCCTCGTGTGCATCTCTACCACGGGTGACACATATGGCTGGCTATCGAAAAGACATTCTAGTGTGGATGAAATGAAGACCCTGGTAGCAGGGCACTGGGTTTGGAATGTACGGTCAGACTGTGATAATTTCATAGCCTGCTTTGATCTTGGATGGAAGCACCACTCTATCAAAGGTGAGAGAAAGAGTGCAGGTGGGCACTAAGGAGGAATATACGTTTCTCATCACCTAATGGGTGGCAATGACATCCTGATCAGAAAGGTAAGACTAAATTTCAGCCTCAGATAGACCACCGAGCAGCCTAGTGTAAATAAAACCATGGGAAGAATTCAGAGTTCTATGGACATAGACACAAACAAGATGGCCGTGGAGAAGCAAGGTGGCAAGCAGTTGCTGTGCTTGAGAATCAGAAGTAGTCACCAAAAGCAAAGTGCCATTCTGTAAATGAGAGCAGGATTTCACACAGCCACCAACTGCATCAACACCTTTATGAATAATAAACGTATTTACCATGGCGAAGGACAGACCATCTTCAGTATGTGAGACCAAGAGGAACCATGATGCAGCAGGAAGGGTCTTTGAATCATTAGCCTCTTTACATTTACGTTTTGTAGACATTGATTGGGAAGATGGCTGGCTCATTGTAATAAAATCCCACATGATTGCCAGCGTCTCCGATGGTGGCTCGCCTCAACTGGGGGCCCCCTTCACAAGGGGGCACACCCGCCTTAGGTAATTGTTCACACCTCAGGTCTCACCTCCCAGACACCTGACAGAGGGACCAATCGGCAATTTGGGAAGGTTGTAGCTCAGGCCCTCACCGCTCCCTGAGCCTGGCCTGTACCAGGAGTACGTGCAAGCGCTCCCTGTTGACTCGTGGCTAGGAATTATGTGTTACCCAGTCTCCTGTTACATATCAGACAAATGAGCCAGCCTTCAGGAGTGCACAGGGAGGAAGAACAAAAAGAGGAACCTCAAACACTGTAATGGAGCAATGAGAGGAGAAGGGAAACAAAGAAAGGAAAAGGGAACAAAAAACAGTGGTGAGACTGTTCTTACATCAACGACAGGCAACGCAGAACATTCCCAATAACTTCCCAGACATGTTCCCCAAGGGAGGAGAAAAAGAATAGCAAGAGGATAGACATGCAGCACGGAAGGGAGAAGATGCTGAAAAGATTGGGACCCTGTGGTAGCCAAGCACAAATCATCCAAAGAGTGATGAGCCCCCTTGGGAGACATTAGCTGGGGCCCTCGTGCTTGCCAGATAAATGGTTCACACAGAAGTGTACCCTCCTGAGGGTTGATCAAATAAGAATATATGGCTTCACCTGTGTGATATTTCTTAAACCAAAGAACTTACAGGACTTTGGATTGATTAACCTAAATGCATTTGCATGTGGTACCTCTAAGAACTCGAATGGTCCAATGTATATATTAAAGAATTTTTTGTTTCTTTGTTAATTGCTTTTGACATTTCGTAACTTTTCGTCAACATGAAGTCTCCTACTTTAAACTGTGTAACTTTAAGATTTTTGTCATGACTCCATATTTTTCTTCACCACCTCCTCCCTTTCATCAGCAGTTAACCCTGTACAAGTTGGAAACTCAATCAATCCACCTAGTATGCTAACAGGTTTCTGATTAAAATGAACTTCATATGGTGTGAATCCAGTTGTGGTATGCTTCAAACTACACACATAAAAAAAAGTTTTGCATTACTTTAGTTCCAAAAGTTCCTGAACCTGTACAGAAAATTGGAACAGAAATCAACATAAACATCATTTCTGCCCTTTTTATTGCTCATGGAAACCACACATTGAATCTTATACCACCATACAGCAAGACCTTCAGAGTTGATGGTCCAGATTTCTGTACACAATGGTACCTCTAATACGCAGTAGCACATCCTCTTGCATTGATGCATGCCTGTATTTGTTGTGGAGTACTATCCACAAGTTCATCAAGGCACTGTTGGTCCAGATAGTCCCAATCCTCAATGGCAATTCGGCATAGATCCCTCAGAGTGGTTGGTGGATCACATTGTCCATAAGCATCCCTTTTCAATCTATTCCAGGTATGTTCGAGAGGGTTCATGTCTGGAGAACATGCTGGCCACTGTAGTTGAGCAATGTCGTCATCCTGAAGTAAGTTATTCACAAGATGTACACAATGGGGGTGCGAATTGTTGTCCATGAAGATGAATGCCTTGCCAATACACTGCCAATATGGTAGTACTGTCAGTCAGAGGATGGCATTCACGTATCGTACAGCCATTACGGTGCCTTCCATGACCACCAGTGGCGTACAGCAGGGAACCTCCACCTTGCTGCACTCACTGGACAGTGTGTCTGAGGCATCCAGCCTGACTGGTTTGTCTCCAAACACATCTCCAATGATTGTCTAATTGAAGGCATATGTGACAGTCATTGGTGAAGAGAATGTGATGCCAATCCTGAGCAGTCCATTCGGCATGTTGTTGGGCCCATCTGTACTGCACTGCAGAGTGTTGTAGTTGCAAAGATGCACCCTCCATGGACATCAGGAGTGAAGTTGTGCCTCATGCAGCCTATTGTGCACAGTCTGAGTCATAACACGACGTTCTGTGGCTGCACAAAAAGCATTATTTGACATGGTGGCATTGCTGTCAGGGTTCCTCTGAGCCATAATCCATAAGTAGTGGTCATCCATTGCTGTAGTAGCCCTTGGGCATCCTGAGCAAGGCATGACATTGACAGTTGCTGACTCTCTGCATCTCCTCCATTTCTGAGCAACATCACTTTGGTTCACTCTGAGTCACCTGGTCACTTTCCTTGTTGAGAGCCCTTCCTGGCACAAAGTAACAATTAATAAAACATTGAATAATTTTCTTACTTGTAGCTTTTTTCGAAGGGTGCATCTTTACCAGTTTTGAAAATGAGTTGGCTGTAACAAAAAAATATGTGTAGCCATCTTTAGTGTGGGGAAGTTGACCAAATAAGTCAATTCCCATCAGTTCTGACTTACCTTGTGGAATTATGCTCTGCATGAAACCTTTATACTTTGGTTCATAGCCTGTACTCCCTGACATAGATCGCAAGAACTCAAACACTTCCTGACCCTCCTGGAGATATTTCCTGTATCTTTTGGACACACTTCGTGGATCCACAGTGGTCATAACTCTTATGTATATAGTTAATCTAAATGTCAATATATTGTCTAGGCCAATAAACCTGCCACGTATTCGAATCAGGACTAAAGTAAACAAAATTACTTTAAACACATGGTAATACTGTTTCACCATATCACATGCTTTCTTACCTAAGTGATTCTTAACTAGTTTCCATGTCTCATCCTGATTTTGATTATATCTCAGTTGTCTACAGATTCTCACAATTTCTCTC
The DNA here is from genome assembly GCF_023897955.1 of Schistocerca gregaria. NCBI lineage: Eukaryota > Metazoa > Arthropoda > Insecta > Orthoptera > Acrididae > Schistocerca > Schistocerca gregaria. The sequence goes on along the minus strand of NC_064927.1, from coordinate 104,823,359 downwards.
TCTTCTTTAATCCCTCAATTGTACATGATCCTAAAATTCCTCTTCTCTTGAATATTCTCACTATCCATGTTACCTCCTACTGGTAATGTAGACAGAACATCAACAACTACATTCTGATCACCTCTAACATACTGGATTGATTAGACAAATTGCTGGAAGAAAACTGCTCACTTGATAACCCCACTGTGATATAGTTTGCACTCCTGACTATAGCACAAAGCATTGTGGTCTGGATATACAATGACTTTGCGTCCAACTAAATAATTTTGAAAGTTTTGACTCCCCAAACAATGGCTAAAAGTTCCTCCTTGGTAACTGTATAATTTTTGTCATGCTTTTTTAAGCCTCTACTGGCAAAACTAATATCACAGTGCGGTCTTTCCCTCAACTTCCTTCTGTTGAAATAAACAAACTCCTAAGCCATAATCACACCCATCTGTCATCATACAAAATGGTAAATTTAAGTCTGGGCTATGTAAGATTTCAATATTGACAAGCTGTCTTTTAATCTCATTGAAAGCTGCTTGATTTATTTGATTTATTATTGGTCCTGTAGATCATACAATTTCTACAGCAAAGCACATCATGATATAGGACAAGTCAATTTGAAAATTATGTTAAGATGGTATATGATGAGAGATGACAGTAGTGGTACATAACTCACATAGCAGAATACATACAGGATATATAGACAAAAATATAAAAAAGGTGGTGTGTGATGAGAAATGACAGTGGTGCGTACTGCACATAGCAGAATACATATAAGAGATACAGACAGAATAGGAGTAACAAACAATAATTAAATTATCTTATTAAGTAGAAATATCTACCAGTGAATATACAGCTTATTACAAGTAATTAAAATATTGTGGTACATAGTTCACATAGCAGAATACATAGGCCTATATGAGATACAGACAGAATACAGATACATACAATAATTAAATTATCTTACTAAGTAGAAACATCTACAACTGAATAAACAGCTTATTGCAAGTAATTAAAATTTTGTTTCAAGAAATTCATGTATGGAATAGAAACAGTGGTTTAGTAGTAATTCCTTCAATTTAGTTCTCATTATTTTTGGGTTTTTGCTTGTTTTTATGTCTGTTGGGAGGTGGTTGTATATTTTAATGCCCATACATTTAACCCCATTCGCATATAATTTTGTGCTGTGGGCTATAATTTGTAACTGTGTTTTGTTTCTGGTGTCATTGATATTCGTCAGTCCACTCCCAAATACTGTTCTTTTTCAAAAGCACAAGAAGACATTGAGCATTTACAGCATGTGTCCTTATATATTTCCTACAGAAATTGCATAAACCATAAAATGACCTAAGTTCCTTCTTTAATCTCGGTTTGGGGAAATCTGCAATGGCCAACAATTGTCTTTATCAGGTAGAATTCATTTCTTATGAACACTGTTCCCAAGAAATGTCACCTCTTTTACTCCAAATTTACATGTTTTCCAATTTTAATGTCATACCCCCTGCCTAAATTATATTGCAATTGCTTTCAGAATTTCCATATGTTCATCCCAAGTTTTACTGACTACCAAAATGTCATCCACATACATAATCAATTTTGAAAGTAACTCACTTCCCAAAGCAAAATCCAAAGCCCTGATAAAGTCAGCAACTGATAAGTTTGATCCAAAAGGTACTACACACTACTAAAAACTTTTTCCATTGTACAAAATTGCAGTATATTGCCTAGAATTGGGTTCTAAAGTGATTTGATCAAATCCTGATGTCAAATCCAAACATTTAAAATAATTTGCATCATGGAATTTATATAGCAATTCCTCCATTGATTCTGGGTGGTCAGTTTCCTTTTCCAAAAAAGTATTTAAATGTTGAGAGCCAATTCTATTCTAAACCCATCATCTCTCTTACTACATGATTGTTGTACTAACTGCTTTTCCTTTCTATTATCCCCTAACTCTGCAATTTCTTCAACTCCTTTTCAAGAACCTTCCTCCATATGGCTTAATGAAAAATGGTTCATGTGGTTTCAATTTTAACTTACACATGTAATCCTTTACCCTGCCTGGCTTGTCACTGAAAACACTATTATATTCCCATAGGAATCCTTCCAAGTCACTCTTTTCATCGCTACTTACATTGTCTGCTGAGTTAAGTTTGTCCAATACTAATTGAGAAAAATCTTCACTAACTACCTGGTTATCAAAATATTCATTATCTTCATCCAAATAACTTCTGTCATCAAATACTTTCACTCCTCTTCAATTATTTTTACAATTCTCATCAAACATTATGTATAACTTAGTTTTACCATGAACACCAGATTTTGGATCAACAAAACCTAACTTCATGTTTAACCAATAACACCTAGAATTAACTTTCAGTATCCAATCCATCCCTAACAACAGTCAGGTCAGTTATTACCAGACATACCTGTTCAAATAGAACATTACTGACAGTAAATGAAATTAATGCCTGCCCACTGACTGCTGAGTTTACCAAAGGCTCCCTTTATTTTAACACAAATAGTTGGAAATTCAGTATACTGTTCAGTGTTCTTTGATCTATCTCTTAATTTAACAGACACACCATTTACTGGGCTACCAGTGTCCAATAGACAAACTCCCAGTTGACTACAGATATTTCAATAAAGGGACCACCGAGTGTTTCATGCTTATTACTTCCATTCTTTTCTGCCAATAAATACTCTTTCATATCCCTATCATTTAAATCAGCATTTAATTGAACCTCATATCCTAAATTAGGTTGCAAAGTGCTTAAAGATAGCATACAACAAGAGTGTGTGTGTTTAATACTATCACAATAATCACCTTTTCCTACAGGCTCCTCATTCTCTTCCAATACTTTCAGTATCTTATTACTAATTAGCTTATCTTGATCCTCCTTACTGTTGTTGCTTGTTGTGATCTTTAGTCCTGAGATTGGTTTGATGCAGCTCTCCATGCTACTCTATCCCATGCAAGCTTCTTCATCTCCCAGTACCTACTGCAACCTACATCCCTCTGAATCTGCTTAGTGTATTCATCTCTTGGTCTCCCTCTACGATTTTTACCCTCCAAACTGCCCTCCAATACTAAATTGGTGATCCCTTGATGCCTCAGAACATGTCCTACCAACCGATCCCTTCTTCTAGTCAAGTTGTGCCAGAAACTCCTCTTCTCCCCAATTCTATTCAACACTTCCTGATTAGTTATGTGATCTACCCATGTAATCTTCAGCATTCTTCTGTAACATCACATTACAAAAGCTTCTATTCTCTTCTTGTCAAAACTATTTGTTGTCCATGTTTCACTTCCATACATGGCTACACTCCATACAAATACTTTCAAAAACGACTTGCTGACACTTAAATCTATACGCGATGTTAACAATTTTTTCTTCTTCAGAAACACTTTCCTTGCCAGTGACAGTCTACATTTTATGTCATCTCTACTTCGACCATCATCAGTTATTTTGCTCCCCAAATAGCAAAACTCCTTTACTTCTTTAAGTGTCTCATTTCCTAATCTAATTCCCTCAGCATCACCTGACTTAATTAGACCACATTCCATTATCCTCATTTTGCTTTTGTTGATGTTCATCTTATATTCTCCTTTCAAGACACTGTCCATTCTGTTCAGCTGCTCTTCCAAGTTCTTTGCTGTCTCTGACAGAATTACAATGTCATCGGTGAACCTCAAAGTTTTTATTTCTTCTCCATTGATTTTGATATATACTCCGAATTTTTCTTTTGTTTCCTTTACTGCTTGCTCAATATACAGATTGAATAACATCAGGTAGAGGCCACAACCCTGTCTCACTCCCTTCCCAACCACTGCTTCCCTTTCATGTCCCTCGACTCTTATAATTTGCAATCTGGTTTGTGAACAAATTGTAAATAGCTTTTCGCTCCCTGTATTTTACCCCTGCCACCTTCAGAATTTGAAAGAGAGTATTCCAGTCAACATTGTCAAAAGCTTTCTCTAAGTCTACAAATGCTAGGAATGTAGGTTTGCCTTTTCTTAATCTAGCTTCTAAGATAAGTTGTAGGGTCAGTATTGCCTCACGTGTTCCAACATTTCTATGGAATCCAAACTGATCTTCCCCGAGGTTGGCTTCTACTAGTTTTTCCACTCATCTGTAAAGACTTCGCATTAGTATTTTGCACCCATGACATATTAAACTGATAGTTCAGTAATTTTCACAACTGTCAACACCTGCTTTCTTGGGATTGGAATTATTATATTCTACTTGAAGTCTGAGGGTATTTCGCCTGTCTCATACATCTTCTGAACAGAAGGTTTACAGGAGAGCTTCTGTAAGGTTTGGACGGTAGGGGACGAGGTACTGGCAGAAGTAAAGCTGTGAGGATGGGGCGTGAGTCGTACTTGGGTAGCTCAGATAGTAGAGCACTTGCCTGCGAAAGGCAAAAGTCCCGAGTTTGAGTCTCAGTCCAGCACACAGTTTTAATCTGCCAGGAAGTTTCATATCAGCGCTCACTCCACTGCGGAGTGAAAATCGCATTCTAGGGATTCATTAGCATTTTCATCTGCACCAACATGAACCTAAACTTTAACTACATGTCTCCACATCGCAATTACTACCAAAAGTACTAGAGCTTGTGTCAGTGGGCACATAAATATAATTCAACTTAGAATCCTTACTTTCTTCCACATCTTTTTCAGACGGTATTGAAAATTCATCATCACAAAATAAGCTAACTAAGCCATACTCATCAGCATCATCATAAATGTTACTATTACTAAACACACAACTCTCATCAAATAAGTTAGTCAAATCATCTGTACTAAGATTAAATTTATTTTCTACTTTACTAATATCTTCACCCATTTCCATCAGCACGAAGTCTCAAAATGCTTTATCATAGTCAGCTCTGTTTACCTGGTAATAATTGTGTCTATTGTGTTGTCTGTGACCTGAACTTCACCTTCCTCTCCCACCTCTAGTCTGATTTCTGCAACTGTTCTTCACCTAAAACTGACAGGCTCGCAGTGAGGTGCTTACCTGTTTTCCTGATTATTATTTTCATAAGATCTGTTATCATTTTTCCTCTGCATACCTCCACCCTGCTTATTCCTATTATTCTTATTATTACTCTGGTTATGATAGTTGTTACTAAAATTATTATTACTTCTGTTACCATCATATCTGTTGTTATTGTTCCTGTTGTGTTATTCTGGTGGTGTCGTGATGACCCCTAATTCTGAAACTTGTTCTCCCAAGCATGATCTAATTTATCTACATATTTCAGAAATTCCTCAGTAGTGTTGTCTGGTCCATAAATAAGACTCCACTTGAACATGGCCAGGTAAACACTGCTTCAGCTCATCAATTTGGATTAATTCATCAAGTGGTTTATGTAAATGTGCTAAAATTCTAAGCTGATTTTCACAAAATTCTCACATTCTTATCTCTCCTTTGTGGAATCTACTTCCATTCAAAAATTCTGATTTTATTCGAGCCTGCTTACTTTCTGACCAAAATTTGTTTAAAAATAATTTTTCAAACTCTGCAAATGTCATTTCTGCATTAACATGTTGGTTACCCAATGATAATGTTTCTCCATCTAAATATCGTTTCACTTTCATATGTTCTGGCATGCCCAGTGAAAAGCTGTCCTTGCATTGGTACAAATAATCACCAGGGTGTAGTTTAAAATCACCCAAAAAATGTTCATAATACCATTATTGCAATTGTTTCGAAATATATTATTACCACTATATATATTACTAAACATATTAGTCTCTAGACTTAGAACTTTAAAATTGACTGTTCAAAGATTATTTGATACTTCATTCACTTTGGTGTCTGCTGAAGAAATTTGCTCTGAAACAAGTATGGAATTTAATTTTAGTTTCTCATCAATAAACTATTCTCGGTTTCAGTGTAAGTTTGTCTGTTGTGCAACTCTGATTTTCATCTGTCGAGTTCGTCAGTGATAATGTTTCCTGTTCTTTTTACTTGTTCATCGACTATTTCAATACATTTGTTAATTAGCTGTAATTCAGTAACACCAAAGTTCTTAAAATAATTCACTTATGATTCTACACTGTCTGCTCTTCCATTTACACTGTTTATTTGTCTATTTACCTTATTAAGATCTTCTCTAATTGCCTCTAGTTCCTGGTCCATTTTTACAAGAGTATTGTATATTTTTGTAAAATTGATTTTGGACAGTTTACTGTCTAGTAAATTAGAAAAATTTTCTGGTATTTCTTCTGATTGTTGAAATCCATGGAAAGGTCAAATTAAACTACTTGATGGATGAAACTTCCTGGCAGATTAATACTGTGTGCCCGACCGAGACTCGAACTCGGGACTTTTGCCTTTCGCGGGCAAGTGCTCTACCAACTGAGCTACCGAAGCACGACTCACGCGCGATACCCACAGCTTTACTTCTACCAGTACCTCGTCTCCTACCTTCCAAACTTTACAGAAGCTCTCCTGCGAACCATGCAGAACTAGCACTCCTGAAAGAGGAGGCGAAAGGCAAAAGTCCCGAGTTCGAGTCTCGGTCGGGCACACAGTATTAATCTGCCAGGAAGTTTCATATCAGCGCACACTCCACTGCAGAGTGAAAATCTCATTCTGGAAACATCCCCCAGGCTGTGGCTAAGCCGTGTCTCCGCAATATCCTTTCTTTCAGGAGTGCTAGTTCTGCATGGTTCGCAGGAGAGCTTCTGTAAAGTTTGGAAGGTAGGAGACGAGGTACTGGTAGAAGTAAAGCTGTGGGTACCGGGCGTGAGTCGTGCTTCGGTAGCTCAGTTGGTAGAGCACTTGCCCGCGAAAGGCAAAAGTCCTGAGTTCGAGTCTCAGTCGGGCACACAGTATTAATCTGCCAGGAAGTTTCATATCAGCGCACACTCCGCTGCAGAGTGAAAATCTCATTCTGGATACTTGATGGATTCTCGTGACTTTGAGTGTTTATATCTGGTGTCGATGCATGCACCTGCTGACACGATCTTGTTGTGCTTCTGTATTGGTCACATACAGAAAATATATTGCTTCTACTCATTTTAACTAATTTCTGCACAACTTGACGAGGTAATAATAATAATAATAACAATAATAATAAAACACTTCCGAAACCTATCCATCCTGTAATATTTTCAAAGTATGTCACACACAATTACTTTTGCCTGACTTCAGCATGCAATTTCACTTTCTAACAGTTCACTGTTTCACTACTCTGTTACATAACGAATATTTTGGTGCTCACCTGACAATCCGTGCTGAGGGCTGCTGACTGTTGGTGTTGGTCCATTAACCCACAGGTCCACTTTTTCCATACATGTCCTTGTTTCCATTCAATTCCAATACTGGTATATGGCACAGAATACTGTAAGCAATTATTTTACTTGAAACTTAATGTTTTATACACATCTCAACTCCTCGACCACATTGTAATATAACATGGCAAAAATGTTTTTGCATGGTGAAGTTTGGGATCATTCATTAACACAAGAAAAAGAGTATACCATGTCATATTATGGATATGCTCCACCAAATAAATAATACATATCGTGTGTAATACAGGATGCTGCTTCTTAATGCTGCTGTAGGTTCATCTTGATGTTACTGCATCACCACATGGGAATTGTGCAATGGTTGGAATAAGTTCCAGTATTTCTTGTTCACAAAGAGCTTTATTTTGCATGGTAGAGGTTCGGCAGCAAACTACATGTATAAAATTAACTTAACACTCTCTCGTGACTGACCTAAGACTAACCTCAGACTAAACTATAGTGGCGTACGAATCAACTCTATTTATATAATTTTAAACAATTACTGTCATTGTTACATATTAAAATTTTTACATACATCTACCCAAATTACATAGAAATTTCTATGAAATAAAAGTGAATAATTTCGTACAAAGACAGGAAAGAATCTGTTTATATTAAGACCATAAATTACACATTTCATCATTGCAACAATGTATTTTGTTAATTAGCATATATGATTTTACTTACTTAAAGCATAATCGCCCTATCATTTTCAGATGAACAGACGGATTTGTTTTATTAAATGAAAGGCCTAAATTCAATGTATGAAATTTAGTAAAAGAAAAATTTTACATTTTCTATATAATCTTAATTACAATTCCATTAACTAACACCAATTAAAACAGGAGTATGCTTAATTCGGCTGAAAAATCATCATGTCATATTTCTATTAGAGATATAAACAATTTTTAGCTTGAAAATATAAAAATAGTTGTCTCTTGATGATTACAAATATTGGAACTTGAATCGATAATTACTCCATAATTACAATAGCAAAATTATTCCTACCATGTTCCAAAAGTATGTATTATGTGCAATTTGTGATGGTACATTAGCTTTCAATTTGATATGTTTCCTTCATTCTACATACTGGTGAGGCCCAACATAAAAAATGACAAAACAATAGCTCAAATTAGTGCAAAATTTACTAATTTGCTGCAAAAAATAAATAAATAAAAATCTTTGGTGTATTTGAATCCAGATAAGAAGAAAAGACAAAATGAGAGCAGCAGTTTAAATTGGGGTAAATTACTGATATTACACATATGTCCTCCTCGGGAGAGTAGGGATGAGATTAGAAGAGAATACAGGATCCCAAAAGGGGTTTTGGTGTTACACACTCATTCACCTGTTGCATCCACCAATGCATGCACCAGAGTCGCCTGTTCCACAATGGTTCTGGCTGGCTGTGCGTGCGTGGGCTCGTGGTTTTGACCGCTTGCCAAACCGGGTACCTGCCGTCATCACGCATCACTGGGGCCAGTGCCTGTGTGTTGTCCACACTCCTGATGGGCAGATGTCCCGTCACTTCAATCAGCTGTTCCTGTGCATGATGAGGCCTGTTCTGGAGACCCCCCACCTCTGATGCCTGTTCCTGTGTCACACACGGTCCAGTCCACAAGCCAGAGGTGGTCGCTGCCTGGCAGATCACTGTCTGGAGTTCCTGCCTCTGGCCCACTCTTCTCTCTTGGCCAACCACTGCCACTGCAGCCTCTATTGCTGGTCCTGTGAGATCACCATCTCCATTGCCCCTGCTGATGCCTCTGGCACCAACTGCTGACCTTGACAAGGACGTCTCTATGGAATTGAAAACCCGATCTCACCTTACGTCTTCTTTTGAGTGGGGTGACAGCGCTCCAACCTGCCCCCTCATCACTTCTGCTCCTACTCACCAGTGTCCGTCTGCCATATGTTGTAGTAGCAACCGTCTTCGTGGTGAAATGGATGTCAGTACTGTCATTGCTGTTTTCCGTGACTTGTAATCTCAGTGTCTTGTGAGATTAGTGTTTATTTTTTTAGTTATTTTTTTCATGGTACCAATACTATTTTGTACCAGTGAATTTTTGGTACCATTGTTTTTTAGATACCACTGTTTTTTTGGTAACAGTGCTTTTTCCTGTACCATGTATTTTTCCGTGTCTAGTGGTTTTTATGTACATATGTACATAGTTTACCCTCCCCATAGAAGGGAGATGGCACCACTCATGATGCACAGAATTTCAGAGAGCATGTGTCCAATACAGTTCACAGGTCCACTTATATAGTCCACCTGGGTCCTGGGTCGGCCACCCGGCACACAGGTGGACCAACAAAGAAACAGTATTATTTAATCGATTGCAAACAAGTGCTTGGCCTATTCTTTATACTCTATTACTGTTGTCCAGTGAATGTGTTCAGTGCTACATACAACCTGTATCTTATGTGTTGCTCTATAAAGTATTATATTCCATACATTGTGTTTGTTCTTGCTACAACACACACTCCCAGGTGCTTCATTATGCCACAGTGGCCAAAAAGTTATTTATTGTCTAGCACAGTGCCACCAAGGATGTAGCCAAACGCGAGGAGGGGAGAGGGGTCCAGCTCCCTCTCCCCCTATCCTTCACCTGAATGAAATACACACAACCTAGCTGCTGTGCAGTGAAACTAAAAGGTACCTTGATTTTCAATTACATGATGAAAAAGGGGTACACACTATCAGTAGTCAGCAAGGCCAACTGCAGAATGAAACTGTCTATACATCCATAGCACTGTCAGGTATTGGCCTTCCCTACTTTAACCAGAGACCAATTGTCAGCCTTTCTTGAGCTCAGTTGTTTTGTTGGTCACTTCACCTCTTACTTGGAGTTGAATTCAATGTAAGTGCTACAGTTTATTGTTTCTGTGTTGGGTGCTGTTGCAACAGTTTTCAATTATGAATAAGACAAAAACAAGAAAGAAAATGAAAACTGATGTCGTTTATGGAAAGTTAAAAATATGTACACACTGCTATAATAGCCTAATTACCTATCACTAGTGGTTTAATGTTGGCACTGGAGTCGCTATTTGAAGACTGGTAGGACACTGTGGTTGTAATATTTCAGTATTCCACAAGACAGTGGAGCAATAAATACAATTACAAAGAACATTAAATTAGATCAGTGTACAAAACTACACTTGCATTTGTCTGTGTTGCCCAAAAATAGTGTTGATCAACAGAAATATTGCCCAAATTACGTAGGTTGCATTTCCTTAAAAAATTGCTCAATATTATATCATTAGTAGTGAAGTACCTATGCTAGCAGAAGAGAAATGCAGGAAACACAAGTCCAAAAACCATTTATTGAACTCACCAAACCAAACAATAATACAATCTCCAAAACAACAACAGATTTGATGCTTACTACAGATTGTCACAAATATAAAGTAACAAATAATAATGGTAAAGACCCATCTCTTCACAGGGAGAAATCGCAATGAAACAATTCTACAATGTCAAGAGGTTTGTTGAATATAGCAAGTCCATCTGTAAGAGATCGGCCTGCTAGAAGAGGCATCTGGCCATGGCTGCTGGGTTGGCAGCTCTGTAGAGTTCCAAGTGGTGCATCAAACTGCCTTTTTTTGGCAGTGCACTGCCTTATAAAGCCAGTTGGCAGAGGTATCTGCCGGAACTATTTGCAGTCATGTGTCTGGCATATCAAAGTAGTTCCTGGGCTAGCTGTGATCACTGGTGAAGCTGTTCTGCAGGCTCTGTGAATGGGTAGCAGTCCCTGGCAGCCGTTGGTGGAGACCTGGTGTTGTGTTGTAGCCACCGGTAAGTATTTGTTTTGACAACACAGATGACATAGTTTTTCCTGGTGAATATACACCCTGTGGTGCAGGCATCCCGCATTGGTTGGATGTGAAATGGGATGCTGTTGCAGTAGGTGCTATGATGTATGATGTGGACGGCCATAGTAGACGCCCGCCCAACTCCCTCACCTCCCCCCAGGGGTGAGTGGAAGGACCATCTAAATGTTGGGCCCAGGGCTGTGGTCGACAGGAGACTAGGGGTGGTCGAAGGTGCAGGATCCACCTCCATGGGCATAGGGCCCTCTGCCAAAGGTTCTGCCTGGGGTGTGACTGGTAGTGACGGCAGAGGCGGGGGTCAGGCAGAGAGATGAACACCATCATCCCCGCGGGCTGACAGCGCAGGAGACAGCAGACCCAGCTGTGTACCACACTGGGAGAAAAGTTGATTGGTGTGCTTCCGGCACCGTGCCATCGTCGAGAGTGACTGCCACTGTAGCACGGCCGATGAGTGACAAGACCCTGGTGGGGAGCCACCAGAGATGATGCTGGGTGAACGCCATCGCCCAGACCGGATCCTGCAGAGAATAACAGGGCTCTGTCAAATGTGGAGGAGCTGGGCAGAGATAAGACGGAAACAGGAGAGACAAGGGGGAGCGATGTGGGTGGCTGTGAAATTTTTCAGCTGGGGATGGTCCATACTGAACACTGGATCAGTAGGAGGAAAGAAGGATGGTAGGGATGCGACATCCAGGGAGTGTTGGGGATGCAATTTCGACATCTGGACTTTCAATGTGCAGGCAAAATGTTCAGCTAATCAGTTAGAAGCATGATAAAAGGGAGTGGTGTGAATCAACTGGATGCCCTGGGAGGTGCAGAAGGAGGTAAATTCAGCAGATGTAAATCAAAGGCCACAGTCTCTGGAAGGCACTCAGTGGCAAATAGGGGGGAAAGAGCATGGATGGTATGGGTAAAGGCTGTGGAGGACATGCGGGAGACATAAGTAAACTGCCTGTGTCCACAAGGATAAGCCAGGAGGAGCCAAGGAATGAGCCAGCAAAGTTCAAGTGCAAGCAGGACCAAGGAGAAGGAGCAGGAGTCTATGGGAACAGTTGGCGAGGGGGCGCCAACTGGTGCTGTTGACAAGAGGGACATGAGGCCACCAAGTGGGTGATGGCAGCGTCCATTACTCTCCAGTAGACGTGCTGGCAGGCCTGCTGGTGGAGGGAGGGCTGCAGCACCACCTGCCAATGATCATTATCACCCAAGATGAGGTGGACCCTATCTCTGAGTCTGATGGCTACCCATGCTGAACGTGGTGCATCAGCATCTGGAGGGCTGGGTCATCTGCTGAGTGACATGCGACAAGCTTGACATCCAGTGGAAAATCAGTAACTACCTCAGCGGCGGCACCATCCAGGTGGAAACAGGCAATTTGGTCAGCATCAAGCTCCGGGTCAGTGGCCACAGGGAGATGAGAGATAAGATCAGTGTTGGCATGGAGAGCTGTGGCCAGAAAACAGATGTCATAGGAGTATTCCACGAGGAATAATGCTCAGCACTAGAGGTGGCGAACACTCCTTGTGGGGATGACAGCCGTAGCACTATACAGTGAGACCAGAGGCTTGTGATCAGTGTACAAGATGAAGCGATGGCCACCATCTTTGGGTTTAAGAAATTCCACGATTTCATCTATAGCCAAGGCCTCCTTCTCAATTTGGCTGTAGTTACACTGAGCTGGGGATAGTGTTTAGGAGATGAAGGCCACCGGGCTCTAGACTCCATTGATGATGTGAGAGAAGATGGCCCTACACTTTAGGGTAATGCATCAGTAGCCAAGGCAAGAGCCTTGGTGGGGTCATAAAGGTTAACCAGCATCAGGAAAGGAGACTTCAGACAGTGGAATGCCCTATCACAAGCTGGCGAACTGTCCCAGGTAACATTTTTATGGAGGAGGCGGTGAAGGGGTTTTGCCAGAGCTGCAGCATGTAGGATAAAATGACAGAAGTAATTGACTTCACCCAGGACTGACTTGAGCTGGGAAATGTCCTTCAGAGTATAACATTTCAGCTCCTCAACACCAAATTAAAACGTTCCACTTCAATTTGTTTGCACTTATAGCGATCCCAGCTTCCTCAACCAAATTAAAACGTTGCATTAGGAGGTGTCTGCTTCGTGCAAAAGGTCTTGAGTTCATATTGACGACAACAAGTAATTCTTCATTACAGACGTTTATTTACAAAAACGGAACTGACAGACAGACTCAACAACTGACTCTCAGAGCTAACCGCACTGCATATCCGAACTGGCAACTGACAACTCCTAGGTGTATTAATATCTTTCCAAACAATTGTAGTCTTTGACAATGTTTTGTTTATAATGCGATAGCAACTCACGACTTAAAACTAAATTAGACATTACAGAATTTTAGTACAGATTAAAGTAAGTAAAAGGATCAGTACATATAAATTTTTACAAGCATAATTTCCAAATAGATTTTATAACATTTTTCTACCAGCTTCTGGATAACCTTCACCAGATTTGTACCGATGTTTCCAGAAATATCTTGACATTTGATTCTGGATATTTCTTGAGTGATTTAGAACAACTATTTATATGTAAAATGATTTAAATCGCGTTTCAAAACGTAAATAAATCTTTTTAGCAATATTTCTTGATACAAATCGTGTTTCGAAATTAGGTTATGAAACAGTTTTCACAAGTTTTCGTATTTTTGCGATCATAATATAGAATTTCTCCATAGAAAGTTCCAGAAGTGTGCATTAAACGTTCATTTACAGACTTTCTCATTAGCTGGTGAGTTTTTAAAAGTATCTTGTCCATATTATACGAAATAATTTAGCTCAAAATTGATAATTTATACAATTAATCAGAGCTACAGCAAACAGTGAGTCTTTCTTTTACAAAATGAAATATAATTACAAAATTGAATGAAAATAGGTTACTAACACTAATATATATTTACATTAATTCTATTTTTGTTCTTTCTGTGCACAATGTCCTAATATTGACACAGTACAATATTTAAACATCACCAAAGTTTCCCTTTACATTTTGCATATCTGTATCGACATCCCCTAAAAGTCTAGAGTGTCGAATACTTCAATATGTCCCAATATGTCCTGTAATGTTACACAACCCCCCCCATCAGCACTTCCACATGAAACACGGAAGGGTTGATGTCCTTACATTACAAACCAGAAAAGTTTTACACATATCTTTGGTGTCTTCTTTCTTGAAGATCGGTGATCTTCTTCCTTAAAGGTCGGTATACCTCAATGCTACACACTGTATTTCAGTCTCGTCTTCACAGTCCGTATTGTTTCCATATACACTGCAGGCTATCACAGGCTGCAATAGCACAGTCCGCTATGAATATACAGCATACAGTGGTCAAACCCAGTTAAACATTAGCAAAAGCATTTAATAGTCAGTGGACCGGTTTTTAAGGACACAGAAATTTGAATTCTCTGAAGTCTAATTACTCAAGAAAATTTACTCAAAATAGTTTCTTAAAGCTAAGAGAGGATAGACTGACAGATGGAGAAAATTGATTATACAGGATCACAGAATAAGTGTAAGATGCAATGCCAGAATACGAAAATGAAATATGACAATTCCATAGCTAGGGGACCTAGTGCTCGCCAAACACTTAGCACACAAAGAATGTATGCTCCCCTGAGGAACCAGATAAATACAACATAACAAAGTATACAAAAATATCCTGGTAAGATTACATATAAAAGTCTATAAACATCTATTATCTAAAATACTTTTTTACATTTTTTATACAATTTCAGTTCGGTCACGTTTCGTAGGCCAAACAGTCTGCCAGAATTTGGGTAGACTAGACGGTAAGCATTCGGATGAGGATTGTCCTGAATCTTGAAAGGTCCAATGTATATGTCAAAAAACTTGTTTAATTCACCACTGATGGCTTTAGACTTCTCTTGTGTTTTAACAAGGACCAAGTCTTCAATTTTAAATTGAGTAGGCTTCAATCTTTTGTCATGTCTACATTTCCTCTTATCACCTTGAGATTTCATGGTCTTTCTCACTATTTCCTCTCTCTCTTGAGTACTTAATGGTTTGCAGACTAGAAAATCAATGAGATCACTAATTGGATGTGGTGGTTTGCTATTATACTGTATTTCATAAGGCGAAAACCCTGTTGAGGAATGCTGTAGGCTGTTCACAACATCTTCGAATTTCTCAACATAGTCAATCCAACTAGCATGATCAGTATTGCAGTAGGTTCTAAAGAATCGCCCAATTTCCCTCATGTATCTCTCCGAAGGGTTTCCTGACGGATGATAAGCTGAAATAAGAATGTGACTTATATTTTCATCTTCAACAAAAGCTTTCCATACTCCAGAAGTAAATTGAGTCCCATTGTCTGATAAGATTTTCTGAGGTTTTCCAACCCTGCCAAAATAGCCTCCTCTTATTTTTGAAATAATGCTCTTACTGTTTGCCTTGCGAAGAGGGTATAACTTAATGAATTTTGAAAAAACATCAACAATAACAAAAATGTAGCAATAGCCTCCTGTGGTCTTCGGTAATGGTCCATATAAGTCGACAGCGACTAACTCGTGTTGTTCTTTTGGTAAGATGTTTTGCATCAATCCTCGACAAGTTTGGTTGGATACTTTTACTCTTTGGCACCTGTCACAACCCATCAAAATTTTTCTAACCCTCCTGGCTATGTTGTTAAAGTACACATTTTCTTGGATTTTCTGGATACACTTTTGAATCCCACAATGACCAAAACTTTCATGAATGTACTTGATGAGTACATTGATGTACTGTTCAGGCCAACATAATTTCCATGCATCGCTATCTACACTGTTTCTCTTGAATAGAATCCCCTTGTAGATTTTGTAATAATCTCCCACTTTTTCATGTCCCTTTTTCCCTAAATAACTTTTGACCAGTTTACAGTTCTCATCGTGGTTCTGATTCCGTCGGATGTCATTACAAATGTCTCTGATTTCTTGTTCATTGTCCACCCCTCTTAAATACATAATTTTGAATTATTTTTCACATTCCCCACTGTCATCTTCAAAGTCACCCCCCACAGGTAGTCTAGATAAAGCATCAGCAACTACATTATCGGGTCCTCTAAGACATTTTATTGAGTAATTAAATTGTTGTAACAAGAGTGCCCACCTGGAAATCCTTCCATGATGCAACCTACATTCTTGAATATAAATTAATGCCTTATGGTCTGTGTAGACAACTACCTGGTTTCCCAATAAATAATTTCTGACTTTAGAAAATGCCCAGTAAATGGCCAAAAGCTCTTTCTCGGTAACAGTGTATTGCCTCTCATGTTTTTTCAAGGTTCGACTAGCAAAAGCAATAGACCTGTGTTCTATTTTCCCATTTATATTTACTTCTTGGAAAAGGTGAGCACCTAGGCCATAATCACTATTATCTGCCATAATCCAAAAAGGTAAACTTAAATCAGGACGGTGCAAAATTTGACTGTTACATAACTGTGTTTTTATTTCTTCAAAAGCAGCTTCACATTCCTGATCCCAAACCCACATTGCGTTTTTCTTCAGCAATCTGTTAAGACTTGGAGCATTTAGAGCTTGGGTACTAATGAACTTTCTGTAGTAACCGCACATCCCGAAAAATGACTTTAGTTGTTTCTTGGTTTTTTGAATTGGGAATTTTGCAATTTCCTCGAGTTTTTCAGGATCTGGCAAAATACCTTCCTCAGAAATACTGTGCCCCAGAAACTTCAATTTTTTCATACCAAACTTACATTTAGATAATTTAAGTGACATTCCCCCTTTCCTTAATCTATTGCAAACCTCCCTCAAAGTATTAACATGTTCTTCCCAAGTTTCTCCAGTGATCAAAATGTCATCTACATACACAGTTAATTTTGATAAAAGATCTTTTCCCAAAACAAAGTCAAGTGCTCTAATGAATTCGGCTACTGAGACATTCAGCCCAAATGGTACCACACAATACTGGTAACATCTTCCCCCATACAAAAAGGCAGTATACTTTCTGGAATCATTTTCTAATTCTACTTGGTGAAATCCTGATGTGAGATCTAAACTGGTCATGTATTTCATTCTTTCAAATTTATGAAGTAATTCGTCTATATTCTCAGGATGATCGGTCTCTCTTTCCAGATACTTATTTAGGTGTCTTGAATCTAGTACAAGCCTGACACTGCCATCACGTTTTGCAACCACTACCAAAGGATTATTGTATTGACTCTTACTTCTCTCAATGATGCCCCACTCTTCCATCTTTTGAAGTTCCTTTTCTACATCTTTTCTCTTTGCAATGGGTACACTATAAGGTTTTATAAAGAATGGCTCATGTGGTTTTAATCTGAGTTTACATTGATAATTCTTTACTCTGCCAGGTCTATCATCAAAAACATCACAGTAATTCCACAATAATCTTTCTAACTCTACCTTCTGTTCTTGGTTCAAATTATCTGATTCCCGTAATTTTTCTTGAACTATATCCCCATATTCTCCATCATCATAATCCTCAGTAATTTCCTCTACACAATAACCACTGTCTTTAGAAAATGTAACGTCCCTAATTTCAATTCCCTTATCAGCACAGTTTTGAACCGACATGTCAGTACTGGAACATACTCTCGTCTTAGGATCAATAAAGGTAAACAAACTCTTTTCCCAATCAAATGCTGCATTAGCTTTTAATATCCAGTCCATACCCAACAGTACATTCTCATTTAGGTCACTTATTACAAGACATCCTTGAGTAAACTGTACATCATTTATACTGAAGGACAACAACACCTGCCTATTAACAATTTTGCTCAGTTTGCCGGTAATGCCTCTAATTTTTATTCCAACAACTGGTAATTCAACAAAGTCAGGATCATGCTTAATTATATCTCTTAATTTGCTTGAAATGGCACTAATTTCACTCCCTGTGTCAATCAAACAATACCCTTCCCAACCTGCACCTTTAATTTTTATGTATGGACTACCAATAGTGGTGTTTTCCCTTTCTTCCTGTTCTTCATACAAAAGATCTTCTGCTATCTCATCATACCTCTGTTCCATATTTAGGTTTTCTTTATTAGGCAATACTTTCTTCAAACTTCTAGGTCTACTGGAATTTACTGGAATGTCTCGATTACTATTTACTTCACACACATCCTGACTAGTACCCCGTTTGATGATTTCATTAGGCTTAAAAGCAGAAACTGGTTCACAAATTTCCCTTAATTTGATCTTAACATCATTGTCATCGCTGTAATCTTTAAAATTGTCCCAAACAGATTTCAAAATAATCTCAGATGCATCAGCACAATCAACCCCCCTGTCTCCTGATGTATTACTAAGCTGAACTGGCACAATCTGATTCTCATATGGAATGTAGTTAGAGTTCCTTGCACAACTATTCTTAACACTATTGCTTATAACATCCTCCTTAACTTCAACATAAACTATTCCATCCAATTCACCATCAAAATCTTCTAGTACATAATCACCATTAGCCTTAACATCAACATTATCATCATCATTGCCTGAGCTTACACTACAAACACTACTAGTATCACCAACATTACTCACAACACCATCTTCAGCAACCACATCCACATGAATATCAGACTTTCCAGAAACTTCAGTACGAACATCATTATGACAACTTACATCTAAAACATCACCACACATAAGTTTGTAAAATCCAAAATTATCAAAGTTATCCTTACCTTTCATTTCAGCATTAGGTGCTTCTTCTTGATTATATACATTTGCAATTATATCATCTTCTAAGCCTACTTCATCAAAGGTAGCCTGGTTCCTATTACAGATGTTTCTAGTATTTTCTCTGATGACATTCCAAAATTTCCTGTTAAATTTAATTTTTTCATTACCTCTATCTACAGATCGATCATAAGCATACTGTCTATACTGGTTAGGTCTCTGATTATAGTGCTGTCTGTTCCGGGTGCAATTAGCCTGATTTTGAAAATTCCTTGCCCCAAACTGACAGACTCCCAGTGGAGCATTTAGTCGTTTAAAGGCCTATGTCTATCGTTTCGCTGCCTCGGGTTACCTTCTCTCATGTCATTACCCCAGGACCTGTTTCGACTTTCCCATTCTCTGTTTGAATTAAAGTGTTGATCATTCCTACCAAAATTTCTTCTGTCATTGCTATTATAATTGTCCCTGTTGTTGTTAAAGTTTCTTCGTTCACTATTATTGTTATTATTTCCACAGTTCGGTTCCCACCCTCTGTGTGATGAACCTACAAAGTCGTTAAATCTGTTGTTTTGTTCAAAGGCTGTATCAAGTTTGTTCACATATTTTAAGAATTGTTCTATGGACTCATCTGGACCATATACTAAACCCCATTGTACTCTTTTCGGAAGTCTCCGTTTTAGTGCATCAATTTGAGTTAGCTCATCAAATGGCTTATCCAGATGCACTAATTTTTGCAACTGTTTCTCACAATAGGCTTTCATTGACCCATCAGATTCTCTGTAACTAGGACCATTCAAGAATTCACTTTTGATTCGAGCTTGCTCAGTTTCAGACCAAAATTTGGTTAGAAAACATTTTTCGAAATCTTCAAAGGACATTTCCGCGGAACAATTCTGATTGGCCCACGAAAGCGCCTCACCATCAAGTAATTTCTTTACAAATTGTATCTTAACACTATCTGTCATTATGGACGTGAACTGCTCCTTGCAGAATTGCATTAAGTCTTTTGGGTGTATATTCTTGTCACCGGGATAAGTTTTAATGGGAAAATTTCCCCATACCCCATTACAACTATTACTAAAACCTTTTTGCAACATAGTTTCTTGTATTTCTACAAATTTTCTGTCTACAGTTTTTTCGACATTACCTACTCAACTACAAATTTCTGTGACCTTTTTGTCAGAATAAGATTTGAAAGATTCAATTTCGCTTTCAAAAAATCGTTTTGTCTGGTCAAATTCATTTCTCAATTGAGAATTTTCCTCATTTACAAAATCAACAACTTTTTTAAGTTTTGACTGGTTATTTGAAATTTTGTTACTTAAATCAGTTTCAAGGACAGAAATTTTGCTCTCAACCGTGTCCACACGACAACTAAGTTCTTTTTGGTTTAACTCAAAAGTAATTCGCCATTCTTCGAGAACCTGATTAGTGTGAGCAATCTGTTCCATATTTGAATTTATTTCAGATTTTAAATCACACACAGCCTTCGAAATCGACCTGTCCATCTGTTGTTGTGTCTGTTCAATTTGTTGACGTAATTCGGCACGAGAATCGTCCATCTTCGAGTTTGTGTTATCCAACTTCGAGTTTAACTCTGAAAACATTTGTTTTAACATTTCCAACATTCCTAAACTGTCAGAAGCACTTTCCCTAATAGGTGTACTCGCTACACCGCTGTCAGTACTGAAATCTGCGTCTTTTTCCATTATTTTAGGAAGCAGGTACTTATCTTAGTGTCCGTCGGCGGTCGTTGGTGTCCGTGTTTTGCGAAATTTCTTCAATTCCAGGATGGTTTCGCTCGGTTGATTCACTCCTCTTCTTGTGATCCCAGAGTCGACGTATTTACTTCTGAAGAATAACTGGTCCGTCGTATATCCTCTTCTTGTGGTCCCAAAACAGACGTATTTTCTTCTTGTGATCCCAGAAGAGACGTATTTTATTTTGAAGAATCATTGGGTGGTCGTCATATCCTCTGCTTCCTCCACCAAATTATAACATTTCAGCTCCTCAACACCAAATTAAAACGTTCCACTTCAATTTGTTTGCACTTATAGCGATCCCAGCTTCCTCAATCCACAATGGATAAAAATCTCAAATTAAAACGTTGCATTAGGAGGTGTCTGCTTCGTGCAAAAGGTCTTGAGTTCATATTGACGACAACAAGTAATTCTTCATTACAGACGTTTATTTACAAACAGAACTGAGAGACAGACTCAACAACTGACTCTCAGAGCTAACCGCACTGCATATCCGAACTGGCAACTGACAACTCCTAGGTGTATTAATATCTTTCCAAACAATTGTAGTCTTTGACAATGTTTTGTTTATAATGCGATAGCAACTCACGACTTAAAACTAAATTAGACATTACAGAATTTTAGTACAGATTAAAGTAAGTAAAAGGATCAGTACATATAAATTCTTACAAGCATAATTTCCAAATAGATTTTATAACATTTTTCTACCAGCTTCTGGATAACCTTCACCAGATTTGTACCGATGTTTCCAGAAATATCTTGACATTTGATTCTGGATATTTCTTGAGTGATTTAGAACAACTATTTATATGTAAAATGATTTAAATCGTGTTTCAAAACGTAAATAAATCTTTTTAGCAATATTTCTTGATACAAATCGTGTTTCGAAATTAGGTTATGAAACAGTTTTCACAAGTTTTCGTATTTTTGCGATCATAATATAGAATTTCTCCATAGAAAGTTCCAGAAGTGTGCATTAAACGTTCATTTACAGACTTTCTCATTAGCTGGTGAGTTTTTAAAAGTATCTTGTCCATATTATACGAAATAATTTAGCTCAAAATTGATAATTTATACAATTAATCAGAGCTACAGCAAACAGTGAGTCTTTCTTTTACAAAATGAAATATAATTACAAAATTGAATGAAAATAGGTTACTAACACTAATATATATTTACATTAATTCTATTTTTGTTCTTTCTGTGCACAGTGTCCTAATATTGACACAGTACAATATTTAAACATCACCAAAGTTTCCCTTTACATTTTGCATCTCTGTATCGACATCCCCTAAAAGTCTACAGTGTCGAATACTTCAATATGTCCCAATATGTCCTGTAATGTTACAAGAGGCTGCAACCACTGAATAGCCCTGACATACTGGGGTGCTGTTCGAATGCCATTAGTGCTCAAAACATGGCTGAGGTAAGTCACCTGAGGAACCAAAAAAAGATAGTTCCCCTTGTTGCAACATAAGCCAGCACCCTGAAGAACATGGAAGAGTCACCAGAGGTTCCGGGCTGTCTGGGATGAGATGCCAGTGACTAAGATGTCATAAAGGTAGTTAGTCATCCCCAGAATGTCTCTCGTCAATGTTTCCAAATAGCACTAGAAGATGGCCGGAGACTGGCGACACCGAACGGGAGGTGATAGTAGTGGAAGAGTCCAAAAGGGATATCGATTACCGAGATCGATTTCGACAACTCGACCGAACGCAACTGGAGGTAGCCATTCCGCAGGTCAATTTTGGCAAACATCTTGCCACCAGCCAACCTGGATAGGATGTAATGAACCTTGGGTATGAGATAGGAGCCAATAACATACTGAGCATTGACAGTGGCCTTAAAATCCCCACAAACATGAAGAGATCTGTTCGTCTTCTCAAGGACCATCACGGGTGTAGTCTAATGACTGGTGGACAGGAGTCACGGTGCCATCAGCCTCTAGGTGACGAAGCTCCTGCTGGAGTCTGTCATGGAAGCTGAATGGAATGAGTGAGCCTTGTGGAACTTCGTGCTCACCGAGCGAAGGAGTTCAATACGGGCTTTGAAGCTGGAGACTCCCGGAGATGTGTCAGAGAACAGGTCTGAGAAGTCATCGAGAAGCTGCTGCAAATGATTGTCTGTTGACAATGACCGAACAGCCAGGAAGAAAGGGAAAAAGATCCATTCCCTATATGTTGGTGGCCTTGGGGCCGGCGAGGACCAAAACCCAGGCCATGACATTGTGAGTGAGGTGCTGGACCTGAGCCAAGAACCTGCCCTGTAGTTAGATGACATCATTACTGTAGCTCTTCAGGGAAGTACGGAATGGATGAAGTGGCGGTGAGCCCAACTGATGGTGGTGGTGGAGGACACTGCATCCACTTGAAAAGGGAGAAGAGTGCCATCCACCCACACAGTCAGAGTGATCGCTGCAATTGTGTGCAGAAAAACTGACTACAAGAAGGATATTCGTGGCAGCAGGTCCATCTCATCCACCATAGAGTCAGAGGCGTCCAAACCAGTGTGGTACATGGCCATCAAAGATGACAACCAACAGACCTTGGCTTTGTGACCCTGCTTTCCACAGGCCGGACAGATCACCTTCCAGAAGCAGCAATCTTGCCTGTAATGTGTGACAGAGCACTGACTACAGAAGGGCAACTGTTGTTGCTGCTCCTGCAGCCATCATCGGTGCAGTTGGGGACCAGCGCCCTGGTCCTGGAGGGCTGCCACAGCTCAGGAGGGGTTCCCGGCACTGCTGCAGTGGTTGCAGTGATGTGAACCAGTGTTGTAGGTTGCGGGCAATGAAGACTTGTCCCAGGGACTGCAGTGTGGAACCAGAGAAAAAGGACTGCTCACAGGTGTGGATAGTGGATAAACAGGTGTCTAAAGAGAAATCTTTTAGCTTCACATCAGTCCGTATGGTATCATCTGTGGCATGGACAAGAATCATATCACGAATGAGTGCCGAACCATAAGGTGGCTTACAATGGGGGTTGCCACAGAAAAAACAATAGTCACGGGGAGACCTTGCAGTGTAGCAATCCATTTCCTGCATGACTGCACAGGAAGCTTCTTACAACAGAAGAACTTGTGGCATGCCACTGCCACATGTACCTGAGACCCAGAATAGTCTAATGGGCTAGAAGTCAATTCTCAAAGGAGAAAGCATGAGGTTGTGTATTGGGATGTAACTGTTGCAGAAGGTGATAAACTTCTGAGCCCACATAGGTGAGAAAAAATGCGTGGCACTGAACATTATCAGTGAAATTGTGAGCAATAGGGTGTTGCTCCAGATGAGCCATGTAGTTGCCTCAAGGATCAACGTATTTGTTGAACTTGGGAAACATAGGTGGCGCACCACAGAGCCCCAGAAGTGGGGGAAGCTGGGTGGCACACATTCATAGGCACCTCAACAGGAGGGGTGGACATCGCCTGTAAATGCAGAATAATGATCTCGTTCATCTATTGCATACAATCCAACAATGCTATGACTCGCACTGTGGGTTCATCAAAACCTGGGATACTGTCTGTCATAGAGGACAACAACCAAGCAAACACAGGAAACTTGTAAACCAACTCATTGCCACTGAAGTATCCGCTCTAGCATAATAGAAATGCGGAAAATACAAGTCTGAAAACAATTTATGGGACCCACCAAAATGTAACATAATACAATCTCGAAAAGAACAAAAGAATTGATCCAGACTGTGGATCGTCACAAATATAAAATAACAAATAATAATGGAAAAGACCCATCTCTTCACAGAGAGAAATCATAATGTAACAATTCTACAATGTCAAGAGGTTTGTCGAATATACCAAGTCCATCCACAAGAGATCAGCCAGCTAGAAGAGGCATGTGGCCATGGCTGCCGGGTTGGCAGCTCTGTAGAGTTCCAAGCAGTGCATCAAACTGCCTTTTTCTGGCAGTGTGCTGCCTTATAAAACCTGTTGGCAGAGGTATCTGCCAGAACTATTTGCAGTCATGTGTCTGGTGTATCAAAGTAGTTCCTGGGCTAGCTGTGACCATTGTTGAAGGTATTCTGCAGGTCCATGGATAGGTAATGGTCCCTGGCAGCCATTGGTGGAGACCTTGTGTTATGTTGTGTTGTGGCCGCCGATAAGTATTTGTTTTGACAACACAGATGATGTAGGTTTTCCTGGTGAATATACAGCCTGTGATGCAGGCATTCCGTTTTGGTTGGACGTGGAGTGGAATGTTGATGCAGTAGGCACTACGATGTATGAAGTGGGTGGCCACAGCAAGTAGCCCAAATGGAAAAATATCAGCCTTTCTGGTCACCCAAGCGGTACTGAATTATGGAAACCATTTCTGATACAGAACAGTGGAGTGAGTTTTGTGGGAAGTTTGAGGGGGCACTTGATGAAAGTACGCTCTATAGTTCCTTCATTTCTAAAAGATTTTTTCAGTGGGCTGCTTGAATTCATACAAACCAACATTACCCTGCAACACTTGCACCCCCTTTCGTTCAAAATCTATTCACACTCTTGTAATACTATAGACACTGAGAGGAGAGGATGAGAAAAGGCTAGCAGCATTTGCAATGTGGATGTGAAGGAGAATGGAGAGGATAAGCTAGACAAAAAAAGTAAGTAACGATAGTGTTTGGATAGTGTTGATGAAAGGAGAAGACTGATACAGGTGGCAAGACAAAGGAAGAAGAACTAGACAGGGGGAGTGTCTGCTAACAGATGCTTTGGGAGGTATAGTTCACAGGAGACTGAGAAGAAGGAGGAGTTATGATAGATGATGTAAAGGGAAGTGGAAATTACATGGGCCTGGAGAGGATAGCAGAAGTCAGAGGAGCATTGACAGTTGCCAAGTGGAAACCTGCCTTTAGGCAGAACACTGTTGATCGTGGTTATGTAATACTATAATAACTGAGGCCAGCAATTCCATGCACAATTAAATCTTAAAATACTCATGCATTTGTGCACTATCAAATGACAAATAATGCACAATTGAAGAAGTAACATGCAATGTCAGAATTAAGTCTTTTGTTGTGATGCATTTTATTTTACTTCAAACCAATCTACAACAACCAGTTTTTTGAAATTTTCCACTGACTTGGGATAGCTCTGCATGTTGAGCCACTAAGTTAGCATTCCCTGGATTCAGGAAGCAATGTGATTTGAATCCATCTGCTGGAAACCTGAAAACAGTTTTCTGTGGTTTCCCATTTTCAATTTAGGCAAATGCTGGGGTCGGTCCCTCAATACAGGCCACAGCCAAATCCTTCTAAATATGTTTCTCATTCAGGCTGAGGCATTTGTCTATCAGGGCATTGTTTAATGTATCAAATGATCTTTCCTACAGTGCAAGAAGTTACAGATGCATACTGAAATGAGGAAATTTGAGGGAGTGTAAGGTTGAATAATTCCAGAGCCTTTGCATTTTCACTCCAAAAAATATGTCTACCGTTTCTGTCAAACAGAGATGTCTTCATACCAAAAGGCGTGCCAGTATCAATCACAGTGTACCAAAAATTGACACTTGTCCATTCCTGATATCTTTTTTCAGTCAAATCCAGACTGAAAGAAAAAGAGTGTAAAATGACCTTGAAGGGTGAACGGACATTGGAGCATGACTGCTTGTTATTGGTTTGCCAAAATGAACCACTCCTAAGTAATGAAATTCTATCTTCACATGGTAAACTGAAAATACATTGGTCATTTTAAGGTCCTCTTTAAGAAATTGGATCCTCCTCCCCCCCCCCCCCCCCCCTTTGACAAAATCCTGTCTGTGCCCTTGGTGCCACTCATCAAATTCTCTACATAATCCATGAGCAGTTGTATTCATCACTTACAATGACAGTTTCATCATAGTACATATCCAGCTGTTGGCTACTAGTACATTTATACTGAACATTATCTCATGTTAAAGAAATTAGACTCTGATGTGAAACCAACATTCTGTAATGAAGTGCTGAATGTTATATTTGTCAGTGACAGCATCTATTTCATTTAACACTACTTGTTTACAAAGTTAAGAATTTAAAAAGTTAAATATTTAATAAATTACTTATAATTTGTGTGTCTGTTGTATTATATGCTCAAACTTCTTCTCCTCAGTTAGCCTGGCTACAAGATGCCACAATCAAGACTAGATCATATGTATAGTGTATGTTTATAGCGCTGTAATTGACAGTGCCAGCCTAACACAATGCTACAGCACAGCTCTCAGCAAGTACATGTTGTCGCATTCAGACAAATATAGCCATTGGCTACTCAGACAGGCCAAAGACATCTGTTGCAGTCCACAGACAGAACAACAAACCTTTTGTCCAGTTACAAGGGGCTTAAAAGACAATCAAATTTCAATTAAACACAGGTGCATCTGTTTGCCTCACCAATAAAGACACTATGAAAGAATCGGTAGCCGATAGCTACAGAAGGTTACTTCTATTTTGCCTGCATATATCATCATCATCATCATTTAAGACTGATTATGCCTTTCAGCATTCAGTCTGGAGCATAGCCCCCTTATAAAATTCTGCATATAATGGACTCGAAATACTAGCACTTGGTGTGTGCACTTTGCCAGTAACCATTGTACTATCTTCTAGGAACAGTGTAAATATTTTTGTTTTGGACTTGTTTGATCCATTCAACTCATGCATACAAGACAATTTGATACAAATCACTGTTCCAGTGCCTCATACCAATGTTTCTGGCTTGTGTAATAAGTACAGTGAACTGTGTGAAACATGAGTAGGACATGCTAAAGATTTTGAACTGCACATTACTATTAAATACAATGCACAGCTATGATTTTTTCATACAAGGGCTTTTCTCCATGCAATACATGAGCAGGTTGCTCAGGGATTGCAAGTCAGTTGGTATCCTGCTTGCTAACTCTCAAAAAGCATCAGGTGGTTTACATCTATGTGCCAATTTCAAAGCCACAGTAGACCCCCAAACTGTTGTGGATTTATTTCCTCTCCCGCAGCTGGAGGATTAATGGACAGATTTGGTCAACAAAGCTTCTTTTCCAAGACTGATTTACATGAGGCATGCTTATATTTACCGATGGATGAGCAGTCCAAGCAGTACTTATAGTTCGTTCTCAATACTCACTTGGGTTTGTTCCAGTTTCATAGACTCTCATTTAGAAGTGCTTCAGCTCCTGTTTTATTTCAAGGGTTCCTGGAACAATAAACAGCAAAAGTTCCTTCTTGTACATACTATGTGGATGATACTGTTGTCGCAGGTCGTATGCCTGCTGAAGATTTGGTGACTTTAGAAGGTGTCTTTCAAGTTCTTTCTGCACCTGGTAAAAAGTGTATCAAGGAAGAACCTGAATATTTAGGGCATGTAATAAATGCACAGGGTATTCATCCTGCTAATCTGCACTTAACTGCTATTACAGAATTACCAGCACCCGATGACATCAAGGAGCTACAGGCCATCATGTGGTAGTTCACACATTACATTAAGTTTTATTTCAAACACAGTACAAATTGCTGTTCCATTAAACTGGCTGCATCAGAAAGGTGTACCCTTTTGTGACTCCAAGAATGTCTGGGCGTATTTCAATAGTTAAAGGACACATTGATTAATTTTGATCCATCTAAGCCTGTTTGTCAGCTGTGGGTGCATCTTCATATGGGGACTGAAGCTGTATTCTGCTATTCATTTGGTTTATATGACAGACCCATTGCTTTCATCTCAATAACTCTCAACAAGGCACAGTATGATTACAGTCAACTTGAAAAAGAAGATCTCGTCATTACCTATGGTGTACCAAGTTCCAGCAATATTTGTATGGTTGGAAGTTCTATTTAATTACTGTCCATCATATTTAATGGCTTCGTTCTGTCCTTCCAGATCTGTCCCATCATGAACAGTGTAAAAGTTGCAACATTGAGTTCTGTTATTGTCTAATTATCAACAAGAGTTGTTGTAAAGGCCCAGTGCAGAATGTTCAAATGACAAATTATTTTGTCAGTTACATGTCCTTCCTGATGCAGCATTTGATTTGTCTGAGGAATCGTGTTATTGGTTAATACTCAGGATTTTGAACTTCTTCAAAATTTTCCTCTTGATTTTCTGCATATTGCTGGAGCAATTACTTATAACTCCTCAGGTTATTTTGCAAT
Organism: Schistocerca gregaria; assembly: GCF_023897955.1. Classification (NCBI taxonomy): domain Eukaryota; kingdom Metazoa; phylum Arthropoda; class Insecta; order Orthoptera; family Acrididae; genus Schistocerca; species Schistocerca gregaria. The sequence continues at coordinate 104,794,696 of NC_064927.1, read as the reverse complement.
ACATGTGCATCTGGTGGCCATGTACCCTGAAAGAAATTCCTGACCCAGGTGGAGCTGTGCTACTTTTTGCACTGTTATGCACAGTCAGATGTTCTGCTGTTGCAATCAGAGAATCATGATACATGGGTTGTGATTCTTCATTCTCTGAAATGGGATGTTTTGTCTTCATTGAACTAAGGTCACTGTATATGGAGATGGTATCTGTTGTTTTGGACATGTCCAAAAGAACAGATTCGGTCTCCATATATAGTTCAGGCTAATCAGCCATGACCTTATTCTTCTGTGCGGTTGCACATGCATTGCCTGAACTCTTACAGGAATCGGTCAGATTGTCTGCCGCAAGTAATGAATGTAGTGGACAGGGGAACTACTAACGTAGTGTGTGGACATTCAGTTGGGAATGTGGGTCTCACGGGAGCATGCAAGGGATAAATCCCTGCAGTCGCACTATCCTCTGTGCCCTTGGTAGCTCAGGTGGATAGAGCGACTGCCACAAAAGCAGGAGATCCCGGGTTTGAGTCCCGGTCGGCGCACACATTTTCAACTGTCCCTGTTGACGTATATCAATGCCTGTTGACAGTGTAGGGTCTTGATTTAATTATCATTTCTTAAGGTCACTGTGGTGTAGTTTGTACATAGCAACTCACTCAATATTATTGAACTTGGCAGGGCATCAGCTCCCAAATTCAGCAAATGACTTCTCATTTCAATGTGCGTACAGAGCATCAATCCACTCCACCACAACATTGTTTTTAGTAGCCACGTCCATTCGGACCATGGCGATGCATTCATATTGATTTCATGGGTCTATCCTTGAACTCACAGTAAATTTCCTTTTGTGGTCCCTTTGATATCTACCACTACTTGCAGTAAGGTATTAGCTCTGTCTTCTATTATTATTTTTGTCCTTGAAGGTCCTCAAGTTCTTGTCTCAGACAATGATCTACAGTTCTCATCACCCAATTTCTGACAGTTTGTGCCGACTGGGGCACACACCATGTAACTCCTCCACCTTTTCACCCTCAGTCCAACAGTGAAGCTGAATGGCTCATTTGAACATTCAAAAGTCAACTGGAGAAAGTCCATTCCTCCCACACACAGCTGCACACCTTTAAGATTTCTCTTTCACCTACTACTACTTGCCAGATGAAGGGAAGTTGCCAGCAATTGCTACGAAGCCGTCATATCTGTAAGCTGTTGCACCTTCTGCGGTTGCCGCGAAAACAATTCATTTCACTGGGTCAGTCAAAGTTTTGAGTTGCAGGATGAAGTCTTCTTTAAAGTTTCTGGCAAGAAACAGTGTTAGGAGCATGGTATCATCACATGTGTGTTACGACGTTCATCTCACATCGTTCAAGGTTTTTCTGGGCTGCATTGGCTTCACCAGAACCAGTTCTGCACTCTTACATCACTGATTCTGCCACAGACCCAGGAAGTTGCTGGGATCTGCAACAGCCTCTCCACCCATTGTGGATGCAGCAATCCAGCACAGTGCCAATGAAGAATGATGCCGTGCCACTGTCACCGTCACTGCCAGTCCCACAGTCAGAGCTGATGCCCACAGATATGCCACCTGTGGACAGCCAGCATGACATCCTGCGGTCAACCTGCCACAGGGTCTGGGCCACTAAATGCAGGTGTGTATCCTGTGGCCGGTTTTCTGGGCAGTGTTCTCGGTCGCTTGCAGGGTGTATACCAGGCTGCAGACAGGGAACTGCCATTGGCTATTATTACACTCTCTGTCTCCTCATCTATACCTGCAGTCAGGCCTCCCCACCATCGTCACGTGACATGGTGCAGAGGTTTTGTGATGGGGCAGAAGGGGGGAGGGGGGTGGGAGGAACAAGGTGGTGTCATCCAGAAAACAAGGTTTCATGGAAAATTAGGTATCTCAAGACAGATGATGCCGTGCCACTGTCACCGTCACTGCGAGTCCCACAGTCAGAGCTGATGCCCACAGATATGCCACTTGTGGACAGCCAGCATGACATCCTGCAGTCAACCTGCCACAGGGTCTGGGCCAGGTGTGTACCCTGTGGCCGGTTTTTCTGGGCAGTATTCCCAGTGTTCTCGGCAGTGTTCTCGGTCACTTGCAGGGTGTATACCAGGCTGCAGACAGGGAACTGCCATTGGTTATTATTACACTCTCTGTCTCCTCATCTACACCTGCAGTCAGGTCTCCCCACCATCGTCACGTGACATGGTGCAGAGGTTTGGTGATGGGGCAGAAGGGGGGAGGGGGGTGGGAGGAACAATGTGGTGTCATCCAGAAAACAAGGTTTCATGCAAAATTAGGTACCTCAAGACAGCACTAAAAGTAAAAAGGCAGTAGCTGCCAAACACAACAACGAGACATCAGCGCAGAAGTGCCCTGAATGTTTCCTTATGCTGCTGCAGCTGGAAAGTTATCTCTGGTCGAGTGCAGTGCCACTCGCACACACTTTATGTAATCAATGATCACTAGTAATCATTGCTTGTGATGGCAGTATCATTGTAGAATATGTCCAGCTACTCATAAATAGAACAGTTATTCTGAACCTTTTATCAGTTATAGGATTGGCCTTTGGTGTGAACCATCATTCTGTAAGGCAGTACTAAATGTTGTAAGTATCAGGAACAGCAACCATTTCAAGTTAAGTGTGTGAATACTACTTGTATTTAAGTATTTACCATGTTCAAGTTTTAATAACCTCCTAATTGTTTGTGTAAGTGTTGAAGCCCCTCAACGTCATCCTGAACTAGACCTGTTACAATACACCACATGCAATTAACCCTTTAACTGCCCTGGACGTGTTAACGCGCGTGTCTTTGTACCTGCCCCTGTTTGCTCTGAACGTGTTGAAGCCCACCACCAGTCATTTTACCTGGTACTCTGAATGTGTCTATGTGTAGACACGTTCAGAGTACCAGGTAGAAGGGCTGGTGGTGCACTTCAACACGTTCAGAGCACACAGGGGCAGGTACAGAGGCACAAAGGTTAACACGTCCAGAGCAGTTAAAGGGTTAAGAGCTTAATATGAGCTGCCAGCCTGCAATGTGGCAGCTTACAAATGTTTGCAACAACATAATGTAGATTAAATTTATTGATACAAAGCGTAAAAGAAACAAGCAGGAAAGTAATAAGAGGGATTTACCAATGTTCCTGGCACTACAGACATTTTGCTGCCCTTTCTTTTTTTATCCAAAAATGACCCCATCACCGCACTTCTAAGTTCCTGGAAAGTAATGAAGTAGAATAATGTGGCCAAATTCTTGTTTCATTTCTTACTGGATGATAAAGCTCAGACTCCCACTGTCAGAGCAAATGTGCCAGCAAACAGTAAATATGTTATTTACTAATGGATGAATAACACAAAGCCTTAGTGCCAACAAGTTATTTACAACTGCAGAGTTTTGAAGCGTCAGTGTATTGCAAAATACATCAAAAGAGCATTATTTGTAGGCAGTTCATCTATATAACAAAGGTAAGTAAAAACTACACTTTTCTCTCACACATACGTCAATATGAGAATGGAATATGAAAGAAGCTAGTTGTTAATAAAAACTATATTCATGAAGTGGTTAATAGTTTTTTTTACATCAATTCCTTTCAATAACAAATAGATATAAATGCCTGCTAATTTCTGTTGTTTGTACCACAGATTAAATCACAAATTATTGTGAATATCTTTTATTTACATATTTGTCCTTTGAACATTTAATATAACATCATTTAATACAAATAAAATATTATAAATATTGATATATAGGATGTTCCTTGTCTGATGGAAGCTCTGTTTCTATCATCCACTGACTGGAGTAGTCAGCTGGAGCACTGGCACCAAGCAGCAGTATTTTAATTGGTAGATTACAACATTGTAGTTATTTTGCAAGAATTCAGGTTCAATTTCTTCACAGCTTTGTGAGCAGATGTTAATGACACAACAGTCTTAAGTGCTAAATGGTGGAAGATTTCTCAGATGTCTAATTTATTCCAAATTAAAATCTATACTCCGTCTTCCACACTGAGCAAGCAGTGTTCCATTGCTCATGTGGCAATTGGAGACAGGCCAACTGTACGTACCTATAGCATATTTCGACTTCATCCTACAACATAATGATGACGTGGTGTACAATGTCGTATGTAAGCAAACAGAAAGAGAATAAAATACTGATGATAAATTTTTGTCTCTATGTTAGTGTTTGAAATATGAGTTGTGGTAACAGACTGATCTGTAGCATAACATGAAGTCTACCTTGGTCGTGAGTTGGCTCAGTTAATCCTTGGAACCTGTCTGGGATGGTATCAGTTCCTATGTTATGCCAGAGACAGGTCTTACAATATACATGGAACACCCTGTTTTACATATATAAACAAAATACAGTGACTTGTAGGGGTTGGGTAAGAATGGGACAGAAACTCAACCACAGCCAGTCCAACAGAATCACACTGGCATTAACAGCTTGGAGAGATCGCAAAACCTGAGCCAGGATGGGCAGACATGTTCAGAAACTCAGGCCTCCAAATGAGAGCCCAGTGCCTCAACAACACGCTACCTCCTTAGATGTTTTCTCTGTGTGAGAGGCAGTGAATAATAAATTGTGGGACAAGAGTGCCAGCCAGTACTCGCGTTACAGAATAGAAATGTTTTCCAATTGTCGTATACAGCTTAAAAGTAAAAGTAATGGCTCTAACCTAACTTTCGGCACTACTAGTTCCTTTCCAGGGGAGAAGAGGGTTGAGGAAGGTTAAAAGCTAAGGGTAGCACACTTGGCCCCCAGGATGAAAGAGGGACCTCCCTCTCTCCCCCTAACCTTGCACTGAGGATGAGGGGCAGCCAACTTTAATGGTCCCTTACAGGACAAAGAAGAGGGTAGAAAAAGTATTTTGTCACAAAATAAAATCCAAAACTGTGTTCATTAATCATCAAATATAGCAATGCTATCACCTTATTATACGTAACTGTTATTCACGGTGACCTTAACAGAGTATAGTGTGTACATTATTTTTACATCATTTTGCTGTTCAGCAGGTAGAATTCAGATACATGAGAATGCTTTCTATAGTCACATCTTTTGTGTCTTTTTAACTGACAACTAACACGAGGAAAAATGATTCTGAACTTAAGGTGCAACACTACTGCTAGATTTTAGAACCAGAGCCATCATTTGTTTTCAGCTGCAAGAACAGCAGTGAAAAGAGAGATGATTTTGAGATTTTACTACAAATGGCTCTGGGAAGACTTAAAAACAAGCCATTATCCACTATATGTTCTGGTTAGCTTAAAACTAAAAATGCAGTGATATGTCTGCATGGCGGAAGTATACAAAAGTCGAATTAGGCAAAAAAATGTACATTTTTAAATACACTGTTTCCTGTCAATCAGTGGAAACGCCCTTAGTTGACTGTACATCTTTCCTCAGCCAGGTGAAATAATTCAGCATTAAGTTTTACCTTTGTTACATGGCAAAAGAGACAATAACTGAAGTGAACTTCAATATGTCACGAAGAAATCCATTTATATGCAAAATTTTACGACATACACATAGCAAATTAGCAGCAGAAAATGTGGGGACGAGAGGGCGCAGATAGTAAGAACTTAATTCAACAGGAAACATAAAATCTATACTGAACCATCTAACATTTTTTACTTATGAAAAATGAAAACATACAGTTCCCTATTTAATGTCGTTACAATATGCTGCGATACGAATAACTACGTTTCGGTAACTTCCTATTGGAATCGAGAAACTTGCATATACGGTGAAATCTATACTGATTAAAACGTGTACGCGATTTTCAGTCGGCCGCGAGCGTAAACAGAAAAGCAATCACGCGGAACAGTGAAAGGGAACAAGCTCCACCTCCGTCATACAGGACCGGCTGTTTACTATCGGGTTCTCTCTCTACATGTACTTCCTCCTATCCACAACAGTTACTGGAGGCCCTGTTTCAGTGAAGGAGAACTGCCACGATATCGTAATACAGCCCGCCAATCCCGTCTGGTGCTGTGAACTTAGTAACCGTACCCCTGTGGTGGACCAGTATTAGTCTATTAACTCATTTCAAATTAAGAATAGAAAACAAAGAGCTAAGTAAAGTGAAGTACACAAAGTTTCCGACAAGGGGTGCAGCGCAACTGTTTGCTGAAGTCGGCAGTGTCGTAAACGTGGTAGCTCAGGACTTCAGGTCCGACCACAACCAATATCCTCAGGAAATTCATACGGAAGTGACATGGTGCGGGCAGGACGTCGGCATTTCATACTGAAGTGGCGCTGTCAGAGATTCTGGGCCAGGGCCGCTGTAAGACTGTAGCAAGCACCGCAGTCGATGGCGAGAGGGGGGGGGGGGGGGGGGGGGAGAGGGCGAGAGCCCCGTAAATACGTACTTGTTCATCAAAAAGTCTGGTTTCTTGTTAAAAGAAAAAAACTTCAAATTTAATAAGTTAATTGGCTCCATTCATACTAGTCGTGCTGTAGAGAGCACCTTCACTGCTGATTCTATTTTTTTTTTTCCCCCCTTAAACCGGCCAGCTTGATGAACATCACAGCAATCAGTGTAGGCCAGCAAACAGTTCCACTGCTAATCCACGGGCGAGCGCGTTCGAGTAAACGGCTCTAATGTTTCCGGTACCTTGGTTCAGCAACTCAGTCAGGTGTGAAGTACGGAACAGTATGGGGTCTGCGTCTGGTGTTAGCAGAACCTGTGATTTGTTTTATGCTAGAGTGTACAACGAATCGTAAATACTTGCCGGGTGGCAAAAGAAAGGAGCAGTTACGACAAAAGGGTTCATTAAATAAATTTTTAAACTGAATTGACACTGTTTCAGCGAATGTACACTGTGATATGAAGAAATGTAGTGTTACTAGAACTTCATCAGTAGATAACTCTGAAAGACTGCACGTTTCATGAAACTGTTCGATTAACGGAAACAGCTAATAATAATGTTACTGCGGACGAAACCGGAGCAGGCCAAAATCCCCAGGACGAGAAAAAAAAAAAAAAATTTAAGGAAGGCAATTGTCGGTGATCTTAGCGACGTGGATGGATATTATTACTTCAGTCATCTTTCAAATGATGAAAAAGTTATGGGAATATGGCTTATATTTTCTCGAACAAAAGATGCCGTGTATTGCTTCTGCTGTATGTTGTCCAATTCGAGTGTTGGCGCTGTCACAAGAAACGGTTTAAGAAACTGGCAAGACTTGTCAAAAGTTCCCTCTAACCGTGAACTGCCCCGCAATCAAATTACTGAAATATAGAAGTGGAAAGAGCTTCTTCACAGAATTAAAAACTCAAAATTAATTGACCGGGAAACTCAAGATCAAATTGATCTGGAAGAAAAGATGTAGAGATCAGTTTTGTTAACGTTATGTTCCGTAGTATGTTTTCTTACCGAAAGAAATCTTCTACTAACAGGCGACCACGACATGTTGGGAAATCCAGGTAATGGAAACTTTTTAGGGCAAGTAGAATTAATGGCAAAGTTCGATCTTGTTTATAAATGATCGTATTAATTGTGTGACTAAAACTTGACGCCTAGCCTTCCTTACGCTAATTTGGGTTCGTTAAGTTTTTGTTTGTTGGTGAGACGTAGCCTACATTTCAATTTGCATTGAAATTCTCTTTGCTTTCGTAGCAAAGTCCTAACACTATTGTCAAGCCACAGTGTGTTTTTTCCGTCCCACACAATCCCTCCACCTGACATAACTGTCTATTTGTACTTCACAATGCTCTTGAATTTTGCCCGTTGATGCTCAACATGGGCAGTGCTGGAGATGAAATTATCGTTATGATGTGTCATGTAATCTGAAACCTGTTTCTTGTAGCTCTTTCTAAACGGAAAGATCTTCCTCTCTTTCTTCCTATTACTATTTACAGCCGTATTTACAGTAGGTCTAACGTGTTATCTTCACGAGTCGGTTCTCTGAGTAGTGATTCTCTGCCCATACTACACGTCTTAATGACTTGAGTCTGCCAGTCTATAGCTGCTAAGGGACATCCTGCGATACCTCACTTTAGTGAATACTAACCCTTATACAGAGATGGCAGTAGACCTTTTGTGTTGGCCATCATGCCGGTGTGGGCGTGGAGCGGCTCCACCTCTATTTAAAAATAAAAAATAAAAAAAATCTTCCTTCTCTGATTCTGTCGTGAGGATTAGCGGCCGTTGGCGATACCCTATTGGCGGAAGGTGATGTCATCGTATCACCATCCGCGTCGGAAAAAGGGGTCGCGCGTGCGTATTCCGCGGCTGCTTTCATGTTTGGCGGGAAACGCCTGTAGTGCCGGCTGGCGGAACGCGCAGGAACTACCTTGCAGGTGCGGCTTATTCTGCTGCGGTAGCCGCCCGTTTTATGTTGCAATAGTGTCTTCGGCCACCTCTTCTATTTTGTTGAACACATGTCAGCTTTTCCCAGCGTAAGTGTAATTACTCCCTCGGGATGGGGTGATATGGAAATTTCTGAGGGCTAAAAGCAAAATAGGCCCGATAATGGTTCATCAAGATATCCACTGCTGAATAAAGATCCACAGCACACTTCTCCACACGTTGCAGTCTTTGTCAAAACGCATCACTGCCTCTCCTGGAAGGCATTGCCGTCCATTAAGTAGTCGCCACAATCTTTTGGTGTTTCTTGGAATTGAGCAAAGAACTTCGTTGGGACATTTGTCATCCAATCGGCTTGCGTCATATCCCATCCACTTACACTGCATTACGTTATCGTCACTGTTTCCTGATGCACTTGTTTCTCTCTTGTATGAGCTAATAATTTGCATTCTGTGTCTGTTTGCTGTTCAGTGAACGACTCCCAGCTTTTGAACGGTTTTCACGGTATTTACAACCCATGTTTCGCTGTGTCTCGCTGTTTGTAAGTCAAAACGGGTAAAACACAGTCACCATCAAAAAAATTCAGTTCAGGCAGACTGGAAACTTCATTGTCGTCTTTGTTAGCAATGAAACCAAAAAGCGAGGAACTTGGCGATCTTGGAGTTTGACTTGCAATGTGTATAAGCCTACATCAAATCACATGCAAGAAAAAAGATTTTGACAAACAGGCCGTACTAACCGTTTCGTGGATTCAGTATTTCTTGATTTAACAGAAACCTACAAAAAGAAGTGAATGAAACCACACGATTCTAGAGACCTATTCTCGTCTCGAACATCTATGATGTATATATGCAGACGGAAGCGATAAATTATATCCGGCCTTGGTACAAATCTTCATTTGTCGCTGGAGTTTGTTGAGTTTATGCCCCCTACACACCGAGCCACTGACAAAGGAATCTCCCCATCGCAACCCCTTCAAATTTAGTGATAAGATGGCCATATGGATAGCCCGTTAAATACTGAACACAGATAGGAAGAAGGTGTACTGAATCGTGAAAAAAAAAGCAGAACACAAACCATGAGCGGTCCAAGAACAAGAAGCGCAGTAAAGAACAACCGGCTACACTAAGGGCGTCGTAGGTAACTGATCGTGGTGTTGGATGGCAATGCGGGCGAGCCGTCAAAACTCCGTCGTACCATTTGTTTATTTTTTCCACGACATTATGAACTGTCCGTTCGGTCACTGAAATGTTTGTTCTCCTTCTGTAGTCTTGGCACTTACTACATTATACATTGATTATAGAATATGAATTATGTGGTAAGAATACGTTACCGTAGCAAGTAAATGTGATGAATAGTGAGAGCAGGCGAGATACCTCATAGACATCTCACGAAAATGAAAATCATAAAGAAACGGGTGTGAATTAAGGCACAAAAAGGGAATTCAAGTGTCAAGACTTCCAAAACGGAACGCAACTTCAGAACTGTTAAAAACTTATGTGTTGACAGAGCACAGTGAAACTATGTGGTTGTGAAACTGTTGCGTTCATTTGTTGCAGCTTATTTGACAAACAATTATGTGTTCATGATTTCCTTGGGAGTGATCACATTCACATTCGTACGAACACCTATGTAGGGCGAGGAAGCATATCTCACTTAGCAAAATGGTTCAAATGGCTCTGAGCACTATGGGACTCAACTGCTGTGGTTATCAGTCCCCTAGAACTTAGAACTACTTAAACCTAACTAACCTAAGGACATCACACACATCCATGCCCGAGGCAGGATTCGAACCTGCGACCGTAGCAGTCGCACGGTTCCGGACTGCGCGCCTAGAACCGCGAGACCACCGCGGCCGGCCCTCTCACTTAGCAGTCGTACAAATTAGGTGCGTCGATAAGAGATTCCCATCGTATGACACACGTACAGTCACTAGTGCCGTGCATGACGCTCCAGACGTGTTTTCATGTGGAGGTCTCGGTTGACTCGTCGCCTTGTCATCAAAAGTTTGCGGTTCCCACTCGAAAGCCACTTCCTTTCGGCTGTTAACAGAGTAGTTGTGCAGAATCAACTGCATTATAGGTCCTTACGCGTCGTTGTTGCAAACAGACTTTACACCACGACACAGACGCAAGTTTGGCTAAAGCGGAAAAAAAAAAAAAAAAAAAAAAGATCTGGACACGGCCGCATAGCAGTCCAGCACAATGACGACTTAAGCGCGACGCTATTTCTCTTACCAGCTGCTCTGTACTGCAGTTCTTTTTCTTGGACCATTCACTGTTTGTGTTTTGCTTTTTTTTTTTACAGACTAGTATACATACTTCCTGTTTTCATGCTTGACCTGTGTTCAGTTTTTGACCGCAGTCCACTGGGGCCTCTTACCACCAAATAACGTGAGGGGGTGCGATGGGGAGCTTCCCTGGTGAGCAGCGCTCCCCCTTCCGCTGGCAAAGTGTTGGTTTGCCTGAGCGCCACCAGACGTGCAGCGCCACGGCGCTCCTGTGGCGGATCGCCGCCTCCGACTGCGGCCTAAACAAAGGCCGGGCGGCGGCGCTGCCGACCGGCCGACCAGCGGGTGGCGCCCCGTCAATATAGTAACGGTCCGCTCTCGGCGTTTTGGGATTGCGGCGCGGTGTTATTTGATGGTAAGTTCGCGTAGGGCACACTGCTGGTTGAGATGAGAGTCAGTACAGAAGGTTTCACATTTAAAACTGAAAAGGAACCATCGATATGCAACACGGTCTGAAGAATATTCAGATAAACTGCAGAAAATCGAAATTTTCACCGAACGTTGGAGGCAATTGTGAGCGTCACTCACAATTATTCCCGCTTGTGTTCGGCCTGTTGACATGTCGTGTAACCTACAAATACTCAAAACGTCTTCAGTTCTGTATCTGTCCCGATCGTGTACAAAACTGCGCAACGCGCAGCAAGTTTTTATGCTTTCTTGAGAAAATTCTGGACGTACATTCAAAGGCTGATCAAAAGTTCTACACTTCTTAGCGAGAATACCAAAAGTACATTCAAAATACTCTGACATGACAAAAGTCGTGGCATACCTTCTAATATCGCGTCAGACGTCCTTTTGCCTGGCATAGTCCACCAACTCGACGTAACGTGAACTCTGCAACTCTCTGTAAAACCCGAGCAGATATACTGAGCCGTGCTGCCTCTATAGGCGTCCATAAATGCGAAAGTCTTGCAGTGCAGGATTCAGTGTAAAATGTAGCCTCTCGATTATGTCTGATAAATGTCCGACAGTATTCGTGTCGGGTGATAACGGTGGCCAAATCATTCGCTCGAACTGTCCAGAATGTTCTTCAGACCAATCGCAAACACCTGCGGCCTACTGACATGACGCGTTTTCAACTGTAAAAATTCCATCGTCGTTTGGGAACATTAAGTCCAGGAATGGCTGCAATGTGGCCTCCAGGTAGACGAACGTAACCGTTTCCAGTCGATGATCGGTTCAATCGGACCAGAGGACTCAATCCATTACATGTAAACACAGGCACACCATTGTGGGGCCACCACCAGCTTCCACAGTGGCTTCTCGACAACTTGGGTCACGGCCTCTTTGGTTTTCCACCATACACCCTACCGTCAGCTCTTACCAACTGAAATCGAGATTCATCCGACCAGGTCACGTTTTTTCCAGTCGTCTACAGTCCAACCGATACGGTCACGAGCCCAGCAGAGTCGCTGCAAACGGTGCCACGCTGTTTGCAAAATTACTCGCGTCGGTCGTCTGCTGCCACAGCCCATTAACGCTAAATTCCTCCGCAGTGTCCTAAAGGACACGTTCGTCGTAAGTTCCACATTGATTTCTGCGTTTATTCAACGCAGTATTGCTTGCCTGTTAATTCTGACACCTCTACGCAAACGCGGCTTCTCTCGGTCGTTAGCTGAAGCCCGTCGGTCACTGCGCTGTCCCTGGTGAGCGGCACTGCTTGAAATGTGCTACTCCCGGCACACTCTTGACACTGTGGCTCTCGGAACACTGAATTCCGTAACGTTTTGCGAAATGCGATGTCCGACACTTGTAGGTCCAATTCCCATTGCGCGTTCAGAGTCTGTTAGTTCCCCTCGTGCGGCTACAATCACGTCGGAAACCTTTCACACGAATCACTTGAGAACAAATGACTCTCCGCCAAAGCAGTTCCCCTCTATACCTTGTGTACGCAGTAGTACAGCCGTCTGTAGACAAGGTCGTTGCTATACTCCGTTCATATAAGGACAAAACTGATGTAAGGAACACACGCGCGATCATTGGTCAGGGCCGTAGCAACGTACAGTGGTGTTCTTACGCTTTTGGAAGTACGTCCTACTTATGTATCAGATATACAATGAAGAGCCAAAGAAACTGATACACCTGCCTAATATCGTATTGAGCGCCCACGATCACGTAGAGGTGCCGCAACACGATTTGGCATGCACTCGACTAAGTCTGAAGTAGTGCTGGAGGGAATCAACGCCATGAATCCCGCAGGGCTGTCCATAAATCCGTTAGAGTGTAAGAGGCGGTGGAGATCTCTTCTGAACAGCACGCTGCAGGGCATTCCAGACATGCTAAATAATGTTCATGTCTGGGGAGTCTGGTGGCCAGCGGAAGTGTTTAAACTCAGGAGAGTGTTCCTGGAGCCACTCTGTACCAATTGTGGACGTGTCGGGTGTCGCATTGCCCTGCTGGAATCGCCCAATGGATGCGGGTGATCACACAGGATACTTACCTACGTGTCGCCTCTCAGAGTCGTATCTAGAAGTATCAGGGGTCCCACATCACTCCAACTGCGCATACCCCACACCATTACGGAGCCTCCACCAGCTTGAACAGTCCCATGCTGCGATGCAGGGTCCATGAATCCACGAGGTTGCTTCCATACCCGTAAATGTTATCCACTCCATACAATCTGAAACGAGACTCGTCCAACCGGGCAACATGGTTCCAGCCATCGACATTCCAATGTCGTTGCTGACGGGCCCAGGCGAGGTAAAGCGTTGCGTCGTGCAGCCATCAAGGGTACACGAGTGGGACCTCGGCTCCAAGAGATCGTATCGATCATGTTTCGTGGAACGGTTCGACCGCTTGCACTTTTTGACGGCGCACCACTGAAATTTGCTGAAGGTTGCAGTTGTGTCACTTTGAACGATTGTCTTCAGTCGTCGTTGGTCCCGTCCTTGCAGGATCTTTTTCCGACAGCAGTGATGTCGGAGATTTTAAGTTTTACCGGATCCCTGATATTCACGATACACTCGTGAAATGATGGTACGCGAAAGTCCCCCCTTCATCGCTACGTCGGAGATGCTCCGTCCCATCGCTCGTGCGCCGACTGCAACGCCAAGTCCAAACTCACTTCAATCTTGATAACCTGCCATTGCAGCAGCCGTACCCGACCTTACAACTGCACCAGACACTTTTTGACTTATACAGGGTGGTCCATTGATAGTGACCGGGCCAGATATCTCACTAAATAAGGGTCAAACGAAAAAACTACAAGGAACCAAACTCGTCTAGCTTGAAGGGGAAACCAGATGGCGCTATGGTTGGCCCGCTACACGGCGCTGCCATAAGTCAAACGCATATCATCTGGTTATTTAAATAGGAACTCCCATTTTTGATTACATATTCGTGTAGTACTTAAAGAAATATGAATGTTTTAGTTGGACCACTTTTTTCGCTTTGTGATAGATGGCGCTGTAATAGTCACAAACGTATAAGTACGTGGTATCACGTAACATTCCGCCGGTGCGGACGGTATTTGCTTCGTGAAGATGGACCGTTTACCAATTGCGGAAAAGGTCGATATCGTGTTGATGTATGGTTACTGTGATCAAAATACCCATCGGGCGTGTGCTATGTATGTTGCTCGGTATCCTGGACGACATCATCCAAGTGCCCTGACCGTTCACCGGATAGTAACGTTATCTAAGGAAACAAGAAGTGTTCAGCCATATGTGAAACGTCAACCACGACCTCCAACAAATGATGATGTCCAAGTAGGTGTTTTAGGTGATCCGCACATCAGTAGCAGGCAAACTGCGCGAGAATCGGGAATCTCAAAAACGTCGGTGTTGAGAATGCTAGATCAACATCGATTGCACCCGTACCATATTTCTATGCACCAGGAATTGCATGGCGACGACTTTGAACATTGTGTACAGTTCTGACACTGGGCACAAGAGAAATTACGGGACGATGACAGATTTTTTGCACGCGGTCTGTTTAGCGACGAAGCGTTATTCACCAACCAGCGGTAACGTAAACTGGCATAATATGCACTATTGGGAAACGGGAATTCCACGATGGCTGCGAGTAGTGGAACATCAGCGACCTTGGCGGGTTAATGTATGGTGCGGCATTATGGGAGGAGGGATTATTGGCCCCCATTTTATCGATGGCAATCTAAATGCTGCAATGTATGCTGATTTCCTACCTAATGTTCTACCAATGTTAGTACAAGATGTTTCACTGCATGATAGAATGGCGATGTACTTCCAACATGCCGGCCGGAGTGGCTGAGCGGTTCTACGTGCTACCGTCTGGAACCGTCAGTTTCGAATCCTGCCTCGGGCATCGATGTTTGTGTTGTCCTTAGGTTAGTTATGTTCAAGTAGTTCTAGGGGACTGATGGCCTCAGAAGTTAAGTTCCATAGTGTTCAGAGCCATTTGAATTTGAAGGGAGATGCCGTGCGTGTCACTTTGGTGGCGCTCTGCCGTCAACGTTCAAACGCACGTTCAGAATATCTGACACGCACTTTCGAAAAGACTCCCCTACTTTCACGCAGTGACGCTAGAAACTCGGCACGCTCAACGTTCGGATGCAAGGTCCACGTGCACTAACCGCGCGGCCCTCCAGCTGAAGCCAATATATGGGCTATATATGCCGTTTCTGAGCACCAGCAAATTGAGGATCAGTCATAGACCCGTCGTTGTAATAAAATGAGGAGAAAGAATTATTGTAACTTGCTTATTATTAGAGTACGCCATATGAAGGGAACGGCATGTTGAGGATCCATCAGAGGCATATCGTTCTTGGTACAATTTGTTGTAATTAAATTTCGGTTAGCAGTATAGCTACGATTAAAGCTTGCAGGAAATGGTAAGATACCAGACACGGTCATCCAACAATCGTGGTCAACATATCGGCCTGAGGAGCGCCACAAATTCGTAACGACAAGTATTGTGTGTTGATGGTTCACGTGCCACTACATCCAGATATTTTTGTTCTAACCTTCACGTTCTTAATAGGTTCTGACACTTTCTTATAAATGTATACAATCGCTGTTTTCTAAATATAAATGCGCTCTTTTCGAGGAGTGAGTTTGTTCGGTTGGCTTCTGAGTAGCAACAGTGACCAACTAAACGTCACCTTAGAGTTTTCCTAAAAGTGAAAATAATGAAATAATTTTTATCTTATGTGGAGAACTATTGTCAATTCGTATCGCACTGTTTATAATGGAAATTTTATAAGGCGATGTCCTTTATTGACTGGACATGGTACTTTCCTTCCTGCCTTAAAACATGTCCATGGACATTGAATTTTTCATGTATACCACGGACACAGCAACATGACTAGTGTGTGGACAATGGAGGAAATGTGCGTCTCCTGGAACTAATGTAGGAATTTTACGCGCGTATGAGCAACTCGCGTGGTTCCTGAGGGTTGAGCAGCACGCTGAACTCGGCACGCTGAACGTTAGCGTTCGAAAGAACGGTATGTGAAGCGGCCCTGTCAGTATACGTACATGTCGCTGTCCCGTGAGTTTGTCGCCTAAGTGTATCTCCTAGCCCTTCAGAGACTACCCGAAAACTCTCTAAAAAGAAATTGTGTCTGTGTTGTTGTTGGCAGGAGAGCCAACACCGTTACTACAGGAGGCCGAAATGCACGCGTTTTAGCTCACGCAGGCTGGCGTGAGGTCTGGAACATGACAAGGGAATTAGAATTGAGAAAAACGGACTTAACTTTAATCCATTAATGACGAACGTCGCTCTGGACGGTATATGATGCACAATATCAATAGTAACTGAATATGGAGCCTTGCTAGGTCGTAGCAAATAACGTAGCTGAAGGCTATGCTAACTGTCGTCTCGGCAAATGAGAGCGTAGAAGTCAGTGAACCATCGCTAGTAAAGTCGGCTGTACAACTGGGGCGAGTGCTAGGAAGTCTCTCTAGACCTGCCGTGTGGCGGCGCTCGGTCTGCAATCACTGATAGTGGCGACACGCGGGTCCGACGTATACTACCGGATCGCGACCGCGGCCGATTTAAAGGCTACGACTTAGCAAGTGTGGTGTCTGGCGGTGACACCACAGTCTGTATTATCGCAGTAAGAAAGATGACGCACAGAAACTTCATCAACAACGGTTACAAGAGGAAAGTAATGAGAGCCTTTATGCAACTGCCTGCTTTTAGGAAATTTAATTTCATTGTCAGTTAACTTTTCACGAAACAATGAATTCTTGAAACACAGATCAATCTGGTGACTTTCTATTTGCTCCATCCTCAAATGAGCATGAATCTGTGGTGCGAATCACACACAGCCAGGAACAGTATCGAGAGCAAGTTTTTGTTTTTGTTATTAAGCGACACACAGTCAGCTGGCCTGATGAATGCCTTTAACTAGTCTTCCTTCTTGAAATAGTGGCACCTTGTGTTTACTTTTATCTGGTTTTGATTTTCTTATTCAGTAAGACAAGTAAAAGAGAGTCACCCCGGTCACCAGACTGCATGACACAACCGGAATACGGCGGCGAGGCAGGCGCGACAGACGTCAGCGACGACGAAGGAGCAGCTTCTGTGTGCGCGTCTCCTGCGGCTCGTGTGAGTGGGCCCTTGAAGGCGCCCTTACTAGGCGATACTCCATCTCGTCTGGGTTAACATTGTTAGCAAAAGTGGAAACCACTGATCTAGTGGGCATAACGGCGACGCTGCCAAGTGTAGCCATAGCTGTACATGATCATTGACAATTCACACAGCAGACGGTTGCTAAAACACAGGTGTTAAAACCATTAAATACAAAACTGAATGAGGAGTCCAACAGTTTGCTGTATCTGTCTTTATTCAGTAAGAGTCATCCTGGTCCACAGATTAGTCTTGTTACAGCGGAATATTGGACTCTTCATTCAGTTTTATATTTGATAGTTTTAACAGCTTCATTTAACCAGTTGTCAACTGTACAAATTGTCAGTCAATAGTGCACAATTATTTTAGGTGTGGCTGTCCCAATTTTAGAATTATCTGTAGCCATGGCTGTCTTTTTTGCGTCGTATTATTATAATTCCGTCACCAGCGTGATTTTTACTGGATAATGTTTTACTGTTTAGTACTCTGAATGTACTAAAAATGGTTAAAATGAGTATGGTGGCAATTGAGAAAATTCTCCTTACAGGTTCCGTGCGACGTTGGAAGTCGTGCGCTTCCAGAGCAGCTACTTCCGGCTGGGAGCGGTGGCGCGCTCGTGTAACCCAAGCGACTGGGGAGCCGTTGTGTGGGAGAAAACTGCGGCTGTGCACGCAGTTTCGATCGTTCTGTGAGCTCCAGGACGACCGCGGCGACGTCCTCGAGCATTGCCCGGGGGTGTGAGGGGGTTCTCCGTGCTCGACAGCCGCCTGCTGACAGGGGCGCTGCTCGCCTCGCGACGCCGCACGAAACGCGGCCGAGGCCGATCGAGACAGTAAGACGCGACGTGCTACGAGAGCGAACTGCGCAGCAAGTCTCAGCCAGGTCGCCGAGGCTCGGAGTAGTCGCTAGCGAGGCAGCGGTTGTTCGCAGTCCGGGTGGCCCAGGGCACGGGAATAGGCGCCGTTCCACCACACAACTACTTTTTTCTCGCATTTTCTTACTTGCTCTGCAACGGAGTGCCCTCCCATTTAAAGCTCCCTGGTACGTTAGAGCTGTTTTTGCCTTCGTTCTGCCGACTGATCTGCACTGTTGTACAGTACTTACGGCTAGCCGGGGACAACCGATTGTTTTCTAATAACCTGTTGGCCAATCGGTTTTTCCAGTCGAGAGTAACCAGTCTCTGCGGCCACGTCAGCTGTCCGTCACCCCACTCTCTGGATTTCAGTGGCTTCTCATAAAGTGAGATAATCCCTGACGGTTGTATCAAGTTTATTCATTGTTTTCACCCAGTCTCCAAACAGAGGTGTTTCCACTTAGATATTTGTTCCGACTTCTCAGTTAATAGATTTCCACATTTTCCCATCTCTTTCGAAGAAACTTCAACGAATTTGCTTTCAAGATGAAAATGCACTACGAACAACGTTCGACGAGTTCTATCGTCT
The DNA here is from genome assembly GCF_023897955.1 of Schistocerca gregaria. NCBI lineage: Eukaryota > Metazoa > Arthropoda > Insecta > Orthoptera > Acrididae > Schistocerca > Schistocerca gregaria. Next base: position 104,776,103 of record NC_064927.1, on the reverse strand, counting down.
GCCCAGCGTTGGCAGACTTGCAAATAGTCAAGGAGAATATGTTATTGATGACTATGTATGTGTTGCGTTTATTAAACTTTCGGAAAAAGGCTACGAACGTGTAGAACAACCCAATACATCGAAAAGTTTATCCTTAATTCTACTAAAACTTTCCTTGTTGCTGTCATTGTACATACACATCGCAAGTGTTTACTGATTTTTGAGAAAAATTCAAGTTGGCATGAAGAATTCGAAGTTAGTCGAAGTCAATTTCGAGCGGTGACACAGAAGACGACGCCCTTGATTACATATAAAATGCCTGACGGGTCTTCAATTTGCTTCAAACAAGGCGGAGGCATAGCCATTCTATTAAATTTAAACTCGTCGGTTGTTGCCACAGGTCGGTTACAATCCAAGAAATGAATGGATAATTCAGCCGATAAGTAAACGTACAATCGAGTGATGGGATTCCTTCCCAACAACCGACTGAGTCGAATGTTTATATTCGGTTGTTCCCATCAGTACCAGCGACCAGCGTTGCCACATTCTTTCTGGACTAAATCGGGATTTTTTACGAAACCTAGACAAAATGCACTTAGGCTAAAATTCAAAATACAGTAAAACAAAATACTGCATTTTGCAATATCATTATTTTTCAACCTTCTTCGTAGGATATTCCCTTCTTCCCCGTCGATAAAACAAGGAAACTGTAGGAACGTAACTGACTGAATCGTGTTCACCATTGATCAATTTATAATGGAGGCGTTGGCAAAGATTTCTCTTAGCTCGCAAAGTGTTCCTCATCAGCCTGAAAATTCGATCTAGAGCAGCAATGGAATGAAGTATAAAAAACACGAAACAGGCAACTTCGTACAAGTTTTCACTGTTTTCATAACGTCGAAAAAATTTCATACACTTATCATCCGACTTCACCTTAAAAAATTGTGCTCTTCATCTTAAAGAAATGTGTTCAGTTGCACATATTCTTCGAACATCAAATCCTCGCTTACACGAAGTTCATGCAGAGAAGTCACTTCTACGAATTCTAAAACTAAGCGCTGTTCCCCTATCAATGAAAGTAGTTTGAAAGCTTTGTACACGGTCTCTTCAAAGTCAGATCGTTTGTCAGAGTAGTTCATGCCGCGCTGCAAGTCGTCGCTCGCTTCTCTCGTCGACACGCTCGTCATTTCTACACCTACAGATACATGGATACTCTGCAAATCACATTTAAGTGCCCGGCAGAGGGTTCATCGAACCACCTTCACGACTCTCTATTTTTCCTGTCTCGTACAGCGCGCGGAAAGAATGAACAACTATATCTTTTCGTACGAACTCTGATTTCCCTTATTTTATCGTGGTGATCGTTCCCCCCCATGTAGGTCGGTGTCAATAAAACATTTTCGCATTCGGAGGAGAAAGCTCGTGACTGGAATTTCGTGACAAGATTGCGTCGCAACGAAAAACGCCTTTCTTTTAATGATGTCCAGCCCAATTCCTGTCTCATTTCGGTGACACTCTCTCACATATTTCGCGATAATACAAAAGGGGCTGCCCTTCTTTGAATTCCCTCGATGTGCTCCGTCAATCGTATCTGGTAAGCATCCCACACCGCGCACCAGTAATCTAAAAGAGGACAGACAAGTGTAGTGTAGGCAGCCTCCTTAGTAGATCTGTTACATTTTCTAAGTGTTCTGCCAATAGGCTTGGCTGGGCTTCTCCACAACATTTTCTATGTGTTCCTTCCAATTTAAGTTGTTTGTAATTGTAATTCCTAGGTATTTAATTGAATTTACGGCTTTTAGATTAAACTGATTTATCGCGTAACCGAAGTTTAAAGGATTCCTCTTAGCACTCATGAGGATGACCTCACACTTTTCATTATTTAGGGTCAACTGCCACTTTTCCCACCATTCAGATATCTTTTCTAAATCGTTTTTGAATTTGTTTTGATCTTCTGATGACTTTTGTTTCTCGATAAACGACAGCGTCATCTGCAAACAACCTATGGCGGCTACTCAGATTATCTGCCAAATCGTTTATATAGATAAGGAAGAGCAAAGGGCCTGTAACATTTCCTTGGGGAACGCCAGAAATCACTTCTGTTTTACTCGATGACTTTTCGTCAGTTACTGCGAATTGTGACCTCTCTGCCAGGAAATCATGAATCCAGTCACATAACTGAGACGCTATTCTATAAGCACGCAATTTCAGTACAAGTTGCTTGTGTGGTACAGTGTCAAAAGCCTTCCGGAAACCCAGAAATACGAAATCAAACTGAAATCCCTAGTCAATAGCACTCAACACTTCATGCGAATAAAGAGCCAGTTGCGTTTCACAAGAACGATGTTTTCTAAACCCATGTTGACAGTGTGTCGATAGACCGTTTTGTTCGACATAGTTCATCATGTTTGAACACAATACATGCTCCAAATTCCTGCTGCATACCTACGTTAACGATATGGGCCTACAATTAAGTGGATTACTTCTACTACCTTTCTTGAATATTGGTGTGACCTGTGCAACTTTCCAGTCTTTAGCTACGGATCTTTCGTCGAGCGAACGGTTGTATATGATTGTTAAGTATGGAGCTAATGCATCAGCATACTCTGAAAGGAACCTAATTGGTATACAGTCTGGACCAGAAGACTTGCTTTTATTAAGTGATTTAAGTTGCTTCACTACTTTGGGTATATTTACTTCTACGTTACTCATGTTGGCAGCTGTTCTTGATTCGAATTGTCGAATATTTACTTCGCCTCATTTGTGTAGGGATTTCGGAAAGCTGTGTTTAGTAACTCTGCTTTGGCAGCACTGTCTTCGATAGTATCTCCATTGCTATCGCGCACAGAAGGCAGTGATTGTGTCTTGCCGCTAGCGTATTTCACATACGACCAGAATCTCTTTGGATTTTCTGCCAGGTTTCGAGACAAAGTTTCGTTGTGGAAACTGTTATAAGCATCTCGCATTGAAGCGCGCGCTAAATTTCGAGCTTCTGTGAAAGATCGCCAATCTTGGGGATTTTGCGTCTGTTTAAATTTGGCATATTTGTGTTGTTGTTTCTGCCACAGTGTTCTGACCCGTTTTGTGTACCAAGGAGGATCAGCTCCGTCGTTTGTTAATTTACTTGGTACAAATCTCTCAATTGCTGCCGATACTTCTAAACATTCACGGTGGTTTCTGATTGTTCTATATCGTGTCTCCCTACCACTTTCGCGCAACGACGCTCTGAGCGTGTTTTTTAGGGAATTGACTAGTTTGAACCTGGGACCTGTTGCTGGTAAGGAGACGCCAGACCACACATGACATGTAGAATTCAGAAGAGTTCAGTGAGACTAGCAATGATATAACCAAATACTTAATGATCTCAGCGTCAGCTCCACTGCACTCCCTGTAAAAGCAACTTAATACTAACTAAATTTAGTAGAAGGGGTTCAAGGCTTTCCTATTTTTAGTTAGCTGGTAAAATAACGTTCAAAAACCAGTTAAGTTTACCGTTGGAAATTTTATTCTACTCACAAAACATTTTTTATAAATTACACTATTGATAAAAGGAAGTGTTTTAATACAGGATGGTAAAAACCAACTGCGTTCAACAAAAATGTGAACGAATATTCCCTGAATGGGTTTCCAAGTTCTACAATCGATCGAAGGATGACCTATGCCATATCACATCTATAATCTAGGTTTAATTTAAGTTTCACAAAAGAGAAAATTATAAAGATGGTTTACAGTGACCATCAATCATCTTTAATTACTTATCTAACTTGTCGTAAATTACAGTGGCTGATGTGGCTTCTCAATAACTACATAACAGAAAAATCATCACGTTTCAGATTTTTACTTCAAGTGGCAAATGTAAACACCATGAGTTTTAATTAACGATCGACACTAGTATTACGAAAAAAGGGGGTGTCACAAATGAGACTTCTGCAGTTCTGAATGAAGCTTTATGCGCTCAAAAATGCTGCATCGCGTGCGTTCATTACCTTGTCGGTGTTTAGGCAGCGTCAGGGCAGCGGCGGGCAGCACAGCTCCGCTCACCTCGCCATCTCGGAAGCAACTCTCCTCACTTCTCCTTACTACAATTTACCGAAGTTGGTTTAAAAAAAAACTATCTGGATGTGTTTTCATCTGACCAATCAGGGTCTCAATGTTAACCTTAAGCTCCGCCTACAAATATTCTGTCTATCCAATGAGAAACGTTATATTTTTCGTGATGGGGCAATGTTTTTAAAGGTGCAACGTAACAGAGACGGTAGAAAGTCTCACGCTAAAACCTGCAGCTCGTGTGGTCCTTGTAGCGTTATCGTAAGGTCTATACTGTTCTTCTGGAGGGCTCTATCTTTTAACATGGGCTGGGGGGTGGTCCTTGACATACCAGAGACGCGAAAAAGTCTCACGTTAAAACGTGCGGGTGGTAGTCTTAGGGGAAGTCTGGCGACGTGGGTGTCCAGTCCGTCCCTTATTGTAGGGCCTTCTAGCTTAACACGGTTCTGCTCTCGGCTTCTGTCCTCGTTTCTCCCCTCGGAACTGCGTCGGTCTCTCGGTGGGAAGGTACGACATGCATTTAGGTATTCTTGCATTAGTCTGTGGTATTCCATTTGCTCACTCGTTACTCGTATTATTATGGTTAATTTAATGTCACGATTTATACGGAGCTATATGACATCCTACTGGATTTGCTTATCATGTCAGGGTTTTCATGGAAGGTGTTGGATGTGCGTGACACCTTACATACTGTTTCTTTGAATTCAAGCCACATCTGGTCTACACTTACATTTTTAATTTTGAAGGAGTGGACATTGTCTCTCAGGAAGGCGTCAGGTGAATTTTTATCTGCTTTTTTGAATAGGTGTATTTTTCGTTTTTGTTTGGAGGATTTGGGGGTTACCCTACTCAGTGTCGCTACGACACCCCTGTGTTCACTAATCCCTGTATCCGATTTGATGCTCGTTATTAACTCAGGATTATTTGTTGCTAAGAGGTCAAGTGTGTTCTCACAACCGTTTACTATTCGCGAGGACTCATGAACTAACTGCTCGAAATAATTTTCAGAGAATGCGTTTAGTTCAATTTCGGATGATGTTGTATGCGTACCTCCGGAATTAAACATGTAATGTCGCGAACATATCGAGGGCAAAGTAAAGACATCTCCAACTATAATCGTAAGAGTCTGCTACGTGTTTGAAATCAAGCTCTAGTTCTCTTTGAACGTTTCAGCAGCTGAATTGGGAGTTCGGTAAAAGGATCCAATTATCATTTTATTGCGGTTGCCAACAATGACTCCGCCGGTATGTACTCACAGGAACTAACTACTTCAATTTCGCGACAAGACAAACTACTTTTCATAGCAACAACTCGCCATCGCCAAGCGTGTTTAGCATATCCTTTCGGAACACCGTTAGTTTCTTCACAAATATTTCGGCTGAACTTATATCCGGCTGTAGCCAGCTTTTAATGCCTATAACGATTTGAGCATCTGTGCTTTCTACTAGCGCTTGGAGCTCTGATAGTTTCCCAACACAGCTACGACAATTTACAACCGTTATACCGATGGTTCCTGTATCTACTTTCTTCCTGTGTTCGACATGCACACTTTGTGACTGAAGCCCTCCTTGTGTTCTCCCGAACCCTGTAGCCTAAAAAACCGCCCATTCCACGCCACACAGCCCTCGCTACCCGTGTAGCCGCCTCCTGCATATAGTGGACACCTGACCTATTCAGTGGAACCCGAAACCCAACCATCCTTTGGCTGAAGGATTTTCTCACAGACACGTAATTCGCAACCTTACCGGGTCCTACTCTCGAGTGCTACTGCATTGCGTAATGCGTTAACAACCGCCTGTCGGGCAGGTAAGGGTGGGGGACGTCCCGCGAAGGGGTGGGGACGGCAGGCTCCAGTGCTGCCATCTGGCAGCCCAACGTTCGCGGCGTCTCTTCAAAGAAACTTGGGACGCGCAGGTTTTGTTACAGGAATACCTGCTTCCTGTATAAGCCGGGAAATCCGGTATTTTCACATCATTCGAACGAAAATCCCGAATCCCTTAATTTTCAAGACATATCTCGTATTTTCAGAACTCCAGCCATTAGATGATGATTTCTTTGATGCTGTTTGTCACTTCCTTTCCTTTGTATGAATGAATTTGTATGAATTATAGGCTTACGGTCACCATTTATTTTATGTTATTCGTTTCTTAAGCTACACATTGCAGCAGTGACTATCTTTTTTTCTGTCTTGGCAGGTCACAGAGAGAGAGAAAGGGAAGTTAAGGCGGCGAACAATAAATTTAACTTCTTTGAGCGGCACGTCACGAAAAGAATTAGGCAGCACAACTGCAGGAGAACTGGTATTTGTGTAGCACAATGTAAATCTTAACCTCAGTATTAATAGCATAGATTGCAACGTGAAACTGACGAAGGCAGTGTTCAGTGATTCGTGTACATGCATTGTGGTCTCACAGAAGCTGAAGATCTCGTGAGAAATGTTTTGGCCCCCAAAAGTGTGTCTGATTATACTGAAATTTTGAAGGACCCGTCTAAGTCGAACTTATTTTTCTCTAAATGTACTGTGGTTTTTTCCCTTCTTTGTATTTGCAGGAATGTAAAAGGTGTACAAATTTGCTTCCGCCATTTGCCAATAGGTGGCGACAACGGTAAGTAAAGGTCGAAAGAAACAGATCGCAGATGTCAAGCAGTTAGCTTGGACCTCGGTCAACATTAGCTCATTCAAACGTTAATCGATTTGTGTCTGCATCATAAAGTTGTTCTTGATTCAAAATGTCAGTTTACGAACCTAATTCTCGTCATTTGCGGGAGATGATACGGTTTTGTTTCATTATGAAGAAAACAGCGGGTGAGTCTGATCGAATGCTCTCAAGTACGTGTGGTAAGGACTCCATTAGTGAAGGAACGTGTCTTGAGTGGTTTCAACGTTTCAAGAACGGTGATTTGAACGTCGTAGACCGGCATAGTGGTGGAAGAGAGAATGTTTTCGAAGATGCAGAATTGGAGACATTTCCGAATAGACTCGCGTCAAACTCAAGAAGAATTGGCACAATTAGTGGGAGTGACACAGCAAGCCATTTCAAAACGTCTGTATCTCCTCCATGTCCGAACAACATCGCTTTGGTTCACTCCGAGACGCCTGGACACATTTCTTGTTGAGAGCCCCTCCTGGCACAAAGTAACAATGCGGACGTAATCGAGCCACGGTACTGACCGCCTAGGCGTGATTGAAGTACAGGCAACACGAGCCGTGTACCTCCTTCCTGGTGGAGTGACCGGAACCGATGGGCTGTCGGACCCCCTCCGTCTAATAGGCGTTGCTCCTGCATGGCTGTTTACATCTATGGACGGGTTTAGTGACATCTCTGAATACTCAAAGGGACTGTGTCTGTGATACAGTACCCACAGTCAACGTCTATCTTCGGGAGTTCTGGGAACCGGGGTGATGCAAAACTTTTTTTGATAGGTGTATTACGTGATTTGAAAATGATAAGTTAGACGTTAAGAATCAATCTCTACAAAAAGCAATGGGCAAGTGTACCAGCAAGGTTACATACATACACGTGGATATCGTCTTCATTGTTTATAGTAATAAAACAAGCCTTTGTCTTTGCAACATTTTTCCATTCCTTAAAAACCTTCAGATGATTTCTACTCCCTTTCCGTTTACCCATCACTATCCTTCAATAAAACAGTGACTTCAATAACGAGGATTCACTACAAATACTTTCAGGAATACAAAAGAGTAAATAAACATCAAACACACGACAATGAGCGAGCGATATTCATCGAACTATCATAGGTTAGCCACAACATTTATTTTGTAACACTTACGAATCTCCATCCTCATCATGTACAGTCTTGCACATAAAAAGTGACCGCCGGCCGGCCGCCACAGAGACTAAGTCCGAGTCGTTCACTTAAGGTGGCCAATAAAACTGACTGCCCCTGACAACACTTAAGTCTGGACATCTTCACAATCTGGCAACACTGTAAGATGCGGAAGTGTTAGGAGGAAGTGTTGTCTACTTCCTAGCTGATGTGGATGGAGTGAGCCCGTGGTCTTGCGGTAATCGTCGTGCATTAGAGTCGCATGTTCAAGTCTAACAGTTTTTTTTTTTAACCACATTTCGGTCTAAAGTTATGAGTCTGATTGAACATTGAAGACAGTTCGCTTTTCATTCTTCCCACCCGCAGTAACAAGTACTTCCAGAAACAATTCCGCAGTACAGCTCGTGGCTGCGTCGCGATCGTAACAGCTTGCGCTCGGGCGTTTCATCGCCCTGCAGCGGCTACCGGCCACCCGCCAGACGCCACCCGCCGCCTCAAATCCGGCGCCGGCCATGTGAAGGCGGCGCCACGCTGTCAGTGTATGTATCAACTGTCATTTTCGAATTTGAAGTTCTAGTTATCATCTTGCAGTTAAGCATTGGGTTTTGCATACTTGAAAATCATGAACTACAGTTAAGCATTGTAAAATTGAGTCGCAAGTGGAAAAAGGTGTAATATCTGCAACACAACGTTGTCTTTTGGTATAACAGAGAGGTGAATGTAGAGGAGGCAGCTAGAAAGATTTGAACTGTGTGTGGAGCGAGTGCTTTTGGGAAGGATACGCCAGAAAAAGAAATTCTTCTTTCAACAAAGATCGTTCTGGCTTGAATGATTTTCCACATTAAGGAAGTCTCGACTACTAATATATGTGACAGATTAGCATTTTACCATCATGCGACATTTGCATCCAACAGGCAAAGTTCAGAAGTCTGCTGCAGGAGAACTGCATGCTCTAATTCGAAACAACAAAAGTCAATGGCGAGACTATTATTGAACGTCATCGGGTCGCTCACTGAGCTTTCCTATGAAGTACTGTTACTGATGACAAGTTATGATGCCTTTATCGTTAACTTCCTAGAAGAAATGAAAAGCTGAGCCCCACCAAAAGACGTAGACTAGAGCAAAGAGTAGTGTGAACATAATATTTTACGTTTGATAGCTCCAAAAGCGTGTTTTGGACTACGAATTCTGCCTCAAGGGATGTGTGCAACACAGGTTGTATTTGTTGTCAACAACTGAGCACTGTAAGAAAGTCGAGCAACAAAACTTCATCACCTGTGCTACTGCATGACAGCTCACACTGTTTATTTGAGAAACAAAACTATCCAGGAGATTAATAGGAAAGTCGTCTCTCAGTCACATGTTTTGATAGGGAAGTCCTCTCTCAAGCACTTGTCCCTCTCGTCATATATTCGTAAAATTTTACCTTTCCCGCTCTTGATCGAGCAACCGTCAAGGCAATTCATATCTAGACGAAAATACTCTTAAAACTACACTGGTTTAATGACATCTTTAGGACCAGTGGGTTTCTACGGGCGTAGAATTTGTAAACAACATTAGGATTGTCAGATTGTTTTAGATACTGTAAAAGAAAATTCAGATTCTGATTATTTTCTCTTTGATGATTACTGTTACTATTAGTAAACTAATGCAAAATGCAATTAAAGTATTCACTGTACTAATACAAATTAAATTCAGCTTACTATAGAGACATCACGACGGAAGTCTATCTTAATAAAGCATTAATTGTCTGTAAGACGATTGACCCTATTTTAACGCGAATTAGTAGGATATTACCGACTTTTGACTTCTAAAAGATCTGTATTTACTTCATTTCCTGTATCATTCGCAAGTATTATGACAGTGTGGCATTTCATAGATAAAATTATGTATTCACAACAACAACCAATATCTCGGCAGAAAACAAAAGTGGCATTATGAAATTGGCTGTACCGTAAGGATTTCTCTCTGACACTAAGGATTACTGTAAGTTTCAAGACGAATTTTGCTCGAGCGTTATCTTACGATTCCCTTATTGAGTTTGTATCTGCCTGCTTGTAGCTCTACTACAAAAGAATTAAAAATCTGGCTTTCAGCGAGTGTAGAAAGGCGAACGAAAGCAGCTTGCACCTGGTAGCCAAGCGTGTTACCTGGGAACTGGTTTTTTCCTAAAGTAGGAAGACATCCTTTTGTGGTTAAATTGTTGTCAAATGTCAGTCAGACGTGTGCCATTGGTCTAAGCGTTTCAATATGTTGAATTTGTACCAATGATTTTTCTACAGGTTTTTTCTGTTCCAAATAGAGAGTATGTTCACGTCATCTTGGTGAATTCTGCTCATAGTATTTTCTAGTGTGTTCCAGAATTTTCGACATTTTTGGTGTTTTTCTTATTTTCGATGTTGGTGGGGCCATGTCAATTGACGAGTGTTTATTTTTTACTGGGACTCTGAATGAGCATAGTCATAAGTCGATTGTTGATTGGAGTGATTTCTTTGACAGAATTGATGATAGATCTGTGTTAGAGAAAAGCAATGCCAAAGATTGGTACGCCTTTCGCTACCTTTACTTGTATTTTTCTCTTGAATATGCAATGGTTTCCGTAATGCAAGGTTTGAATGTCAGTTAGTCATGGTTCTTAAAGAGCAAGGATGAGAATTATTTGTTGGTCGATTTCTTTTCTGAGATTATTTAGTATTCGTGCTAGGATAAATGTATCGATGTTGAGTTTTCAAGTGCATGTTTTCTGCTTGTAGGGAAATTTACCAGAGATCTCCGATATTCTCTGCCGTGCTAACCTCCCCAGAATCCGAATATCCAACTGCCGCCTGTCGACAGCCGGGTTGTGTACCACCTGGGGTAAAGTTGACTTTGCTTGCACAGTTCATGTTTGCTTGTGTTTCATTGGTTTGGCCTGGGTGATTCCAGGACCGGACAGGACCAGAGGGTGTTGAAGCCTTTGGAAGCAAATATTTTCAGCCGAGCTCATTGAGCTAACACACTGTGACAAGAGTAGCGGTGATTTTCACTCAGACGTGTCTGGATTTTGAGTTCAATGCATTGACTAGCCGTTCAGGATTGTGTTAGTATTTGGTTCACCCCAAGTATTTGATTTCCTCGGTACCACCCACATGTGGGAGGGTTTCCACTATCGGCCCCACGGGATTTTTATTATTATTGTCATTATGTCATCAGCAAGTCCGATATGGTACATCTTCCCAACACTGAAATAGAAGTGTATTGCTCGATTCAGTATTTCCATCACATCAATATGGGTTATAATTAGTGACATTGCTGCTAATAGACATATTTCCACTTTTTCTTAAGCAGTTGCTACCTGTTACTCCATCATAGGAATTTATGTGCGCAGCATTGTTGCAATACAGACAAAAAATTATCCGATTTCTGCAATTTCATTTCGATACCAGATCGTTCTAATCAGATTCAGAAAGTCAGGATTAACGTGGATATCCGAATACGACTCACATCATTTGATAGACTGGGTAAACCACATTCTTAATCGTACGGTTGAATCTAGATCACTGATTTATGACAGGGCCTGAATTCTTAAACACTTTAGAAAATAATAATACAATGTGCTTACTACTAAAATGTTATTTAAATATAAATACATAAACGAACGAGATAGCAGAGCAGTGCGAGATTGGTTTAGGGCCAAGAGAGGATAAAGCTGTTGCCGTTTGTTCCACGATCACCGAACATTAACCAGTAAGAGAATATGTGGGCAGAGGTAATAAGGTCATTGCCATGTGGACCTACAAATGCAAGCGACCTTTGGACGAATATAGAAAACGTATGGAGGGAAGTAAACCATCACGCTACACTGTCGACGACTTAATGAAATAAGTGCCCCTACGCCTGCGAGAAGTCTTACGTTCCAATCGTGGGTGGGTTGCTTGGTTACTAAACGTATACTCGTCCACCAAACCCATGTGGACAATTATCCTATAGTCGGTCAAGCTTCGCTTTGTCGTAGCTCTTTAGATACAAATCCATTTACTTTCAGTCTCCTCCTTACAATTCTTGCTATGCAAGGTAATTGAAAAATCTCATCCATTCGACGCCAACTGAGGAACTGACTGGTGCATGTGTCGTTCAACACACAGTAGATGTCACCCTCACTGGAATCAGTGACTGTTTGTGTGTGTGTGTGTGTGTGTGTGTGTGTGTGTGTGTGTGTGTGTGTGTGCGTGTGTTTTCGAGTACACGCACAATCTGAATCAATACGATTAACATTAGAATGACAACCAACAATAAATATTGCATCAAATATGACTAAAGTACTTTAATGCGATGGGAAGTTACAAACTGAATTTTTACCCAACCCACGACCTGCATATTACGTTAAGTAAGATGTATTAACTCCATAGTATCGTTAGCAGAGAGAGTGCGCTCTTGTCGAGGCTCGCGACAAGTGCAGCGATTAGCAGTGCCCAATGCCGCCACGATTTGAATACGTTTGCTGAGCGTGGGCTCTGCAGCAGACGCTTCGCCATAACAGAAAGAAATTACCTTGGCTCTGCCTGCAGTGAGCGGATATCACTTCCTGCGTGTTCTTATAGTAACCAACGTGAGCCACTACTCACAGCTGCCATGGAGTAATTGCAACGGGTATCATGTCATTAGTCATCAGAATATTAACCAGTGATTAAATGTCCACTATTTGAATCCCAAGAAAATAGGAACCTTCTCACAAAGGAATGTGTCCGCCCCGGTAGCTGAGTGGTCAGCGCGGCAGACTGTCAATCCTAAGGGCCCGAGTTCGATTCCCGGCCGGGTCGGAGATTTTCTCCGCTCAGGGATGAGCAGTCGGCTTTCGGCCGTGGTCGCGTGCGGACCGGCTCCGCACGCCGGACAGCGCACCGTAGTTTGTTTACTTCCGCGTCGCGGTATTTCGTGTTGTGTAGCGTCCATTTCTATTGCACCTCATGGCGCACTGTTACCGCCGAGCGACAGTTAAAGTTACATTCCAAGCCGAACATGCTAGACCACGCGCTTTTGAAATTGAGCAATTCATTCGCGAAGAGCTACGTCTGGACCCTCAGGAAGTGATAGGTATTCATTTCTCTATCACTAGCAGCATCGTCTATATTAAGATGACGACAGAGGAAGCGTGTGCTAACGTAGTTCGACAACACGCACGCGGACTCAAGTTCAAACATTCTGACGGGCATATTGGAGAGGTGACGGTCGATCACGCTGGTTTCGGACTTCGAACAATCCGGGTTTTTGAGCTCCCTTTCGAAGTGCCGCAAGATGTGGTCGTCGAAGCTTTCCGACCCTATGGCAATGTTGTGGGGCACATCGCGGAGAAATGGCAGACATTCACGACATACAACGTGTTGAATGGTGTCCGCCAAATCAAAATCGAACTCTCCAAACATGTACCATCCTATCTGCTGATAGGTGGCGTGCGAGCCATCGTTATGTATGATGGCCAGCCGCGGACGTGTGCCGGTTGCGGACAGGAGGGCCATGTTCGGTCAGAATGTCTCCGCCGACGTTTGCTCCAGGTCCCGACCAGTGACTCAGCTCCCAAAGTGACGGCCGCTTCTTTACCAGATAGCTACGCCACAGCCGTACGCAGCCCCGATGCGTCACTTCAGGAAGCACCTCTCTCCACCCGGCACTCCCCACTGGAAATGACGGTGCTGCCATGGCCTCACCGGCACCATCTCCTCTGACGGCTACGACACCACCAACTCTCCAGAGCTCGATGGACATCGACGCGAGTGCGGTGCCTACCTCTGCCTTTCTTCAGACTGGCGCGACCTCGGACATCGAACATCCACATTCTGATTCAGAACAGCACCTCCGAAAGCAACGGTCGCCCAGAAAACGGAAGAAGAGGAGTCAAACGCCATCTGACAACACACTTCTTCATGTGGCATCACAGGCAGTGGAGCTGATACACGACAGTGATCTCCCTTCGAGCGTTCTGACGACAGGAGAGGCTGCTCCTGATGTCCCATCTGAAGAACGATCTCACACGAATATGACGGATTCCAAGGAGGGTGCCTCCCTGGACCCCACTACAGCAGCGTCGCTACAACTCGCCCTCGAGGAGTGTGACAGTCGCTCACCGTCTGTTCCAGTCTCCTGGGCTGATGATATCGACGAAGGAGCAGTTCGAGATGGTGGTCCTCCCATCAGGCAGTGCCCCATGGAGGTGCCTGACCCACCTTCCAGCCAGTGATTACGACAACGGTGACTACGTCAGATGTTACACGCCAGCCAGACATCTCTGCCGGAACATCTGTGCCAATGGTGGAAGCACGCCCCCAACATTACCGCATAGCGACGATGAATCTGGCCACCATTCGGGCCCCCCATAAACTGGCAATGTTCCGTGAGACCATTTATGCTGCTGATGTCGACATTGCCCTCCTCCAAGAAGTGTTTGTCGCCGATTTCCATGCCCCCACTGGCTACGTGGCACACATCTCCCATGCTTCTGACAACGGTAGTGGAGTTGCCATCCTCCTCCGTTCTGGACTCCCTGCTGAAGATGTAGTGTACCTTGCTAATGCTAGGGGTATGGCTCTCACGCTGTTCGGCGTCCGTATCCTCAATGTATATGCGCCGTCCGGCTCCAGTCGACGTCGTGATCGACACACTTTCTTTGCTGACGAGGTAACGCCGCTGTTTGAGGGTCCCCTAGATGATATGGTCCTCGGTGGCGATTTCAACTCCACGCAAAGGCCTGAAGATCAATTACCGCATCATTCCCCTTGTGCGGCCCTCTCCATCATCATCGACAGACTCCAGCTTGTTGACACATGGACAAAGGTGCATGGCACCCGTGCAGGTTTCACATATTATACGGCGCATTCATCTAGTCGTCTCGATCGTATATACCTCACACGTTCCCTTGCTGCCGACACTCGACATGCCGAAGTATGGCCTCTGGCTTTCTCTGACCATGACGCCTACATCTGCGATGTCGTCCTCGCCCGCCAACAAGTGTGGCACAGCCGCGGCTTGTGGAAATTCAACGTTTCCCACCTGACTGTCCCTGACTGCCGACGAATCGTTGAGGATGCGTGGGCCCTCTGTCATCGTCGTCGCCCCGCCTACGCATCCACCTTATCGTGGTGGGTATCATGCGCGAAACCAGCTCTGCGCAGGGCGCTGATAGGATATGGCAAAGACTTCAAAGCCTGGCAAGCGAGCACCATGGACTTTTATTATGCAGTCCTTCGTGACTGCACTTCGATGGCCTTCTCTCCTGATCGTCAGATGATGGTGCATCGTGCTAAAGCGCAGATCACTTCCCTCACGCGACGGCGCTTAGAAGGGACTCTTGTCAGATCCTGCACCCGTGACCATATGCCTCATGAAACGCCATCGATGTACCACCTTCTCAGGGAACGCCGACGTCGTCGTCGAACCCTCATCCACGATCTCACAGATGCGGAAGGACGACGACACACTACGCAATGCGACATTGGTCACGCTTTCTATTCTCATTTCCGTCAACTGTTCGCTGCCGTCCCTCATCCCCCGACCTTAATTGAGGAGGTGGCAGCAATGACTGTCAACACCATGCCAGAGGATGTGGCTCAAGAACTTCAGGAACAAGTGACCTCTGATGAAGTCCTAGATGCAATCAAGGTGGGGGCTGCCAACAAGTCCCCTGGACCTGACGGCCTCCCCCTCGACTTTTACAAGTATTTTAGCTACCTTTTGTTACCTGCTTGGACGTCCATCTGTCGTGAATTGATGTCACCCACAACGATGATCCCAGCCACCTTCCTTGATGGGGTCATCATCCTGGTCCCTAAGCCACATGGGCGATCACGGATCTGTGATTACCGGCCCATCACTCTACTCAACAGTGACATGAAAATTTTCACCCGTTTGTTGGCCTCACGCCTCAAGAAGGCAGCAAGATCCGTCACCTCCCTTGATCAGACTTCGTTGGGCGGTGACAACAACATCCATACGGCCCTTTGCCGTTATAGGGACATGATTGCGCTCGCGCGCTCGCGACATTTACCTGGCGCATTGGCATCGCTTGACTTCCGTCAAGCTTTCGACCGTGTCGACCATACTTTTCTGAAATCGGTCCTCCAACACATGGGTTTTCCGGTTCGTACAATCACCGTGGTAATGCGGCTCTTGAGCGGCGCAACTTCAAGAATACTCTGTAATGGTCGCCTCACCGCGCCTCTAGCGATCGAGCGCTCTGTCCGACAGGGATGCCCACTTTCCACGATACTGTATGCTTTGGCATTAGAGCCCCTCCTACAGGGGCTTCGCCAACGCCTGGTGGGCCTGACATTGCATGGGCACCGCTTCTGTTGTACAGCCTATGCTGACGATCTAGTCCTCTACCTCCGCAATGAAGACGATGTTCGCGCTGCTCTGACTTGGGTGACGACTTATGGGGAGGCATCGGGCAGTTCTCTTAACATTTCCAAATCGAAGGTTCTGCTCATTGGTGAGGGTCTACCAGAAAGATCTGTCGCTCCTCTAAGTGTGGCCACCAGCGTCCGCTGTTTGGGCATTGATTTTATGAATGACCTCCGTCGCTCAGCGGCAACCAACGGTCGACGTCTCCTACAAACGATCAGGGCTGGCCTTGTGGACCACCGGCTTCGATCCCTCGACATTATACAGCGCGTGCAATACGTGAATGTTTATCACGCCTCACGCATCCCCCATGTGGCACAAGTGTTCCCGGTTCCGATTACCCTCGCACGTCGTATGTTGATGGCGATGGGATCCTTTCTGTGCCGGGATGTTATTTAAAGTTCAATATTCCTCCCTTGCCCTCCCGCGGGAGCGTGGTGGAGTGGGCTTATTCCATGTGCCAGACAGAGTTACCGCACTTTTTGTTAGCTCCCAACTGAAAGTCTGGCGTCGCTGCCCGACGAGCATGACCGGACTGCTTTTGCGTGAATACGCACCAGTCTCCATGTCAGCCCCGGTCATGTTATCCGACATTCCACCCCCCTTTTATCACTTTCGGTACTTCTTCTTTGAAATCAGTTACATTCTGCACTCCTTACCCCTTTCTCCGTATACTCCAGACAAAGACTGTATACGACACCTTACAAATGTGTCAAACCCCCAACCCCATTGAACACAAGTTTCCCCAGATCATATGGCGCCGTGTGTGGAAAGCAGTGCATGCTGGTTACCTCGACACCAGCGTTCAGTCCACCTGGTATATCACCGTCAATGGCAAACAGGTCAACCAGTCTCGTTTGCACCGCATCCGCCTTGCTGACACACCACTCTGTGTTCACTGTGGTGTAGAGGACACGGACGCTCATCGGTTCTCATGTGGTCCGTCTGCTGACGTCTGGAGGCTCGCGCAGCGTATCCTGGCTTTCCTCACCCGACAGCCGCCTGCTCAGATTATTTTCCTGACGCTTCTATTCCCGGATGTGATTCATTACCCCACAACAAAAACTAATGCCGTGAATTGGATACGCGGTCATACAGTCCGCTACCTTTTTGGGCCCGATGAGAAATCAGAACTAGGTTATTGGACGTACCTTAACGATCGACATTGTGCACTTGTTCGCAACCCCAGATACAAGCAGTTCTTTTCCAATTTTCTACGGAGCGCCTTTCATGACCCGCCTTCCAGCTGGAACGTCCAAGCCATGAGATGCTGATGCTTTTTTGCCGATATGACGTTCTGAACGTACTACACACGGAATCCCCACTAAAATTTCGAGAAGACACGTTTGGATGTTCCGCCAATCAGACGGCGCAAGCGACTCCTAGAATTCTGGTGCAACGACTGCCATAATACAAAAAAATGAATAAATAAAAACATACATACGAAAAAAAAACAAAGAAAAATAAAGAATACAAAAATGCAATACAATAAACTAAAAAAAAACAAAGTTCCTGTTCACAACAAATTTCATTTTTTTATCGCTACTCTCTATGTTTTCTTCCCCCCTACTTTCTTCCTTTCCTACACCTTTGCAGTAATAGGTTAGTTGTTTTGGAATAGGTGTAGATAGGTGCCAACGCCTGAAGAGGTGCATTTAATTTTATTTTTTTGTTAGAATACAAGTGGCGGTGGCAAATAGACATTTTTTTTTGTAATTTTTCCTTTCCTGTCCAGATAAAAAAAAAGGGGTAGCGTCTTATTAGAAATTTAAAAGAAAACAAAAAAAAACACTTCTGTGTCTTTTTTTTCCCTAACATTTGCATATTTATTAGGTTCTGATACTTTATTAAAAAAAAAAAAAAAGGGGACTGGGTGTTGTGTTGCTCTAATCATCATCATTTCATCCCCATCGACGCGCAAGTCGCCGAAGTGGCGTCAAAATGAAAGACTTGCACCAGGCGAACGGTCTACCCGACGGGAGGCCCTCGTCACACGACATTTCATTTCACATAGGAATGTGAGATGATATCAAAAATTATCCAACATACAAAAATTAACTGCAGGGCTTTCATGGATGCAGTAGTAGCACACAAGGAAATATTATATCCTGGAAGAGTATATTTCATTTCCTCTTCTCATATCAACGCCCTTGTTTTAGTATGAAGTGAGAAAATAAACAAGAAAAACTAAAGTTGCTGAGAAGCATATCTGTCATTTCCTCTTCTCATAACTTTTGTTGTCGTATGAAGTAAAAAAATAAACAGTTTACGGTTGTGAAGCATAATATGACACCAGATTCTTATCGTAGGCGCTATCGGAAACGCAAAAAGCGAAGGAGCTGTCGATTCTTTTGTCCAAAGTCTGTCTCCTTTCATGCGTTACTCCCGCTAGGAGATTCTTATTTAAGGACTTGTGGGCATCAAGTTCGTCAGGATGTTATTGTGCTAATTACGGTATGTAAAAAATGCAACAAAGACGATTTCCCCTCCAGCGGTGGGGATATTTGCAAATGTCTGTATTCAGCAATGACTGCCAGCTGCCACAACACATCACAGAATCCATGCGGCAGGCAACACAACTGTGCGTGCACTTCAGACTTCATTCAGTACGACGTCAGGAGATGGACGGAAACGTCAAATTAATGTCGCTTTCCGAGTCGTATTCAATCCAGAATGAGGTGTTATTAAGGCAGTTGAGCGTTCTAGCAATTACACTTTTATAATTGGTATATGAGTATTCCGATAGCCAAAAGAACCAGTTAGTGTGAAACTATCGTGAACTGCATTAATATAAAACTGCAAGAACTTGAGACAATACGTAGACTCTTCTGTTCGCTGGGTGACCTATTGCTGTTATTTAGGCTTCTCTCTGTCGTAGGCGTAATGCAAATGGAACTTAAGAGGCGCTTTCGGCTATTTTTGACAAACATCAGCGACTTGTAATCAGTGCAAGTTACAACTGCATGATGATATGGCTCAGGTTGTCAGTAGCTGTGGCGGTGTTATGCTCTCAAACTGCTTACAGTAATGTTAATGGCGGCACACATAATTTAGCGCTGACTACCTAGTTAAGTAAACATAGTGTAGTTGCGTCCTCGCTTCTCTTTATTTGGCCTCGGCTTGAGTAATCCGATTTAACGAACATAGTGCTCCATTCGTGGGCTGCTAATGATACAGTATGACTACAGAGATCATCGTGCGGGTATTACATTAATTCTGCAGTGAATTGCTTATCAAATATTACCCTCAGCTATGCAGCTGGAATCACTCATTACACCGGTACTCTATGTTGTACTTGGTTAAGGGATCAGTTCACTGCAATCCTGCTTCTACTGTTCGTAAATACTCGTATACTTCATAAATTGTTCAAATGGCTCTGAGCACTATGAGACTTAACTTCTGAGGTCATCAGTCCACTAGAACGTAGAACTACTTAAACCTAACTAACCTAATGACATCAGACACATCTGTGCCCGAGACAGGATTCGAACCTGCGACTTTAGCAGTTGTGCGGTTCCAGACTGTAGCGCCTAGAACCTCTCGGCCACCCCGGCCGGCATACTTGTATACTTACCATTCGTTATTTGACTGAATATGAACTACAGTCTGATTCGCATATATATGACATGGGTTAACGCGGGTACAAAGCAATGACTACGGGTTGGATGCCGTTGAAGTCCCATTACACTGATGGCAAGACAAATGTTCGCAAATCACCTCTATTGCCTCAAAAAACAACTGCATCTTAAATATCGAAGGACCGATGTCCACACTGTCACAGCGCGTTGAAATACAGCGAAGACGGCAGATGAATATTTGTGACCGAGTGGGCTTCGAACCTGGACCTCCTGTTTACTAGACAGACATGCTGATGACTGCACTATAATTTTTTTAAAAAGTTTGAGAAGACTTTCAGCACCAGGTAGGCGTAGGCAAAGAGGGCAGGGGTCGAAGATCCGAGGCCTGGCCTCAGTGCCTCCCCCATATCTGTCACTGAGCAGCTGCATTATTCCCATGTATTCCATGTTTGCACCCATATATGCATTTAAATTGTGGAACAAAATTGTAGTAGTAATTAAGGTAAAATGAATTACAGATTGCCGCCTCCAGTGGCGTGCGTTCCTTGTAGAACATAACTTATAACAGTGAAAAGCGTGACGGTAAAATAAAAAAAAACATTCATTCAGAAATACAGTCACAATTTATTTTGCACTGGATGCATATGAGATCTGTAAGGAAGATATAGATTTTTGAACAAATGAAAAAAATTTCGGAGCCAGAGGAGTTTTGCCAAATTAGAACAGTTCTGATTTTAGAACCAACGTAAAAAAATATTCCAGGAATTAGAAAAAAGTGAAAGAATAGTATTCTGCTTCTAATGAAAAAAAACTGTCTACATCTTCGTAGCCCACGTGAAGCAATAGGTAAAAATATTTGAAACCATTCCTTATATTTGTTGTCCGGAGCTCCTGGTCGTGTGGTAGCGTTCTCGCTTCCCGCGCCCCCGGTTCCCGGGTTCGGTTCCTGGCGGGGTCAGGGATTTTCTCTGCCTCGTAGTGACTGGGTGTTGTGTGATGTCCTTAGACCATAGATGTTAAGTCCCATAGTGCTCAGAGCCATTTGAACCATTTTGAACCTTATATTTGTTATTCTTCTTCAGCGTAAAATGTTCTTCTGCAATATAAAACATGTACTCTTCTAAGTTCTGTTTGCTACGACGTAAAACACAAACTGTCCCAGAAGCCACGAGTAACTGTATTCTTTGCGGACGGGTAAAATTTCCAGTCGGGTGGTAAAGCTTCAGTTATCGGTATATGACTTTCTGGGGATCTGCTGATATAATCAGAGTTTGGAACTGGACTAGGAAGAAATTAGCACTATTTTCACATAAGAAGATGTGCGCTACAGTTTCTACAAGCCTACATTTGTCGCACTATGGAGATGGTCTCAATTTGATTTTCCATAATCGTTCCGCTGAGGGTATGGTTTCGTTTACAACGTCGCAATATACGGCACTGACTCTAGTTGGTAGAATTTTATTGTTGATATTTTTCCAGACGTTCCTCCAGTTTTTTGTAGGTTAATTTACCAGCATTTGTTTGTGAAGACGATGTCTGGTAATATAATCGTAGACGGTTCTAGTGTTGGTTTGTGCTGGTGGAAGTCTTATACAGTTCCAATCGCCATAGTACTTTCGGACGTAATCTAGGCTGGCATGCTACATTAACAGGAGCGTTACTATCCCCAGGATCTAACGAGAAGAACAAATGTTTCGTGATGTCAGTCATAGTGGCATGTATTAGTTTAAAAGCAATTCTTTAATTCCAAGTCCTCCGTTTTTCCTCTGCAAAGTCACCATGTGGAAGTATTTTTTGAAGATATTTTGTTTCCACACATACCAAGAGGCTACAGCTAATATTTTATGTACAGTAGCCTGCAGTATCGGTGAGACTTCTGCGATATGATATATTTAGCTAAGTATGTATGTATTTATAAAGTGAACTTTCTGCAGTCTAACAATCGCATGTCATGGTCCTTCAACAAGGTTCCCATGACATTAAGTATCCGCTCCCAATTGTTGTGGCCATGCGCTTGGGATTCGCCCTTAACCTCAAGCCGAGTTGGAGTCTCTCTTCAGTTACATCCAGCCAGTGCGCACCTGTTGCACTATTGTAAGAACCGAGATGCAGGTTCATTTGGCTACAAGAATGCGTATGTTCCTCCAGCATGACGGGGCTCCTGCACATTCTAGTCGTCAGGTGACACGTTATCCAAACCTAACATTTCCCGGAAGGTAGATCATTAGATATGGGCACTTTTCCTGGCCTTCGAGGTCCTCGGAACTTATCTCTTTGGATTTTTGCCTGTGGGGATGGTTAGAGGCGAAGTCTACAAATTAAAAGTAAACCCAAGAGCCGATTTGATCGTTCGCGTTATGAATAGTGCAGCCCTCATAAAAGAACGCAAAGACGACCTCAGTAGAGCTACACGTGGTGTTATCAAGAGAAGTCAAATGTGCATTGAAGTTGATTGGTGAATTTTTGAAAATCAACTTTGAATGTCCTCATTTGCCTTTGCTTTGAGTTTGTTAGCGTCACGTACTAAATAATAAGTTGACGCATTTATATGGAATTTTTTTCGTCTGTACAACCACCTGCTAAAATATCTACTATTCTTCCTGAAACACCCTGTTTATGAATATATGTGTGGTGTCTGTTCTTTCGGACATGTCCGAAAGAAAATGCTTCATGGCATTCTGCAACGACGTTCGATCTAGTTGCAGGGGCTGATACAGATTTCAGAGCTGCTTGGCTGTTTGAATAAAAGTAGATGCTACGATTTTTGTAGGGTCTGCTCTAATTTTCCTCCGTGCACATGCTGACAGAAAAAAGACGTGTAATACTAAATGCTTCAAATAGCTCTGAGCACTATGAGAACATCTGAGGTCATCAGTCCCCTAGAACTTAGAACTACTTAAACCTAACTGACCTAAGGGCATCACACAGATCCATGCGCGATGCAGGATTCGAACCTGCGACAGTAGCAGTCGCGCGGTTCCGGACTGAAGCGCCTAGAACCGCTCGGCCACCGCGGCCGGCTAATGTGTAATACTGTGGTCATCTTCCCTAAAGAGATTCTAGGTAGTACACCACACCTGGTACTTTCATTTGTTTTCGACCTGTCAGTAAACCACTATATTATGTCTCCTGCAAAGTTTTGTGGTTCGTTTTTCCACTGCTCCCTGCTTCCAACTGTTACATGGCAAAGTTTATTGAAACAGCTAGAAGTTATTGTGTAGTTAGTCAGCATTTCCCCAGCCATCGCCTGATTTGGGATTCCGTATATTCTAACTATATCCAGTTATTTCCAATTTTTAACTTTTATGTCCCTGCCGCTGCCTTTATTGTAAGCCACAAGTGTAAGGCGGCTGTGTCTAGCGTAATATCCATTCCAAGAGTGGATGTCCTGCTAATCCCATCTGTTTGTGAAAGCAGGCCAGTCTCTGCACATTGGCAGACTCCCTAGCAGCCACCTTCTGTTCGACTTTGTTCATATTATAGGCCAATAAATTATCATCGGTCTTTTTACAGGGATGTATATCCAGTATGTACTGGGTTTAGACCCCATTTACCATACAGCAGCTTCTAGTGCTGATAAGATTATCTTTAACAGTGGAACATATTCTTTATATGAGGTGTTCATAATAGTTTTCCATCCAGGGCTACCTCCAGATACACTACACCTCTCTCTAAAGTTTCATGGAGAAACATAATTTTTCAGTATGTGTGCTCGGCATACTTCCCTTTTAAATAATACTACATCAATTTTCGTGGGGCTCGTCTTTAAATACTTTTTCACAATATTCAGTGCACATAGGTTTAACAGTACTAGCAAATTTTCTAAGTCTCACTGTGAATAGATCGACTACTTATTCGTTTCAAGAGTACCCTCCCGCATTCAGCTCATCTATGAGCCCATTCACCACTAGGTTCTTCATCTCTAACCATTTACTAGAAGGTTGTATTACTCGACATACAGGAAGATACACAGAGCATCCAGAAAGGATAGTGCTTTTTCCACATTCACAAGTTGGTGAAGTGTTACTTCACATGATTTGCTTCGCAAGTATTATGAAAATGTAGCAGTTCATAGATAAAATTATGTATTCACAACAACAACAAATATGTCGTCGGAAAACAAAAACGTGGCATTATGAATTTGGCAGTACCCCAAGGATTTTCGCTTGGACACTTAGGGTTACTAAAAGAAGCAAGACGAATTTTGCTAGAGCATTGTCTTACGGTTCCATTGAATTTGTATCTGCCTCCTTGTAGCTCTGCTACAAAACAATAAAAAATCTGGCTTTTGGCGAGTCTCGGCAGACGAACAGAGGCAGCATGCACCTTACAGGCAAGCACGTTACCCTTTTTTTAAAATCTTATTTTTGTTCGCTTTTGTTCGTTGCGTCTGCTGGGGGCGGACGTCGTAAGACATCCATTTAAGTTCGTTGATGATCGATTAACTCTGGTTCTCTCTCTCTCTCTCTCTCTCTCTCTCTCTCTTTTTTATTATTATTATTATTATTATTACAGAGGGCACGTAACCCTCTGACCGAACACGCTGAGATACCGTGCCGGCAAAATAAAAGAGAGCCAGTAGCACCTTTTTTTTGTAACGTATATAAACTTTTATTTATAATTTTTAACAATTACAGATCTTTACATGACATGGTGTGCTTGATTATTGAACGGTGATATTCATTTTCTCGTTTTCTGCTCTGATTGTTCTGTTAGTAGTCTTTTGGTTGAGTTATGTCTTTTTACTTACAAATTTGCGTTATTTTGATTTTTTAAATTTTTGAATTTAAGAAAAACAATTTTTTTCTTCTATGGTATTTGAAATGCACCTATTTTGGCATGTTCGCTATATGTTTGCCAAAGGCTAAATGGGGAGTATAGACCAGAACAGCTATGTGAGAAAAGAATGCAGGAGATTATTAATGTACTGTACAAGGGTGGACGCAACAGTTTACACGGAATTTGTGGCAAAGAATGTCTAATGTTAAAATTATCTTTAGTCGCAAAGAGGCATGCTACGTTTAGGCACATGATGGGCCGAAATTTATATATATACACAAAAAAAAACAAAAAATCAAAAAACAAAAAAGATAAGAGAAAGGATAAACGTACCTTGAGTGGAGAGAGAGAGAGAGAGAGAGAGAGAGAGAGAGAGAGAGAGAGAGAGAGAGAGAGGTACATTAATTACATGAAATACACTGTTTGGCATTTTGTTGTTTTCTTGGAACACTTCTTTGTATCCTTTGCACAAAATTAATGGCTTATCGTTTCCTTTTGCCTGCTATTGGACACTGTATGACTACAATTGGCACACGTCACTCTCACTTTGGCACTGCTACACACACACACTTTCACTTTGCGCACATTGTCTCAAACGCTTTCCGCGCTGTACCACTCTTGGTGTCGCGGCTTTGGAGGGATCGGTGGGCGACGTCCTCAGCGACTGGAGTGTGGGTTTTGTGGGAGAGCGTCGGTTACGTCGTATTGAAGGCGTCTCGGAAGGCGGCGTCCAGCGGAAGGTCTGGAAGGTCTCACGGTACTTGGAGCGTCGTTTGGCCCTCCTGTGTTCCTCCCACACGTCCGTGAGGAACTGCGCCTCGTCGATCTGCCGTTTGCTGACGACGGCGTCTGCCGTCATGGCGGTGATCCACATTGTGGCCAGGCGTTTCGCGTTGGGGAAAGGCTTCGCGTCCGGGACAGTGACAACTGTGACATGTATCGCCCTCTCGTCGGTTCTGTTGACGTGGGCGATCATTCTTCTCGCTGTCGTCCATATTTGCCCGCTCTCTCTGCAACCGAAAACGATGCTCAATGGTGTCGGTCTGGTTGCAGAGTTCGCAGTTTGGGGATTCCCGCGTTTTTATGCGTGCTAGTTTTTCATTTGGCGGCGCTGTTTGGTGGATGATTTTATACCAAGTGTCCCTGGCGTGCTCAGGAAGTGTCCGTTCTGAGACGTTCTTCCAGTCGTGATCTGGAAGTCTCGTCTCTATTTTGGACTTGCTTGCCTTCCCCCTCAGAGCGCTGTAAATCTCTCTCGCCGTTCTTTGTTGTGGGTTGGCAACAACCGCGGTGATGTAACTCTTGTCGATTGCCATCTGTTTTATGTGCCGCAACTTGAATGGAATGTGGGTGGTGTCCACTGGAGCATCCTCAGATTCCGGTTTGTAGTCGTCGATCGGGATGGACGTTATGCTGTTGTTGTTCTGGCTTCATTTTCATCGCACGGTGTAGGAGCAGTGCCGCACATTTTGTCTTAGCGTCAGTCAGTGCGAGTCCGCCTTCATCCCTCGACAGGAAACACGTCGCTTGGGGGACCTTGAACATTTCCCGCGTCGACAGCGGGTAGTACGCCGCGCCTCCCATCGCTCGGAGCACATAGTATTTGGGCCACGTACCACGCTTTCGACAGGACCGTTTCGTTTGCCAGCTGCACTCTTTGGCCCAGCGTCAGGCTCCGGTTCGCGTGTCCCCTCGCGAGCCCTCTCGTTGTGTTCAAGACGCTGCGCCAGTTTGTGCTGCCATTTTCAGTGGGCGCTCTTGTAGTTCCACTCCAAGTGCCCTATCGTTGTTTGTCACTCGGTACCACTGTCTCGCTGGTCGCAGTCTGCCGTTGCCTATTGGTAGTAGCACTGTCTTCCTCAGATTCTTTTTGGCACCTGAAGCCCTCTCGAAGGATTCCACGATAGGCTGGATTATTTCTAGTTCTTCCTCGTTTTGGATGAAAATGCCCATGTCGTCGGCATAGGCCATACATGCGATGTTTGTTGCACCCATTGTGTATCCTCCGATATCGGCTGCTAGTTTTCGTAGTAGGGGTCGAGGGCTATTGTGAAAAGTGCCATCGATAATGGACATCCTTGCCTGACGAATCTTCCTAATCTTATTGACTTGGAAGTCCATCCGTTTACTGTTACTTTTGAGGTGGCATTTGTGATGACGTTCTTGATTGTTTTTCCGAATTTTGGTCCGAATCCGAGGCGTGCGATAGTTTTCAGCAGGTACCGGTGACTGATCCTGTCGAAAGCCTTGTGGAAATCGACAGAGATTACGGCTGCGGGTCTCCTAGTTGTTGCTGCGTGGGCTATTATGTCCCTATATGTGCAGACGGGGTCGAAAATGTTCCTGCCAAGCACTGCATAGGTTTGCCATGGGCTAATGGCTTTCTGTAGCGCGACCTTGATGTTTGCAGCCAGGCACTTTGCTGCTATTTTATAGTCTGAATTTAGAAGGGTTATTGGTCGAAATTCTTCGATTTTGTTGGCTGCCTGCTTTTTGGGGAGCAGAATCACCGTCCCTTGCAGAAAGTTTGAAGGCAATTCTGTCCCGTTGAGAACTTCGTTTATTATTTCGGTGAGTATTCCGCCGACTGTACCCCAGAGCGCAGTGTAGAATTCCGTTGGGATTCCGTCTGCGCCTGGTACTCTTCCGTTCCTGCTGTCTTTGATGGCGGCTTTCACATCGTCATCTGTGACGTTTTCGTTCAATAGTGCCCGGTCTGCGTTGGTAAGCATCCGGAGGGTTTCTTGGAGGATCCTCGCCATTTCTGCGTCGTCATTTTCTTCTCGTCGGAACAGGTCGTTGAAATGGTCTGCGACGTCGATCGTGATGTCTTTCTTCGTCGTTAACCTGTTCCCGTCCTTGTCCACGAATTGCCCTATTTGTTTGCTGTTAGCCCTCTATCTTTCCCTGTGCAGGTGGTAGGTTCATCTTCGATTTCGCCGTTTGTCTGGCTACGGGCGATGACTCCTCTCATTTTGTCCCTTTTCAGGCTCAGTATACGTGCGTTGAGTCTTCTGATCCGTGGCAGAAACAGATCGTCGTCCGCAGTGGCGTCCATCGCGTCTCGTAGCCACCTTGTGTAGAATTCGCCGTGTTTCGTTTCCAGAAAGCCTTCTCAGCGCTGTGCCTTATCAGTTTCCTTCTTATTTGCGGTTTGACGTGTTCTACCCACCACTCAGTGGTGGAATTATACTCGCATCGCCGCTGTCTGCGTGCCTGGATCGTGTCAGCAATTTCCTGCTGTAGCTTTCCGACCGTCAGGTGGCTTGTGTTCAGCTTCCACGTTCCTCTTCTTGCTGCAATCTTCCTTCTCGGTAGACGGAGTTTGCACTGATAGGCACAGTGATCTGAGAAGATCACAGGGCAGACTTCTACTTCTGTCACAGAGATGGCCATCTCTCTGTTGATATATACTCTATCGCTTCTGCTTCTGCCGCGGTTGTACAGATACGTGAACTCGGTGTGGTTTTGGTGTAGAAGACGCCAGGTGTCTGCCAATTTTAGACGCCTAACTAAATCCTGCAGTTCGGTGCACAAGTTGGGAACCGGGATCTGGTCTTCAGGTGAAATTACGCAGTTGAAGTCACCTGCCTGCGCAACGATGTTGTTGTTGTTGTTGTGAACTAGTACCTAGCAGATGTCCTCGTTCTAGAATTTGCTTCTGGCACGCTTGTTTTCCGTTCCCGACGGACCGTAATTTTTTACAAAATCAGTGTCTTCCACCTTCACCGCTATTCCGCGTCCTTCGGGCATCAGTTTCACATCGCCAAATTCGAGGCCGTGCGTGACTGTGTGGCAGTTCCGCAGCGAGTTTCTGCGTCAATTTCATGGCTGCCGCCGCGTCTGCGCCAGCGGTTCGGCGGAAGTTCGCGTGGCCCGGGGATCCGGACCTGACGTCACGCTGAGCGCGTTCTGTGATTGGCGGCGCGCACCTGGAGCGCGGCAGGGGAAGCGGTTCGACATGGTCAAACCGGGACGCAGAGCCCACTGCGCCGTGCCGCTGACGCCGCTTCCATGGCAACCACGCCGCTGACGCGCGGCAGCCCTTGTGGGAATCGGAAATACTTATCCGATTCCAAGGAAACTATCCGGCAGAAAAATTTGATTCTTGGCCATGTTACAGCCTGATATCTTCTCTCGATAAAGACAGAATTTCTTTTCGTTATTCGTCGTGGTTACTTGGTGTATCGCATTTACGTAAACCTTTACACGAAATTTTAATGAGTGTGGAGAGGTAAAAACGCATTGTGTGGACTTTGCGTACATTTCATTTTCGGTAATACATTATTGCATATGAAATTTAGTCAACATTGTTGTTGTTGTGGTTTTCAGTCCTGAGATTGGTTTCATGCAGCTCTCCATGCTACTCTACCCTGTGCAAGCTTCTTCATCTTCCAGTACCTACTGCAACCTACGTCCTTCTGAATCTGCTTACTGTTTTCATCTCTTGGTCTCCCTCTACGATTTTTTCCCTCCACCCTGCCCTCCAATACTAAATTGGTGATCCCTTGATGCCTCAGAACATGTCCTACCAACCGATCCCTTCTTATAGTCAAGTTGTGCCACAAACTTCTCTTCTCCCCAATCCTATTCAGTACTTCCTCATTAGTTATGTGATCTACCCATTTAATCTTCAGCATTCTTCTGTAGCACCACATTTCGAAAGCTTCTATTCTCTTCTTGTCCAAACTATTTATCGTCCATGTTTCACTTCCATATATGGCTACACTCCATACAAATACTTTTAGAAATGACTTCCTGACACTTAAATCTATATTCGATGTTAACAAATTTCTCTTTTTCAGAAACGCTTTCCTTGCCATTGCCAGTCTACATTTTATATCCTCTGTACTTCGACCATCATCAGTTATTTTGCTCCCCAAATAGCAAAACTCCTTTACTACTTTAAGTGTCTCATTCCTAATCTAATTCCTTCAGCATCACCCGACTTAATTCGACTACATTCCATTATCCTCGTTTTGCTTTTGTTGATGTTCATTTTATATCCTCCTTTCAAGACATTATCCATTCCGTTCAACTGCTCTTCCAAGTCCTTTGCCGTCTCTGACAGAATTACGATGTCATCGGCGAACCTCAAAGTTTTTATTTCTTCTCCATGGATTTTAATACTTACTCCAAATTTTTCTTTTGTTTCCTTAACTGCTTGCACAATATACAGATTGAATGACATCGGGGAGAGGCTACAACCCTGTCTCACTCCCTTCCCAACCACTGCTTCCCTTTCATGCCCCTCGACATCTGGTTTCTGTACAAATCGTAAATAGCCTTTCGTTCCCTGTATTTTACCCCTGCCACCTTTAGAATTTGAAGGAGAGCATTCCAGTCAACATTGTCAAAAGCTTTCTCTAAGTCTACAAATGCTAGAAACGTAGGTTTGCCTTTCCTTAATCTTTCTTCTAAGATAAGTCGTAGGGTCAGTATTGCCTCACGTGTTCCAACATTTCAACGGAAGCCAAACTGATCTTCCCCGAGGTCGGCTTCTACTAGTTTTTCCATTCGTCTGTAAAGAATTCGCTTTAGTATTTTGCAGCTGTGACTTATTAAACTGATAGTTCGGTAATTTTCACATCTGTCAACACCTGCTTTCTTTGGGATTGGAATTATTATATTCTTCTTGAAGTCTGAGGGTATTTCGCCTGTCTCATACATCTTGCTCACCAGATGGTAGAGTTTTGTCAGGACTGGCTCTCCCGAGGCCGTCAGTAGTTCCAATGGAATGTTGTCTACTCCGGGGGCCTTGTTTCGACTCAGGTCTTTCAGTGCTCTGTCAAACTCTACACACAGTATCGTATCTCCCATTTCATCTTCATCTACATCCTCTTCCAATTCCATAATATTGTCCTCAAGTACATCGCCCTTGTATAGACCCTCTATATACTCCTTCCACCTTTCTGCTTTATCTTCTTTGCTTAGAACTGGGTTTCCATCTGAGCTCTTGATGTTCATACAAGTGGTTCTCTTATCTCCAAAGGTCTCTTTAATTTTCCTGTAGGCAGTATCTATCTTACCCCTAGTGAGATAAGCCTCTACATCCTCACATTTGTCCTCTAGCCATCCCTGCTTAGCCATTTTGCACTTCCTGTCATTCTCATTTTTGAGACGTCTGTATTCCTTTTTGCCCGCTTCATTTACTACATTTTTATATTTTCTCCTTTCATCATTTAAATTCAATATTTCTTCTGTCACTCAAGTATTTCTACTAGCCCTCGTCTTTTTACGTACTTGATCCTCTGCTGCCTTCACTACTTCATCCCTCAAAGCTACCCATTCTTCTTCTACTCTATTTCTTTCCCCCATTCCTGTCAATTGCTCCCTTATGCTCTCCTTGAAACTCTTTACAACCTCTGGTTTAGTCAGCTTATCCAGGTCCCATCTCCTTAAATTCCCAATTTTTTGCAGTTTCTTCAGTTTTAATCTACAGGTCATAACCAATAGATTGTGGTCAGAGTCCACATCTGCCACTGTGCGGTGGCCGCGCAGGGGTCGCTCGCGACGCGACCGCTACTTCGTCCTGCTCGTCGTAAACCATGTGGATGTATCAACCGCAAATTTCGTAAACCGTTCAAGAAATCGAAAAGTGTTTTTGCAAACGATAACTTGTAAATGTCATGTATTTCGTCCCATGATAAATATCCTAAATTTGTTTATCTACCGAGATGTGAAATAAAATACAGTTTTTCGGAAGGGATAGATGATTTTTTTTTAAACGGCATTTAATAGCATGTGGAATGAGAAGTTAAACCGAGACTAATTTACTGGTATGTCATAAGATGTAATTTGCTAAGTATCTACAGCTATTATTTCCTTTGGAAGTAACAAACTTTTTTTTTCTTTGTCCAGTGTACTTTATTGGTTCAAGACGCGTTTCGCCTTTTACTTTAAGGCATCTTCGGTGGAATCTAGAATGATTTAGTTTTGTTTTGATAGTGATACTTGCAGATTATAAAACAGGTGACATCTTGTTTTACGTGAATAACTGATTACTTACAGTGAGTTTTTGGTGGACATCTGCGTTTCCCCTCACCTGCTCACATGCTGCAGGTTGAACTAAAACTTAGATTATGGAACGTAAGCACATTTTCATGTTCTTTTGTTTTCTTCTGTCAGTAGCTGTAGACATTTTACCGAAAACACTGATCTGAAGTCGTAACTACAGTGTGTTCACCTCATGTCCCTTCCTGTTTGGTTTGTTTATGTACATGTTGCCAATAGAATTATATGCTGAAAACTAATATTTGTTTATTTCTATTCTCCTTATATT
Source organism: Schistocerca gregaria (assembly GCF_023897955.1). Lineage (NCBI taxonomy): Eukaryota > Metazoa > Arthropoda > Insecta > Orthoptera > Acrididae > Schistocerca > Schistocerca gregaria. Next base: position 104,744,276 of record NC_064927.1, on the reverse strand, counting down.
TGTGTGTGTGTGTGTGTGTGTGTGTGTGTGTGTGTGTGTGTGTGTGTGTGTGTGGCTAGCCAGTGATAGTTACAGAAAGTTGAAAGTAAATGCAGTAGTTGTCAGACTGTGGTTGAAAGATTTGGTGTTCAGCTGATTTCAGTTTTGGTTGAAATGTTTTGTGGAGGAGTGCATGGAAGAGTAAATTCACTGCTTGCATTAATAGATAAAATAGTTGAATAGTCTTTCAACAGATGATTATTATCAGAATAGTATCACCCAACCCCTTTGTCCTCACTCTTTGACGCCCCATTATACGTCCTGTCAACTTACCCCTCTTGTAGTCAAAGGTGTGCCATAATTTCCTCTTCCTCCTCTATTTAATTCCGTACCTTTTCTTTAGTTACACGATCCTCATATCTAATCTTCAGCATTCTTATTGATCACATTTTGAAAGCGTCCATTGTCTTCTTGACAGAACTGTTCATCGCCCACATTTCACTTACACACAAGGCTGCACTCCACACAAATACCGTACTCCACAGAAATACCTTTGTAAAATAGTACCCAGCATTAGAATTTATATTCGATGTGAACAAATTTTCTTTTTGAGTACGCTTTTGTTGCTATTCACAGTCTTCATTTTATATCCTCTACTTCTGCCTTCTCAATTACTGCTTCCCTTTCAAGTCACTGAAGTCTTAGAAATGCAGTTTGGTTTCTGTACAAGTTGTAGATAACCTTGTGGCCCTGTGTTTTATCGATGACATCTCTGGAGTTTCAAAGAATGTTTCAATTAAGATTGTCAAAACCTTTCTCTAAACATGCAACATAGTTTCGCAGTTCTTCAGTGTATCTACTTAGCTAAGTGGTAGGATCAGTATTGCCTTGCGTGTTCAGACATCTCACAGGAATCTAACATTGTGCTTATGTTAGTTTGTACAACCCCTCCCCCTCTCCTCTCTACATATTCCTTCCACTTTCTAGCCTTCTCTCATTTGCTTAGTTCTGGCTTTGCCAAATGAGTTCTTGACAGTAGCTTCTCCTTTGAGCAAAATCGCATTGAATTTTTGGACTTTCTGTTAACGTCATGTTTAGACATTTCTATTTCCGATGGCCTACATTTTTATATTTTTCCCTCGTGTGAAATTTAACATATCACGTTTTATCTAACGATTTCTACTCTACCTCTGCTGCAATCACCACTTCTCTCAAAGATATCCATTCGTATTCTAGCGGATTCCTGCCTCTGTTTCTGTCAGTCGTTGCATTGAGGTAACTTTAAGGTTATCGAAAAACTGTGGATCTTGACTTATTCAAGTTCCATTTCCTTAATTTGCTACCGTTTACTGTCTTTTTAGTTGTAAACCGCAGCTCGTAACCAATAAATTATTGTAGGTTTGCGTCTGCACCAGGAAATGTCTTATAATTTAAAATCTGGTTTAGAAAACTTTGTTCCAAAAATATATTATTCTTTCATGATTCCTAAGCAAGGTGCTGGCGATGATTGCATTATGCTCTGTGCGAAATTCTATCAGGTGGCTTCCACTTTCATCCCTTCCCCCAAGCCTTTATGTTCTTACTGTCCTCCTGTACATGCTACCGTATAAGATTTTAAATTTTTGTCTCGCTTAACTATCTGAATAATCTCCTTTTGTCGTACATTGTTTCAATGTGTTATGAGGTAGTGAACAATCATGAACGGTAGTCACGAAATCTGTTTATGGTGAAATGAGAAAACACGAACAATGAAATATGTGAAAGAGTACGTTGTACAGAAAATAAAAAATTGGCACATCTTCACCTAGCTTCGTCTTTCCTTCATGTAGGTGTAAGATATAGTAAATCAAACGCACCGCGCGTTTCAGTGGGTCCTGCCCCGTACCTCAGTGGCTGTCCGTCATTGGCTACCGCTAGCGTCTGCCGCTTCCAGATGGGAACGCCAATTCCGCGAGCTGCCGCGTCAAAGCGGAAAACGCTTGCCGCTGCCGTTGCCGCATCATGCGCTGCTGCGCTCAAGTGGGAACTGGTCTTTACCGCTCCCGCGTAGCTGGCTGGCACTGGCGTTTTCTTGCGGTGCCCCCGCAGCTTCTGTGAGCGGCAATTGCGCCGGACGTCTGCTTCTCGGGCAGGTTGCCCTCATGTGCTCCGTGGGGATGCAGATTGAGCACATTTGGGGCTGGCCGTTGTATTGCGCGACTCCCCTATGCCCGCCGATCGTTACAAAGCAAGGCACGTGTTTTTTCAGCACTATCATCACTGCTCTGACGCCAGAGTCCACCTTGTACCGGTAGCCAGCACCCCAGAACTCGCGGTTAACAGATATTACTTCACCATAAAGACGCAAGTAACGTCCCACTTCGTCAGGCACTTCAAATGGACTATTATACACTTTCAAATGACGCACACCGTATCCGGCGAAGGAGATCTTCACATCACTCACTGCGCCATCTCTGTGGTGTATTCCACCATGTGTGAACACAAGGGTTTCACACCGTATTAGTGTTTTTAACTTTATGAATAAACTATACAATGTAAAATCGAGCATGAGCCTCTCTAGTTCCTCCTTCTCTATATGCAGTTCGTCGAACATCCATTCTTCGGACTCACGTATTCTCGATCGAATTGCAATTGCAACGTCGTGTTCGAGCGGTTATACGTCGACATCGTGACTTACCGAATCTTATTTTTTTGTGGTTTTAGGGCGCACAACTACAATGGTCATTAGCGCCCTGACTTAAGTTAGAAATGCACTGCGAGGCCCAAGGTTAAAACTGCAACTAAAAGGGACAACACTATAAAAGGCGTATTAACAGGCATGGGATTTAAAAAAGACAGCATAATCAAACGTCCTTAGACAGGTGTGTCAAATTGACAAAACGAAGAACGCGAGCATAGGATTAAAAAATAACAACAGCATAATCAAACATCCTGAGACAGGTGTGTCAAGTTGATAAAACGAAGAACGCGAGCAGCAGCTCCTGGGTCATCCGCTAAAATGGCATCCAGAGTACATGACAGGCCAAGATCAAGACGCAGCGTAGTAAAATCTGGACAGGACGTTAAAATGTGGCGGACCGTCAGCAATTGCCCACATGGACAGAACGGCGCCGGCGCTGCCATCAGCAAATGGCGATGGCTGAACTGGCAGTGTCCAATTCGTAGCCGGGCCAAAACGACCTCCTCCCGCCGAGAAGGACGTGAGGAGGACGTCCAAGCTATGGGAAGAGGTTTCAAGGCCCGAAGCTTGTTGTCCCTAAGTGCAGCCCAATCGGCATGCCACAGCGATAAAATGCGCCGACAAATGACCGTGCTACAATCTGATGAAGGGACACAACAAGAAGCCGTCCGAGGCTGGAGGACCGCAGCCTTGGCCGCGGCATCTGCAGCTTCGTCCCCAGGGATACCGACATGGCCAGGAACCCACATACAGCTAACTGGAGACCCGTCGTCCACCAGCTGCTGAAGAGAGCGTTGGATCCGGTGCTAAAGGGTGAACCGGATACGGATCACTGAGGCTCTGGATGGCGCTCAGAGAATCGGAGCAGATGACATAAGCAGAATGTCGGTGGCGGCAGATGTAAAGAACAGCCTTGTAGAGGGCAAAGAGCTCAACTGTGGAGACCGAACAATGGCCATGTAGCCCCGACAATAAAAGAACACCCGACCCCATCATTGGTCTTAGAGCCATCTGTATAAATGATGGTCATATTAATGAACTTCGAACGAAGTTCGACAAAACGGGAGTGGCATACCGAACTGGGGGTAACCTCCTTTGGGAGCGAGCTGAGGCAAGGTGAACGCGAACCTGAGCCTGGAGCCAAGGTGGCGTGTGGCTCTCGCCCACTATAAATGTTGCAGGGAGTGAAAAATCAAGTTACCGACGAAAGCGAACTCCAGGGGGTAGCAGGGCAGAGACATACAACCCGTATTGACGGTCGAGAGAGTCGTCAAAAAAGGATCGATCAGACGGGTGGTCGGGCATTGACAGTAGCCGACAGGCATACCGACAAAGCAGTATATCGCGCCGGTAGGTGAGCGGCAATTCACCGGCTTCAGCATGAAGACTCTCGACGGGACTGGTATAAAATGCTCCGATCGCAAGCCGTAAACCCCGATGTTGTATGGAGTTGAGGCGGTGCAAGATGGACGGCCTTGCAGAGGAGTATACGAAGCTCCCATAATTCAGCTTGGAGCGGACGATCGACCGATACAGGCGAAGCAGGACGGTTCGATCCGCTCCCCACGACATACCACTGGGAACACGGAGGACATTTAGAGAACGGGTGCAACGGGCAGCCAAATATGACATGTGGAGACCAGGTAAGTTTCCTGTCAAATGTAAGACGTAAAAATTTTGTTGTCTCCACGAATGGGAGAGCAACGGGACCGAGTCTTAAGGACGGTAGTAGAAACTCTTTGTAGCGCCAGAAGTTAATACAGACCGTCTTCTCGGCAGAAAAATGGAAGCCATTGGCGACACTCGAGGAGGAAAGACGGTCAAGAGAACGCTGAAGACAGCGCTCCAAGAAACATGTACGCTGCGCGCTGCAATAGATTGTAAAATCGTCCACGAAAAGGGAGCCTGATACATCAGCTGGAAGGCAATCCATTATTGGATTGATCGCTATGGCGAAGAGAGCGACGCTCAAAACTGAGCCCTGTGGCACCCCTGGCGAAAGGCGTCGGACAGGACAGAACCCACGCACCCTGAACTTTCGATCCATTAAAAATTCACGAATAAAAAGAGGGAGGCGACCGCGAAGGCCCCACGTATGTATGATGCGGAGAATACCCGCCCTCAAACGTGTGTCGTAAGCATTCTCCAAATCAAAGAACACAGCCACTGTCTGGCGCTTCCGCAAGAAGTTATTCATAATGAAGGTCGACAAGGTAACCAGATGGTCAACAGCAGAGCAGCGCCTACGAAATCCACATTGAACATTGGTAAGTAGGCGTCGAGATTCGAGCAGCCAAACCTTACGGACACAGCTGGTAAGGGAAATGGGTCGATAACTGGAAGGCAAGTGCTTGTCCTCCACCGGCTTAGGAATCGGGACAACAATAGATTCGCGCCAGCATGCGGGAACATGTCCCTCAATCCAGATGCGATTATAAGTACGAAGAAGAAAACCTTACCCATAGGAGAAAGGTTCTTCAGCATCTGAATATGAATAGTATCAGGCCCTGGAGCGGAGGACCGTGACCGGGCAAGTGCACTTTCGAGTTCCCGCATGGTGAATGGGGCAATATAACTTTCATGATTCGAGGAACGGAAGTTAGGTGGCTTTGCCTCCTCTGCCTGTTTTCGGAGACGGAAGGCAGGGTGGTAATGAGTGGAGCTCGAAACCTCTGCGAAAAAGCGGCCGAAGGCATTGGAGACATCCTCAGGAGCGACGAGGATGTCATTCACGACCATCAAGGCAGAAACTGGTGAATGGACCTTAGTGCCAGATAGCCGGCGCAGGCTACCTCGGACAACAGAAGAAGGAGTAAAACCGTTGAAAGTGCTTGTGAAAGCAGCTCAGCTCGCTTTCTTGCTTTCTTTAATAACACGACGACACTGCGCACGTAATCGTTTATAATTGATACAATTCGCCACTGTAGGGTGGCCTTTAAAGGTGCGTAAAGCACGTCGACGAGCGCGTAAAGCGTCTCTACATGCTGCGGTCCTCCAGGGGACCGGTACGTGGAGAAGAAGTAGTGTGAGGGATGGAATGTTCAGCAGCAGTGAGAATGACTTTCGTGAGGTGTGCGACCTGACTATCGCAGCTTGCGAAGGTTTGATCCTGAAAGGTCGCCCTGGAAGAGAAGAGCCCACAGTCTGCTTTGGAGATGTTCCATCTAGATGAGCATGGAGATGGGGTATGATGCAGGAGATGCATAACACAAGGAAAGTGGTCGCTCGAATACGTATCAGAAAGAGCGTACCGCTCAAACCGACATGCAAGTTGGGTAGTACATACAGAGAGGTCTAAATGGGAATAGGTGTGAGAGGTGTCTGAAAGGAAAGTAGGGGCGCCAGTATTGAGGCAGACAAGATTGAGGTGGTTGAAAAGGTCTGCTAACAGGGAGCCTCTCGGACAGGAGAGCCCCAAAGGGGATGGAGGGCATTGAAGTCTCAACAGAAATGGTGCAGGTAGCTGAGCAATAATTTGCATCATGTCTGCCCTAGTAACGGCACACGACGATGGAGTGTAAACGGTACAAATCGAAAATGTAAAAGTGGGGAGAGTAATTCGGACGGCAACTGCCTGCAGGTCGGTGTGCAATGTGATGGGACCGTAGTAGATATCATCCCTGACCAGCAACATAACCCCTCCAAGAGCCGGAATACCTGCCACAGGGCGTAGGTCAAAACTCACAAAGGTATAGTGTGCCAAGTCGATACAATTGCATGGGTGTAACTTCGTTTCCTGCAGAGCTACTATGAGCGGACAGTGCAAGCGTAGCAGCAACTTTATGTTGGAGCGAATGCCGCGAATATTCCAATGAAGAAGTGCCATCGTGAGAAGAAAAAGCGAGAAGGGTTCACTTCCACAGCCGCCGAGGGCCTGGCTTCGAGCGAGCACTGCTGCCGCTATCAATAGGCGGAGAGTCATCGTCCATTGGTTCAATAGGTTCGTCGGCCATCTTGTTAAGATGGCCGGGAGGGGGAACTTCCTCCGCCGGTGAGCGGTCAGATGTTCGGCTACCAGCGGTGCGGCCAGGCGGAATGGAGAAGGCCTGGGGCGGCAACCGCTGAGTGGCGCAGGAGAAGAAATGCTCCGTGGCGGAGAAGGGGAACTTTTCTTACGTACCCGGAACTCCCAGCCATCGACCAGTACTTCGACTAAACGACCTTCCAAGAAGGCTCATAGGAAGAAGTCTTCACGGAGCAGTTCCTTCTTGAAGGCCCATGCATCTGACTTTTGGGTCTTCGTCTTGGCAGAAGCTGATGAAGGTGCTTGTGTCTTAAGGGTGACGGGAGGAAGAGGAGACTTTCACTGAGCGATCTTAGCACTGGAAGAACGGACGACCGTAGCGCTTAAGGTCAGATCGCAGGTCTTGCGTCGATGCCTAACTGGTAGACCGAGGAGAGGCGAGGACGGTACTGTATTTCCCCGCTGCGAGCAGAGTGGGCTTCCTACTAGTAAAAAGCATGAGAGCAGCCGAGGTGGACACTTTCTGTTTGACCCGAATTTCCTGTATACAGCTTTCATCCTTGTAGATGGGACAGTCACGGGAGGACGCTGCATGGTCACTCTGACAGTTCACGCAACGAGGAGACGGAGGTGGACCTATGGACAGCCGTCACGCCCTGCTCAGCGAGGAAAGACTTAATCTCCTTGTCAGTCTCAGTCAATCCATCTAGTGATCTAGTAGATACCACACCTCACGACGAATTCAAAATGCAATGCGCCTGCACCCGGACAGGGAACGTGTGCAGGAGTGTGGCCCGAAGGAGTTTCTGCAACTGAAAGGAGCTCTCAGTTTCCAACAACAAGGTACCGTTACGCATCCTGGTACAGGACTTGAGAGGTCCGGCTACGGCATCTACACCCTTCTGAATAACGAAAGGGTTAACAGATCTAGAAACTACGAGGAACTTTGGGGCAGGAGGTAGTACATTTGTCACTGATGGGCAGAAGTTGAGGGAGAAGAAGAAGAGAAATACATTGCGAATGAATCCCTCATGATTGCCAGCATCTCCGATCGCGCGCTCCTTCCTTGTGGGGACCCTCTCAGAGGGCGCTCCCGCCTTAGGTGAATGTTTACACCTCAGGTCACACATTCCGAGAAACGGACGGAGGGACCAATCGGCATGGTCAGAAGGTGTCAGCTTGGGCAATCACCCCTCCCCGGGCCTCGCCTTTACCAGGCGGTACGCACGGGCCCTACTTGTCTACCCAGGGTGTGGAATTACACGTTACCCCGTCACCGGCTACATGTGCGAACGCATGAGTCGGCCTTCAGGCACGCACAGGGAGGAAAGAAGAATAGCAAAAAAGGGAGAGAGGGAGAGAAAGGACAGACTGTCTCAAATGCCGAGGCGGAGACCATAGGGTGGACAAGTAGGCAAGGGGAAGAAGGCAAGGGAAAAAGTAAGGAAGACAGTGAGAGAGGGAGAAGGACAAAGAAAGGAAACAGACAAAGGAACGAAGAAACCAGAAGAAGCGAAAAACCAAAATGACCACAAATGTAAGTCGTGGAACCGTCCGTCTCCGGAAGCAGGCGCTAACTACCCCTTTGAGGGGGAGGGACTCCTTTTAGTCGCCTCTTACGACAGGCAGGAATACCTCAGGCCTATTCTTACCCCGGACCCACAGGGCGTGTCTGCTCTCCTCTGTTGAGAACAACCAGTCAGATTGACTAGAGCTGCACTCATTTTTTCGTATCTTGATCTATTTGGTTTTGGTAATGATGGCACTGGCTTTAGCCACTCATCTGGTTCAGTTACATAAGCAAATTGGGAGTGTAACTGGTTGCTGGGTATGGTAAGTTATTTTATATGCTTTCGAATCAGGCATGAATTCAGACCACCCAGCGTGCTGTTTAGGAGCATAAGTGTGTACAAAGCGACTGAACTCAAGAAATATTCGTTTCACTGGGCTTGCTTCTGGGTGGAATCTGGCAATCAGAATGTGCATTGATTGATTTTGCCTTTTAACAGACTGTACAAGTTCTTACAATTTTATGTACGATATGTTTAAGGTTTGGAATACAGAAATAGCTCTGAATGATGGCTACACACTCTCCAGTTCCTATGTGATCACACATGTTGTGTGTATAACATTTTCTGTGCACTCGTTTGGGATGCACACACACCAGATTTCCCAGTTCGTGCCCTCCTACAATATAGCACATCGTTTTCTACCTCGTAATGTGGACTTCAGTTATTACTTTGGTTGTGTTTAACAGACTGTTTGATTTCCCCCTCGACGGAGTCTGAGTCTTTTAACTGAACTATGTTTTTGCATAGGTGTAAATATTCAAACCCGTGTGACTGGTCCGTTATTAATAATACCTTAAATTCTGACGATCGCTCTACTAGTTCCACTAACTCTGGCGTGCCCTGTGGCAGTCTAGACAGGTCGTCCGCTATAACATTGTCCTTTCCGTTTATGCAAATTATCTGGAAATTATATTTCTGAAGGGCTAAAGCCTTATCCTACTAAGGTCATCAGTCCCCTAGAACTTATTACCACTTAAACCTACTTAACATAAGGACATCACACACATCCATGCCCGAGGCAGGATTCGCACCTGCTACCGTAGCGGTGGCGCGGTTCCAGACTCTTGCGCCTACAACCGCTCGGCCACTCTGGCCGGCCGATTATCAAAAACACTTTTATTTGTTTGCTATCAACATAATGATCAGATTTTCTTAATGCCCGTACGACACTCAAAGCTTCTTCTGCTTGAAACAAATGCGTCCGCACACCATAGGCAGACAGATCCTTCTCCTTATTAGGGGGATACATTATGTCTGAATTTATCAGTGCCTCCTTAATACACTTAAGAACTTTCTGGCATTTGTCCGATCAAAACCATGTTGAATTTTTACATAACAGGTTTAGTAAAGCATCGCTGTCAAGTAACTAGTCTGGCACGAACCTTGTAAAAAATGATGCAAGACTTACAAAACGCCTGTATCTAGAATGAAATTTTCACTCTGCAGCGGAGTGTGTGCTGATATGAAACTTCCTGGCAGATTAAAACTGTGTGCCGGACCGACACTCGAACTCAGGACCTTTACCTTTCGCGGGCAAGTGCTCTACCGACTTTTTTTTTTTTTAATCTCATTTTTTTCGCTTGTGTTCGTTTCATCTGCTCGGGGCGGACGTCGTAAGACATCCGGTTAAGTCCGTTGTTGATCGATTAACTCAGTTTTTTTTATTACAGAGGGAAGCTAAACCTCTGACCGAACACACTGACTGAGCTACCCAAGCACGACTCACGCCCCATCCTCACAGCTTTACTTCTGCCAGTACCTCGCCTCCTACCTTCCAAACTTTACATAAGCTCTCCTGCGAACCATGCAGAAGTAACACTCCTGAAAGAAAGGGTATCGCGGAGACATGGCTTAGCCACAGCCTGGGGGATGTTTCTAGAATGAAATTCTATAATTTCCTACAAATTACAAGCTGAGCTCTATCAATCGTATTCGCTCTGGTGCCTGTGTAATTTTCAAGACACTCTCAAACATCGCTTTGTGTGTCGTCGATTTTGTCACGTTTGCGAATCTGTGTGGGACATTATCCGCTTGATTAACAGTGTGGATACAAGTTCTCTTACTGCGACTGATGCTTGAATACCCCAGTGCCACAGAGACCCGTCAACTAAAAAGAACCCCACATTGTGGATATTTTGACATCCAACCTTCGTCATGTTTTCCCTTCAATTGACTACCACTCTGGACTTTTGTCTCGTTCAATCTAGAAATAGGTTAAGAGTCAAACTCAGTGAAGATATAGAGAGACTTTTGAAAATCTTTTGCACGTTGCTCTTGTTCATGCATTTTTTAAGGTGACTGTGTATCATTATCACCGCTAGTCACATTTTGTTAATTTTACTGTGATTGTCAACAGAAATGCTATGTTACCACTTGGAACGGAAAAATTAACGAAAAGAAACAAATTCAAATGGTTGCCAAGAAGTCTGGTCCGTGTTGGAGTTCATTGGTGTAAGTTTCATTTTCAATGAAGAAGAGTTACATGAAGGATTTAAGTCATATTATACGAGGGTGAGTCAAATGAAAACCTTAAATTGGTAATAACAAATCGAAATTTCGCCCCGTTATCCTGTAAGTTGGTAAGCGTGCTACGAACAGCGTGCAGAATGGCCTGTAGGTGGCAGCACCAGGGAAGAACAGCGTTCTGTTATTCGGTTTTTGCGTAGTGAAGGTGTGAAACCTACTGAAATTCATCGATGAATTAAGGTTCAGTACGATGATGCTTGTTTGTCACAGCAGCAAGTCTACGAATGGAATAGGAAGTTCGCAAAGTATGTGACTTCAGTTGAAGATGCTCCTCGTCCAGGTCAGTCACGAGTGACACTGAATTACATTGCAGCATGTTTACAGATTAGTCATGGGTCAGCACACCACACTGTGCATTATGTGCTCCAGTTTCACAAAGTGTCTGCAAGATGGGTGACACGGCAGCTGATTCCTGAAATGAGAGAACGATGTGTGGATGCTTCTGAAAAACTTCTTCGGCGCTTTGAACGAGAAGGTGATGGCTTCCTTGCAAGAATCGTTACTGGGGACGAAACCTGGGTTCACTTCCACCAACCGGAAACGAAGAGAGCGAGCAAGGAATGGCGCCTTTCCTCAGCACGAAAACCAAAGAAGTTTCGAACAGAACCATCAGCAGGGAACGTTATGCTGACCCTCTTTTGGGATGAAAAAGGCGTCATTTTGGAGCATTACATGCCTAGAGGGACCTCTGTCACCAGTGCATCATACACAGATCTCCTAAAAATCATCTCAGGCCTGCAATCAAATCAGAGCGACGTGGATTGCTGTCAGTAAGTGTCCTTTTGCAACATGACAACGCAAGGCCCCACACTGCCCGTACAACAGTTGCAACAATCACAGACCTGCATGTTGAGTGTCTTCCTCATCCACCATACTCACCAGACCTTGCACCATGTGATTTCCACATGTTTGGACCACTCAAAGACGAAACGGGAGGAAATGAAGAGGTACGCCACGCCACGCGGTGCATGACTCGTTGCGCGGACTCCCAAAGAATTTTTTTTTTCTAAAGGATTTTATGCACTTTGTAAGCGCTGGAGGACTTGCATTGAACGTGGGGGAGATTATGTGGAAAAGTGATACAGCTTTGTACCACTTATGCACAATAAATAATTTTTATAAAAATGTTTAAGGTTTTCATTTGACTCACCCTCGTATTTTGATCTATCAACATGGTTTTTATTTTGTTTTCGTAGTGATTATTATTACCGGTCGTTTTCTGGCGCCGAGCTTCAATAGTGACGCAGTTACATCGGGCGCCGATGTTTAAATTACTTTTGCATTTGCTTACTATTGGAAGATTGAATCGTCTTCTGGTCAAAGGACACTCATCTCCGTGGCGTCGAGAGACATTCTTTAGTTAACCAACGTCGGATGACGTTCATTTAGTCGTCGTGGGACATTAGATCACCTGTTTTTATTACAGCTAGAACTCGGGCAAATGACTGCATGCATGGAGAGCGCAAAGTCAGGCTATAAGCACCCTTAATTCCCCCCCCCCCCCCCCCTCTTCCCGTCTTCCCCTCCTTTCGTACTACCTTCATGACGCTTCCATAAACGTTAAACTAATGCAATAAACGTACGATGCAAAATTGATGACCTCAATTTGAGGGATAATATGCGAAGGAAAACTGCAAAAAATGCCAGGAAAATAACTAAACTATAAAATTCCACAGAGAGTGTCTCAAATAGCGCAGAGCCCATTTTTTACTACACTCGGATTATCCAAATATGTTAATAAAAGTTTATATGTTTATAGTCTGTTGTTAAAAAAGAAAGGTTCATTTTGTTACCTTCCTTTCCGCTTTCTCCAGCTCATCACGGCTGGCGCCTCTCGCAGCTGTTTTCGGTGCCTCTCATGTCATATGGGCAAAATCCGAGCAACAGGGTACGCAGTCTAAGCCGCGTCACCTCCGTCCCCACATCGGCGCATCAATCAGTGACTCAAAGATGGCCAATCACAGAATGACAAATGACGCGAGCGAACACAAGACGAACGACGACGAAAAATACACCAGATATTTTCATTAATCTGACCCTGAATCAACCGAACCAGAAGAAATGGAACAAGACGGTGGGAAAGGGGAATTTCAAACCCGTCAACCGAACCAGAAGAAATGGAACGATGGGGAAGGGGAATTTCAAACCCCCCATCCACGGAAGACAATCAAACGGAAAAATTCCGGTGACGACAGCGCACCACACAACAGTTTAATGTACAGTCTTACACACAAAAACTGACCGCCGCCCGGCCGCCACAGAGACTAAGTCCGAGTCATTCACTTAAGGTGGCCAATAAAACAGATTGCCCCTGACAACTCTAAGTCCGGCCATCTGCACAATCTGACAACACTGTAACATGCGGAAGTGTTAGGAGGAAGTGTTACCTACTTCCGAGATCATCTGGATGGAGTGAGCCTTTGGTCTTGCGGTAATCGCCGTGCTTTCTAAACTTAGAGTCGCATGTTCGCGTCCAACTGCATTTTTTTTACCGCATTTCGGTAAACAGTTATGAGTCTGATTCAACATCGAAGACAATTCGCTTAATATTCTACCCACCCGCAATAGCAAGTATTCCAGAAACAACTCAGCAGGACAGCTCGTGGCTGCGTCGCGACCATAACAGCTTACGCTCGGGTGTTTCCTCGCGCTGCGGCGGCTACCGGCCACCGGCCAGACGCCACCCGCCGCCTCAAATCCGGCGCCGCCCGTGTGAAGGCGGCGCACAGTGGGTCAGAATCCCAAAAAGCTGGTCAAAATATAAGTAGTTGTTCAATTTGTACCAAACTTAGTGTGTAAGTGTTTACGGAGTTTCTGATTAAGCATATGATATCAAAAAGTGAAAAAAACAAAGTGGCGGAACAAAGATGGCAGGCTCTACGTACACCACTATCATTTTTTACGTATAAAAGTAATTTTTAGGGAATTATCGAGGTTACTGATGATGACAGAGTTCAAAAAAATTAAAAATGGTGGATCCAAGATGGCGGTCAAAATCTATGTCTTTTTATTTATTTATATATTTTTATTCATATAAAAGTCAGTATTTAGGGGTTATTGTAGTTAATGCTTAAAAAATAAACCAAAAAGTGGAAAAGTCGAAGAAGGACCAAATATAGGTTACAAGATGGTGTAAAACATTACAAAAAATATTTCATTTTAATTACAATTATTTATTTTGTAAATTTTTTATAATTTAATTTACAAGTCTTCATTTTCTTATTCTTTTTCATCTTCTGCTTCAACTGAATCGTCATCATTCTCAAACACTGTTTCCTCATTATCTGCATCTGCATCTGAATCTTCATAGTCTTCCGCCACAGGAACTAAGAGGGCAACGGCTTCTGGCGACAAACTCTTCAGTTTCTTCAGCGAAGATTTGTGTAAGGTAAAATGGCCGAAGAAATAATGTCTGGACCGTGAATCAACAATCTATGGACTGCTGTTGGCATGTTGTACCAGAGGTATTCTTTCATGTAGTGCCTGGCAGTTGCGAAGGCGTATGCTCGAAACTTTTCAACGTCGATCTGACGTCCGCTCGAAATCATCTGCAAAATTATATGGAAACGGTGGATTAGTTCTTCGGAAACTACAGTTATCAGCGCTGATGTTGGAGGCTTTTCCAAAAAACGTCGAGCCGTGTTTCCGTCATTCGTACTGCCAAACCCTTGTTTCGGCGTGTCAATTACAATTCCAAGCTGCTCTTTGAAAGCTTTTTGAATGTTGGCTTTCAGTATTGCTTTTTCCTCTTTATCTTCTGCTTTAAGTGTCTGCCACTTTTTTGTTTTCATTTGGTATGCCGAATGAATACAACATTCAAAACATCAAATCCAGTCGTGAAGAGTTGATAGTCCGTACTGCAGATAATCCGCGGTAACTTGTTTTTTCAAAACATCGTCAATGTTATTAAATTGGGCAGACGTAGCCTTGCAGAGATAGCACCTTTGCGCAGATTTTGTGTTGGTGATAGCATTCCACACTTTACCATCTACCATGGTCATGCTTAAATTGTATTTAATGGAAATGTCTTTCTCATGAATAACTGTTTCGAATGACTGGAGTTGTTCGATCTGTTTGTCGTAATATGCTTTCTCATTTAATGACGTTTGCTCTGTTTCCTTTGTAAATTCTAACTTCAGTGGTCTGCAAAAGAGGGTTGAAGACGGCTTCGGATGAATCCATAAGATCTTTTCTACTTTAGTTTCTTCATTTACACCTGCAAGTTTCAGTGGAACAAGCGAAGTGAAAAATAAAGTTGCACCTGAAATACTCGAATCTGAAAACTTCATTTTATACATGCTTTGCCTGGAGGTTCCGTCAAAGCCACACTTACAAATAAGGGCCATATTAGACACTTCTGAATCACTCATATGTAAAATATCGTCTCGTTTCAGCAGTAGAACACGTTGAACAGTGTGGTCTAACAAAGCTTGCAACCGTACCTCAGCTATTGATTCGGTAAAAGTGAGTGTTACGTCTGGAGGGCAGCAAGCTTTTTTTGCTACCAAAACAGCTGAATACGGTGGATATAGTGTGTTTAAGCCTTTTCCTTTAGCCCCATTTCTCAAATGCTGGTAAGATTCTTTTGACAATTTCAAGTCGAAAAGGAGTGCTAGACCTTCATTTGCATCGTATGAAGATGACGATGATGTTGAAAATCGCAAGCCTGCCTTGTATTTTTTCACCTTGGATGGCCTGAGAGTATGACGTCTTTCACAATCTTCGCAGCATCTGGGTGCCTCAGTTCTCCTTCTTTTAGACCTATCAGATGATGTTTCAAATTTTGTGGAAGGTCAGCCTGTTGATTTAGTCACACTTGCAGGTTTCGAATCAATCGGAATATATACTATGGAATTTAACCAGGTTTCGTTCTTCTTGAAAAAATATCCTTGTCGCTGAGTTGCTTCCTTATACTTGCTTCTTAACTTTGTTAACAAAATCGAAATGGTAGGCCTCATATCATAGGGAATTTTAATTGTATGTCCACTTTTTCTGTTTACGACTTTTCCAAATGTTCTATGACCCCTTCCAAATCATTTGACACATACTCTTTTGTTATTAGAAAAATATCTTTCCTCGAAAATCCGATTCTGGAATACGCTGGATCAGATGAAACTGAAATTTAAAAAAATCTGTGTTACACTTTGTCATTTTTCTATTTACTTTATTCTTTACAATGCTTCTACGTGTCGATTGTAATTTAAATTATACAAATAAAACTCATAATTAATTGATTCTACTGTCATTTTTGAAGATGTCTGAACAATGACATTTTGCAAGTGTCGCTTAAAACGTGGCTCAAAGCCAGAGTCGCAACTAGTCGCAGGGTTTGAAGCTTAATTTACAAAGGTAATAATATGTGCTTGCGTACACAGCGCAAAAGAAAGCGGAATGTCGTGGAATTCGTAACTTATCTCTATTTTTTAAGCGCATTTTACGATTTTGTCATTCATTTCCTTGTAGTACGTTAATTGAAGTGTAAACGTGCATAATTGATGATTTGATAGTGATATAAATGTTTTTTCATTAGTACGTACCTCCTGGAATACATTCTATATTGAAAGTATTGGTTTCACTTGCACAAAACATAAATAACTTCCTTCAACAACACGACTGTTTTTGTAGCCTGGCCAGCTGCGCGCACGCTAACAATGAACTGCCGCATTTGACCTGAGATATTACCGAACAAATGAACATCTGGTCGTCCGCACAGGCGGCATTCAGTTGTCCCAGCATTGCTGCTGCCAAACTGATAGTCCAAAATCCCCATCTTTGAACTTTTTTTTCCTTTTTGGCCATGTTTTCAAGATTCTGGCCCACTGTGTGGCACCACGCAGTCAGTGTATGTATCAATGCCATTTTCGAATTTGACGTTCTGGCAATCATCTTGCAGTTAAGCATTGGATTTTGCATACTTGAAAATCATGAACTACAGTTAAGCATTGTAAAATGAAGTCGCAAGTGGAAAAAGGTGTAACATGTGCAACACGACATTTACTTTGGTATAACATAGGGGTGAATGTAGAGGAGGCAGCTAAATAGATTTGAATTGTGTTTGGAACGAGTGCTTTTGGGAAAAATACTCCAGAAAAAGATATTATTGTTTCTACAAAGATCGTTCTGGCATGAATGATTTTCCACATTAAGGAAGTCTCGAATACTAATATATGTGACAGATTACCATTTTACCATCATGCGGTATTTGCATTCAACAGGAAAAGCTCAGAAGTCTGTTCTAAATCGAAACAACAAAAATCAATGGAGTGACTATTATTGAACTTCATCAGGTCGCTCATTGAGCATTCCTATGCAGTACTGTTAGTGGTGACGTGTTATGATAACTTTATCGTTAACTTCCTAAGAAGAAATTAAAGGCTGAGCCCCACCAAAAGACGTAGACTAGAGCAATATTTTACATTTGATAGCACGAAAAGTGTGTTGTGGGCTACGAATTCTGCCCGAAGGGATGTGTGCAGCACAGCTGGAATTTGTTGTCAACAATTGAGACAGCTTTCGGTCACAGTGCAAAAAAGTTGAGCAACAAAACTTCATCACCTGTGCTACTGCATGATAACTCACTCTGTTGACTTGAGAAACAAAACTATCCAGGGGATTGATAGGAAAGACGTCTCTCAGACACTTGTTTTGATAGAGAAGTCTTCTCGCAAGCACTTGTCCCCCTCGTCATTTATTCGTAAAAGATTACCTTTCCCGCTCTTGATTGATCAACCGTCAAGACAATTCATTTCTAGACGAAAATACTCGTAAAACTGCACTGGTTTAATGACATCGTTAGAACCAGTGGGTTTCTACAGGCGTAGAATTGGCAATCAAATTTAGCTTTGTCAGTTTGTTTTAGATATCGTGAAAGAAAATTCATCTGCTGATTAATTTCTCTATGATCATACTGTTGCGATTAGTAAACTAATGGTAAATTCAATTAAAATATTCACTGTACTAATACAAATTAAATTCAGGTTGCTACAGAAACATCACGACGGCAGTCTTTCGTAATAAAGCATTAAGTGTCTGTAAGACGACTGAGCCTATTTTAACACGAATTAGTAGCATATTACCGACTTTTGACTTCGAAAAGATCTGTATTTACTTGATTTCCTGTATCATTCGCAAGTATTGTGAAAACGTGGCATTTCATAGATAAAAGTATGTATTCACAACAACAACAAATATGTCATGAGAACACAAAAGTGGCTTTATGAAATTGGCTGTACCGTAAGGTTTTCGCTCTGACACTAAGGATTACTATAAGTAGCAAGACGAATTTTTTTCGAGCGTTATCTTACGATTCCCTTATTGAGTTTGTATCTGCCTGCTTGTAGCTCAGCTACAAAAGAATTAAAAATCTGGCTTCCAGCGAGTCTAGGAAGGCGAACGAAAGCAGCTTGCAGCTGGTAGCCAAGTGTGTTACCTGGGAACTGGTTTTTTCCTAAAGTGGGAAGACATCCTTTTGTGCTTGAATTGTTGGCAAATATCAGTCAGACGTGTGCCGTTGGTTTAAGCGTTTCGCTATGTTGAATTTGTACTAATGATTTTTCTACAGGTTTTTTTTCTGTTCCAAATAGTGAGTTGAAG
Organism: Schistocerca gregaria; assembly: GCF_023897955.1. Lineage (NCBI taxonomy): Eukaryota > Metazoa > Arthropoda > Insecta > Orthoptera > Acrididae > Schistocerca > Schistocerca gregaria. Next base: position 104,725,963 of record NC_064927.1, on the reverse strand, counting down.
TCTCCCTTTAGTATTTTCACGTCATCTTGGTGAATTTTGCTCATAGTATTTTCGGGTGTGTTCCAGAATTTTTCAACATTTTTGTTGTTTTTCTTATTTTCGATGTTGGTGGGGCCATGTGCATTGATGAGTGTTTATTTTTTACTGGAACTCTGAATGAGTATAGTCACAAGTCGATTGTTGATGGGAGTGATTTCTTTGAAAGAGTTGCTCATAGACCAGTGTTCCACAAAAGCAATGCTAAAGACTGGTGCGCCTTTCGCTACCTTTACTTGTATTTTTCTCTTGAATATGCAATGGTTTCCGTAATGCAAGGTTACAATGTCAGTTAGTCGTGGTTCGTGAAGAGCAATGATGAGAATTTGTTGTATGTCGATTTTTTTGGTGAGATTATTTAGTTTTCGTCCTTGGATCAATGTATCGATGTTTAATTTTCAAATGCTTGTTTTCTGCTTGTAGGGAAATTTACAAGAGATCTTCAATATTCTCCACCGTGCGAACCTGGAATCCCCAGAATCAGAAATTCCAACTGCCGCCTGTCGACAGCCGGGTTGTGTACCACCAGGGGTAAAGTTGACTTTGCTTGCACAGCTCATGTTTGATTGTGTTTCATTGGTTTGAGCTGGGTGATTCCAGGACTGGACAGGACCAGAGGGTGTTGAAGCCTTTGGAAGCAAATATTTTCAAACGAGCTCATTGACCTAACAGACGGTGACCAGACTAGCGGTGGTTTTCTCTCAGACGTGTCTGGATTTTGAGATCAACGGATTGAGTAGCCGTTCAGGATTGTGTTAGTATTTGGTTCAGCCCAAGTATTTGATTTCCTCGGCACCACCCATATGTGGGAGGCTTTCCCCTATCCGCTACACGGGATTATAAATTATTATTATCATTATTATTATAATTATCTTTATTACTGTCATTATGTCATCAGCAAATCCGACATGGTGCATCTTTCCACCACTAAAATAGAAGTGTATTGCTCGATTCAGTATTGCCATCACATAAATATGGGTTATAATCACGTTACATTTCTGCTAGCAGACATATTACTCACTTTTTCTCAGGCAGTTGCTACCTGTTACTCCATCATAGGAATTTATGTGCGCAGCATTGTTGCAATACAGACGTCCAAATTATCCGATTTCTGTAATTTCGTGTCGATACCAGATCTTTCTAATCGGATTCCGAATACGACTCTCATCATTTGATAGACTGGGTAAATCACATTCTTAATCGGACGGTTGAATCTAGATCACTTATTTATGACAGGGCCTGAATTCTTAAACACTGTGGAAAGTAATAATACAAGATGATGATGATGATGGTTAGTAATAAGCACAATCATCATTTAAGACTGATTATGCCTTTCAGCGTTCAGTCTGGAGCATAGCCCACTTATCAAATTCCTCCATGATCCTCTATTCAGTGCTAACATTGGTGCCTCTTCTGGTGTTAAACCTATTACTTCAAAATCATTCTTAACCGAATCCAGGTACCTTCTCCTTGATCTGCCTCGACTCCTCCTACCCTCTACTGCTGAACCCATGAGTCTCTTGGGTAACCTTGCTTCTCCCATGCGTGTAACCATCTAAGCTTGTTCGCCCTGACTGCTACATCTATAGAGTTCATTCCCAGTTTTTCTTTGATTTCCTCATTGTGGACACACTGCTGCCATTGTTCCCATCTACTAGTACCTGCAATCCTTCTAGCAACTTTCGTATCAGTAACCTCAACCTTGTTGATAAGGTAACCTGAATCTACCCAGCTTTCGCTCCCATACAACAAAGTTGGTCGAAAGATTGAGCGGTGCACAGGTAACATAGTCTTGGTACTGATTTCCTTCTTGCAGAAGAGAGTGGATCGTAGCTGAGCGCTCACTGCATTAGCTTTGCTACACCTCGCTTCCAGTTCTTTCAATATGTTGCCATCCTGTGAGAATATGCATCCTAAGTACTTAAACCGTTTACCTGTTCTAACTTTGTTCCTCCTATTTGGCACTCAATCCGTTTATATTTCTTTCCTACTGACATTTCTTTCGTTTTGGAGATGCTAATTTTCATACCATAGTCCTTACATTTCTGATCTAGCTCTGAAATATTACTTTGCAAACTTTCAATCGAATCTGCCATCACAACTAAATCATCCGCATATGCAAGACTGAGTTCATGGTTCAGAGTAGTTTCAGGGGTAAGACAAGGCCGCAACCTGTCTCCACTGTTGTTCATATTATTTATGGATCATATGTTGAAAACAGTAGACTGACTGGGTGAGATTAAGATAGTTGAACACAAAATAAGCAATTTACCGTCAGCTCTAACTGCTGCCTGACTATCCATGTAAAGACCTTTTTAACTGCTTGCAAAAGTTTGCTTCCTATTCCATAATCTCGTAGAACAGACAATAACTTCCTCCTAGGATCCCAGACATATGCCTTTTCTAGATCTATAAAGCATAGATACTATTCCCTGTTCCACTCATAACACTTTATTATTTGCCGTAAGCTAAAGATCTGATCCTGACACCTCTAAGAGGCCTAGACCCACACTGATTTTCATCCAATTGGTCCTCAACTAATACTCGCACTTTCCTTTCAACAATACCTGAGAAGATTTTACCCACAACGCTGATTAAAGAGATACCTCTGTAGTTGTTACAATCTTTTCGGTTTCCACGTTTAAAGATTGGTGTGATTACTGCTTTTGTCCAGTCTTATGGAACCTGTCCCGACTCCCAGGCCATTTCAATTATCCTGTGTAGCCATTTAAGACCTGACATTCCACTGTATTTGATGAGTTCCAACTTAATTTCATCCACCCCAGCTGCTTTATTGCATTTTAATCGACTGACCATTTTCTCCACTTCCTCAAATGTGATCCTATTTCCATCATCATTCCTATCCCATTCTACCTCGGAATCTGAAACGTTGCTGATCGTATTTTCACCTACATTGAGCAACTCTTCAAAATATTCCCTCCATCTGCCCAAGGCATCCACAGGATTCACCAGCAGTTTTCCTGAGCTTTCCAAAATACTTGTCATTTCCTTCTTACCTCCCTTTCGAAGACTGCTAATCACACTCCAGAATGGTTTTCCAGCAGCTTGACCCATAGTCTCCAACCTGTTTCCAAAGTCTTCCCAAGATTTCTTCTTGGATGCTGCAATTATCTGTTTGGCTTTGTTTCTTTCATCAACATAAGTTTCTCTGTCTACCTGAGTTCTAGTATGTAGCCATCTTTGATACGCCTTCTTTTTCCTTTTACAGGCTGTCTTGACTGTGTCATTCCACCAAGCTGTTTGCTTCATCCTACTTTTTCACACTACTGTTCCAAGACATTCTTTAGCCACATCTAGTACTGTGTCCCTGTACCTTGTCCATTCCTTTTCCAATGACTGTAATTGACTACATTCAACTAACTGGTACCTTTCTGAGATCGCTGTTATGTACTTGTGCCTGATTTCCTTATCCTGAAGTTTCTCCACTTTTATCCTCCTACATGTGGACCTCCTGCACTTGCGGCCTCACAATCCCAATTTCACTGCAGATTAAATAATGATCAGTGTCATCAAAGAATCCCCTGAACACACTTGTGTCCCTCACAGCCTTCCTGAATTCCTGCTCTGTTATTAGAAAGCCAATGACAGATCTGGTTCCCCTGCCTTCCCAAGTATACCGGTGAATGTTCTTATGTTTAAAAAAGGAGTTTGTGATTACTAAGCCCATACTGGCACAGAAATCCAAGGGTTGTTTCCCGTTCCCGTTGGCCTCCATATCCTCTCCAAATTTACCCATAACCTTTTCATACCCTACTGTTCGATTTCCAATCCTGGCATTAAAATCACCCATGAGCAGAACACTGTCCTTGTCCTTTACTCTAACAATTAGATCACTGAGTGCCTCATAAAAACTATCCATCTTATCTTGATCTGTCCCTTCACAATGCGAATATACTGACATAATCCTAATTTTCTTGCTAGACACTGTCAAATCTATCCACATCAGTCGTTCGTTTACATACCTTACTGCAAATACGCTGGGTTCCATTTCTTTCCTGATGTAAAGCCCTACAACCCATTGTGCTATTCCTGCTTTGACTCCTTACAGGTAGATCTTGTATTCTCTCACTTCCTCTTCTTTCTCACCCCTTACCCGAATGTAACTAACAGCTAAAACGTCCAGCCCCAACTTACTTGCAGCCTCTGCCAGCTCTACCTTCTTCCCACAGTAGCCCCCATTGATATTAATAGCTCCCTATCTCATTACCATTTGTTTAGCCAAGTCGTATCTTAGGAGTCAATGGTTTGTCAGTTAGAGGTGGGACCCCGTCACCTCCAAAGGTCCGATGCATTTTGCTCTGATTGTTGCCAGCATCATATTTAAAGTACCAGGGAAGCAGGTTGCTAGCCTTACTTGCCCCGAGTCCCATAGAGTTTTACCCCTAACGGTTGAGGGACTAACCGGTGGATTTGGTAGTCTTTGCCGCATGAGCACAAAGGTGACCACGGCTCAGAATATGTCCGAGATGCCCAGCCTTATTCCAAAGTAACAGGTATCCCGACTGTTGGGGCCACTTACTAGGCCACTCATACGTTGCCCGTGGTTCATGAACTAGGACATGACTACAGGAAACCACACCATGAACCACGCTAATATGTTATTTAAATACAAACATATGAACGGACGAGATAACAGTTTATTTACAGGAGCAGAGCCCCATCCATCGTAGCAGAGAAGTGCGAGATTGGTTTCAGGCCCAAGAGAGGATAAAGCTGTTGCCGTTTGTTCCACGATCATAGAACATCAACCAGATAGAGAATATGTGGGCAGAGGTAACAAGGCCATTGCCATGTGGACCTACAAATGCAAGCGAGCTTTGGACGAATATACAAAACGTATGGTGGGAAGTAAACCATCACGCTACACTGTCGACAACTTAACGAAATCAATGCCCCTACCCGTTCGAGAAATCTTACGTAATGATCGTGGGTGGTTTGGTTACTAAAAGTATACTCGTCCACAAAACCCATGTGACAATTATCTGATAGTCCGTCAAGCTTTGCTTTGTCTCAGCTCTTTAGATACAAGTCCATTTGCTTTCAGTCTCCTCCTTACAATTCTTGCAATGCAAGGTAATTGAAAATCTCATCCACTCGACACCAAATGAGGAATTGACTGGTGCATGTGTCGTTCAACACACAGTAGATGTCACCCTCACTGGAATCAGTGACTGTTTGTGTGTGTGTGTGTGTGTGTGTGTGTGTGTGTGTGTGTGTGTGTGTTTTAGTGTTCACGCAAAATCTGAATCAATACTATTAACATTAGAGAGTTAGTGTGAAACTACCGGGAACTGCATTAATATCGAGCTGGGTGACCTATTACTGTTATTTAGGATTCTCTCCGTCCTAGGCGTAATGCAAATTGAACTTCAGAAGCTCTTTCCGCTATTCTTGACAAACATCAGCAACTTGTAATCAGTGCGAGTTACAACTGCATGATGATATGGCTCAGGTTGTCAGTAGTTGTGGTGGTGTTATGCTGTCAAACTGCTTACAGTAACATTAATGGTGGCCCATATAATTTAACGCTGACTACCTACTTAAGTAAAGATAGTGTTGTGGCGTCGTCGCTTCTCTTTATTTGGCCTCAACTTGAGTAATCCGAATTAACGAACATAGTACTCCATTCGCGGGCTGTTAATGACACAGTATGACTACAGAGATGATCGTGCGGGTATTGCTCAACAAATATTACCCTCAGCTATGCAGCTGGGATGACTCATTACACAGGTACTCTATGTTGCACTTGGTTAAGGGATCAGTTCGCTGCAATCCTGCTTCTACTGTTCGTAAATACGTGTGTACTTCATAAATGGTTCAAATGGCTCTGAGCACTATGGCATTTAACTTCTGACGTCATCAGTCCACTAGAACTTAGAACTACTTAAACCTAACTAACCTAAAGACATCAGACACATCTGTGCCCGAGACAGGATTCGAACCTGCGACCGTAGCGGTCGTGCGGTTGCAGACAGTAGCGCCTAGAACCGCTCGGCCACCCCGGCCGGCATACGTGTATACTGACTATTCGTTATTTGACTGAATATGAACTACAGTCTGATTCGCATATATATGACATGGGTTAGCGCGGGTACAAAGTAATCACTAACGGTTGGATGCCGTTGAAGTCCCGTTACACTGATGGCAAGACAAATGTTCGCAAATCACCTCTATTGCCTCAAAAAACAATTGCATCTTAAATATCGAAGGACCGATGTCCACACTGTCACAGCGCATTGAAATACAGCGAAGACGGCAGATGAATATTTGTGACCGACTGGGCTTCGAACCTGGACCTCCTGTTTAGTAGACAGACATGCTGATCACTGCACTATTATTTTTTTAAAAAAAAATGTTTGAGAAGACTTTCAGCACACCAGGTAGGCGGAGGCAAAGAGGGCAGGGGTCGAAGACCCGAGGCCTGGCCTCAGTGCCTTCCCCATACCTGTCACTGAGCAGCTGCATTATTCCCATGTATTCCATTTTGCACCCATACATGCCTTCAAATTGTAAAACAAAATTGAAGTAGTAATTACGGTAAAATGAATTACAGATTGCCGCCTCCAATGGCGTGTGTTCCTTGTAGAACTTTATGTATTTTTCCGTCACCTTTTTCACTGTTATAAAACATTCATTCAGAAATATATTCACAATTTAAGTTATTATCCACTATCCGAGTTGGAGTCTCTCTTCAGTTACAGCTAACCAGAGCGCACCTATTGCACTATTGTAAGAACCAAGATGCAGTATTTTGGATTTAAAATTTTGTAAATTCGTTGTAAGAACTTACGAGACCAAGTTGCTTAGGTCATCGGCCCCTAAGCTTACACACTGCTTAATCTAACTTAAACTAACTTACGCTATCGACAACACACACACTCATGCCAGAGGGAGGACTCGAACCTCCGACGGTGGGCACCGTCCGGACATAGCAGCCAACCTCTCTTCAGCACCTGTCTACACACGCTCCTCGTCAACGTTTTTATCTTAAGTGCTATTCGGAAAATGTTTGGAAACTCAGTGATAGTGCCGGACTGGAGCTGCATCAAGCTACTCATTTCACTAGATATAGTTGTAATTTTCTGAACAATTCCTGTTTAATAAGTGATAGCGTCACTCTCTCTCATCGTTTACTTTGTCAGAAACCTGCTTCTCTCTGCCCATGCCCGAGGCAGGATTCGAACCTGCGACCGTAGCAGTCGGACGGTTCCGGACTGCGCGCCTAGAACCGCGAGACCACGGCGGCCGGCTACTTTTAGTAACCAAACCACCCACGATCATTTCGTAAGATTTCTCGAAGGCGTAGGGGCATTGATTTCATTAAGTCGTCGATAGTGTAGCGTGATGGTTTACTTCCCACCATACGTTTTCTATATTCGTCCAAAGCTAGCTTGCATTTGTAGGTCCGCATGCCAATGACCTTGTTACCTCTGCCCACATATTCTCTATCAGGTTGATGTTCTGTGATCGTGGAACAAACGGCAACAGCTTTATCCTCTCTTGGGCCTGAATCCAATCACGCAATGCTCTGCTACGATGGATGGGGCTCTGCTCCTGTAAATAAACTGTTATCTCGTTCGTTTATATATTTATATTTAAATAACATATTAGTAATAAGCACATTGTATTATTATTTTCCAAAGTGTTTAAGAATTCAGGCCCTGTCATAAATAAGTGATCTAGATTCAACTGTACGATTAAGAATGTGGTTTACCCAGTCTATCAAACTATGTGAGTCGTATTCGGATATCCACGTTAATCCTGACTTTCTGAATCCGATTAGAACGATCTGATATCGACACGAAATTACAGAAATCGGATAATTTGTATTGCAACAATGCTGCGCACATAAATTCCTATGATGGAGTAACAGGTAGCAACTGCCTGAGAAAAAGTGAGAAATATGTCTATTAGCAGCAATGTCACGTAATTATAACCCATATTTATGTGATGGCAATACTGAATCGAGCAATACACTTCTATTTCAGTGGTGGAAAGATGCACCATGTCGGATTTGCTGATGGCATAATGACAGTAATAAAGATAATGATAATAATAATGATAATAATAATTTATAATCCCGTGTAGCGGATAGGGGAAAGCCTCCCACATATGGGTGGTGCCGAGGAAATCAAATACTTGGGCTGAACCAAATACTAACACAATCCTGAACGGCTACTCAATCCGTTGATCTCAAAATCCAGACACGTCTGAGAGAAAACCACCGCTAGTCTGGTCACCGTCTGTTAGGTCAATGAGCTCGTCTGAAAATATTTGCTTCCAAAGGCTTCAACACCCTCTGGTCCTGTCCAGTCCTGGAATCACCCAGCTCAAACCAATGAAACACAATCAAACATGAGCTGTGCAAGCAAAGTCAACTTTACCCCCGGTGGTACACAACCCGGCTGTCGACAGGCGGCAGTTGGAATTTCTGATTCTGGGGATTCCAGGTTCACACGGTAGAGAATATTGAAGATCTATTGTAAATTTCCCTACAAGCGGAAAACACGCATTTGAAAATTACACGCCGCCTGCGATTAGCCGAGCACTCTAAGGCGCAGCAGTCATGGACAGTTCGGCTGGTCCCGGCAGAGGTTAAGAGTCTTCCCCCGGGCATGAATGTATGTGTGTTTGTCCTTAGGATAATTTATGTTAACTAGTGTGTAAGCTTCGGGACTGATGACCTTAAAAATTAAGTCCCATAAGATTTCACACACATAAGAACTTTTTTTTTTTTTTTTTATAACTAAACATCGATACATTGATCCAAATACGAAAACTAAATAATCTCACATAATAATTCGACCGAAAAAAAAACCTCATCATCGCTCTTCAAGAACCACGACTAACTGACATTGAAACCTTGCATTACGGAAACCATTGCATCTTCAAGAGAAAAATACAAGTAAAGGTAGCGTAAGGCGCACCAATCTTTGGCATTGCTTTTCTCGAACACAGATCTATCATCAATTCTGTCAAAGAAATCACTCCAATCAACAATCGACTTGTGATTATGCTCATTCAGAGTCCCAGTAAAAAATAAACACTCATCAATGCACATGGCCCCACCAACATCGAAAATAAGAAAAACAACAAAAATGTCGAAAATTCTGGAACACGCTGGAAAATACTATTAGCAAAATTCACCAAGATTACGTGAAAATACTAATAGGAGTCTTCAATCCGCTACTTTGGGCAGAAAAAACCTGTAAAAAATCATTGTTACAAATTCAACACACCGAAACCCATAGACCAACGGCATACGTCTGACTGATATTTACCAACAATTAAACCACAAAAGGCTGTCTTCCCACTTTAGGAAAAACCAGTTCCCAGGTAACACGCTTGGCTACCAGGTGCAAGCTGATCTCGTTCGTCTTTCTAGACTCGCTGAAAGCCAGATTTTTAATTATTTTGTAGCTGAGCTACATGCAGGCATATACAAACTCAATAAGGGAATCGTAAGATAACGCTCGAGAAAAATTCGTCTTGCTACTTTCAGTAACCCTTACTGTCACAGCTAAAACCTTACGGTGCTGCCAATTTCATAAAGCCACTTTTGTGTTCTGATGACAAAATTATGTATTCACATCAACAAAAAATATATTTACGAATTGCCACATTTTCATAATACTTCCGAATTATACAGGAAGTGAAGTAAATACAAATTATTTCGAAGTCAAATGTCGGTAATATACTACTAATTCGTGTCTTACAGACACTCAATCCATCGCTACAGTCTGGAAACGAGCGACCACTGCTGTTGCACGTTCGAAAACTACCTCGGGCGTGGATGTGTGTGATGTCTTTAGGTTAATTAGGTTTAACTAGTTCTAAGTTGTAGGGGACTGATGACCTCATAAGTTAAGTCCCATAGTGCTCAGAGCGCTTGGAACCAATTTAGAACTTAATGCTTTATTAAGATAGACTGCCGTCGTGGTGTTTCTGTAGTAAGCTGAATTTAATTTGTATTAGTAAAGTGAATATTTTATTTGCATTTTCCATTAGTTTACTGAACGCAACAGTAATCATCGAAGAGAAAATTAATCAGCAGCTGAATTTTCTTGCACGATATCTAAAACAATCTGACAAACCTAAATTTGATTGCCAATTCTACGCCTGCAGAAACCCACTGGTTTCTAACGATGTCATTAAACCAGTGCAATTTTAAGAGTATTTTCGTCTAGAAATCAATTGCCTTGACGGTTGATCGATCAAGAGCTGGAAAGATAATATTTTACGAATAAATGACGAGAGGGACAAGTGCTTGAGAAAGGACGTCCCTATCAAAACAAGTGTCTGAGAGACATCTTTCCTATCAATCCCCTGGATAGTTTTGTTTCTCAAATCAACAGAGTGAGTTATCATGCAGTAACACTGGTGATGTCGTTTTGTTGCTCGACTTTTTTACACTGCGACCGAAAGCTCTCTCAATTGTTGACAACAAATTCCCCCTTGGGGCAGAATTCGTAGCCCACAACACACTTTTCGAGCTATCAAATGTAAAATATTATATTCACACTACTCTTTACTCTAGTCTACGCCTTTTGTTGGGTTCAAATGGCTGTGAGCACTATGGGACTCAACTGCTGTGGTTATCAGTCCCCTAGAACTTAGAACTACTTAAACCTAACTAACCTAAGGACATCACACACATCCATGCCCGACGCAGGATTCGAACCTGCGACCGTAGCAGTCGCACGGTTCCGGACTGCGCGCCTAGAACCGCGAGACCACCGCGGCCGGCCTTTTGTTGGGGCTCAGCCTTTCATTTCTTCTTAGGAAGTTAACGATAAAGGCATCATAACACGTCACCACTAACAGTACTGCATAGGAATGCTCAATGAGCGACCTGATGAAGTTCAATAATAGTCACTCCGTTGATTTTTGTTGTTTCGAATTAGAGCATGCAGTACTCCTACACCAGACTTCTGAACTTTACCATTGTACCATCATGCGACATTTGCATTCAACAGGCATCTGTCACATACATTAGTAGTCGTGACTTCCTTTATGTGGAAAATCATTCATGCCAGAACAATCTTTGTTGAAACAAGAATATCTTTTTCTGGAGTATTTTTCCCAAAAGCACTCGTTCCAAACACAGTTCAAACCTTTTTAGCTGCCTGCTCTACATTCACCCTTCTGTTATACCACAGTAAATGTCGTGTTGCACATGTTACACCTTTTTCCACTTGCGACTTCATTTTACAATGCTTAACTGTAGTTCATGATTTTCAAGTATGCAAAATCCAATGCTTAACTGCAAGACGAAAACTAGAACTTCAAATTCTAAAATGGCATTGATACATACACTGACAGCGTGGGGCCGCCTTCACATGGGCGGCGCCGGACTTAAGGCGGCGGGTGGCGTCTGGCCGGTGGCCGGTAGCCGCTGCAGGGCGAGGAAACACCCGAGCGTAAGCTGTTATGATCGCGACGCAGCCACGCGCTGTCCTATTGAGTTGTTTCTGGAATATTTGCTATTGAGGGTGGGTAGAATATTAAGCGAATTGTCTTCGATGTTGAATCAGACTCATAACGTTTTACCGAAACGCGGTAAAAAAAAAAAAAATGCAGTTGGACGCGAACATGCGACTCTAAGTTTAGAAAGCACGGCGATTACCGCATGAAATTTTTCGGAAACACACATGGAAATTAGACCCACTAAGCGAAACAAACTATGTTTCTATAACTTCATCGCCGCAGGGTTGAAAAGCAAAAAGGCCCTACTAAATGAATTTGACAAAAATCAAAAAACTGATGTACTATTTGTGACGGAGACGCCCTTGTGCCCCTACAGATACTTTCAAACTACGAAATATGATTTGCCAAGGGACAAGCCGTACCAACACTCAGGGAGGAGGGACAGCCATCTTTCTCCGATCGCACATCAGACATAATCCTGAACCTGCACCGCCCATGACGTTCGTGGAATCTACAATAGTCACTATCGAAACATCGCAAGGTAAGATCATCCTGGTGGCTGCCTGAGGCCAAATTTCCACGAAAATGACCTTCTCCAGATCTTCGACAATCACGACGATGTATTACTCAGTGGGGATCTAAATGCCAAAAATACTGCTTGGAATTTATGTAGAAACAATGCACGTGGGAATCAAGTGTAAGGTGGCAGAATAAATGGTAAGATTCGCACCTTATATGAGATCTTTACAATTCACAATGAGAAGGTGAAGAAGACACCTAACGTAAATCGATAGTTATGAGAACATTTGCGCATCAATATGTAATGCAAAAAGGGATGACAGTCAATCGACGATAATTAACACACCACTCCTATGCAATGCATGTCTTTGAGTGGAAGGTAGAACCGGGAACACGAGCTGAGTCGCTGTTAGTTTTGAAAAGCCAGCTCCACAAAGGCGTAGCGAAGCCGCGCTGCGGGACCACTTAAAGAGGTGACACAAAGGAGGGCAGTGACCCCGGGCTAGGTGATTCAAGCAGGAGGGCCGCCTGTAGCGAGGGCATCGGTACAAGAGCAGAGAAGAAGCTTTAGAAAACTGCGTTTCGAAATTCCAACGGGATACGAACAAAAGCAAGTGACGCATTTTCGTCCAGCGAGTGCGACACATGGAAAGGTCAATGTATTTTAGGTGTCTAGAATGGGCACAAAACGTCCGATTGGCAGAAACTCACTAAGAAGGAGAAAACTACTGCAGTTTCGATGCAGTTTGATAGAAGGGACGTAGCGATTGGTAGAGGGTGTTTCTACAAAATGAGAGGAACTCTCCTATTGGTCGAAAAAAACCGTGACGTGATAAAGGAACCCGTGGAGGGAGGCAGTTCGGCCATGAGTAGGACAAGAGAGAAACTTTTGGGGACTCTTCTCTGAAGTGGTGTCAAGTGCAGAACAGAGCACTTAACGCTCCGTACGACACAGAGAAGAAATTGGTGTGGACACTGCATTCACAGCGGCTGAACCCCGGCTAAAATTAGCTGTTGGAACGTTTAGCTCCAACTGTTGAGAAACGAACCAGTTAAATTAGTTAGTTGTTCTTGGGAGAACCGAGAGGGCACTAGAACATGCACGCTGCTCCAACCATGCGCGTGTATATCGTCGCATAATAAGACTAGGACTGAGTACATGTTTCTTCGTATAACGGAACATAGGGAAAGTTTTTGCGGAAAGTTCAGCAAAAGGCAGATTAGTTTTGCAGGAATTTCTGTGGGAGAGAGCGGCCTTGCAGACAGCAGCACGTCGCAGGTTAAGGTAAATACCGCGTGCTGAGATGTAAACTTTCTAAATTCGAGCGGCCTTGGGTAATCTTGCGCTGAAATTTGTCACTTGACTAACCATCCCACGTAGACTTGATTGTCATCCTAAATAGTACCGAAATAGTACCGAACCGGAATCGGACGATTTTCGTAGTACTGGCCAACATCATAACATATGTGAAGGAGCAATTTGGTAAAGAAACTTCCAATTAAACTTCCATAATATTGTGCTTAATATTTATGTTCTTTCAGAGAGTTAATATTTAACATTGTTGTGTATAAACTTATTTCACTTTTTGATGTTGGCAAGATGCGTTATCCATTGAGCTGTTTGTATGTTGGCGAGTTGAAAACTGTGTAATGTCGCAATATTTCTCACCAAATTACAGCTTTCCAAACTTGTCATTTCACCTCACACAGTTGTTCTTAAACCAAGGAAAAAAAAAAAAACCGGAGCCATACATAGCTACACGATTTAGAGGGACGTCTCCATGCAGCAATAACGGCCCCAGAAGAGGTGACCTACATCCCCCTTAACCACCGACACCAACCTGATATCCTGGATGTATTCATCACCAAAAACTTGGATCCTGACCTTCACCTGAGGACAATGGAGGAGCTCACTTCCGATTACCTCCCTGCAGTTGGACACACAGGCAACGCATCAGAACCACGTCAACCGCGCCACAACACGACCACAGACTGGGAACAAACATTCTGCAACACACAACACGGATCCTAACGGAGGCAGACAGAGCAGAACTGACGGAGGCCATCGACGAAGATGACGTCAGAGCAGTCCTGAAGATCAGCTCCAAAGGAAGAGCGCCGGGCGCCGACGGCATCCCGACCGAGTCTTACAGCGCGTACTGGGACGTAAGCGGAGAGAAAGTGACGGAGATGGTAAATGAGATTTTCAACGAAGAAGAGATACCAGCCACGCTCATGGATGGGACGATCATACTGACACCAAAACAGAAAAAAGCCCGACGAATTGAAGACTGCCGTCCCGTCACGCTCCTGAATGCCGATTATAAGTTAATAGCCAAATGCCTTTCAAACAACACGAAAATTATCATGACCAAAGCGATAAGCCTGTGGCAGACATGTGCGGTGCCGGGTAGAAGCATATTTAACGCTATCTCCACGTACAGAGACGTGATAGCACACGCAGCGACCAACAGAAGTACAACAGCCATAATATCCGTAGATTTCAACAAGGTTTTCGATAGGATCGATCACAACTACTTGATTAAGACGCTAACCAGACTAGGATTCGGACGAAAATTTAACAGCATTTTCGACAAATTACTGGAGACTGCCAACTCCAGAATAGCCATAAACGGCTGGACAACAAATACATAGCGTTAAACGGGTCAGTCAGGCAAGGCTGCCCCCTGTCAATGGCGCTTTTAGCAGTAGCACTGGACCTCTACTGAAGAAGATCGGCGATAGCATAACAGGCTACACGGTGGAAGATAAACAGAGGCTTGTGTAGCCTACGCAGACGACATGGGAATTTTCATCAAACAACATGAAGAAATGAAAACAGTGGAACAAATACTGCAGACTTTCGAAGAAGCGACAGGAGCAAAAATAAACAAGAAGAAAACAGTGCTACTGCCAATTGGGAATAAGCAAATAAATGCAGCAAATCAGTGGTGTGAAGTAGTCTAAAACCATAAAGTACTCGGCATCTTCATGCACTCGCCCACAGGAAATGGCTACATAGAACTGGAGAGACGCACTACATATAATACGAGGACTCACGAGAATCCATTCAAACAGAAAACTGACCCTCCATCAAAGAGTAGACCTCATAAATGCAACGATCCTATCGAAAGCCTGTTATCTAGTACAGATCCTGACCATACCCAAACAAATAGCTAGGGCAATAACGGGAGCGGCATACTACCTCCTGTGGCGAAGAGAAATCTACAAAGTAGCGCAGGAAACATGCTCGCTACCGATGGCAGAAGTAAGACTCGGTCTTGTGGAAGTAAAAACGAAATGTGCGGCGCTTCTGCTAAAAAGGACGCTAGACATCAAGGAGAAGAACCCATATAATATCACAGCAGCACCGATAAGAAGAACCGCCAACAAACACGAGCCACATCCCGTATAAGATTTGCCACGTAAAACAATACTACACAGACAAGAGCTACGTAATGACAACCGTGGCAAATCCCAGTCACAGGACAGCGAAGAAAATAGATAACGCGCTGAGGGGAAGACTGCCAGAAACAAAATCGAAAACAAGTTTCCAAACCACAATTGAGCACAAATATGAAAGAACATCACGGAAAGCACGCTACCAAAGCATGTGAAAACGAGGTGGTACCGAAGAGTAAACAGGACGATACCAACAAATCAAAAATTAGCCCAGATAAAACTGACAGAGTCGGACAAATGTGAAGCATGCAACATTGTTTACACATTAGATCACCGCTTCACACGCAAAAACGGGGTCAGCATATGGGGAACGTGCCAGAAAATGGTGGCAAAAATAAATAGAACGGACCGGCAGGCTATAACAACCACAGCCATCACTGCGCCCTACATGCAACCATTTCCCACGCCGAAAAGACTGGCAACCCTGTGGATCCTCGGCATGACAGGCCACGCCATCGTGACGAAGCGGCAGACGGACCACGTCGACCTCCTGGTGGACCTCTGGGAGGGACAGGAGGAGGCCCAGCAGCACAGGCGAAACTACGAGGACTCCCTCCGGACACCCCTGCAGGCAGCCACCGACGACGTCTTCCCGGCATCACGTGACCACCAGCGAGCCTTGCCACAGCATCGCAGCAACCTCCGAAGTGCAGTGCAGTGATCAATGTGATAATAGCATAAAGCCAAAAAGAAAGCGAAAATAAAAGTGCACCAAAAGTGTTTCAGGCGATACAGCAAGAAGAAAAGGAAAGCGTTTTGTCTGTGTATACATCCTAGGGTTTACTGTTCAGTGCTACAGCCTCCCACACACCACGGAAATAACAGGTACAGATTAAACTGTTCCTTTTTTTCCTAAGTGCACAAAGTTATAATATGTTCTAACAAATCCTTTCACTCATCTCTACTTTCACCTATCCTCCCTCAACTGTCAGATCTTCTTCTATGTAAATAATGTGTGATTTATGCTTAAAGGCCGAACTTAAGCTTTACCTCCTTTTGTTTCTACCATGATTTCATACCTTAAATGCAAATATGTAACTGTTGTTGTTGTGGTCTTCAGTCCTGAGACTGGTTTCATGCAGCTCTCCATGCTACTCTATCCTGTGCAAGCTTCTTCATCCTGCAGCCCACATCCTTCTGAATCTGCTTAGTGTATTCATCTCTAGGTCTCCCTCTACGATTTTTACCCTCCACGCTGCCCTCCAATACTAAATTTGTGATCCCTCGATGTCTCAGAACATGTCCTACTAACCGATCCCTTCTTATAGTCAAGTTGTGCCACAAGCTCCTCTTCTCCCACATTCTATTCAATACTTCCTCATTAGTTATGTGATCTACCCACCTAATCTTCAGCATTCTTCTGTAGCACCACATTTCGAAAGCTTCTATTCTCTTCTTGTCTAAACTATTTATCCATCACGTTTCACTTCCATACATGGCTACACTCCATACAAATACTTTCAGAAACGACTTCCTGACATTTAAATCTATACTCGACGTTAACAAATTTTTCTTCTTCAGTAACGCTTTCCTTGTCATTGCCAGTCTACATTTTATATCCTCTCTACTTCGACCATCATCAGAATAGGAAATGAGACACTTAAAGTAGTAGAGGAGGTTTGCTATTTGGGGAGCAAAATTACTAATTCCCTCAGCATCACCCAATTTAATTCGACTACATTCCATTATCCTTGTTTTGCTTTTGTTGATGTTCACCCTGTACCCTCCTTTCAAGACACTGTCCATTCCGTTCATCTGCTCTTCCAAGTCCTTTGCTGTCTCTGACAGAATTACAATGTCATCGGCGAACCTCAAAGTTTTTACTTCTTCTCCATGGATTTTAATACCTACTCCGAACATTTCTTTTGTTTCCTTCACTGCTTGCTCAATATACAGATTGAATAACATCGGGGAGAGGCTACAACCCTGTCTCACTCCCTTCCCAACCACTGCTTCCCTTTCCTGTCCCTCGACTCGTATAACTGCCATCTGGTTTCTGTACAAATTGTAAATAGCCTTTCGCTCCCTATATTTTACCATTGCCACCTTCAGAATTTGAAAGAGAGTATTCCAGTCAACAGTGTCAAAAGCATTCTCCAAGTCTACAAATGCTAGAAACGTAGGTTTGCCTTTCCTTAATCTTTCTTCTAAGATATGTCGTAAGGTCAGTATTGCCTCATGTGTTCCAGTATTTCTACGGAATCCAAACTGATCTTCCCCGAGGTCGGCTTCTACTAGTTTTTCCATTCGTCTGTAAAGAATTCGAGTTAGTATTTTGCAGTTGTGGCTTATTAAACTGATTGTTCGGTAATTTTCACATCTGTCAACACCTGCTTTCTTTGGGATTGGAATTATTATATTCTTCTTGAAGTCTGAGGGTATTTCGCCTATTTCATACATCTTGCTCACCAGATGGTAGAGTTTTGCCAGGACTGGCTCTCCCAAGGCCGTCAGTAGTTCTAATGGAATGTTGTCTACTCCGGGGGCTTTGTTTCGTCTCAGGTCTTTCAGTGCTCTGTCAAACTCTTCACGCAGTATCGTATCTCCCATTTCATCTTCATCTACATCGTCTTCTATTTCCATAATATTGTCCTGAAGTACATCGCCCTTGTATAGAGCCTCTATATACTCCTTCCACCTTTCTGCTTTCCCTTCTTTGCTTAGAACTGGGTTTGCATCTGAGCTCTTGATATTCATACAAGTGGTTCTCTTTTCTCCAAAGGTCTCTTTGATTTTCCTGTAGGCAGTATCCTTCTTACCCCTAGTGAGATAAACCTCTACATCCTTACATTTGTCCTCTAGCCATCCCTGCTTAGCCATTTTTCATTTCCTGTCGATCTCATTATTGAGATGTTTGTATTCCTTTTTGCCTGCTTCATTTACTGCAATTTTATATTTTCTCCTTTCATCAATTAAATTCAATATTTCTTCTGTTACCCAAGGATTTCTACTAGCCCTCGTCTTTTTACCTACTTGATCCTCTGCTGCCTTCACTACTTCATCTCTCAAAGCTATCCATTCTTCTTCTACTGTATTTCTTTTCCCCATTCCTCTCAATTGTTTCATTATGCTCTCCCTGAAACTCTTTACAACCTCTGGTTTAGTCAGCTTATCCAGGTCCCATCTCCTGAAATTCCCATAATAGATATAATGTAATGTGGTCAGTATATAAATAACTAGGCTCATTTTTAGTATATAACATTGCAAGTGAACTATAACTATGTCATCAGAGAAATGCCAGTCGTGTCGTTATTTGCCACAACAAACTTGGACAAAACTAAATAGCAATGAGAACGGAACACAAGGACTACGCTCAGTAACGAATAAAGGAAAAAAACATATTTATTTTTAAGTAGGTAGGACACGCTGTCCATATGCTAAGTTTCCTTTCATTCTTTTAGTTTTTAAGCATATCGATAAGAGAATAAATACCATAAGCAGAATAACAAAAAGTAATATGAAAACTTGTAATTCACAACCATAGATATGATTTTATTTCTTGTTTTTTTTTCTCAAATAAATATTTGGTTAAAAAAAAAAAAAAGACAGGAGAGAAGTCAACAGACACTAAGGGGATCCGCCGCCGCGTGCTGGAATGGAGAGCAGAAGTCTGGGAAGATATAATGAGCACACTGTAACTTAAGATTAGGGACGATTCAAAATTAATCAACAATATCAGAGAGACCAGACCATATAAACTGGTCTCGCTGCAAGACAGATACCTAGTCTTTTTTGCGTTGCGCCAGGCGGAACTGTTCGCCACAACGTACGAGCAACAAATCTAATTCGAGGCAGAAGAACTACCCAAACAAGACCATACCCAATTCCAATGTTATGTTATGGCCGTAGGCCGAAATATAAGGGAAACATAGCCTAGCGACCAACCAGAACTAGCCACACCAGCAGTAATAAAAAGAATTATAAGCAGACTTGGTACAAACTCAACACCCGGACCGGACCTAATAACTAACACCCAGCTACAACATCTGCCGAGAATGCCCACAGAACTTCCTACCAGAATCCTTAACGCCTGCCTCTCACAACACTACTTTCCAAAATTGTTCCAATGCCAAAAACAGGAAAAGACCTAAAGAAACCAGAAAACCATCGACCTCACACAAAGATGTCGATAAGAAGTGTGCACTCGCTTCTGTATGAATGTCTGTTTGCCTTCAGCTGTGCCTGTATAAGCTTTCATTTTTCTAAATATTAATAGCTTTGGCTTCTCGTAAATTTTCCTTGCTTTATGTATCTTTCGTCCGTGGGGAGCCAACCACGTGGTTGAACATTAGAGTTTGTTGGGCTACCGTCATCACTAACTGTTCGATCTCATGTTTGTTTTAAAGAATATTAACTGTTCATGATTGCGTGATGTGATTTTGTTGCAACTTGGCCACGACACCCAGAAATTGCGTCTCCACAAACCACGTGGGCATACGGGTGTACTGCGAAACGTGTGCCGTTTCACGAGTTATTGCGATCAGCCATCTGGCAACAGCAGTTGTACGAATGTTTCACACCAGTGCTTTTAGGTGTAGATTATAACGGTGAATGTATCGATGCTTTTCTTTAATGTTTTAGGAATTACTGTTATCAGGAATTGTATACATGCCTCACATCCATATCTTAGGAATAAATGATTTGATCCACAATGTTCTCTTGTATTCCTAGGGTTCGTTTTTGCACCTAAGCCACTCACCTCGTAGGTTTCGCGTTAGCACATCCAACTCGTTTCCTTACGCACAGGTCCAGTGTTTATTTTAAAACAAATGCTTTAGATTAAGTCTTATTTCCAGGTGTCTTGCTGGGAGCTGATCTTATGCACAGTATTCATGCACTTCCTATTTTATTTTAGATGTTTGATTCTCGTGAACAGTGCACAGGCAATACTATTAGTTACATCCCATTCCCTATGAGCGACTTCACAGTATATGCACAGTCATGAGTTTTTGGTCTGCGATCAAATTAATTTGTTTTCCGACTCGGCCAAACCTTTGGTTAGTTGTATAGTTAGACTCGGTGGCGACCCTAATCTTAACGTAACAACCCGTAGAAACAGGTTAGTTACAATCTACGCGCAAGCAAGGAAATGCACTACCAAACTAAACTTCACATATACTAGGCCATCATACAACCCATGATGTCTGGCTGCTCACCACGGGGAGTTACAAGCAAGTCCAACAAGCGACCGCTACTAGTGCTCCAGAGCAGGTGCCTCAAACCTGTATTAAATGCACCATGTGGACAAACACGGACCAAATTCATACAGAACTTGCCATGCCCACAGTCGAAACTCAGATCATTCAGGCAACAAGAGATATTTTGAAAAGGTAGATAGGCTCGACCTACTCGCAACCAACTCCAGGATTTAGCAACAGTACAACCAGCACGCTGGCGCAAAGTACGAGGACCAATGGCTATTGTAGTTCACGAATAAGTTGGGATAACTTCAAAAAACAAGAATAAGGATACGAGCAAGTTAGGACTTTTAAAATATCAAGAATAAGAGAAATCTGTTGAGTGTACCAGGAATGAGTGGCCAATATTAGTGCCTCAAGGCCTCTCAGGAGTCCAGAATGGTGGCTCGTTTTATGTAGATAAATGGTGTCCCCAACAAGCAACCTCCACCAGAGGCAGAGGCAGAGCCCGGACCGCCGCCCCCGGCCCCGCCCCGCACCAGCCGCTGCCGCCCACCGCCATCGCCAGCCACCAACGGTTTGGTGACCAACCAGCCATCACGATTACGTACCACCACTCAAATACCCACGGAGCAACTCGCGTTCGATAGTGAATACGTACGACCGACTGCATTCGAAACCGAACAGAGGACGTTCCACGAGGTTAGGGTAGAGGAGGACGAAATCGAACGGCTGATACTGTACTTGGCGCTCTACAGGCTCCTCATAAAATTCAAGGCACCGATGCATTGCGAAACTTTTGTCACCGTCCACGGTGGAATATGAAAATATAAGCAAAGGGACGATGTAGTAAGAGACGTCGAGATCTCGTTCGCCGGTTGCAGAGTGAGGCAAACGGTGGTCTACAATTTGCCCATCGAGATGCCGGACGCTAAAGTGGCACGAGTGATGAAAACCCTCCAGAAGAAAACGCGGGTGTTATCTTTCTGAGCACATATCGTCGAAGAAGCACGAGATATGGCAATTATAGCACAGACAGTGAAACTACTCGCTACTGCACTTTACATCTGTTTAATCACATCTTGAGAAGTTTTGATATATTTCAAAATGCTGTGAATGCACTGTGAAATTGCAAAGAACAGTCTCGCCACGTACGACAAGCGTCAGACGGCGGACGGGGCTTGTGTACAGCGGTAGACAGGGATACTTCCAGCTTTCTCGTGCAAACATCAGTCCAGCTTCCAAAGTGACAGCACCCCCTTACTACGTTTTCTCTTCTTCCACAGGATGAGCACAGCATTTACGAAAAGACTGTCTAATATCAGTATGGCCTTATTTTAAAGTTGTTTTTGTAATGCCATTTAGCCTGAAGATGAGGTTTACCTCGAAACATGTCGCTAAATAAATAGTACAGTAGTTGACAAAGTTTGTAACTGGTAGCGGTAATTTTAAAAAACCTTTACAGTTGTAAAGTACAGTAGCAACTATGTTTTAACGTCTTTGTTACAATTTCCATATCTCGTGCTGCTTCGACGATATCTGCTCAGAAAAATCACAACTGCGTTTTCTTCAGAAAGGTTCCCACCACTTCAATGTACGTTGCGCACGTGTAAATAAATTCGAGTCTCACATTGTGAACTTTCAAAGTGTATCGGAATTGGCGAGTGGAACTTGGGCAGTGTTACTTGTCAGGCGTCAGGTATGTGAGAGTAGTCTTAAAGAGCACGTGCCATCATTCGTAATGATTGGACGACTCAGGGCAGTCGTGCAGTACAGCGGCCAACCTCAAACGTGCTCAATAACCAGCTCCACTGAGCACAAGCTCCCAGGGAGCCAACTACTTGCGCAATTGCCACGAACAGAACACGTGAATACTCAGCAACAGAATGGCAGTGCCACCTCAGCTACGCCGGAGCGTTAATGTGCGAAGCGCCACGTGCAAACAAGACGGCCACAGCAAAGGTGTGCGGACAGTTGCCACGACGGACGTTTGCCACGCCGGACATTGGCCACGATTTTACCTGCTCCGAAGGGCTGGGTCCCTTGTCACCCCTACCACCTACTCCTCCTCCTCCTCACCCACCCGCCCAGTTTGCTTTCGAAGTACCTAACGCGACATCAGTATGTTAGTCATTACAACGAACAAGGGCAGCCTCCTGCTCATTACAAAGGTTATGCGTTCCTTAAACAGAGGGAATCTAAAGAAGGTGCTTTTACGTGGATGTGCTTACGCCGAAAAGCGGATCATTGCAAGGGAAAGCTCCTTTCAAGGAATGGAGCAGTGTTGAACATATTAGAACATCTCTGTGGACCACCTGACAATGCAGCTCTGAAAGTGTGAAAGCAAGTGGAAAGGGTGAAGAGAAGGTCTCGAGAAGAAACTGTACAGTTATCGGAGACATACGCGGATGAAATGGAAAATCTACATAATAAAGTTTATGACTTTGTAACAGTGATGCTTAATTCAGAATCTATGAAGAGAATCATGCATCGTCGATGGAGTCAAGCGTGGAGGAATCAACAAGAGCCTAAGAACTCTTATGAAATTGATCTTCATGAAGATCTATTAAAATGGGAGATGGCAGTAGTTTTCTTCTGGAAGAAGATAGATTAGAGGGGGAATAATGATTTTTAGTGGAAGCAAAGGAAAAGAAAAAATAAAAACATGTTTCCATTTTTTTATGGATGGAACATTTAAGAGATGCAGCAAGCAGTTTGTACAAATCTACACCATACAAGTAGACTTAGGAGGCCCTATTAAAGAAACAAACATTCTCCCTAATAAGAAGAAAGACACATATGTTCGTCTGTTTATTCTGATAAAACAGGCAGTCCCTGTGTGGTGTCTTACACAAGTAAACGTCGACTTTGAGGCAGCTGCAATATCGGCCATTCGTCAAGTTTTTCCCACATTGGAAATAAATGGATTCTATTTCGATATGAAGAGTTTATAGAGGAGAACTCGAGTTCTCCGTCTAACTGAAGAGTACCGCCAGACCGAGGATTTAAAACTTCACATCAGCATGTGTGCAGTGCTGCCATTTGTTAAAACGGAGGACGTAAGCAATGGATGGATTGAGATTCATGCAGAAGCTCCTGATTACGGAACGTTCTACCAATTTTTTGAGTAATTTGTGAATAACTGAATAGAGAATGAGGATATGGCAATAGAAATAGATTCGGAAAAAGGCACCGAACGACGAATGCTGCTGAAGGGTGGCACAACAAAATAAATACTATTACCGGAAACCCTCACCCTGGAATCACCTATTTGGTGGACTGCTTGAAAAAGGAAGCAGAGCTCACAAACTGCATGTACAGTCGTGCTCAAAAGTATCCGAACGACCTGAATTACATTTCGCCTGATTCGAATGCAACCCACATAGCGCAGCTGTCTAGCAGGTCCTCTAATCGCCCCACGGTACAGTCGTTTGACTATTGAAAATGGTTCCAACAAGTCACCACTAGAAAACACTGCTCTGTATCGCAATAACTCAAGATTTAAAGTAATACCAAGGTACTACAAATATCAGGGAGCATCTTATCACAGACAAGACGGTTCTTCAGGATTGTAAGCTCACATTTATTACAATAAATGACGTACATGAAATGTTACCACTCTCATTATTACGTCAGTTAGGTAATTCACATACTAAGTTCGTCGTATTCACGATTTCCTCTTCAAAATAACATACCGTACTTATTATTTAACACAAAATGACATTAAAAATTTAAGTTATTCACGAGCAGCTAGTTGAGAATATGTATGAACTTCAAATCACATGACGAATCTTCTCGTTCTGCATATGGATTCAAACCCAGGTCATGCAGACTAAGCAAAGACTTCGTGACTGACGGAAACTAACAGTCATTCCTGACTAGACATACAGAGAGTGATATACCTCGATTTTAGACCGTATCAGTGAGCAAATTTCGACTTTAAATTACATAACGCAAATATCGTTAACGGACGCGAATTCCTATCCAGCATCTATTGTTCCTGTTAACGAACTAGGAGACACGTTAAATATTGCTTCTTCAAAAGTAACTTACTTGAAATGCCGTGAGGTAAAGCTTTGTTTTGGACGGGGATTCGAACCCAGAACCCAACTGGATTGTCATCGAAGCACAATCAACTGTGACATATCGGATTTTCTCGGCAGTAGCTACATGTTTTAACTGAAATGACGAGACGAAACATTAATTTTTTCTTTCCCAGTACTCCAACCTGGAACCTATCGCTATTATATTCTAGAGAAAACGAAAGTTAAGTATGGGTTTGTTACACCAGCAGCGACAAGTGAGCATGTTTGAACTAGAAATAATATGACGAAGAGTTCAGTGCTGACTGGGAATCGAGCCCCACACATATCGTTGTTGACTGCACACAAAGAGACGTCAGCTACCGAATTTTTCTCCACCAGCTGCTCGGAATAACATCCTTGAATTTACAATGATTTCGCAAACAGTTCTGTATTTCACTGGGACTCAAAAATGTCAGATACCGTCAATGTTGACAACGAATGAAAATACGTTAAGAATCAAAATTATTACCTACCAGCAGATAGGTGTTCTCATGCTAGAGCTTGATAATACATAATGAAAGCTTTAGTGCCGGGTCAGGATTCGAATCCTTTCACGCGCAATATGTGGAGATGTTCAGGAATCTGCAGTTTTGAACAAAGAACAAATTGCAGTCGAGCTGTATTGTCACGAGTGGATCAAATTCCGCGTTAAGGGCGGTCTGAGTTGCATTCCCAGATCAGAACCAATTTTATCGACACACAGAAGCTCAAATAAAAGATGGAATAAGTGTCCTGTGACCCTACATAGCGTTTGTTTCGTCACTAGAAATAAATAACTAGTATAAGAAAGGTTACTGTTGATAGAGTTTCTATGTGTTACGACTCCTGACTTAATTGTGGTTCAACCTAACGTCTACTTGGTAGAGAAGGAATATCATGTTTAACATGAATGTCAGACCATGTTTACATGAATGTCAGACCACAGTGCCATTATACCTTCTTCACTTGGCGTAGCCAGAAGAGAACAGAATCTGTCTCTCCTTATCAAAAATCATCAGCAGAAGTTGGAATCGAATCCAGACCATAATCATATGAACCTACCATCAATCCAAGATACCACCAAATTCTCTTCTGCATCACTTATTTTTCCATCGTAACAATGTTGCGCCACACTGGATGAGAATTCTGACACACAGACTCCCTGTAGTGGTTTGCAGCATGTTCAGTACATTCATTTACTTGGTTGACCGAATCGCCATGAACTACTTGCCTCGGCTACCCAGTGCATACATTCGACCCTATTTTGTAATCACCGAAATAAAATCACGTAACTGACACCTACACAGTACTGCCAACAGAGTAGGATGCAGAAATTTAAACAGGAAGTGTTCCTTTCGACCTGAGCTACTCTATTGCGCTATCTGATTGTTAAAAACGTCGTGCAGTGCAAAAGAAAAGCTGTAACTGTCTATCTCACAGCACTGTGCAATGCGCAAGTTCTGGAGGAATTGTTCTTGAGTCCTGGAGGTGTTGTAGCTTCGTGTCAGCTAGTAGCGTAACGGTAAGCGTCGCGCACTGTTGATAAGACGTCGCGAGTTTGGGTATATTCACTGCTACATTTTTTTAAACGCCATACCGCTGTCTGCTGAAGTTATCGATCTAATGGAACTTTGAACATAATTCCCTTCACTTCTCAACCCAAAATAGTCGCATGCGGAAAAAGGGCTAACTTCTGCGACATTTTGTTCTTTTCAGGTTTAATAGATGGCCGGGCTGCAGATGCATCTCGAAACTTTTGTATTATGTATGGGTAGAGCGCATCGTGCCAAAATACGTCAGAAAAGTATTTTCTACATCAGCTGTCGTGTAGCAGTGGCATTTTATTCTTCATAAAATCTAGTTTGACAGCTTTAACTCAGAACAAGTTTTATACATGCATGTAATCATTAAACTGCATGCTCATTGTCAGTCTGTTATAGACAACATTAGAGAATTCGCTTATACCGTTGATCATTAATTTCTCTCTCATGTTAACCAATATTTTAACAACACTAAAGGAAATCGTACGAAAATTGTGCACTGTATTACAAGAAATGAAATAAAACTACCCACGATAACCTTACGACGAAAGTCTGTTTCAATAAAACTGGGAATTTGTACACAAGCGTGCCTCTATCGGCACGAATTAGTAAAATACTAATCACTTAGATTTCAATTGGGTCTGTGTTTGATTGGTATGCTGTGTCATACTCAAGTGGTATGCAAATGTGGCATTTCATAAATAAAGTTATGTATTCCTAGAAACCCAAAATTTGTTTGCGAGCAGCGGAAAGTGGCGTTACCTTTTGTGCAGCATTGTAAGTTTTTCGTTATTGCACTATGAGCCGAAACTATTTTCTTGCGATTTCCTTATCGATGTGTGATCTGACTGCTTGTAGCTCTTTCACAGAAGGGATAAAAACGTTCAGTCAGCAAGACTGGAACCGCAAACCACAACAGACGCTTTTTCTCAAGTTAGCACGTTTCCACAGAGCTAGTGAAGAGGCATGCGTCTAGGTCTCCTCTTACTAGATCAGTAGTGGCTAGAACTCGTAAACCGCTATTTAAAGGACGAGATTAGATGCGATTTTCACGTGCAACGACTTTCCTGGGCTGAAAACCATAAATTTACAATCTTTTGTTACAACTCAAGCGTTAATAATAGATTATTCAATGGAAATGACAGGAAAAATCAAGTGAACTTTGAGGCTTAATTCCGTGCACACCAGGAAGTAACTCGTCTATCACAGAGTTGCCAAATAAACCTAGCATTGTTGCCAAATCTCAGTTCCATTACCAGCAGGAAGAAGACGAACCGATGTGATCCTACAGTGGGCTGGGAAGTTACCATACCTGACAGAAATTTTCGCCAATATCAGTAACCAAATCTAAACTTAAAATAAATAAATAAATAAATAAATAAAAATAAGACGACAGTTTTGTAATAAACCGGGACTCCTGTAAAGACCCATTCGCCCCTGTTAAGTAAACATGAAAGATGTGTGATAGACCTCCATTCAGAAGGAACAAAGTGTTTATGCATGTAAAGATGAAGCGCATGATGTGAAGTTCTGTGGCGGAGATACGAACTCAGCACGCAATCGGATTGTTAACTAAGTAGAATCAAATGTTACGTATCGGTTTTTCATACCAGCTACTAGATGTTTGAATCTGAAATGAGGATACAAATTTTTGTACCTGAGCGACAATGGAACCGCACACCTACCGTCCTTCTTTATCATCCACGAAAATAGCTTCAGTAACACTTGCCTACTCACCAACAGTAAGATGTGTGCGTGTTAGACCGAAATAACGACAACTATTGCGATTGCTAGCAGCACATGGAAGCACATTAAAATGCACGTTAATTTTCACTAGCACACTGGTATGCACGTGATAGGGCTTGAAATGAAATTATGAATATTTTTGTACTGGATCAGGATTCAGACCCACGTACTTACCTTTGGAGGAGACCTAGAGAAGATTGCAGTCTTGGGAAAAGGAACGAAATTATTGAACAATACCGTTCCGAGAGATTCAGATCCTCGAAAGATGAGATACGAATTCGAATCACAGTCCAGCACCAAATTTTCAACGTCTCTAGTTCAATAAAGTACAAGAAAAATAAGAGCCCTGTTCCTTAAAATGGCTATCGTTTCATCAAATAAAATAAAATTTTCTAATGTAAGTAAGTTTACTGGAGACAGTGTTTCTGTTTACCACAACTTCCGCCTATGTCATTTCCCAGCGTAAACCGAGTCTGCCGAATTGGTAATGAAGGAACGTGATGTTTAATGCGGATTCTGGATTATAACGTCTTTCTCTTGAGGTTACCAGAAGTAAAGTAAATCCGTTTGTGCCTCTTAAAAGTAAATGCCTGAACCCACGCATTGCACCTGTGATAGTTTGTTCCACCAGACCATTGTGGCCACATTTCCCAGCCCCAGGAGTGTGCTGTATCGGATGATGTGCTTAGCTTACAAAATTAGTCACGGTGGAAAAAATGCGAGTCTATTAAATGGTTAAGTAGAAGCAATCTTCTGACGTGGAGATTATGCTATTCTCATGTCAGTAGGATGTAAAGACTCTTCTAGGCATCATAGCATCGATGTAAAGCCATTTTGAAATATTCACTAAGTCAGCAAATTTCTTAGTTCGAGAAAATCCACTGTGAAGTGTGAAGGTACCGGATAATTCGATTATTACCGTCATTGATACCATCATTTTCTTCATACCGTTGCTGGAACACATGTGCTTGAAGATCATTTAATGCCTTTTGGTCATTATAGAAGTAGTTGCCCAAGAAGAGGTTCTTTCCCTGTCTACAGAGCTCTTTTCATGTTAATATCAAACATCAGCATTTACTCGCAGACTACGTTAAAACTAAAGTAATTGATGAAGACGTTACTTGATAACAAAAACGCGCTGTCTTTCTTAATTTACTTGCGCCTAGAAACGGTTGTTGAATACTGCCAAACCAAAAGCCAAGGGATCTTATTGCCTTCCGTTATACGTCGCTCTCAGTTCTTCCACTAGATTTGGTTTACGTGACCTGTTTCAAGTTGTGTATGGCAGAGAATGTTTTAGGAAATCAATTGCTTTCCTTTGCAATAAACAGAAAGATTTTCATTGTAAGCTATCCAAGTTCTAAATTTTCGCATTATTAGTTCGGATTTAATATTCACTTCTATAATGTAGGAAAGTATTTAAGAGTTGCAAAACCCGCATCCGACTCATTGACCTTATACTTAGTCGCTGACCATAAATTGTAGCTCAGAGTGACACCAGTTTAAGTAACCTAATGTGGCGAAGACTGTTTGCCAGTGCTCTTTTTCACCGGAAAATATGCAATTCACTCATTGGGCTCCAATAGTACACTGTGACAGTAATTTCTGTGTGTATTCAATGCAGGCCGATTGTGGAATTTAGTGGTGCTCTCTGTTCCACTTCTGTATACAATATGCCTGACCTAAACGGGCCCTTTATCATTACAGGCCCTGGGCAATGCAACATCATTCTGACAACAGTAATATGCTTATACTGACAGCCTCACTGTTCGTTTTAGATGATTTTGTAATCATTTAAATAAAACAACATGACTTTCCAGTCGGAGACATTTCGTCCCCCTTTTCGTTGTGTGAAATTTGTCAGTAGGCTTTTTGCCTTCCAACCAGCGAAATGCGGCAGAGTACAGCCAGTAAAAGATTCACAAATCACCATTTAGTGGCGTTAAGACGATTTCTTTAAACATTGTCGTAGCTGAAGGAATTTAGTTTCTTCTTAAATCGTCTTATGCCGCAGCGTTCACAGGTATCTCAAATAGGAAAAGCTCTTTATCCAGGTACGAAAGTTGCGAAACAAACTTCCCACAGTTTGAGTCAGGTCCATCTTTTCGTCTTATAACACTGCGTAAGTATTTTGTCTAAGAGGTATCACAAGTAGTGTTCCTGTAGCTGTGGGAATCATTGGTTGAAAACGAGTTCAACGCCAATTGGTACAGTACTGCTAAATATTCGAGATTATCAACCTAGGTCTGACTTCATTCACATACTGAGGCGTATTTATAATTCTGTAGCTAGACTGTGTATTCCTGTCTTCCTTGACTGAGTATTACACACACGTAAACAATACTATGAATACCTCGAACGCTGTAACTAACGCTGCTCTCATAAAATAATTCTGTTTTGTTAATTTTTCTGGGTGTTCAGCGTGCAATATGTGTTGTAAATACAGCCTCAAACAAAACAATTGTCCATAAGGTGGACAATACAATCGTGTTGCCATCAGAATTCTATGTCCAGCAATATGCCCGATCTGGCTACATTGTAGACTGCGATCTTCCTGGAGGACGTCTCGCGTGCAGTCTGTGTGCATCATTTTCCACTGCGACTGTAGTCTTGAGGTAAAACGCAGGACTAGCTACTACGACATGTGGCAAACTGAGAGCACACTTCGACATAATTTTATCACCCCTTTCTTCTCGGTGCTGAAGCTATGAGTGTATTTCAAGCCAATCTACAAAATATTTCGCCTTCTGTCACATTGTTAATAACAGTTTTTTACAACAATATTTTAGCGAGAGATTTCTTGGCCGACCATCCGCCTCTGAAGACCGCTGCGTCTGAGTTCTCTGTGACCCGTTTGCAACCTACCGGTGGGGTCTGAGGCACTGCGCTGCCACACTTTCTGCCGGCAACGTCTGCTCCACTCCTCACTCTCGACGATGTGAACTGCATTAATGTTGTTGAGTGGTGACCCATAAAATCTGTCTACAATTTGTGTTTCATTCACACTCTATTGCAACGGAGGCACAAAACCGTTTTATTTTGTGAGTATTTTATTACACTAGTATGCAATACATCAATGTGGCACAGATTTAATTTCATTGTGATCCAGTGCGCTATAATTAATGTGTCTTATCCTGTTCTTTTTCCTTTCACAAGAGATTCTTCAAATAATTTATTTTTTTCATGGATTCATGTGTGTTAGTCAAGGCACAGAGAGTAAATGCAGTGTAATGTGTTTGGTTCCTTTCTTTGATTCCCTCTGGTAAATGGATGCAAAACATAGTGTCAATAACTTTCAGGACCTGCTACATAGCTACTCAGGCATATTGCTTGTTTTGAGGTCTATACATTAATTAATGGAGAAGTGAGCGCTGTTCAGAAGTGATATTTAAAATATTCAATTGGATTTAAGGCGACAAAGTTGCCCATATTTGAAGCTACCCAGAGAAAAAGTAAGTCGCTAGAGCCGCTGTTAGTAAATGTCTGCAGAGAGTTCCTAACTGCTACTGTGGAAATTATCATAGAGGCCCTACAGTAATCAAGAGGTTCATTCCCTTCATACTAATCACCCTGGCATGTGAATCTTATGTGAAGAACAAGACTGGAATTCGTATCGTTGACGGTCGATTCGAATTTCTTCAGAGACGCTTGTATTGTGAAGCAGCTTGACAGTCAGGAAGCCAAGATCTATGACCATTAACACAACTTACTGGGTCGAGCTACCAAGAGGACTTGAAGTGTAAAGGTTTTCCTTCCGATTTCTTTATGATTTTTTTCTGGAAATTCGTAGCGCCAGATAACAAATCAGAAAGAAAAGCTCGCACACACTGGCTCCTACCACGGTTAGAACTGACGACGTTGCGACACGAGTCACGGGCTGTACCACGGGGCTACGGACAAACTGCTGCGAGCACTCCAAAAAAAGTTGTCACTTATGTGAAGAATAGTATTTCTTTAGCCAAAAAATTGAATTTTCAGTCTCAGTGTCTTAGCTACATGAGGATTATATAGCATGAGTCATTCAGATGGAAAGGGAATATCAAGCGAATTTAGCGAGTCAATTCAGTGTCATACGTGGAAGTGATTGCACTGTCACAGTGTTGCCAAATTTTTGTGACAGTGTTGCCAATTCTCAGCTGTGCTAGGAACAGCTCTGTAGTGGTATGTGAGGAGAATCCCATGCTCATGTCAGACGAGGCGTGTGGTCTGGTTAATATGCAGCGTTTTCTCCTACCAGTTGTGTCAAACATTCAGGTGTATAATCTTCCATAACGATTACAGTTTCCCACAAAATATATACAAATAAAACACTTACCTTGTTACTTTGTGACAAAAGGTTATTACAGTACAATAAAAAGTTTTTGGAAATAAACTTTGCCCACCTGTCACTAAAAGTAAGATAGCAAAAACTATGCACCTCGAAATCGATTGCATCTACGTGCAGTCTTGTGCTCATAAAGGTAGAATTTCATGGATTGAACGGGAATGTAGAAAAATGTTGGTGCGAATGGAAGCTGTAAGAAACACATTAACTAATTATTCTGCGCCATGTAATAATCAATTCATTTGAACATTCAGAAGAGAAGAAACCAAAAATCATGCCAATTAAGACAGAAAGTAAAGTGCAGATCTGCTCTTTTTCATCTTCCGATCTATACAAATAATGTATACTAATCAGCGTATTCATTGCTTTCGTAATGTTTTCCTCTTGTTTAGTCTTCTAATGATGAACTGGATCCACACCCATGAGTCTGATTGTTTCTTTGTATGCTTCCATCTACTATCTTTCTGTGTTACTGCTCGGTGTTCAAAAAGCAAAATATTATGCCTGCTCCCACGAGGTATTAGAACGAGGTCGCAAGAAGGCTAACGAATTATAATCAAAATACACCGAGACGCCAATTTGTCTGTCGTCATGGTGTTAAGTCGACAGAAATAGTTGGATATTATTGCCTGTATCACCGGCATCCCGTTGTCGTCTGCTCTTACTGAGATTTTCGTATTACCCTGAACATAAGACGCCGAGAGAAATGTGTATATTCTCCGTGACGAAACGTCCCACATTCCATTCATCCTGATCCATTCGTAACGTGCATCGGCAGCAGCGAGTGATAGGAAATCTGTTGTGAGGTGCCGAATAGCAATGACAATGGTAGTAATAAAAAATCAGTAATCAAAGATGTTTTCTGCATTACAGACTATTATTCAGGATTAACAAAATAACCAAGAAAGACTGAGTGTTTAATTGTCGCACTGCATAGGTCTTCTTACCTCTTTGTTACTGAATTCTGTTCTGGTTGTTTGCAGAGAGAAAAGAAAGACCCCTGTAGCTATACATATCGCTAGTACAACGACATACTACCTATCAACTATCCTTGCTTTACATCACGAGACGAACATGACGTCACCGAGCTATTTTCTCTCTCTGTCTCTCTCCCTCTCTTTGCTTTTATTTATTATTTTTTGAGGAAAGGATCGAGAAGCGCGAGTAATAAGCAAGTAGGCATATAATCTATTTACAGCTTTTTTCATGATACATAATGCAAAAATACAAATTTTATGTGCATTATTGCGTAATTCCAATTCTTGACAGTCTATTCGTGAGCTTGCACGCATTCAGTGGGCTGAAACCCGTCACAGAAGCAAGCAAAACAGAAATATTTCTTGCACCATGCGCAACACACGAACTAAAGAGAAGACGGCAATGGGATGTCTGTGACGCAGGCAATAATACCCAACTATTTCTGTCGACTTAACACGATGACGATGGACAAATTGGCGTCTCAGTGTATTTTGATTATAATTCGTTGGCTTTCTTGCCACCAGGTTCTAATATCTCGTGGGAGCAGGCTTAATTTATTGCTTTTTGAACACCGACCAGTAACACACTAAGATAGTAGATGGAAGGATACAAAGAAACAATCAGACTCATGGGTGTGGATCCACTTCATCATTAGAAGACTAAACAAGAGGGAATCATTATGAAAGCACTGCGTACGCTAATTTGTATACATTATTTGTGTAGATCGGAAGAAGAAAAAGTGCAGATCTGCACAGTTCCTGCAGCTGCCTTTAGTTTCTGTCCACATCCATGAGTCTGATTGTTTATTTGTATCCTCCCATCTACTAAAATTAGATTTGAAAGCAACGATAGCTACAGCCTTCGAAGTATTCATAGCATTGTATACGTGTGTATAAATGCCTTCCAATGCCCACTTAAAGAAGACAAGGATACACAGTCTAGCTACAGTATTATAAATACGCCTCAGTTTGTGGATGAAGTCAGACTTAGGTTGGTAATCATTTTGAATATTTAACAGTACTGTACACATTGGCGTTAAACTCGTTTTCAACCAATGATTCCCACAGCTACAGGAACACTACTTGTGATACCTCTTAGACAAAATACTTACGCAGTGCTATAAGACGAAAAGATGGACCTGACTCAAACTGTGGGAAGTTTGTTTCACAACTTTCGTACCTGGATAAAGAGCTTTTCCTATTTGAGATACCTGTGAACGCTGCGGCATAAGACGATTTAAGAAGAAACTAAATTCCTTCAGCTGCGACAATGTTTAAAGAAATCGTCTTAACGCCACTAAATGGTGATTTGTGAATCTTTTACTGGCTGTACTCTGCCGCATTTCGCTGGTTGGAAGGCAAAAAGCCTACTGACAAATTTCACACAACGAAAAGGGGGACGAAATGTCTCCGACTGGAAAGTCATGTTGTTTTATTTAAATGATTACAAAATCATCTAAAACGAACAGTGAGGCTGTCAGTATAAGCATATTACTGTTGTCAGAATGATGTTGCATTGCCCAGGGCCTGTAATGATAAAGGGCCCGTTTAGGTCAGGCATATTGTATACAGAAGTGGAAGAGAGAGCACCACTAAATTCCACAATCGGCATGCATTGCATACACACAGAAATTACTGACACAGTGTACTACTGGAGCCCAATGAGTGAATTGCATATTTTCCGGTGAAAAAGAGCACTGGCAAACAGTCTTCGCCACATTAGGTTACTTAAACTGGTGTCACTCTCTGCTACAATTTATGGTCAGCGACTAAGTATAAGGTCAATGAGTCGGATGCGGGTTTTGCAACTCTTAAATACTTTCCTACATTGATGTTGTTGTCTTCAGTCCTGAGACTGGTTTGATGCAGCTCTCCATGCTACTCTATCCTGTGCAAGCATCTTCATCTCCCACTACCTACTGCAACCTACATCCTTCTGAATCTGCTTAGTGTATTCATCTCTTGGTCTCCCTCTACGATTTTTACCCTTCACGCTGCCCTCCAATACTAAATTTGTGATCCCTTGATGCCTCAAAACATGTCCTACCAACCGATCCCGTCTTCTAGTCAAGTTGTGCCACAAAAATCTCTTCTCCCCAATCCTATTCAATACTTCCTCATTAGTTACGTGATCTATCCACCTTATCTTAAGCATTCTTCTGTAGCACCACATTTCGAAAGCTTCTATTCTCTTCTTGTCCAAACAATATATCGTCCATGTTTCACTTCCATACATGGCTACACTCCATACAAATACTTTCAGGAACGACTTCCTGATACATAAATCTATATTCGATGTTAACAAATTTCTCTTCTTCAGAAACGCTTTCCTTGCTATTGCCAGTCTACATTTTATATCCTCTCTACTTCGACCATCATCAGTTATTTTACTTCCTAAATAGCAAAACTCTTTTACTACTTTAAGTGTCTCATTTCCTAATCTAATTCCCTCAGCATCACCCGATTTAATTTGACTACATTCCATTATCCTCGTTTTGCTTTTGTTGATGTTCATCTTATATCCTCCTTTCAAGACACTGTCCATTCCGTTCAACTGCTCTTCCAAGTCCTTTGCCGTCTCTGACAGAATTACAATGTCATCGGCGAACCTCAAAGTTTTTACTTCTTCTCCATGAATTTTAATACCTACTCCAAATTTTTCTTTTGTTTCCTTTACTGTTTGCTCAATATACAGATTGAATAACATCAGGGAGAGACTACAACCCTGTCTCATTCCTTTCCCAACCACTGCTTCCCTTTCATGCCCCTCGACTCTTATTACTGCCATCTGGTTTCTGTACAAATTGTAAATAGACTTTCGCTCCCTGTATTTTACCCCTGCCACCTTTAGAATTTGAAAGAGAGTATTCCAGTCAACATTGTCAAAAGCTTTCTCTAAGTCTACAAATGCTAGAAACGTATGTTTGACTTTTGTTAATCTTTCTTCTAAGATAAGTCGTAAGGTCAGCATTGCCTCACGTGTTCCACCATTTCTACGGAATCCAAACTGATCCTCCCCGAGGTCGGCTTCTACCAGTTTTTCCATTCGTCTGTAAAGAATTCGCGTTAGTATTTTGCAGCTGTGACTTATTAAACTGATAGTTCGGTAATTTTCACATCTGTCAACACCTGCTTTCTTTGGGATTGGAATTATTATATTCTTCTTGAAGTCTGAGGCTATTTCGCCTGTCTCATGCATCTTGCTTACCAGCTGGGAGAGTTTTGTCATGACTGGCTCTCCCAAGGCCGTCAGTAGTTCTAATGGAATGTTGTCTATTCCCGGGGCCTTGTTTTTACTCAGGTCGATCAGTGTTCTGTCAAACTCTTCACGCAGTATCGTATCTCCCATTTCGTCTTCGTCTACATCCTCTTCCATTTCCATAATATTGTCCTCAAGTACGTCGCCCTTGTATAAACCTTCTATATACTCCTTCCACCTTTCTGCCTTCCCTTCTTTGCTTAGAACTGGGTTGCCATCTGAGCTCTTGATATTCATACACGTGGTTCTCTTCTCTCCAAAGGTCTCTTTAATTTTCCTGTAGGCAGTATCTATCTTACCCCTAGTGAGATAAGCTTCTATATCCTTACATTTGTCCTCTAGCCATCCCTGCTTAGCCATTTTGCACTTCCTGTCGATCTCATTATTGAGATGTTTGTATTCCTTTTTGCCTGCTTCATTTACTGCATTTTTATATTTTCTCCTTTCATCAATTAAATTCAATATTTCTTCTGTTACCCAAGGATTTCTACTAGCCCTCGTCTTTTTACCTACTTGATCCTCTGCTGCCTTCACTACTTCATCTCTCAAAGCATACTTCTTCTACTGTGTTTCTTTCACCCATTCCTGTCAACTGTTCCCTTATACTCACCTTGAAACTCTGTACAACCTCTGGTACTTTCAGCTTATCCAGATCGCATGTCCTTAAATTCCCACATTTTTCAGTTTCTTCAGTTTTAACCTACAGGTCATAACCAATAGATTGTGGTCAGAGTCCACATCTGCCCCTGGAAATGTCCTACAATTTAAAACCTGATTCCTAAATCTCTGTCTTACCATTATATAATCTATCTGATACCTTTTAGTATCTCCAGGATTCTTTCATGTATACAACCTTCTTTTATGATTCTTGAACCAAGTGTTAGCTATGATTAAGTTATGCTCTGTGCAAAATTCTACCAGACAGCGTCCTCTTTCATTTCTTAGCCCCAATCCATAATCACCTACTATGTTTCCTTCTCTCCCTTTGCCTACTGATGAATTCCAGTCACCCATGACTATTAAATTTTCGTCTCCCTTCACTACTTGAATAATTTATTTTATCTCATCGAACATTTCATCAATTTCTTCATCATCTGCAGGGCTTTTCCCACATTATAGAAGTGAATATTAAATCTGAACTAATAATGCGAAAATTTAGAACTTGGATAGCTTACAATGAAAATCTTTCTGTTTATTGCAAAGGAAAACAATTGATTTCCTAAAACATTCTCTGCCATACACAACTTGAAACAGGTCACGTAAACCAAATCTAGTGGAAGAACTGAGAGCGACGTATAACGGAAGGCAGGAAGATCCCTTGGCTTTTGGTTTGGCAGTATTCGACATCCGTTTCTAGGCGCAAGTAAATTAAGAAAGACAGCGCGTTTTTGTTATCAAGTAACGTCTTCATCAATTACTTTAGTTTTAACGTAGTCTGCGAGTAAATGCTGATGTTTGATATTAACATGAAAAGAGCTCTGTAGACAGGGAAAGAACCTCTTCTTGGGCAACTACTTCTATAATGACCAAAAGGCATTAAATGATCTTCAAGCACATGTGTTCCAGCAACGGTATGAAGAAAATGATGGTATCAATGACGGTAATAATCGAATTATCCGGTACCTTCACACTTCACAGTGGATTTTCTCGAACTAAGAAATTTGCTGACTTAGTGAATATTTCAAAATGGCTTTACATCGATGCTATGATGCCTAGAAGAGTCTTTACATCCTACTGACATGAGAATAGCATAATCTCCACGTCAGAAGATTGCTTCTACTTAACCATTTAATAGACTCGCATTTTTTCCACCGTGACTAATTTTGTAAGCTAAGCATATCATCCGATACAGCACACTCCTGGGGCTGGGAAATGTGGCCACAATGGTCTGGTGGAACAAACTATCACAGGTGCAATGCGTGGGTTCAGGCATTTACTTTTAAGAGGCACAAACGGATTTACTTTACTTCTGGTAACCTCAAGAGAAAGACGTTATAATCCAGAATCCGCATTAAACATCACGTTCCTTCATTACCAATTCGGCAGACTCGGTTTACGCTGGGAAATGACATAGGCGGAAGTTGTGGTAAACAGAAACACTGTCTCCAGTAAACTTACTTACATTAGAAAATTTTATTTTATTTGATGAAACGATAGCCATTTTAAGGAACAGGGCTCTTATTTTTCTTGTACTTTATTGAACTAGAGACGTTGAAAATTTGGTGCTGGACTGTGATTCGAATTCGTATCTCATCTTTCGAGGATCTGAATCTCTCGGAACGGTATTGTTCAATAATTTCGTTCCTTTTCCCAAGACTGCAATCTTCTCTAGGTCTCCTCCAAAGGTAAGTATGTGGGTCCGAATCCTGATCCAGTACAAAAATATTCATAATTTCATTTCAAGCCCTATCACGTGCATACCAGTGTGCTAGTGAAAATTAACGTGCATTTTAATGTGCTTCCATGTGCTGCTAGCAATCGCAATAGTTGTCGTTATTTCGGTCTAACACGCACACATCTTACTGTTGGTGAGTAGGCAAGTGCTACTGAAGCTATTTTCGTGGATGATAAAGAAGGACGGTAGGTGTGCGGTTCCATTGTCGCTCAGGTACAAAAATTTGTATCCTCATTTCAGATTCAATCATCCAGCAGCTGGTAAGAAAAACCGATACGTAACATTTGATTCTACTTAGTTAACAATCCGATTGCGTGCCGAGTTCGTATCTCCGTCACAGAACTTCACATCATGCGCTTCACCTCGCGACGTCTTATCAACAGTGCGTGACGCTTACCGTTACGCTACTACCTGACACATAGCTACAACACCTCCAGAACTCAAGAACATTTCCTACAGAACTTGCGCATTGCACAGTGCTGTGAGACAGACAGTTGCAGCTTTTCGTTTGCACTGCACGACCTTTTTAACAAACAGATAGCGCAATAGAGTAGCTCCAGTCGAAAGGAACACTTCCTGTTTAAATTTCTGTATCCTACACTGTTGGCAGTTCTGTGTAGGTGCCAGTTACGTGATTTTATTTCGGTGATTAC
The DNA here is from genome assembly GCF_023897955.1 of Schistocerca gregaria. Lineage (NCBI taxonomy): Eukaryota > Metazoa > Arthropoda > Insecta > Orthoptera > Acrididae > Schistocerca > Schistocerca gregaria. Next base: position 104,686,401 of record NC_064927.1, on the reverse strand, counting down.
AAAATAGAGTCGAATGTGTGCACTGGGTAGCCAAGGCAAGTAGTTCATGGCGATTCGGTCAACCAAGTAAATGAATGTACTGAACATGCTGCAAACCACTACAGGGAGTCTGTGTGTCAGAATTCTCATCCAGTGTGGCGCAACATTGTTACGATGGAAAAATAAGTGATGCAGAAGAGAATTTGGTGGTCTCTTAGATTGATGCTAGGTTCATATGCTTATGGTCTGGGTTCGATTCCAACTTCTGCTGATGATTTTTGATAAGGAGAGACAGATTCTGTTCTCTTCTGGTTACGCCAAGTGCACAAGGTATAACGGCATTGTGGTCTGACATTCATGTTAAACGTGATATTCCTTCTCTATCAAGTAGACGTTAGGTTGAACCACAATAAAGTCAGGAGTCGTGACACGTAGAAACTCTATCAACAGTAACCTTTCTTGTACTAGTTATTTATTTCTAGTGACGAAACAAACGCTATGTAGGGTCACAGGACACTTATTCCATCTTTTATTTCAACTTCTGTATGTCGATAAAATTGGTTATGATCTGGGAATTGAACTCAGACCGCCTTTAATGCGTAATTTGATCCCTTCGTGACAATACAGCTCGACTGCAATTTGTTCTTTGTTCAAAACTGCAGATTCCTCAACATTTCCACATATTGCGCGTGAAAGGTTTCGACTCCTGGCCCGGCACCAAAGCATTCATTATGTATTATCAAGCTGTAGCATGAGAACACCTATCTGCTGGTTGGTAATAATTTTGATTTTTAACGTATTTTCATTCGTTGTCAACACTAACGGTATCTGACGTTTTTGAGTCCCAGTGAGACACAGAACTGTTTGCGAAATCATTGTAAATTCAAGGATGTTATTCCGAGCAGCTGGTGGAGAAAAATTCGGTAGCTGATGTTTCTTTGTGTGCAGTCAACAACGATATGTGTGGGGCTCGATTCCCAGTCAGCACTGAACTCTTCGTCATATTATATCTAGTTCAAACATGCTCACATGTCGCTGCTGGTGTAACAAACCCATTTTTAACGTTCGTTTTCTCTAGAATATAACAGCGATAGGTGCCAGGTTGGAGTCCTGGGAAAGAAAAAATTAATGTTTCGTCTCGTCATTTCAGTTAAAACATGTAGCTACTGCCGAGAAAATCCGATATGTCACAGTTGATTGTGCTTCGATGACAATCCAGTTGGGTTCTGGGTTCGAATCCCTGTCCAACACAAAGCTTAACCTCACGGCATTTCAAGTAAGTTACTTTTGAAGAAGCAATATTTAACGTGTCTCCTAGTTCGTTAACAGGAACAATAGATGCTGGATAGGAATTCGCGTCCGTTAACGATATTTGCGTTATGTAATTTAAAGTCGAAATTTGCTCACTGATACGGTCTAAAATCGAGGTATATCACTCTCTGTATGCCTAGTCTGGAATGATTGTTAGTTTCCGTCAGTCACGAAGTCTTTGCTTAGTCTGCATGACCTGGGTTTGAATCCATATGCAGAACGAGACGATTCGCACTTGATTTGAAGTTCATACATATTTTCAACTAGCTGCTCGTGAATAACTTAAATTTTTAATGTCATTTTGTGTTAAATAATAAGTATGGTATGTTATATTGAAGAGGAAATCGTGAATACGAGGAACTTACTACGTGAATTACCTATCTGAAGTAATAATGAGAGTGGTAACATTTCATGTGTGTCATTTATTGTAATAAACGTGAGCTTACAAGCCTTAAGAACCGTCTTATCTGTGATAAGATGTTCCCTGATATTTGTAGTACCTTTGTATTACTTTAAATCTTGTGTTATTGCGATACAGAGCAGTGTTTTCTAGTGGTGACTTGTTGGAACCATTTTCAATAGTCAAACGACTGTACGGTGGGGCGATTAGAGGACCTGCTAGACAGCTGCGCTATGTGGATTGTATTCACTTCTCTTATATATTAGAGACTTTTTGAAGAGATATTTGATCATTTCCTCGGTCGCTGACAGTTCAGGCACCTCTGCAACATTAGTTATTTTATAGTGTAATTTGAGTTGCTTTCCAACACCAGGGATATCTACTTCTATATAATTTTTGCAGCTGTTCTAATTTCGAATTCTGGAATATTTAATTCGTCGTCCTTGGTGAACTGATTTCGAAAAATGCATTTACTAACTCCACTTCAGTGGCACTGTCATCAGTAATTTTACCGTCGCCGTCGCGCAGTAAAGGTACTTACTGAGCCTTTCCGCTGGTTTACTTAAGATAGGACCAGGATCTCTTTGGATTTTCCGCCACATTTCTAGAGCGAGTTTCGTTGTGGAAATTATTAAATGAATCTCGCATTGAAATCCGCACCAAATTTCGAGCCTCAGTAAAAGTTCACCAATCTTGGAGATTTTGCGTTCGACTAAATTGTTCGTGCCTCCTCCTGCAGCATTCCGTCCTGTTAGGTGTACCATGGGGTATCAGTCCCGTCTGTTATTAATTTATTTGCTATGAATATCTCGAGTGTTGTTGATAGTATTTCTTTGAACTTAAGCCACATATGGTCTTCATTCACATAGTTTGGAACGACTGGAGACTATCTCTTAGAAAGACGTCAACAAATTTTTAGCTGCTTCTATAAATAGATATATTTCGCGTTTAGTTTTGGTGAATTTCTTTGTTACGGAAGTGAGCCTCGCTACGACTGCGTGTTCACTAATCCCTGTACCCTTCGTGATGCTCAGGATTATTTGTGGCTAAGAGATCTAACGTGTTTTTGTATCCATATACAATTTGAATGACCTCGTCAACTAATTGTTAAAAGTAATTTTAAAAAAAGCATTTAGATCAATTACGGAAGTTGTTTTCTATTTACAATAGGGTATGGAAATGTATTTTCGTCAACATACGGAAGGTAGATTGAAGTCATTGCCAACTAAAATTGTATGAGCAGGGTACCTATTTGAGATAAGACTCAAGTTTTGTTTGAACTGTTCAGAAACTGTTTCATCTGAGAAAGGGGGTAGGTAAAAGGAGTTAGCTATTAATTTATTTTGATTGTCGAATATAACCTCTGCCCATACTAAGTCACAGGGACTACCTGCTTCAATGTCGATTGTGAGCTTGAACAAACATTACATTATTTTTCCTTAAGTTGTCCTTCTTCTTTCTGTTGTAGTGCAGATAATTACAATTACGGCTTTTCCCTCCCAAACCTAGGATGCTTTCTCTGTGACCGTGTAAATCCCAGCGCTAAACAATGTAGAACAACGTACGTTACAAGTGTAGCATTCTGTATTACTTCATTCCCTTATTGCTAACATTTTAAAATTGCACGTCGACTTTAGATGACAGGTCAATGATAGATGTTATTATCTCTATGTAGTGAACGTGTTTTCAGTTATGTTTTGAACATTGTCTCGCTACAATTTATTAACTAATGTTTTTAGAGAGTAAATTAATATGGAGTATGTCGTTCTTCTTTTCAAACATTCACATACTCATTTATTCTTTACTTATTGTCTTTTGGGTATGCAGTTGTAGTAATTAAAGTAAGCACAAATGGAGTGATCAAAAAGAAATGATTAGCGTACATTCGCATTCTCGTTGCAGCGTTCCTTTCTTGTTACTACCATGGCGATGGACTGTTTCTATAGCAATCAGTAAGCGTGAAAGGAAGCTAACGTACAGACAGAGGAATCTATACTTATACTTGACAGAACTAATTACATACTGACATAATCGTCGGTATTGCTTTCGTTTCCCAAATGTTATAAATATTTCGATTTCGGAAAAGAAGCTCTGTATTTCGCCAAGATGTCGAAGAAGAAGGCCCTTGCGTACTGGTTGTACCGATTAAGATGTGGAGACGGCGGTTTGAAAGCGAACAGAAGAAGTAGGAGGAAAGGCGTCCCTTACCAGAGGGACCGCTACTCAAGCTACTGGCGAAGGGGCAAGTGTGGCAAATGACCGGCGTGGCAAATGTCCGGCATTCCACAGCAAAAGGACCGTTAGCCGTGGCCATGGAATTGACTGCTCTCGTAATCTCGTTGCTATTATTTAATAGCAATGTTGCCCCTTATACGACAGAAATCATTACATGATTTCTGTTGTTCGAATCAATTATTTATGTTTCGCAACTAAGTCAGCATAGAGATTCATTTTTATACACCCCACTCGCTCTGTTTCCCAAACCAAGAGGAAGGTCACTGTCTACATAAAACTTATTTCAGTGCATGGTGGAGGGTACTTTACCTACAGATTTCAACAACAGCTACAGTGTTGCTCCGATCTTGATGAAATTTTGTACATTTGATCTTCAAAACAAGGGGAACCTCACCGTCTACGTGAAATTTCATACGGTGTATGGCGGAGGGTTCCTTACAAAAGAATTACATGGCGTTTGATCAGCTTGGGAGTTGCCTCATGTATGTATGTTTTCGTGGTGAAGGCATTTATACAAGCAGACGTATGCTGGATGGCGGAGGGTTGGTCTACCTTTAAATAAATTCAACATCGATTCATCAATCAGCATGAAAGTTGGCAGACATACATATTCTTTCATAGAGGGGGGAAGAGGAGATGGCATGACGGAGGTGGAGGAGGAGATATACCGAGAGAGGAGAACGTGATGATGCAGGCCGCGGTGGTCTAGCGGTTCTAGGCGCTCAGATGGAAAGAGAGACGGATGGGTGGAAGGGGGAAGTGGATAGGGAGAGACGAGACAGGACTAAATGGACAAGAGAGATGAGGGAAGAGAGGATGAACTGACATAAAATTGAGATGAATAAATATCCGGGCAATGTCGGGTTTACTGTTACTAATTACACTCCTGGAAATGGAAAAAAGAACACATTGACACCGGTGTGTCAGACCCACCATACTTGCTCCGGACACTGCGAGAGGGCTGTACAAGCAATGATCACACGCACGGCACAGCGGACACACCAGGAACCGCGGTGTTGGCCGTCGAATGGCGCTAGCTGCACAGCATTTGTGCACCGCCGCCGTCAGTGTCAGCCAGTTTGCCGTGGCATACGGAGCTCCATCGCAGTCTTTAACACTGGCAGCATGCCGCGACAGCGTGGACGTGAACCGTATGTGCAGTTGACGGACTTTGAGCGAGGGCGTATAGTGGGCATGCGGGAGGCCGGGTGGACGTACTGCCGAATTGCTCAACACGTGGGGCGTGAGGTCTCCACAGTACATCGATGTTGTCGCCAGTGGTCGGCGGAAGGTGCACGTGCCCGTCGACCTGGGACCGGACCGCAGCGACGCACGGATGCACGCCAAGACCGTAGGATCCTACGCAGTGCCCTAGGGGACCGCACCGCCACTTCCCAGCAAATTAGGGACACTGTTGGTCCTGGGGTATCGGCGAGGACCATTCGCAACCGTCTCCATGAAGTTGGGCTACGGTCCCGCACACCGTTAGGCCATCTTCCGCTCACGCCCCAACATCGTGCAGCCCGCCTCCAGTGGTGTCGCGACAGGCGTGAATGGAGGGGCAAATGGAGACGTGTCGTCTTCAGCGATGAGAGTCGCTTCTGCCTTGGTGCCAATGATGGTCGTATGCGTGTTTGGCGCCGTGCAGGTGAGCGCCACAATCAGGACTGCATACGACCGAGGCACACAGGGCCAACACCCGGCATCACGGTGTGGGGAGCGATCTCCTACACTGGCCGTACACCTCTGGTGATCGTCGAGGGGACACTGAATAGTGCACGGTACATCCAAACCGTCATCGAACCCATCGTTCTACCATTCCTAGACCGGCAAGGGAACTTGCTGTTCCAACAGGACAATGCACGTCCGCATGTATCCCGTGCCACCCAACGTGCTCTAGAAGGTGTAAGTCAACTACCCTGGCCAGCAAGATCTCCGGATCTGTCCCCCATTGAGCATGTTTGGGACTGGATGAAGCGTCGTCTCACGCGGTCTGCACGTCCAGCATGAACGCTGGTCCAACTGAGGCACCAGGTGGAAATGGCATGGCAAGCCGTTCCACAGGACTACATCCAGCATCTCTAAGATCGTCTCAATGGGAGAATAGCAGCCTGCATTGCTGCGAAAGGTGAATATACACTGTACTAGTGCCGACATTGTGCATGCTCTGTTGCCTGTGTCTATGCGCCTGTGGTTCTGTCAGTGTGATCATGTGATGTATCTGACCCCAGGAATGTGTCAATAAAGTTTCCCCTTCCTGGGACAATGAATTCACGGTGTTCTTATTTCAATTTCCAGGAGTGTAGATACAGATGTACGTGACAATCGGCGTGTTCATCTCAAAGAAATTACAAAATATTTTCCTATGGTTAGATGCAGCGTATAAAGTCTCGATAACTAGAGTGGTGGAGTCATCTATATTAAGCAACGAATTTTATCATCTGTAGACATCAAGAACAACAAAGTTCATCTAGTAGGAATTTGATCTTTATAAAATGAATTACATAATAATCAGCTCAAAAATGATACTGTTGAAGCACAATAAAGGCAAATATGATCTTGTTTAAAACACTGACAGGAAAGTGGGCAACCAGCTGTCTGAATCCTCATTCCGCCTTCCTCACCAAAAGTTCTGGAAGCTTCACAGGACGAGTGACCATGTTATGAAAGAAATTTACCAAGTAAAATTTCAATTTTGTTGAGTTAAAAATTCAATAAATGGCAGGTTTTGTATTGGAACTTTAGAAATACCGTTAAAGGGGAACTTTTGTGAATGAGATCCGCCAAATACAAATAATTAGTTTCGTATGACGTATGAAACTTCGGAATCGGCAAGTTAACTTTGCGAAATTATTGATGCTGGTAAAATATCTGCTGTATCTACACATACCGTTTTGAAACAACAATATTTTCAAGGTCCACACCAAATCCCAGAATTTTTCGCACAGATCATAACGGTAATTTTTTTTTTTTCATCCAACTTTTCGAATCTCTAGACCCCCTCCGTGGTGACGCTCGTGTTTCCGACTACAAATTAATATCGTAGCTGTGAACTTTCCGACTGAAATAACAACATTCCTTCACATTTCATCCAGGGTTAGGACTGGCTATGCATGTAGTACATAGGCATTTTTAAGTGTTTTATTCATTGTTTCATTTTTTGTTGTTGTTTTTGTTGTTATTTATTTTTTATTATTTTTGTTGTTGTTCAGCATTACAGTAGCAAATTGATAACCTTTTTTCTTATCAATCGTAATTTCTTATTCAATTTTTTGTAAGAAGGCTAGAGATTTTAAACACCTTTTTTAAATCTCCAGAGTCTTCAAATGTTTTCATAATGTCTTTTAATCTATTATCAAGATGTATGTATCTTTTTTTTCTTTTTTGAAGAGGTATGACAATGGAACCTTTTTTAATTTCAGAAATAGTATTCACTGCCTCCTCCTTCAGCTTTTGAATTAGAAAGTATACGTTTGGACGTTTCTGATTTATTGAGGAGTTCAGTTTTCTATGCCAAACTTTGACAGCATTCGTCGTGTTGGTTAAAAACATTCCACATTTCTATAGGTATACTAGGATTTTCCGTCCACTGATCAGCCGTATATTCTGTAAATGCTGTGATCTTCTCTCCGCTGGGCATTTGTTCCATTATTAAAATCCACGCTTCATCGACAATGTTAAGTGGAAGATGTGCCACTGCAGCACACATGCGACAAAACAATCGCGCTTCCTCCCTATCCCTGTAGTCTTCCGTTAGTCCCAGTTCCTGTATCTTCTTCCACAGACACTGGTTAAAGTGAAAGTTACAGCCGGAAAGTTGTGTTTCAGGGAACACTGAATTCATTGGTTTAATTGTAGCCATTTCAAAATCTAGCACTGCAGTTTTTGGTGACCACCCAGGCATCTTAGATATCAATACAGAAAAAAGTTTTTCATATGAATTTTTCCTTTTTTCTGGCAGCAAAGCAAATAAAAGAGGAAATACCTTAGTTGTCTCTTCTGTACTTTCATTGTCGACATGTATTATGGCGGCAATTGTTTGAACTATTTCGAAGAGCTGTCAAATGTCCCATCCATAAGCACAGTTCCATTGTGACAAAGGATTTACTCTGCTTCTTCGAAAGAAAATACTGGAAGTCTCTTGTCTGGAACAGAGCCATCATTAATCTTCAAAAAACTATTACCTTCCGCTAATTTCAAAAGGTCTTCGCTAAGGCGAATTTCCGAACTGGAGCCAGGGTTCTGGGTTGTCCCAATAGCTCCTCTTCTCGTCTTACACAATAGTCTTGGAGCTGTCGTAATTCGGAATATATGCCACGAATTCTAATAATTTATGTTTCAAATCTTAGAATTTCTGCTTAAAAATTTGGGCTACAGGCACTGTCTTTTCTGCAATTATGTAGTCTTTTCATTATCTCCACATCTGTTTTGTTACGTGGACAATAATGTTGCTGTTGAGCAACGATTTCACCATTTGCAATTTTAAGCGGCTTTTGCACCTACTCCGTTTACAATTGACGCACATACAGTTCGTATATTCTTCATTTTTCCTTAATAAGACACGGCCCCCCTTTCGTTGTTGTTACCACTTCCATCGTGTACACTGCATAGAACAGAAGTCGTATAGGAAAACGCAAGGAACGAAAGCTATCGACGACGACACTGAGAAGTGACAACACATGCACTCAGGGTGAATGACTGGGGTAGGCAAGCAGTGGGGGAGGTTCAATTCTCGAACACCTCGTTAGGAAACCGGGTGTTCGGGACAGCTTCGCTACCTGCTGCACCCTTGTAGGAAACCCCACGATAGGAAACCCCACGTCAATCCAAATGGGAAGCACACGAACACCCACCTCATGCAATTATCACGGTTTTGGTCCCTCAAAAAAGACTTTGAAGGATGGACGATTTTTGTTGTACAAAGATGTGAAGCAGGTAGATAAGGCTTCTTCACTCAGCAGTATACAATATTTACCAAACAGGTGTTTTCACAATGGTGCGTCGATTGAATGATTGCCCCAGTGCTGAGGGCGAGTTCGACTAATCGGCATACTGATTCTTGATTGTAAAGCTTCGAAAGGAAACATTTTAAGCTCCTTTCTCATACCTTTGATAAACCTGATTTCATATTCTGTAGCTTACTTTTCGATACACTTTGGCCCACTGTTGGAATGCCATCTACAATGTGTCACTCATCTCTTTGTTCACTCTACTTTTTACTGTCTTGTCCATGTAACGTTCGTAGATTAATTTTCACGGTCGTGTCCACATTAACATATATGTGACCCCGACGGTTTTCCAGAATTGACCAGAAATTCCGTTGTCCGTAGCTAAAATACGCTCGTGTGTGGCCAATTAATAATTAATTTTGCATAGTTTTTTATAAGCAGGTAATCTTGTGTGCTTGAAAACAGGTTTTGAAAATGCTTGCTGAATAGGCAGAAAACTTGAGCATTATATTTTATAAACCCCACTATTGAATTTTAAGGAGTCAGTCTTTATTGCTGTGGAATAATAGGTATCGTAACTCATCCACAGTGGAGAAAGAACTCGTTATTTTTTAAAAAATAGGATGCAGTTATTTATTCCATTTGGCCCAGACGTATGATGCCTTATTTTGCATATGACCTCTTTTTCTTTTTTGGACCCATTCACCATGACGGTATTTTTTTAATACTTGTTTGTAAGTCTATTTTTTCCAAAGTAAGTGAGTGTGCTTTGTAGAGCGTAGCCCTGAATTCTACTTGTTTTTGGGCGGTGTGTTAGCTTGAAGCGTTGTCTATTTTTTTGTGCTGTTGATTTTAACAGTAATGAAATTTATGCTTTTCTCGTCCTCATGCTAAACTGTAAAAGGTGCAAAAGTTTTCATTATGTATGCAACTCATCAGTATCCTCTTCTGTGCCACTATGTAGTAGCAAGACCGTCTTTCTTCCAGTAAACTTTGCCATTAAACTAATGCTAATTATATGACAACATTGCTTGCATATGTTGGTAGTTTCGGATATTTCGGGGGCAGGATCCTTTTTATGTTCTACTAAGTTTTGAAGAAAATAGCAAAATTGATGAGTATTTTTCCGTTTTCACTACATAAGTACCTCCAAATGTGCCTACTATTATTGGACTTGGTTTGATTCCACTTCTAGCATTTAGATCTCCCGTAAAGAAAATCTGATTTTTATTCATACTATTTAATATTTCCTGCAATAGTTTGAAGAAGACCATTGAGAAGTCAATATTCCCTTCCTGTTGGACGTTAGCTGCTATTACTCTTTGGATTGCTCTTGTATCTTTAATTCGTAATAGAACAATGTGTCCTTTTGCATTTCATAGTTAAGTGTTTTACCTTATTTTTTATGGGAATGTAGATAGTAACACCCTTACTTGTTCTTCTTTCTTAATTTACTTCGTTGTAGATCATAGTATAGCCATATACGTATCTAGTTCCAGATGTTTTCTTGTTCTTTTTCTGTAATACCTGTAAAAGCAATTTCCTTTGCATTCAAATGTTTTGCTAATTCGAATTCCTTAACATCAGTTACTTAACGTACAAGGAGAAAGCTTTCCAAGCTTGCTTTAACCCCTGTCTCTTGTTCCTATTTCTCACCCATATCGTAACCCGCTAATTCGTCCTTTTCCTGAGGCTAGACTAATAGTGCAACTACGTTTGTTTTGTCTCTGAATGGGTTACAAGCACATCTCTATATTACAGCAATTTTCCCATTTACGGTCCCAACACTCACTACACTGACACATATAAGCTGATTTATACCTAAAACATTTTTTTCTTTTTCCATTGTGGATAGTAAACAATGCCATACTAAAATTGTACTGATCATTTTCTAAACACATAAAATTTTGTCTGTTTCATGGTGACCACTGATAACTAGTTGTCAAAAAAATTTATAAGCATACAAAAATTATCAAACGAATTGTCTATAAATGTGGGCATGATGTGCAAATCAACTCCTAACGACATATTAACATTTTGCAGAAGTTTAGAATTACTGAAATTTAAGGATTTAAAGAGCAATTGATCACCTATGGTCAAGAGATGGAGCAGTAGAAATTATCATATCGAGATCAGTCGAAAAGCAGTATTAGAGCCCAGGATATCATGTTTGGTCGTTTAATGATACAAACTGAAGTAATTGTACATGTGTTGCTGGACATTGGGAAGCTTCGATTATCCTATAGCCATTTGGCAATAATGAGGGAATTTACAGATTATTGTTCAAGAATTACCACCAAGTTTTACTTGTATTCTCAATACGCGACTGAAGTTGTTCTTTGTCATTGATTTCCAACGTGGTACAGGTTAGGTTGTGAAATTTTTTATTAATTATTCAGTTACTTTCATGTGTGATAGTGGATATGCTTTTGAATGTAGGTTTCATTATGATGCTATTTAGATTGTTATTTTACTTATGTACAGAGGTGCATGAGAAAACTATATTGTGGTGCAACAGAGTACATTAACAACAGCACTAACAAAGCCAAAGGCGCCTTACACCTCTCCACTCCATCTGGAGAGTGGAGTAAGTAATATTGAGGAAAAAATTTCGGATAATTAAAAGTAATGTAAAAACTGAGCTTCTGTTTGGTTGTTAAACTTGGAAAGTGAGAAAGCAGCCAGTCCATAACTGCAAGACATTTAACAACTGATATCCGAGGAACATCCTAGGGATATGGTGGCCAAATGTCATCTTTAACGAAACACTCTGGGAAAGAACCAGCTAGAGGTCAAATGAGCTGCAAATAAGAAGCAGAAAGTGGAGATGGTTAAGACATTCACTTAGGAGACTCAATGAATATATTATGAAGGAAGCTCTTCATTGAGTGCTACATGGATGATGGAGACGAGACAGGCCAAAAATGAGGTGTAGACGACCAGTTGAAGCAGAAGGTCAACAGAAAATAACAGGTTGGGAAGAAGTGAAAATAGTAGCAAAAGAGAGAACTAGATAGCGATTCCTTGTTGCAGCTCTATGCTCAACAAAAGGAGTTAAATGTCTTATTAATACATAATAATAAATAATACAGAGGTTTCTGTTCATTTTACTACTATAAATATAAAATGATGGTGAACTACCATAGTTTAAATAGTGTATTATTCTCACCAAGTTGGTGAATATGATATGGCGTGGTTTAAACAACTCGTTATATTGTTCCACGCTTAGGGGTGTATGGATACATTATATCCCTGCGAGTATATGACTCTGATCCATGTAGTAGTGTTTCACTCCTCCCTGTTCCACGCTACATTATTTGCTCTTTTTTCCCATGTAACTCTATGACTTACCTTTTTCTGTTGCATTTACGCTCTGTTCTGTACTCCAATTACGTTGTTAGCTTACATTTGTCACAAAGCCTGAGCACATTTTAGATTACATACTTAAATCGGACTATGGCTTTTAAAACTGAGCAGGCTTCTTTCTTCATCCATCTTCCTTGAGGCTCAACTAACATACAACTTGATTAATTTTAGTTCTACTAATTATTTTGATGATAGTCACTTTGTTATTGACAAGATTGTTGCTGTGTTGAGTGATAAAATCTAATTAGAATCTTGTTGAATATAAAAAGACAATAATTAATTCTCATTAAATTTTATAATGTTGCCTACTATCAGTCATCATGTGGGAAACATGTGTATGTATGGTGTAATATCATAAGTAGCACCTTCCGAGAACAATGCCAACTGGTCACTAGAAAAGGAAAAAAATTCTTAACATTGAATCAAACCAAAAAGCCAAAGATCTTCTCACAAATGAGTGATATATACATATTCTTGTGAGGTTCGAGAAATAATTCTGGTGAAAAGTCGCTATTTATGATGTACAGCTAATTTTCTCTTCAATAAAGTAATTACACAGAAATGGTGTACTAAGCTAATGATGAACATCATTGAGATATTGCACTTAGCTGAAAAGTAAATGTGAGCTTATGTAGCAACGATTTTTTTAAGATGTTCAGATTAAAAAGAAATTATTGGAAAATAAATGAATTTTCTTATGATCATGATGACGATAGCATTCTTTTCAACAAATTTATGAACTTTTTAATGTTGGATAATTGTTTGAAATGCCTTGATTTTTATGATTGGCTTGGCGATAAATAGTCCTGTAATATAGAATTATGTTTATTTTGATTCATGTGACGTACATTTACTGGAAGTGCGTATAATTTATTTTCGTAAATGAGGGGATGGTTATTGACAAGAAAGATATTAACATGGCAACTATGAATGTTTTTGTACAATGAAGAACGGTTGCCATTTATAGGTAGAGCAGTGAATTAGTGATAATTAACTGAGGATTATATTACGATACAATTTTGGTCGTGTGTAAATCTTGTTACCAACTGCTGTAATGGACAAACAAGACGTGATAGCTAATAAAACATGGAAACATTAACGATAATTCAGTGAGATTTCAGGGAGAATCTGCTTACCTTTCACTATGGGTGATCCTCTTATGCTACAGACCTTGAGTCACAGGGTGACTCATCAGTACAGATATCCACACCGTAGATACAGCGACAGTGGCGGGCTCTCTGTTGAAATATCAGACAGACATATTTCTGCTGAAGAGAGGATCCAGCCTTTCCAGCAGCTGCAGTGCAACATTCTGTGTGATTGCCTGATCTGGACTTGTAACTACAACGAAATCTAACCTGCTGTCATGGTACAGTGAAACAGATGAAAGCTAGTGGAATCTAAAGATGTAATGTTTTCTGAGGGCATGCAAATCTAATGTATGGTTAAATGGTGTCGTTACCCATCAGATCTGTGGGTGGAGACATCATGAGAACGATAACTGGTATTTTATAGGTTTTATAGTGTAATATTAGATTGATAATCAGGTAGGTTAGAAAATTTAAGAAGATTGAAGTTAGATATAGTGGTAATTGGTGTAATTCAGAAGCAGGAGCAAGGAGCAGCTCTTCTGATCAGGTGATTTCACGGATTAAAAAATGGTTCAAATGGCTCTCAGCACTATGGGCCTTAACATCTTAGGTCATCAGTCCCCTAGAACTTAGAACTACTTAATCCTAACTAACCTAAGGACATCACACAACACCCAGCCATCACGAGGCAGAGAAAATCCCTAACTCCACCGGGAATCGAACCCGGGAACCCGAGAGTGGGAAGCGAGAACGCTACCGCACGACCACGAGATGCGGGCGATTTCAGGGATAAAAATAAAAAATTAAATATGGTAATGGAGGAGTAAGTTTAACAATGAATATCAAAGTAGGAAAGTGCCTAAGCTGCCCTGGACAGCACAGTGAAGAGACTGACACTAAAGCCGCATCTGCCACTGTAGCACCAGTTCATATGATAATTAGTTCTGAAGATGATGAAGAGATTGTAAAAATGTGTGATGACACGAAAGAAATTATTCAGATAGTTAAGGAAGACGATAGTTTAACTGTGATAGCGGGCTGGAATTCGAAAGTTGGAATCGAGGAGGAAGAAGCATAGCAGGTGAATATGGACTGTGGGGAAGAATGAAATTGGAATAGCATACTAGAATTCTGCACAGAGAATAGTTTAATCATCGCTGTCTTTTAGTTTCAGACTCATGAAAAATAGAATGTAGGCTTGTAAGAGACTTGGAGACACCTTAAGCTAGCAGATTGATAATAGAACGGTAAGACAGAGACATCGGAAACAGACTTCAAAACATAAGACACTACAGGGGCCAGATGCAGTCTCTGGTCAGAATTTAGTGCTTATCAACTATAGGCTAAAAGTGAAGAAACTGCCCAAATGTAGGACATTAAGGAGATGCGATCTGGATAAAGTGAAGGAACCAGGGGTTGCTGAGAGATTCATAGGGTTCATTAAGCAACGATTGACTGTAACATGGAAGAGGAATACAGTAGAGGACGAATGAGTAGCTTTGAGAGATGAAATTAGAAGGAAGGCCAGAATTAACCGTAATTTTGTTGATTTATTAACAGCTTCAGCGCTTTAGCGTGCAAATTAAAGCTCGTAGGCTCTGGTGTCTAGTTATTAGTTGTGATTGTTTCATAGCTTCTGTTACCGTTAATAACTAGACACCACTTACCTACGAGCTGTAATTTGTACGAAAAGCGGAGAAGATGATTATTATGTGATCGAAAATCGATTTTACTGTTAATAAAGTAACATAATTACTGCTGACCTTCCTCCTGATTTTATTTATCATATGGTCGTTGTGCACACAGCACTCCATGGAGTCACCAATCTATTTGAGAGATGAAATAATGAAGGCAGCAGAACATCAGATAGGTAAGACAATATTGAGTTCAATTTAGTAAAGAAGAAAATATAAAAATGGAGCAAAAGAAGTAAGCGAAAGGGAATACAAACGTCTAAATAATCAGGATGACAGGAGGTGCAAGATGACTTAGCAGGAATGGCCAGAGGACATATGTAAGGATTTAGAATCATATACTGGTGGGAGAAAGACAGATACCGTCTACAGGGTCCTTTGGGAAAAAAGAGAAGTAGCTGTGTGGATATCGAGAACTGAGACGAAAACTAGCCCTAAGCAAACAATGGGAATAAATGGATGGTCTATATAAGGGAGACGAACGTGAATACAATATTATATAAATATGTGAAGACGTAGATGAACACGAGATGGAAGATTTGATACTGCAAGAGGAATTTGATGGAGCACTCAGAGTCCTATGTCGCAACGAGGCCATAGCAGTAGACGACATTTCGTCAGAACTGCTGTAGAAATGGGAGAGCCAACAAAGACAAAACGCTTCCATTGGGTGTGCAAGATGTATGAGACATGCGAATTACCGTCAGACTTCAAGAAAAATGTAATAATTGCAATTTCAGAGAAAACAGCTGCTGACAGGTGTGAATATTACCGTACTGTGGGTTTAATAAGTCATGGTTGCGAAATACTAACTCCAATTCCTTACAGAAGAATGGAAAAAGTAGAAGCCGACTTTGGAGTAGATCAGTTTGGATTTATTTTGAAATGTATTACCACATGTGGCAATACTGAGCCTACAACTTACCTTAGAAGATAGTTTAAGAAAAGGCACCCCTACTTTTACAGCATCTGTACACTTACAGAAATCTTCTGACATTGTTGACTGGAATACAGTCTTTAGAATTTCTAAGGTAGAATACAGGGAGCTAAAGCTTATTTAGAACTATTACATTAACCAGCCGGCAGTTGCAAGTGTCACAGAGTATGAAAGGGAATCAGTGGTTGATAAGGAACTGAGACAGTCTTGTAGCCTGTGATGTCCGGAATTTAAAAAAAAAGGAGGGTGGTAATTTTTTGTTTTTTGTTTTGTTGAAAGGAAAGAAAGAAAAAAGGGTGAATAAAGGTGAAGGGAAGTGGTTCTATTTTTACTGGAATGAACTTATTGATGGACATCACAAAAATTTATTTTACCTATATTTTTTTTTTTACTCATCGAAGAAGACAACACAACACATATAAAAGAAATCATCACACACTAATATTATCCACAGAATGATCGTTTCACAAGACACTTTCTAGCTCGACTGACTCTTAAGACTGAACAAGACTCGACTGACTATACCCTCTCTCTGGAACACAGCCTCTTCACGTCCCTCTGGACCAGAGATATCAACTGTAATTAGCACGCCGATTATTTAATTAATCGTACAGCCGCTGGGCGCGCGCTTGGCGCGTCATTTAAATGGGGTTAAACGCACACCGCGAGAGGCGTGGGCTAGCGGTGTCTTACAGGTATCGCCACACGGCCCCCTCTACTGGTGCGTAAGTTTTTCAAACTTCGCGGCAGTACCAGATTTGAGTTGACGAACAAGGTTGTGCAGTGTTTGCACCAGCATTATACAACATTTTCAAACATATGACAAGTACATACATATATAAAGAATTATAGCCTAAAGTACAAAGTTTAAGTAAATATACATAAATTGTTGCACATTACAAAATAGCCACTTTGAAATTGATCAATGGATGATTCATTTTTTTTAGAGAAATGCCTGCACCGTTGGCAGTCCTGTTATTAAAACAATAGCTGCTACCCTGTATTCACAGTTCTTATTGTGTCGACCAGTGAGCACTATGCTTTGCCTCAGTTCAGTGTGGCGCGTCGTGCGAAGCACAGTAAAAGTCACAGCACCACAACTTTGTTTACTTTACAGTTTGCACATCAGGACAATAGGTAATGAATCTGCGTACGACAAAAGAACACAAAAGGTCATACAATTTGGTTTTAAGTTGTCGATGACAACAAAGTTCATGTCAGTATTGTTGGTGTTTAAGAGTGGCTGTGCGTGCACGAGTGCAGTAATTTTGATAAAGTGGTCCATCCACCACGCACCGCGGCACTGCGTACAGCCTCGCGCTCGGGTCCGCTGTTGAGGTATAATAGGCGGTGACACGTCTGGCGGCGCCACCCCTTACGACGGACGCGACAGTACTGGTAGCCGCATCCGAAGACCGTACAACGCAGACTTCCAAGCACTTTCCAAGGTAGGGATCACTGTGATACGCATCATTGCACTTTTTCGTAGAATTTGAGATTAAACTTATCACTTTGTACGGAAAACACTTTTCTATCATATTTTTACTCTTGACTGGTTGATTTCTCTTTATCAACACTATTTGATTTTTTTTTACACTGTTCAGAAGGGAGGTTCGACGTCCTGTTCCTTCTGAGAACACATTTTCACAGACACTTCACTTTTGAGCAAAATTACACTTTGCTTCTTTTCTCCTTTTATATTAGGTACACATAGTAAGACTGTTTTGTGTGTAGCCTTCACAAGAGGACATTTAAGTTTTGAATAGGCAAGTTCAAAATTACATAGAAAAAATGGACATGTACATATACGTAAAATGATTACCTACTATAGACATGAAATTCAATATACATAATACAAATGAACTTCTTCGTAGCTAAGTTGCTACATAGCCATTGAAATACTTTGCTAGTCGTGACCTGTGAAACTCTCCCAAAATTCATATTTATATAGAGAATACTAGTTGTTTACATCTTCAAAAACTTACAATTAGACATGTTTTGCTAGTCGTGTCCTGTGAAACTTTACAAAATTCAGATTTATATTGAGATTGCTAGTTGTTTACATTTACAAAATTTTACAATTAGACATGACATGACATATTTATGTACACGAAATTCAGGTTGTGCCATCTATTTCTTGCTGTGCATGTGCACTAACGGAGTACTATCTCCTTCTTTACAGAATATTGAAATCTATGGCATCTGCCATCAAGAATTCTGCAAAACTCGACGAGAGACCCTAAGTGCTGCAAATTATGAATGGACAAAATATACAAAAGAATAGTGCAAAAACCTCACTACCCCACTATCCATCGTCCAGCAGTGGGCAAGGAGGTGGGAGTAGGATCAAGATAGAAGGATTGGGTTATATTCATATTTACAAAATCTTCATCAATACAGTAGTGTTTTCACACATGTGTGCGACGAATAGTGTATCTGTTTGCGTAACGTATGCATCATAAACTTTGCCATTGCGCAAGTGTCACTGACTTTAAGCCAATTCATGTTGTATTCAGTTTCATCCTTTAAAGTTGATCCGAATTGCTGTTTAAGCAAAAAGAAATTCAATGATCATTGTCAATCACTTCCTGTAAATCAGTCAAAGATTTTTGCAAGAATCAATGTGAGTACCGTATATGGTTTAATTCACTCGTTGAATCAGTCACGTTTAGGTAAATACGCGCTTAATGACACGGTAGTTTATATTCCTGAAAAAAATTCTGTCAGTAAACTTACTAATAAATGACTATAGGATCCTTCCATAAGAGGTGTACTTTAGTGAGTATCACGTAGTAAAATAAATATATGAATTTCCTGTAGGTAAAGGAAAATGAATGCGCTTTAGTTTCCATAAGGACAAGAAAATTGCTGTGTCCACGAAGACAGCTGCGTCGTACTGCTTCACACACAAATCTTCAAAAACTTATCCACTTTGCTGAAAGAGAAAGAAAAATCTCATACACTAAAGTATGTTTTCTTGTAATCGTGAATTGTACGTCGTACCGGTAGTCGTGTAGTTTTTGTTTCCTGGTCGAGAACATGAGCAGAGAGCGGGAGACTTCGTATCCTAGCAATTGTTTTATGAGAGTCGCATTTTCTTAACTCTGGTCCAGACAGAACGACATAAAATTGCATAACTTATATACTATCCCACTTACACAAATACATATGTCCATGTCCTCACAGTATCAAGTAATGAGTGCTAGATTTCACCTAAATTACTTCACAGGATAAAAACATTTTTTTTAAATAGTGTTAATGTTAGTGAGTTCATAAGTTCGTAACCATTAAACACGACCTTCGTAAATGTAGAATACGAATCTTACGAAGGCAGCCTGCATGCATGTTACTACACAATTAGCCTGTGTAAAGAATGAGATTCTATAACGACAGCAATTTTTATTCGCTACGTAAGTAGATTATTTATTTCGCTGTGGCTGATAAACATTTTTCCTCCACAATGACCTATGTAGAAAATTTACGTTTGTTACGATGGAGAGCACACAAACTCTTTATGCCTAGCGTGAGATAATGGTTTTTTAAATAGGGCACATACCAAATAAGTTTTTCTTTCTCCTTTTTTTTTGCCTACACGGCGAATCATTTCTCATTAACATCTATCAGTATTCATACACACGTATCGTTTTCATTCATACAGCTTCATATAATTAATATTCACCTTTCTTCTCATAGAACAGCTTCAATATAAATCGCAAATCATCAAATAATACTACGTGGTGGCATCATTGGCTCACACACAACGAAATCCTCATCATCATCATAAAAACTACCTTATAAACTAAAATTCACATTCATTCTTTCACACTCATTTCAGCACAATCATTCACTCATGCTGGCGTATAGTATAGCATTCTGGTGGCTCTCAAATTCATCACAGTTATTAACATAATAAAATCTTTTTTCTTGTACATAGTTTCCTGTTCTAGAAAATGCCTGTTTAAGGAGTAAGTTTGGTCGCTAACTTCGTTGTCCTTCGCTAGTAGTCAAATTATTCGTAGCATAGTAAATATAACGTAGATTAAATAGTTCTTGGATTGCATGTAATGTTTAACGTAGATTTGCTATAGTTTAATGCGTTATGATTCTTTGCATTGACTAACAATTAACACTAACATTTTAGCTGTAACTAGCACATCCTTTCTCTTTCTCTTACTTTACATACTGCTTTAAGTGGTGGTGGGCGTAAAGTCCTTTAACTTTCTGTGTTGTAGGGTATGCTAATAAATAACATCCAGGGTGAGGAATATCGACGATCCGGTATGGACCTGAGTAAACTAATTGCCATTTCTTAAGCAAACGTTTTAGCCTCGTAGATTTGGGATGGGTAGTGAGCAATACCAAATCATCAATTTCGAACACACGTGTCGGTCTAACCCCTTTATCAAATTTTTTCTTCCGGAGCTCCGCAGTGTGTGCCAGGGTAATGGCAGCTTGCCTTACCTTTTCCTGCAAAGAAATATCGTTCGAAGACAACTTAGGCAGGGGACTTGACCATGAGTTTTTTTCTGGTTCGTCTGATAATAACTCGGCAGGTGAGAATCCGGTTGAACTATGTGGCAAATTGTTCACAATGTACTCGAACGGAGCGAGGTATTCTATCCATTTGGAATGTTTTGTAGAAGAATGGATGCGCATAAATTGATTAAATTCTTTAAAAATTCGCTCAACGGGGTTACCCTGTGGGTGAAATCGGGAAGTAAGAACATGTTTAATATCGGAATCTTGCAGAAATGATTTCCACTTTGCACTCGTAAAGTACGAAGCATTGTCCGTTAGGACAGCGACAGGTTTTCCGACGCGGGCTAGGTAGTCGGCCGAAAAGCGTCGAATGATAGCCGCAACAGTGGCTGTGCGCAAGGCGTACAATTTCACATACTTAGTAAAAACGTCCAATATAGCCAAAATGTATTTAGCACCAACGCGGGATTGTGGATAGGGACCGCCAATGTCTACGGAAATCAAATCAAGCGGTTGCTTTGGAAGAATGGGATGCAATTCAATTGATGCATGTTTGTTCAAATATTTTGCCTTCTGGCAAATGATACATTTGCGAATGACCTGCAGGACTCTACGTCGCATGTTAGGAAAATAGCAGAAGCGTAGGATCTTGGCGGCACATTTATTAATGCCATAATGTCCCCAGGTTTTGTGGGTGAACAAAATGAAGTCGTCAACATAAGCTTCCGGTAAACGTACCAACCAACGCTCTGACACGAGATGGGAACGATGAAACAGTACACCATTGTTGATCTTGTAGTAATTTTGAAGAGTAGAATTTGAATTCTGACATAATTTTGTTTTTACTGTAGACCACCTAGGATCGGCATCTTGTAACTGTGCAAAATCCCTGCAGATTCGGTGATAGTAGCGGTTGTAGGATTCGTCATACATTAACATGACCTGAAAGTCGGAAATTTGCTCATGCAAATCTGAAAGATTTTTCGCATCGAGCGGAAGACGAGAAAGAGCGTCCGCAACAATATTGATTTCGCCGGAGATGTAAATAATTTCGAAATCGTATTCTTGTAACGACAAACACCAACGAGTGAGCCGGGAATGAAGTAATTTGCAAGACAGTAAAAATGATAAAGCTTGGTGGTCTGTATAGATTCGTGTATGTTTTCCCCAGAGAAAATATTGAAATTTTCGCATAGACCAAATAATTGCAAGGGTCTCGCGTTCCGTAACTGAATACGATCTCTCGCATTCAGTTAAGGTGCGACTGGCAAAACTGATAGGTTTTACTATTGTTCGATCATGTTCAACAGACAGTTGAAACAAAAAGGCCCCAAGTCCATAAGATGACGCATCGGTCGATAGGCAGAAGTCTTTTGACATGTCCGGATGACAGAGGAGTGGTGCGTGGATTAATGATTGTTTAATTTTTTCAAAATCGGCTTGACATTCTGTAGTCCATCGCCAAAGGGAATTTTTCTTTAGAAGATTTAGAAGATGTGGGCTGTTAAGAGCTTGCTGTGTCACGAACTTTCTGAAAAATGACGAAAGACCCAAAAATGCTTTAAGTTGTTTTTTGGTTCGGGGTGCAGGAAAGTTGCGAATTGCTTCAGTCTTTTTAGAGTCCGGCCTGATGCCTTCCGGCGTGATGATGTGGCCAAGGAACTTAATCTGTTGTCGGGCGAACCTTGATTTTTCCAAATTGATTGTCACGCCTGCATCGGCGAATTTAATCAAAATTTGTCTTAGAAGATCGACATGTTCTTCCCAGGTGGCAGTCGCCACAACTAAATCATCAACATAGGGAGTGATTTGTGAAAGTAAATCTGGCCCGAGGACGTCGTCAAGCGCCTCGATAAAGTTTCCTGCACTTATTCGTAACCCGAATGGCAAAACACGGAATTGGTATGATCGTCCTTCGCACAAAAATACGGTATATTTACGTGATTCAGGATGTAGAAGAACCTGGTAGTAGGACGATCGTAGGTCGATATTAGTCAGAAATTTGGCGTTGTGAAATTTCAGGAGTTGTTCGTCCAGATTTACAGGGCGAGTATTTACCGGTATAATAATTTTGTTGATTTCGCGTGCATCGAGAACAAGACGCACGCTTCCATCGGGTTTCGAAACTGACAACAAAGGGTTGCAATACGGCGAGTGCGAATTTTCTATGATTTTCCAACGTAGCATTCTGTTAATTTCCTGCATAACCGCTGGTTTTTTAGACCACGGTATATTGTAGTGTGTACGACAAAATGTTAGGTGGGGTTTGACATCCATCTTGTACACATACCCACGTATGATACCAGGTTTATCTTGAAAGACTACTGAAAATTGTTGAAGAAGGTGAAACAGATTCTGTTTTTGCAAATCAGTTAGATGGTAGGCTTCGGCACACTTTTCCCACAGAGTTTCACTATCAGCATTGTAAGAAGAATTGCAATTGTTTGTCATAGAAAAATTAGTGATGGGCACAGATTGTACTTTCAAGTGACGTACGTCCCGATAAGAATTGTTGTTATTAATTGTTTTAGATAAAGGTATCAAAATTCTTTGCTTTTCAACCGTCAATTGACAGATACCATTCCCTAAGTCAATCACTGCTCGATACTGATTTAAGAAATCGATGCCGAAAAGACATGGAACTGTTAAATTATCCACAACAAGGAAATGATAACGAACATGCACGTTGGAAACAACAAAAGTTAGAAGAGCTTGTAATTTGACATTTTTTGATTTGTTTCCAGTGGCACCGATGATTCGGCAGTTCTGCACTGGAAACGTCGGAAGTTTAGAACCTTTATCTAGATCCAAGTACAGGGAACTAGAAATCACGCTTGCTGACGCTCCAGTGTCGAATAACACTTCTACAATGGATTTCTCTAACGATAAAACAGCAGTTGCCTGAACCGTTACCTTTACTTTGTCGTTATTACTAGACTTATTATTCTCGGCAAGAAGGTCATGTTCCATAGTGTGTCCGTCTTGGAATCTCAAAAAACAATTTGCAAGATTATTTGCGCCCGTGCTCACGTTCTCGACCGAGGGTTGGGCGCTTACGCCGGTCTGCTCATGTTTTCCGCCGCGTTATTAGGCGACGCATTTTGGTCATCACTTACCTCAATAATATTTATCCTTTGTTCATGGACATGTTTGGTATTCGGTGGAGTTTGATTACCGCAGTCCTGATTATTAGCATTGTTTGTTGGTACAAAGTGTCGTGCATTCGGAAACATATAATTGTAGTTGTGTGGTGTATAGTTCGGGTTTCCCCACTGCGGGGGTGGATAACTGACTCTAGAATTTTGACAATTTGAATTATTCTGCTGATATGGCGAATTTCTCTCAAAATAACCAGGGTTGTATCTTCCATCCTGACGTCTGTTTTGATTGTTGTTGTTTCGGTTACGGTTGTTGTTGCCTCTGGAGTACTGATTGTTGTTGAAACTATCATTGTGTCTGTTGCCATTACTATTACTTTTTCGGTAAAATTGACCATTACCAAAACTGTTGTAATTGTTGGAATTTTGGAATCGGGGATCGCAAGATTGCTGCGAATATTGTGTGAAGTTGGGCTGTTGTGATTTTTGCCCCTGATTTTGAGGAAGCGGGTTTGCATTCCACATGTTACCGCTGTTGTTATTTTGATTGAAATTATGGCAATTGTTTTGGCGAGAGTTGGAATTAGCATTATAAATATGTGGAGTGTTCCCTGAATCTCCTCTAAACACAAAGTCTACTTCATTCAAATAATCTAGAAATTTCTTGATGTTAGTTTCCGGAACACCAATTAATTGTGTCCGGTAATGCAGGGGTAAATGACTTTTTAAGGTGTTAATCACATCAGCAAGATCGGCCGGTTTTGACCAATAAAGTGTTTTGTCCAGGTATCTTTCAAAATATTGACGCAAAGTTTCTTTACGAGGGTTGTATGGTTCGGGATTGTGAACTTCACGTCGAAGTTGTTTTTGCTCATGTTCTGACCAGAATTCCTGCAGAAAAGCCTCTTCAAATTGCTTGAAAGTTAAATTTTGCCTTTTTATTTCAGCTCCCCATCTGGATGCTCGCCCCCTCAACAGATTACTTACAAAAAAAATCTTTTCCGCATCTGACCAGTTGTGCGGAAACATTCCGTCAAAAGACCTAATAAAAGACCGCTTGGGTATCATCGGAACTGAACGTTGGAAAATAGGCATGTTTAATCATGTTACCGTCAACAATACCTGCAGGCACTATAGGGCCTGAACTATTGTTCCCTGGTGAAACTTCATGGCACAAGGGTGGTTGAGAATTACTGTTTTGTGCGATCACTGAGAGCGGCTCTGTTTGATGTTTTTCGCTCGCAAGTGATTCGCTGTTAGACTGTGGAACAAACTGCACAGTGAAATTAGGCGGTGAACTCGTTGTGAGTGGGGTTGTAGGCGGAACAGTAACTATGTTAGAATCGGGAGTTAATAACTGAGAAATTTGGTTTTTTAAAGTGTTGGTCTCGGTTTGGACCTGCGACATCGCCTGGTGTAAAATCTCTTTTGTAGCGGTTTCTACCCTTTGCTCAATGAGCTTGTTGCAAATACCACATTCGTGCACTAATTTTTCTGCAATGTTTGCGTTACACTCTAAAGAAAGCGATTCTGTTTTTTCCTCCAAATGGGAAATTTTTTCTTTCATTTCTAATTGTTGTAAGCATACTACGCTAACTTGTTGAGTAATACCTTCGATATCCATCGAAATTTTATTTTGTGAGGTGGATTGATTTTGCACGAAATTCTGAACTAGATCATTGACCTGAGCCTGAGCGTTCGTGACCTGATCCAACTTGGTTTTACATGACTGCATTTCGGAATTTGTGACTGTTTGATATTTAACAAAGGAATTTTCGTGAGTGTTTACACGACATGACAATTCGTTGAAACTTTCGGTCAATTTGTCGTTTTTGAATTAAGTTCTGAGATTTGGTTAGCCTGTTTTTCCAGAGTAGATGTTACCTCAGAAGACAATTGATCGATTTTGCTGTTTAATTCTTTTGTACTCTGCTCCTGTTTATCAAATCTAGTGTCTAGTTTATCAAACCTTTCATTAAGGATGCTATCCATACTTCGCGTAAGAAGTTGTATTAAAATTCCGTACTGATTCGGATCAATGTTTGGATCATTGTTCCTTTCACTAGAGTTGTGCAAATTAGGATCGGAGTGGGAAATCCCTAGTTGGACACGTCTACTATCGTTTTCCATAGGGTCAGGATTATTGGGTGTGTCACCTGATGAATTACTTTCATTACTTAGTATTATTTGATGTGATACACCTGCAGTAAATTCCATAGATTCTGGGCTGGAAAAGCCTAGGAAAGGGGATGCTGATGATACAGTAGCATCACCGTTATCAGTTTGCTGTTGCTGTTGTTCCATTTTTACCAATAATTAACAAACGTGAAATATACAAATAGTACACCCAGAATGGCGATGGCTTGCAAAGTACAAAAGATAAATAAAATTTAAATAGTTAGACGGTAATAACTATTACTTGATAGAATTTCCGAAAATGTCTGAATTATTATTGTGGTTGTAACCGTATTCGCGTAGCTAATCTGAAAGTGGTGACATGACGTAACAAACAGGATTGACTCATAACAATGACTTCTGCATATCTTACTGTTGAATTTCAATGTTACAAAAATAGAAATTCCATTGACAAAGGGTATGATTCTTGTTTAGGGAAAGGCATGGGAAATGGGAATAAAAGTCAGCATAGGCGGGAGGCGCACGCTGGACAATGGCATAGCAGAACAAATGCTTTTGCACTACTCACCGCGCTGCGTTGAAGCTTGCAGAAATCTTGTTAATCTTGAAACAACGTTAGCTCTCGTTTTCATATTGGGCATGAAAGAGAAAATTACAGTTTTTTAGCCAATGTAGAAGACAATAAATATTACTACACGTATGATTTTACTTTAATTTGCCCTTGTTAAGTTCATTCCAGTAAAATCCGAAGATTGGCGTCCTGTAAACGGTCGCCAGTGTGATGTCCGGAATTAAAAAAAAAAAGGGGGGTAATTTTTTGTTTTTGTAGGTTGAAAGGAAAGAAAGAAAAAAGGGTGAATAAAGGTGAAGGGAAGTGGTTCTATTTTTACTGGAATGAACTTATTGATGGACATCACAAAAATTTATTTTACCTATATTTTTTTTTTACTCATCGAAGAAGACAACACAACACATATAAAAGAAATCATCACACACTAATATTATCCACAGAATGATCGTTTCACAAGACACTTTCTAGCTCGACTGACTCTTAAGACTGAACAAGACTCGACTGACTCTACTCTCTCTCTGGAACACAGCCTCTTCACGTCCCTCTGGACCAGAGATATCAACTGTGATTAGCACGCCGATTATTTAATTAATCGTACAGCCGCTGGGCGCGCGCTTGGCGCGTCATTTAAATGGGGTTAAACGCACACCGCGAGAGGCGTGGGCTAGCGGTGTCTTACAGGTATCGCCACAAGCCTATGCTGGATCTTACTCAGTCTGTTTACTGGGCAAGCAATAATGAAAATCAAAGAAAAATTTTGAGTAGGACTCATAGTTCTGGGAGAATAAATAAAGTCATTGGAATTGACAATGTAGTTGTGTCAGAGGCAATAAAGTCTTACAGGAGAAGCTGAAAGTTGTCTCCGTTGATCCATCGTGGATGCGTGACAGCGGCTGGTCATTTATTTATGAAAAACTAATCACTAAACACCCATACGTTTTTAGAAATAGTTATTTTATTTACAAGACCAGTTTAGACATTCTATTAACTCCACCTCCAGGCCGCCGCGTGTTAAAAACAACTAGTATAAGTATAGTATATAAAAATTGATATTCTAGAAAATGAAGCGTAGTGAGATAAATTCTCAAAAATCTACGAAATACATTGTGCCGTGTTAAGAAGTGTATCTGTGAACACAACGCACAACAACGTAGAATAGGTACACGTGCTGATTAGCAACGAAACTAACTATTCTGACATCACAGAGTTATAATAGAACATGTCAAACGTTTCAAAAGCCTAAATTAGAAACACAAAGGAATAATGCTTGTCTAGCTTTTCTAAAAATATATCCACAACCCTTACAGATGAGAATCGCTCTTGCTCTTAGGAAGCATTATCTGCACTCAAATTAAAAACTCGCGATACGACACATCAAGTACAAAATATTGTGAATACCTATTGATTAAATAACACTAGATATATATGAGATGCATTTATGACATTAACAGAAATCTCTACCAGACGCAAAAAACCGCCGACAAATTACTATGTAAGTGGTGGTAAGTGAAGAACCTGCACAGAATACTCATAAAATAGTTAGAGGGCATAATACTGTATCCCAAGTAAAAAATGAAACGATATGACTTATTGTGTCTGAAACATCAATTAATTAGAGGTGGGACAAACAAGGGACCCCGAACACCATACTATTATGTTGACGATATATTCGTTGTATAAGGGAAATAAGAACGAGGCACTCAGACTACAATAAATTTTTAACTTCTTATACCACAAGCTTCATTTCACTATGGACTTTCATGTTGAGGGCTTTCTTAACTTTTTTTATTTACAGGTAAGCAGGAATGGCCAGTGTTCAGAATACGAGGTTTCTCGTAAGCCGACAGCAAAATTGTCATTACTGCTGCGAATTCCGATCATCATCCATTACAGAGGAAAGCATTCTTTCTTTCAGTGTTTCACAGGCTAAAATTATTTGCACCTGACCAGGTGGCAACTGCATCGAGAAAGCCTCCATTGTAAAGATAAGGATTGTAAATGGATTTAGAGAAAGTGGTAGAAAGGAAATGGGTAATAAAATTCTGTCAAAGATGCGCGAAGTGAAAAGCTTATATGCTATTAACACACTGGGGAAGCTCCTACGACAAAGTATACGGCTGTCGGTTTATAAATTTTGCAATTGGTGGTCTATAAAATTAAGTGTGTAGATTGTGACAAGTTTTACGGCGCACAAAATTGGAAGCAGTTCAGAACTCGAAATAGGGGACCGGTGATACTGGCTGTGATAGTAAACTAAGAGATCATTTACGTCAGTTCATCAATCAGCTTCGTGAGATCGAACACAATTTGCAGATTCTTCATTATAAGAGTAAAGATGTTTACTGAATACCTCAGAGGACCTAGAAATTTTCATACATATAAGGCGCTTCCATGACCGATTAGTTAATGACCAGATCAGTGGAGCAGGAGATTGGTTTTTAATACTTTTGATAATGGCTTCAATTGCCGTTGGAAATACAACTTGTAAGCTCATTGCGGCCACTGTTTATATACCGAACGTGCAGTGACGTTTGGCGATACTTTGGGTATATTTTTACGTACATTTATTTTCACATATGTATCATTTGCTGTCATATCTTACACGTTTTTATGCCTTTTCGCTTCACTTTTTACATTGTACCGTGCGCGGTTTGTGTTCATGACTTTAATTGTTTGTCATCTTCGCTTACGGTACTGCCGCCTCGTTTTTTACTCCATTTACTGGCGTCACTAACTTCCTGTCTTATATGCAGTCAGTGGCAGCAGCGCTTATAGATAAGTGCACTGTCGTACCATCTCTGTAGCGACCAACCGTATTTCTGGGTCGTTGTCTTCTGGAGTTCAGTTTGCGAGCTCAGTCGGGACGCAGCAAATGGGAAGTCAGGGACAGCCTGGACTTGCAGATCGCTGGCCACACACGTGAACTGCCCGACGGAAGCAGATTTGTGCTGGAACGACCGTTGGTTGGTCCTTCTGTCGGTGGTCTCATCGGGCGACATGTATTTTGTCTTCCGACCCCTTCTGGGCCCTTTCAGTTGGTCATCTTGAGGGACGTGCGTCGGTTCCTTCCTCGTGCAGAGATGTCGAGTGGCCAATGGGCCGGTGTTCCCTCTGAATGGTTGGATCCGGGTCGTCGTGTATCCGAGATGAGTCCGGACGCAACATCAGTGACGTCGGGGACGGACCAGCAGTGGGTCGGTGGACGGAGTCTGTGGAGTGAGTCGGTGCAGTGAGTCGGCAGAGTCAGTCAGAAGGTAGACAGTCGCATGATACTCAGTCGGCTCTGAGTCTCAGTCGCTTTTGGTTTGTGGACTGAGTCGGGTTCGTCGTTACTCGACTGTCAGACGAGTTGGCAGTCAGTAGCAGGCAGGTCCACAGGGTCCAAGTATGCCCCAGGACCGGGGTCGACGCAGACGGAAGGCCGTTGTTCGGTGGGTCGGCTGGTCGTCGATTGGCGACATGTGGTCTGCTGATCACTGACACCAGTATCAGTCGGGCAATAGTGGGCAGCCTGCAACAGTAGGGTCCGTTTGGTGTTAGTATTCGCCAGTACCACTGTGGGCGAAACTGGGCTGCTGTTGGTCGTTTGCTCGGCCGGTCGACTCAGTTAGACGACGCCTTGGACCCTCGGGACGAACACCATTTTGTTGTTTCTTCAGCCGTTGACGCGTGTGATGACAAGTCTTGTGTTTTGTTGCCTAGAATCTGCAGCCTCCCATAGTCACTTGACAGGTGTGACTTGTGTTTTCGGTATGCTTTTGAATATGTCTTGAGTGGTCTTTGACGCCCTGATCTTCGTTAGGCCGAGTTTGAATTTATCTGTATCTTCGTTTACTCTTCATCGGCCGAAACTTTCCATTAATTGTGCAGATGGATCTGACCGTTGGAAATCGGTCACATTGTCGGTCGGTCGTGAACCGTCCCTAGATTGTGTTGCCATCCGATTAAGAGGTTGACGGTCTGGCTGCATGCCTCACCTATACGTGTGTGAAATTGTTACTTGTTTGGTATGTGGCCTTCAGCCGAGTTTCAGCCTTTCAAATTTAAAATTGAAAATTCCTTGTGCCTAGGTCTTAAGCTATAAATCGGTTTCAAGTTGGTATGTGGCTTTCAACAGTGTTTTCAGCGTTTTCAAATCAAACATTGAAAAGTTCTGTCCAGGCCTTAAGCCGTAAGAAATATTTTCTTACCTAATACCTCTGCGCTCCATCTGGAGATCGGAGAAAATGACGCTGAGGACCAAATTGCGGATACTTCAGAGTAATGTAAAATCTGTGCTTCTGTGTGAATGTGAAACATGGAAAGTGACAAAGCAGCTAATCACTGAGCTGCAGACATTCAACAACAGATTTCGGTGGAACATCCTGGGGATAAGGTGGCCAAATGTTATCTCTAACGAAACACACTGGGAAAGTAGCAGCAAGAAGATAGCTGAGCTGCTGATAAGAAGCAGAAAGTTGACATGGTTAGGACACACATTTAATTGACCAAATAAACATATTGCGTGGAAAGCACTTTATCGGATGCTGCATGGACGATGACGACGAGGCATGCTAAAGATGAGGTGGAGATTATCAGGTAAAGTACAATGTCATTACCAAGGAATAGGATGGGAGAAACTGAAAAAAATATCAGAAGACATAGCAAGATTGCAGTCCTTTATTGCAGGCCTATGCTGTACTATTATCGCTTTTTTTCATTTACATATTTGGCCTATCTTTTTCTGCTGCGTCAACACTCTGAGCACTACCCCAATTATTTTTTTGTCATTTAAATATTAGCTCACATTTACCAAAAACTTAAGTGCATTTTACATTACATACTTCAACCATTCTGTAGCTTTTAAAACTGAACAGGCTTCTTTATTCATCCAACTTGATTTAGGCTCAACTGACACGTAATTCGGTTATTTTTAGTTCTTCTAATTCTTTCGATGACATAAATGTTATGGCGTTATGGACAAACTTGTTGCTATGGTGAACAATACATCATAATAAAAAACTTTTCTAATGTAAAAAGACAGTAATTATTTATCAACACTTTTCTAAAGTGAGGTACTAGCATCATTATGTAGAAAACAGGTATGTGTAAGGTGCAATACTGTTAGGAGCACGTTTTGAGAACAATATAAATTACACGTTAGGGGAAATGTTGATTAACAGAAAAGGAAAAAAATTCATAATAAAGAGTCACACACAAAAATTCGAAGATCTTGAAAAAAAAATGAGTGATATATATTCTTCTGAGATTCTAGAAATATAATGTTGAAATTTTGCTGTTTCTGAACTACAGCAAATTTTGTGCTCAGTAAAGTAATTACATAGATTTGGTGTACTAAGTCAATGCTGATCATTGATGAGATTTTGCATCTAAATGAGAAGTAAGTCTGAACTGATATAACAAGGAGTTTTGTAAAATGTTAGAACTATGAAGATATGTTTGGAAAATACATGAGTTGTCTTATGCTCCTGGAGATTATAGTGTTTCATGCAAGAAAATTATAAAGTTTTCAATATTGGATAATTATCTGAAATATGGTGTTAACTCTGGTGTGATATTGATGTTTCGGTTAGCAATAAATAGTCATGAAATGTAGAATGTTGCATGTTTTCAGTGTTGTGACATATATTTACTTGAAGTGTGCATGATTAACTTGTAATCAAAGGTTTGGTTATTGAGAAGAAAGATATTAACATGGCAAGTATGAATGTGTTTGTACAGGGATGAATGGTTGGCATGTATAGATAGAACGGTGAATTAATGAAAATTAACTGAAGATTATATAACGATATAATTTTAGTGCTGTCTGTATGTTATTACCAACTGCAGTAGTGAAGGTACAAGTCGTAATAGACGGTAAGAGAAGGAAATATTAACGATAAATTAGTGAGCTCTAAGGGAGATCCTCCTTACCCTTCACTAAGGATGATCCTCTTATGCTAACGACCTTGAGTTCACAGGGTAGCTTTCTTGTCTCATCGATACAGATAGCCACTCCATACGTACAAAGACAATGGAGGGATATGTGTTGAGAGATCAGATAAAGATATTTCTCCTGAATCTCTCAAGACACTTCCCTGCCTTTTCAGTATTTGCAAGGGCAACATTCTGGCCGATGTGGCCATGTAAGTACAACCAAAACGTAAATGTGCTTTTACAAAGAAACAGCGGAAAGCAAGAAGAAATTATGGCTGTACTTTTCCCGAGAGCATGCAAATCTAATTGCTGGTTAAATGATGAAGGCCTTCTCTTGCTTAAGATATTTCAGAAGTAAAAGATTTCCCTATTAGACCACTGGGTGGAGACTATTCAGGAAGATGTCGTCATATAGAGAAGGAAACCTGTCATCTTATAGATTGGAGACTGAAAAATTAGACCTCTTGATCAGGTAGGTTAGAAAATTTTAAAAGACTGAAGTTAGATATAGTGCTAATTAGTGAAAGTCAATGGCAGGGAAGTAGCACTTCTGGTCAGATGAATGCAGAGTTATAAATATAAAATCAAATAGGGTAATGGAGGAGAGAGTTTGATAATGTATAAGAAAACAGGAATGCTCTAAACCTACCATGAACTGCACAGTGAATACATTATTGTAGCCAAGATAGACACGAATGCCGCACTTACCTCAGAAGTACAAGTTAGTTTGACAACTAGTCCTGCAGATAATGGGGAGATAGTTTAAATGTATGATGACATAAAAGAAATTATTCAGATCTTTAAGAGAGAGAAAATTTAATTGTAATGGGGGATTTCAGTTCGATAGTAGGTGAATATGGATGGGGGAGGAATGAAAGGGAAATAGACTAGTAAGGTTCTGCACAGAACATGTTTTAATCATCTGTAACATTTGGATTAAGAGTTGAGAAAGTAGAATGTATAAGTGTAAGAGAAATTGAGACACCGGAAGCTTGCCAATTAATTACATAATGGTAAGACGGAGATACCGGAAATAACTTTAAAAATATAAGACAATACAGGGGCAGATGCAGACTCTGGCCACAATTCGTGCTTACCAGCTATAGGCTGAAAATGAAGAAACTGCAAAAATGTTGGACAAAAAGGACATAGAATCTGTTGAAAGAACCACAGCTTGTTGAGAGAGTCATACGGACTGTTAGAAAACGATTGATTATATCAGGGGAAAGGAAAACAGTAGAACACAAATGGATGGCTATGAGAGATGAAATAATGAAGGCAGCACAAGATCAGATAGGTAGAGCAATAGTGAATGCAATTGATTAAGGAAGAAAATATAAAACGACCAAATGAATTAAGCGAAAGCGAATACAAACGTATAATAATCAGGATGATAGCAAGTGCAAAATGGCTAAGCAGGAATGGCAAGAGGATAAATATAAGGATTTAGAAACATATACTGCAGGAGAACTATAGATACTGTCTACAGGTCCTTTCGAGAAAAGAGAAGTAGCTGTATGTTTATCGACAGCTGAGATGGAATACCAGACCTAAACGAACGGCGGAAAGCTGAAAGATGAAAATACATGGATGATCTATGTAAGGAAGATGAGCTTGAAAACAATATGAACTGCTGTAGAAATGGGAGAGCCAACAAAGAACAAACTCTTACATTTGGTGTGTAAGATGTATGAGACATGCGAAGTACCCTCACATTTCAAGAAAAATATAATAATTGCGATTTCAAAGATAGCAGATGCTGACAGATGTGAATATTACCGTACTATGAGTTTAATAAGTCATGGATTCAAATAACAAACACAAATTCCTTACACAAGAATGAGATAACTGGCAGAAAGAGACTTTGGAATAAATCAGTTTGGATCGAGAAGAAGTGTATTAACACATGTGGCAATACTAAGCGTGCTGCTTACCTTAGAAGATAGTTTAAGGAAAGACAACCTTCTTTTTATGGCATCTGTAGACCTACAGAACTTTTTTGACATTGTTGACTGGAATACTCAAATTTAGAATGTAGCATAGGTAAAATACAGGGAGTGAAAGCCTATTTAGAACTTTTACATAAACCAGACGGCTGCTGCAAGTGTCAAAGGGCGTGAAAGGGAATCAGTGATTGATAAGGTATTGAGACAGGGTTGTAGCATATTCTTGATCCTATTCAGTGTATACAGGGAACAAGCAGTAATCAAAACCACAGCAAAATTTTGTGTAGGACTTATATAGATCAGGGAGAAGAAATAAAATCTATGGGGTTTGCCGATGACAATGTAGTTTTGTCAGAAACAACAAAGGGCATAAAGAAGAAGTTGAAACGAACAGACCGCCTCTGTCGATCCATCGTTGATACGGGCCAGCGACTGGTCAGATATTTATGGAAAACAAACCTCCAAATAGCCGTGCGTTTTTAGAAATTATTACTTTATTTACATGAACAGTTTCGGCATCCCATTAATGCCGTCTTCAAGTGCCTGCATGTTAAAAACGAATATACGTTTAAAACCTTGAACATAGCTGTTAAGGTTCAGTGACCGTGTCAGAATTATATTAGAACAAATAAGACCTCGGTCACAAATATTATGTCAAAATTGACCACGTTTCGACACTACTATGAGCGTCGTGTTCGGAATTAGACTAACTGTTCTAAAACATGTTAAGTATTTAATACTTTAATAAATTAAAGTTTGTACTGACTGGAAAAAGATGCAGTACTTACAAGCCACATATTAAAAAAGATCTAAGCCGGAAAGGCAACGTCATGAATAGTTGTAAGTAAGATGGCGAGCCGCTAAGGGCTGCTCGTACTTCAGTGAACAAGGGTTGCAACAAGACCGAGTTGCCCACCTTAGAAAGTGTGGGCAAGTAAACATGGTGTTGCCGCAGAAACAACTAGGCTACTGTACATTCAAAATTATACACATGAAATTTGTGATGCAGCTGATTCAGGCAAAACGTAAGCACTAATAATAATAGGATGAAGTTACATATTTATCTGCTTTAAACAGAGATACATTTTGTAAGGTAAAAAAGTTAGTTATGACATACAAGAAAACAGCAAAGATGTAACAGGAAAACAACATTTCGGTAAATAGCATGAGGAAATTTGAATCAAAGATCAAGCAATGGCTTTATACAGTCGGAAAAGTTTTTATTTCGCAGCTGCAATTTTCGTTGAGAATGAGGTCATCATGACGAGAGAGATGTTTGAATATCTCCAGTTCCTCTAAAACATCTAACCTACGCACCTTCTTTTCGGTATGCAGTATATTGTTATCGTCTATGGCTTTAGGCACGTGTCCAGTAATTAAGAGATGATCGGCAAAGGATGAATTTAGGGGACTAGTGCCGATCTTTCTCAAAAGATGTTATTTATATCTGATGGTGAAAGCACGTCCAGTTTGCCCTATATAAAGGGAGGAGCAGGTATCGCAGATGATATTATAAACGCCAGAACTTTCTGTAGGGGAGCGAATGGATTTCAAATTATGAATGAAGTTTCTCTTTCGATTATTATTAGTAGAGAAGGTAACATTGCAGTTGTATTTGTTGCGAACCATGCACTGAATCTGATAGGAAAATTGGTCCTATAAAAAGGAACAGAAAAACGTTTTTTGGGTTAATTTCAGTGTGTGAGGTGTTGAGCACTAAGCAGCACTAGTGATATTTCAGATGTAGTTATCACAATAGCAAAAAACGCTACCAGAGACAAAACATGACTGCCGACAAATTATTCAGTGAACGTCTATAAGCAAACAACTTGCAGGGGATACTCATAATACATCTAGAAGGCATCATATTATATCCGAAGTGAAGAATGAAACGTCATGACTTAGTGTCCCTTAAACGCCACTTAATTGGAGGGGAAATAGGTCAGTGGAACAAACAAAGAACCCCAAACACCAAATTTTTATGTTGACGATATATTCGTCGTTTTTAATCAGTGTAAGGATGAGTCGATCAAGCTACAATCAATTTTCAACACTTTACACTAAAATTTTTGCTTCATTACGGAGTTTTTTCTTGAGGGCTACCTTAACTTTTTGGATTTACGGGTACGCAGGATGGTCAGTTTTCAGAATATGAGAATTTTCGAAAGCCGACAACAAGAGATGTCGTTATTACAGCGAATTTTAATCCTCCCCGATTACACAAGAAATATTTCCTTTGTTCAGTGTCTTACAGGTTAAGACAATCTGCAT
Organism: Schistocerca gregaria; assembly: GCF_023897955.1. NCBI lineage: Eukaryota > Metazoa > Arthropoda > Insecta > Orthoptera > Acrididae > Schistocerca > Schistocerca gregaria. Next base: position 104,650,022 of record NC_064927.1, on the reverse strand, counting down.
TCACCAAGTGGAAACCGACAGGCAGATAGCCACCACTGTACATACAGGGAGTGCTAATTGGTTTAGAGAAAGTAATATTATGAAAATGGGTGGAAACATTTTGTCAAAGACTCACAAAGAGTGACCGATAACCTCGCTGTATGGTCTCTTCCCCCAAACAACCAACCAACCTCACAAAGAGACCAGTGTAAAGAAGGAAGATGTCAGATATGCTGCTAAGACACGTTGACCCAAACTCTCTGAAGACTAGTAATGAGTTTAAAAAGCATAATATGGTGGTAAGCTTCACTGCTATTAACAGACTGGGGAGGGTCCTACGACATAGTGTAAAGCAGCCTGTTACTACATTTATCAATGGCCGGTGTACAAAATTGAGCGTGGAGCTTGTGACATCAGACAGACTGGGAGCGAGTTCAGGACGCAAAATAGGGGACACTGTTATCCTAGCTGTGGTCGTGTACCAGGAACTCATTTACGTCAGTGCACCCACCAGCTTCGTGACATATAAAACAAATTGAAGTCTTCATTATGAGAGTAAAGTTGTTTAACTGGATATCTTGGAAGACCTAGAACCTTTCATACATAATAGACCCTTCCAAGAAAGTTTACTTAATGAGCACATCACTGGAAAAAGAAATTGTTTTTTCACACTTCTGACAATGTTTTCAGTTCCGATTGCAAGTAAAAATGGTACATCCTTTGCGGCCAATCTTTATAACAACAAAAGTATAGTGACGGTGGTGCACTTTTGAGTATATTTGTATATGCTGTAATTTTACGTATTTGTGATGTCATCTTACAAGTTTTTATGCCTTTTCACTTTACTTTTGTCATTGTCAGTAGTCTGAATATACAACTACTATTAAATATCCTTATGATATTGGCGGCAGTGCCACCTTGCGTTGTGTTAGCCCAGGCGTCCTCTATCGGCCGCAGTGCGCGTTAAATGCAGCTCTGGCTGTTGAAAATTTGGTCTCTGTCTATGCGAGTGGGAAACTATTGTACCTGAAATACCATATGCATTTCTTGATGTACCGTTTTTACCACTGCCTTCTCAGTACCTTCTGTGATAAAGCTTTTTATGTGTTAGTTACTATCTGGCTGTGTTTCATCATTCGTTACACAGGTTGGTAACTTGTATTCACAAGTGAACAGTAATTACTTAGTCAAGTAAGACTTCTTATAGGTGACATGTTTAGTGGGGTTCTCTGCTTGTTCCTACCTAATATTTTCCGGAAAGTTAACTGATGATTTAGGAACAACAAGTCATATCTTTTAATCTTTATTTTGGAGTATTCTGTTACGTCTTCAAGGTATTTTATGAGTATCGCCCGCAAATTCTTTTGTTACCGACATTTACTTAAAAATTTTGTCACCCTTTGGGTTTTTCCTCTGGTAGCGTTTATTGGTTTTGTATTAACTACATCTGATATATCACTCCTGTTGATAATATTTAGAGAATACGTATGCAGAATATAGTGTACTCCATATGACATATCGAGAGATTTTAACTTTAGTGAGAGTAGTTTTTCGTAAGAACTAGGCGGATTCTCATCTATAAGAATTATGGGTACTTTTTATAAAAATCTAGACAAGATATATTTGTTTGTGCTACTGATTTTGTACATTTTCTATGTTTGGTATGATGTATTATACACTCCTGGAAATGGAAAAAAGAACACATTGACACCGGTGTGTCAGACCCACCATACTTGATCCGGACACTGCGCGAGGGCTGTACAAGCAATGATAACACGCACGGCACAGCGGACACACCAGGAACCGCGGTGTTGGCCGTCGAATGATGCTAGTTGCGCAGCATTTGTGCACCGCCGCCGTCAGTGTCAGCCTGTTTGCCGTGGCATACAGAGCTCCATCGCAGTCTTTAACACTGGTAGCATGCCGCGACAGCGTGGACGTGAACCGTATGTCCAGTTGACAGACTTTGAGCGAGGGCGTATAGTGGGCATGCGGGAGGCCGGGTGGACGTACCGCCAAATTGCTCAACACGTGGGGCATGAGGTCTCCACAGTACATCGATGTCGTCGCCAGTGGTCGGCGGAAGGTGCACCTGCCCGTCGACCTGGGACCGGACCGCAGCGACGCACGGATGCACGCCAAGACCGTAGGATCCTACGCAGTGCCGTAGGGGACCACACCGCCACTTCCCAGAAAATTAGGGACACTGTTGCTCCTGGGGTATCGGCGAGGACCATTCGCAACCGTCTCCATGATGCTGGGCTACGGTCCCGCACACCGTTAGGCCGTCTTCCGCTCACGCCCCAACATCGTGCAGCCCGCCCCCAGTGGTGTCGCGACAGGCGTGTATGGAGGGACGAATGGAGACTTGTCGTCTTCAGCGATGAGAGTCGCTTCTGCCTTGGTGCCAATGATGGTCGTATGCGTGTTTGGCGCCGTGCAGGTGAGCGCCACAATCAGGACAGCATACGATCGAGGCACACAGGGTCAACACCCGGCATCATGGTGTGCGGAGCGATCTCCTATACTGGCCGTACACCTCTGGTGATCGTCGAGGGGACACTGAATTGTGCACGGTACATCCAAACCGTCATGGAACCCATCGTTCTACCATTCCTAGACCGGCAAGGGAACTTGCTGTTCCAACAGGACAATGCACATCCGCATGTATCCCGTGCCACCCAACGTTCTCTAGAAGGTGTAAGTCAACTACCCTGGCCAGCAAGAGCTCCGGATCTGTCCCCCATTGAGCATGTTTGGGACTGGATGAAGCGTCGTCTCACGCGGTCTGCACGTCCAGCACGAACGCTGGTCCAACTGAGGCGCCAGGTGGAAATGGCATGGCAAGCCGTTCCACACGACTACATCCAGCATCTCTACGACCGTCTCCATGGAAGAATAGCAGCCTGCATTGCTGCGAAAGGCGGATATACACTGTACTAGTGCCGACATTGTGCATTCTCTGTTGCCTGTGTCTCTGTGCCTGTGGTTCTGTCAGTGTGATCATGTGATGTATCTGACCCCAGGAATGTGTCAATAAAGTTTCTCCTTCCTGGGACATTGATTTTACGGTGTTCTTATTTCAATTTCCAGGAGTGTAAATCTATAATCTCAAAGGAATTAGTTTCGATGCCAACCAGTGGGTGTACGTACTCTGCTTTGTTGTGCTTTGTGTGCACAGGTACGCTTCTTAACGCTGCATACTGTATTATGTAGGTTTTAAGCGCTTTTATTTCTACTCCTGTCTTTCTGTAAAGTCAACGGCTGTATATCTTGACATATCGTACACGTATACTCGTTGTTTTTAACATGCAGTGGGGTAGAAATAAAATAAAAACTTTGGAAAATATACGGCTATTTGGTGATTTTTCTTTGCCAGAAACGATGGACAGCGTCTAGAAAGGAGGATATGAGACGTACGTCAACAAATACAAAACAAGGGGATTGGAGTGTAGTCGAAATAAATCTGGTGATGGACAGTAATTAGAATAGGAAACGACTCTGTGAAAGTTAGAGTTTTGTTATTTTGATAGCAAAATAACTCATCATCGCCGAGGTTTGTAATACTATATAAAATGTAAGCTGGCATTGCCAGAAAAAGAGGTGCTGACCAAAATAGGGTTATGAGGGCGGATTGTGAGTCGTGTTCGTGTACATCAGTTGGTAGAGTACTTGAAGATGAAGGCAAATGTGTCAGATTCGAGTCCCACTTTGGCACACAGCTTCAATCTGCCATGAAGTCTAAAGATCAGTGCCATTAGAAGACCGTAAAACTGAATATCCTGATTTCTTCTGAACAATGTGTTCACACACTGGTTATGTAATGCCGTTAAATAGCGTCAGTTCGTCTCAAGTGTGTAGGTTGCTGTTAACATGATGAAGTCAAATGAGAGGTCAGATTTCTAATATTATTGAGATTACTGTAAAAAATGGTATTTTTGCGCTTTCTTATTTTGTACTGATGCATGGTATAAGAGAAATTCGTCACGTCTCAATCATCCTTGCATGTTATAGGTTAACATTTGTATTCAGTCACACATGTGATAGGGAGTCTACTCTCAAGACAAGGACCAGATGCTACCTGCGATGGGAAGTACACTTTGAACACAAATACAAGATGCTACCTGTTATAAAAGTCAAGGTCAACTGAAGTAATAATTTTCTGTTAACTATCTCACTTCATCAAATAGTTACAGTACAAAAAATGTAGATAAATAATCGTGCTGCTTAAAATTGGCCTACATCCACACTATTGTCTCACTGGCAAAGCCATACTCACTAATGCATTTGTGAACTATTAATTTTAAAAGCTGTCTTAATCACATGCATGTATGGACGGAGTTGTTGGGAGGTGGGGAATGTGTGGAGGGGAACTGGTATGCCAGACATTTATGAACTGCCAGGTACCAGTTTATTCGAATAAAGTGTACAATAGATCTTCATGTGCTATGTAAACATTCCTTCTTCTAACTTTTTGAGTGATGCAAGGAAATAGGAATGTAACAAGGAAGAATAAGACCGGAGTACTAACATATTTTCTTCCGATTCCAGATATGAATCTGTGAAATTAGGTGTATCGTATTATACGAGGTACTCAAAAAGTAATAACCTCTTCTTTTTTAAGTTGTTAAGAATGCATCTACTTGGGTTGACAACACAACATTGACGATTAATTTAAGTATTTTCAATATTATTTCCCTCTATTCTCATTATCTGGATCCATCTTTCAACAATGGCATATATTTCAATACAGTTAAATGCTTGGTCCTGCTTCTGAAGCATATGATGCAAGAATGTTTTCACAGTGTCCTCCTCTTCAAGGTGAATCCCACGATGAGCTACTTTTAGGGCCGAAACAATTGGAAGTTTGATCGTCATGCAGAAGTAGAGCATCCCCCATAACTTTCGTTGGGCAAATTCTCTGGAGATGTGCTTTAAAGTGCTAGGAGGTAGTGAAGTTTCGGTCTGTATTGATTGATTATCCCTGCTCCAAAAATCTACCGTAATAACAGACTCTGCATTCCACAATACTGTAATCGTAACTTCCCTGCCGGCAGCACAGTTTTGAACTTTTCCTCCTTCAATGAGTTTCTGTGATGCCATTTCATTTATTGCCTCCTTTATTCTGGTTAAAATAATGAAACCAAGTTTCTTCTTTAGGCAGTTTCTGTCAAGAAACTTCTCTTCGTCCAAACGGAAGGGCCACATGAGTTGAGAGGCCATTCTTATCCTGGCCTCTTTATCGTGATCGGTTAACGTCCTTTGTACCCAAGTTGCACAAACAGTCGAGTATCCTAGTTGCTGAATATTCGTGATAACCCTGAATTTACTGATGGAGGTAATGGGAAACAAATCATATTCAGTCAGCCGGTGACCACCACGGACGATGTAGACTCGCTGAATGTTGTGTGGAAACCTTAAAGGCACCAGTCTGCCGCTCAGAGATTCGTCAGCCGACGGTGTTCGACCTTCACCTTTGTTACAGCGATAAATCCATTTTCTAAAGTTCCTGATATCCACTGTCGAATCACCGAACGCATTTTATGTCTCCCGTTAATACAACTGGGAGCTACACCTTCTGCATTCAAAAATTCTATCACAGAATGCTGCCTAATTTGAACATCGATGAAGATCTTTTTAGAAAGTGACTACATCTGGTGACGGGGGAAGATACTACGGCATTGGTTTAGAAGAGAAGCATTGAGGAATAGCGACAAATTAAATTTTTCATTTACTAAACTGTATTTAAGGAGGAGAAAGTAGGTGGCATTCCATCTTGACTAACCTTCGTACATAACATATAATGCCATAGCAATAACTTATATCTAATTGCTTAATAATAAAAAATACTTCTCCTTTTACATAAAAAATGAAAATATTCAGTGAAGAACTCTTCTTGGAACTATATTTCTCGGCGGTGAATGGGATAGTATTCAGTACAAAGGTAGTATGAACAATAACGTCTTGAGTCGCCGATTATTTAGTGTTTTATGAATTCACATATCGCTTTCGGCCCCTGTGGATCCATTATTGTTATTGGTAACATTTCTCTGAGTCCGTTCACTCAGCTTAAGCCATTATTTTATTGTCGTGCGTCGTATTTTCTTGTCGCTGCCGCGCAACCATCTTCTTCCCACCTGTTTCCCTACACTACTAGTCATTGTACGAATATGTAAATAATTCTGTCCTATGCTGCTGCTGCAGGCCGTTAACAACAGATATCGGACTCTTTCCATGCATCATATTACTGGTGCAGAAAGGTACATTATTGACAGGCGTAAAGTAGCAATTTAAAACGAGGTTTTAAAATTTCTAAAATAACCATGAGTAGCAGAAGCTGCGAACTGATTCAACCTTCGTGATTTTCTGCAAGTGAATTGCTATTTGCTCGAGCTGATGATTGTGTAATGTTATCAATTGGTTTTTGTCTCTTTTATGATGTGATAAGTTTGGTCCGTATGCCGTGAAATACCTAACCCACAAGCGAGGAGATTTCGGTGAAGAACCACAACGTTAGGCAAGCTTTGGGGGGAGATTGTTGACGGATCCAGCCCTCTATCTCAGAGCCGTCCTTTTCCACTAAAGTGCAGTCCACGTCGTTCTGATCTGACCAGAGACGTCTAACCAGCGAATGTATGTTAAACCGTCGGATTTTCGTTGTTTATCCATGGTCCCAGGACTCCGCGCGGTACTCGAAAGGCCAGAGATCATAGGCGACGCATTTCTGTAGGCGTCGGCAATTTATACGTTATGCGTTCATATATATCTCAACAAAAAAATAAAAAATAAAAAAAGACCGTCAGTTGATTGCACAAACTCAACACCTCACTATATAGATCTGAATCAGAATCTTGGAACTCCTCTGAGAACACTCAAACATCGACATGCTTGTAACATGACATTCTTCAGCCTTGGAAAACTCCAGTAACTCCACACTGGTAAACAATGTTTCTAACACAGTTGGGGGATAATATAAATGGAACAAGAAAATTTCTATTCACACTTCCAATGGGATCTTTTATTTAAAGAATGATCAAAAAGACCGTCTGATTTCGTTTCCATTTGAGCTCATACGAAATGTAGCGGGAAATCCTATGCGGGTTTATAAGCAGTAATATATAGGCAAGAGATATGAGTGTCATTCGGCAAATGCAAAGACGTTTTTCGGTATGAAGGCAGTCTTGTGTGCTTGGACACATGCCTGAGAGGTTAGTAAACAGGTGACTGATAAATTATATACCGCATTGTTGATGAATTTTAGGGAATTTCGTTTATTCTGTGTACTAGAAATTATCCTAACGCATTCACAGTGGAGAAAGGAAACGTTAGTTTTAAAAAATTGTTGAGCAACTAATTGCGAAATTGGGCCTAGGTAAGTGATACTTTATTTTCGTGCTTTTGTGTGTATAACCTTTCTGTTTTCGGTGTAGCCAATGACCATGGCAATATTTTATAACTGTGCCAAATTCGGTGGTAAGTGCCGAATTCGATGGTAAGTGCCAAATTCGGTGGTAAGTCTGTTTTCTTCCAGATTAACTGAGTGTGCTTTGTGGAGTGGGGCCTAATTGTGCTGTGTTTGTGTGGCACATGTTGATGTTATGTATCTAGCAATTTTTGTTGTATGTTGTAAAGTTTAATAGCAATGAAAATTAAGATATTGTAATCCTCATGTCTCACAATGAATATCATACCATCGTGGAAACTAATTTATTGGGTAAGCAGTGCTTGAGTTCTGTGTCATCATGTAGATCCAATTTATCATCAAAACAGTTAAGTTAATATACTATTTTTATTGGAGACTATTTACTCCCTAAAAATATTATTTTCTAAATGTTTCAGAGATACATCTGCCAGGAAGCTTGATATACTCTGCACATGGCTGGACCCCTTTCTGCTGATAATCTCTCCCATAAAAATTAAGGAGATTATGAGACTATATGTCCTTTTCTATTAAAACATTTCGTTAAACATTCATATTTAAATAATTTTTAAGAACTATAAAAAATTTCTTTCTTTACATGTGTGAAATTATTTTATAACTCTAAAACGTAAGAAGAAGCTTCATATTCGGTCGTCTTGCAGTATATTATAATTGTGAAATGGGTTAAAGTGTATAAACAAGAGAGCAATTTGAGCAACGTGTTGTGCAGTTGCGACATCAATTAACGGAAATTCCTGAAATTGAAGAATTTAAAACTTTATCCCGGATCATTTTGCAAGTGTTTCACTGTTTTTTATTTCATTTTCTGTTGTTAGATCCACGAATTTTGGAGTTTAACAGCTACTATTCTCACAAGAGGAACAAACTATCTGCGTAACTGCGCTCAAGGGCCACCGTAAATAATGTGTTAAGTGACGTCCACCCAGGTAATGGACTAACAGGAGCCAAAATGTATCTTGTGACTAAATAAAATAAGAAATTCTACTTGACTTCATGCATATTATTAATACTTTCTTTGAAAGATCTCGGTACAATGGTGAATCGTATGAAATACATGACAAATATTTATATAAATATGTATAGAAAAAATCTTGATTTTCAGTAATACAAAGAGCTTCATAACGGCTGGAAACGAATAATTTTTAGGGATATAGAGATACCACTGAATGTAAAGAAAAAGAAGAAAGTATAGCAGATGAATGTTTTGTTAAGTTACTGTAGCGTATTCGAAACTGATTGTAATTTACTTTCTAATAAAGTAATACGCGATGTGGGTAAGAATGTAACGTATCACGTTTAGAAGTCATAAAAGAGTTCTGTGGATGAGGAACAGACGAGGAGAAATAGGAGGGATAATGTAATGGTAACACATACTTTTGGAAACCAGATTTTAAATCCTCAAACATTTCCATGGGCAGATGGTGACCATGACTACAGTTTATTGGTTACGAACAGCAGCGTAACACTGAACAACAAACTCAAGAAATAAAGAATACTATCGACATGGTACCTGAATCAGTTGAAAGAAGCAGAGGTTGTTAACGGGTTCAAGAAGAGCATCAGATAACGATTGACTGAAAGAGGTGCAAAGAATGCAACAAAAGACGAGTGATCAGCCTTAGGACTCGAAGTAATCAATTGACAAAATAAACAAATAGGCTGAAAGACAAACTCTGTATAAAATCGTGCATAATGCACAAAATATTAAATATAACTGGCGAAACGAGAAAATATTAAACTAGAACCAATAAACAAATTGTACAGAAACGAGCCTGCAGTCAAAGGGCATGAAAGCAAAGTAATGACTGAATACGAAAACAGGCAGTTTTATAGCCTATCCCCATACGCTAATAGTTCTCTATGCTGAGTAGCCAATAAAGGAAATCTAGGAGAAAATTGCAAAAGGAATTTTCGCTCAGTGAGAAGACATAGTTTTGCAGATGGTATTTTAATTCTGTCAGAGAGAGTTACTGACATAGAAGACGTCTCTATGGAATGAATTGTGTGTTGGAAAGAGGTTTGACAAGATAAAGTTACGAACAGGGATGGTGGGCCGTAGTTGCTTCAATTCATGTGAGACTGGTGGAATAAGAAGAGCCAATGAGACACTGAAGGCAACAGATGTGATTTGCTATTTGGGAAGCTAAATAATAATTATGGCTGGAGTAGTGAGATAGGCGATAGCTCGAAAAGCAGTTCTGAAATAGAAAAATCTATTGACATGTAATGTAGATTTAACTATTAGGAATTCTGCTGTGAATATGTTTGTCTGGAGTTTAGATTTATATGGAAGTGAAACATGCACGAAAAGTAGTTCAAACAAGAAGACAATAGAGACTCTATAAATGTGTACTACAACAGAACGTCAGTAAAGAAGCATGCAGACACATCTTAAGACATGAAGCAATCAACATGTTAGTAATAAAGGGACGTGTGGGACGTAAAAATTGTAGAGAGAGACCAAAATCTGAATACAGCAAGGAAGTTCAAATGGAAATAGGAGACAGTAATTTTTCCGCCATGGGGAGGCTTTGCATAGGATAGAACAATATGGAGAGCTGCATCACACCAGTTTTCAGGCTAACGACGACATCAACCAAAACAACAACAAAATGTGCTTACTTCACTGCTAAAAGTCTGTATAACAATGCACAGTTCATGCTATTTGGGTTCGATCTGCCTTTTAAACTGATGGCTTATATGTATATTAGACGAACTGACTCTCATATTATCTTTGTAGTTGCGATTTGTCTTATTATCTTAAAATTCAGTTCTATGCACCATGGTAGTGAAACGATCAGTAACCATTTTTTTTTTACTAATAAGTTTTCCTTCTTTTTGAACAACTCAGTAATGATAAACTACAACGAATCACTTAACTAACAGAAATACATGCATCATAATTTTCAAAAGAGCAGCCGAAAATTGCTGTGTGGGTTAAGCTTACCATTGTATTACCGATATAAGGTGCATATTTGACAGAAGAAATATCCTACGAGTCTTTCTTGTTACCCATTCACTGTTAGCTACGGAGTCAACATTGTTATATCAGCTTTGTCAGCGTTAATGGCATTAATTTGTATGCAGGATGCCATTCCTGCAGTCATTACTCAACCTGAGCAGACACTGTGTACCCAATCTGTGTGTGTCTAGTGTAGACATGTTCCAGTGTGAAGACATTTTCAGAATGTTTGCATGTAAATGAGGCGGGACGTGGGTACCAGCCCGGTATTCACCTAGTTGGATGTGAAAAACCGCCTAAAAATCACATCCATGCAGGCCAGCTCAGCAGCTCTCACCGTTAATCTGCGATTTAATCAGAGGCTGGTTCGCCTCCCCATGTCCCGGAAACTGATACTTTAGCACTGTCGGCTATTCGGGCGGGTAAACACTTATCACTATCGTTAATTTTTACCAAATGCTTTTAATCACATTTCACTTATTAACAATGGGAATAAGATGTTATCCTCTGACTGTCTTTACTTTTATGCAATAGGAAAGCTACTTAGGCTCCATTTAAACTAACAATGCTGCACACAGGTAATTTAACACAAGGCTTGCATTACATTATTCCTAGGATGGCACTAAACTGTGCGAAGGGTGCTGGAGCACCTCTATGAGAGTCGAACACAAAAGATTTTCAGCAGCCAGCGAACGACACCTGAACCACATGTTATGTCATCAGTTTCTTCTTCTGTGTCGCTTTCGTTAATCGCCAGGTTTTCCAGTGGTTGCCACCGCACAAGATCTGATTCATGACTTACCTCGCCCGACTACTTACCTTTCTCTGCATCTTCTTCTTCCCCCTCCTCCTCTGGCAGCACCTCCAGCAGCCGGCGTTCTCTCGGCACAATGTCCTCTGCTCCCTCCAGTGGCGGCGGCTGCTCGAAACCCCCACCTGAGGAAGAATGAACGTGATAGACGAAAAACTGGCATTTGTACTGCTTATAATTCACACGTGATTTATCGCCTTTAACTGGGCTACCAACATTCTGAGTTTCAGGGATCTACTTTCGTACGCAACCCAATGGTTTGGCATCATGACTACATACGAATTACATACACGAGACACGTTTTAAACTTATAAACTCTCCTCTGTCCTGCTTTGTCCTCTACAACGCTACTTCGCAGAGTCATTTGCACAATATATTAAACGATTCCGTTTTCTGCACAATGACGCTGGCTTACTCGTTATATATCATTCTTACTTACGCTTTCGCGCAGAGCGCATCACATTTACTATTTCATCCTCGAAACACAAGAACAAAATTTACACCGATATAAGGCAAATTCGTTTATCTTTGAATTATAGGTATATGCGATATAGCTAACCGAATTAATGCTGTCCGTGTGTTCATATCCTTTTTCATTTCAGTATTCTCACAGAATTGCATTACTACGTGACAGGTATCTAGGTGCCAATTTGCCCTTTGCCTGGTACATCGCTAAGAATTAGACTGTTTCGTAGTTGTCTGATATCACTATGCAAATCAATGCCCTGATGACCATGTATCAACTGCTACCATTTCTCATCTAAGCATTTAAATCACATTAAACAACGTATGTACTACATAATCCAAGAAATGACGGAATAGTTGTCTTTGTACTATGATGAGAATGGAGACAGAGAAATAAAGTGTTGAGGAACACCAAAATTAGAAACAACACCTTCTCGATGCGTATTCCCAAAACTTATTATTCTCCCTCCTTCACTATTCTCAAGCTAGTGTCTAGATAATATTCCTCAATTACGTAATGGCATCAGTCGCTTCCACACCTCAAATATGTCGTTGAATACATCACAATTTAAATATACTGTTTACAATGAAACAAAAAAATTCAAGAATCTTCACGATGCACAAAATCTCATATTGTACTACGGTCTTGAATCATTTAGTATCACTAGAATAGATTCAAAGCTGAACTCTAGACGAGGTGTGGGTACTTACAGTAGTATTCCGCCAAACCCGGCCAGACGCCGTCCCAGGGATTCTCTTCTTCTTCAACAGGATACTTACTGCCACAGGAGCTGTGAATTAAGTTAAGAACTGCCTCCAGATCATCCCTGGAGTAACTGTGTACCAGTGGTACACAGCGGCAGTCCTCCACACCACATCCTGTCTACAAAACAATAAAATAACATGTGAGATTCAATGAAATATGTAAACTATAATAAAATTTTAGTAACGTCTGTAAATCCGTAAAACGAAATATAGGTATAGTGATATTCTCCTGAAGCACTATTTATAATGTGAATGCACGCAGAAAAGCAGAATATTATTCACACAAATGCTGATGAAAAAATTTGAAAGTCGATACTCACAGGTTCATGCTGATTACATGCATAGTTCGGAGATAGTAAATTTGGAATTGACAAGCCAGCAACGGCCATACCTGTATACAGACCATTGTAACGTGAATCAAAAAATTATAATTTTATCAAACACGTTTACCGGAATGGTAGAAAATGAAAAAAAAACACATTAATTGAAACAAATATAGTCGGAAACGTAAGAAACAGAGTTGCGAACGTGGATACACTGGATACACAGGTAACAGGTAGACCTAAAAGTGGGAGGGATGCAATTTGGGTACGCAATTTGTATGTCTACGTGAATACATTTATGTTGACTCGTATTTATCTACACGCCTTTAGATGCATAAAGATACAATTACTCACATAAGACTTCCCTACATGTGTTGCCAATTCATATCGAGTGCAGCGATTCTAACACACACTAACGGTCTTTATGAGCGTTCATATCAGTCTAAAAACAAAGTAACGTCAATGTATCATAAATAATAGAAAATTCGTAATTCTCATTAAATTGTTATCAGCGTTTTTACTTCGCTTCATGAAACGCTAATTCAGATTCTCTTTACATGCCACACACTACCGTAAATGCAGTACAACAAGAATCCCATGCACTAATTCCGAAAAGATAAAAAAATAAATAAAAGTGCGGAATCGCTTTATGTCGCTGGAATATAAGTTTAATATCGCTGGACGGTAAGCGAGAAACGTTCGCCACATCGTATCTCGATCTGCTAACTGCTGGGCAACTGCTTAAGCTGTCATGTTATTCGCTACAATATCAAATGTCGCACTCGCATAACACGACGTACAGGATATATGTAGCTTTCACACACATAAGTCTGAGCCGAAAGGGAAATTTGGCTTACCATCGTTCGCAATCCAAGAGCACTCGGCTCGCAAGGCATCGCGTCGGCAATCTTGAGCCAACTGACAGGGATCGTTTCCTCGGAAATGAATTTACCGATCGTCAACTGTCTTCATTAGTTGCGTGCGCCATGACGTAACGTGGGTGCTATGTGCATCCGATTCAGCGAGAAGGCACGTCATGCGGGAACTGGTTTCGCATCTGCTACAAGAATGTTTTGATGTGGAACGTTAACACGAGATAGTTATTTCACTGAGTGGCTGGTTTTATCAGTTTAATATATATATATATATATATATATATATATATATATATATATATATTTGTTTTTCGCAGAGTTCTACTTTTAATTCAATATGTGAATGAGCGAGCAACATTACTTTGATATTGTATTACAAGAAATGTGTCTAGCGAATATAGTGATTCAGGATACTAATGCAACAGCATTGTCCGCCGAATGGTGTGGTACCGAAATGTAACTCATTTATTTCATTATTCGTAATAAGTAAATCACCTAATTTCTAAAATCATTTTGACACAACTTGCCTGTTAGATATGAAAACGAAACGATGGTGGTGCTGTAAATATCGACCAGTCGGTAATTTCCATGATTTTGGTCTATCGAAGTCGCGGGCTGCAAATGATAGATATCGAACGTGCGATCACGTGACGGGGGGGGGGGGGGGGGGGCGTTATGATGAATTATTTACGAGATGTTAGGAATTTTTATCGGAAATGTGACACTCTACCCATATTTTTCCTTGACATTGACAGAGTCTACACATGTTACGGCAAAAACGGAATGCTCCCCGTTGCATACACATCAAATGGATTTTCTCATGACAACAACGTCGACGACGGGTGAGATAAGTCGTTTATTTGTAATTACAACTATTTTAGCAACTCCCTTCTTTTGTCGTTTCTGTAGCGACTACTATAAGCATGCTCATAACGCCCGCCACCACATCGCGTAATTGATGCAGAATCGCAGGTTCGATATTTACCGTTTGGTACCTGCGGCTTCGATAGGCAAATATTATTGGAAATTACTGACGAGTCAATAGAGCAGTCCAACTCAGGACACTACAATGTCTCTGTTGTTAGGTCTGCATCGATAACAGAGGCCACTGGAGTAAGCATCGTGTCACAGTCGAGACAACATATTGGTCTGTATTCCGTATTATATTCCACATTCTTCAGTGCCTAAAGATTTAGCGCATATATAATGCGTGAGTTCTGTCGGGACTCCAAGCTACACGAGCATTGTTACTCCTACTGAGAGAAATACACAAATAGTTTTACGCTATGTTAGCCTTTAGCTCCAAGTCGCTACGTAAAATAGGAAGAATATTAAACTACTAGTAAAATGCGTTCATCAACTCAGCACCTGAACAATGACGTATTACCGGCTAGCTTCATGTGAAGGTATGAACAAAAGTACTAAGGATTATTTGTGAAATATGCGTAAACAATTTCAGGTTTTTTCTTACTTCAGACGGTAATAGGCAGGTCAAATATGGAGAGCCTCCATTTATGCGCACAAATGTTTTGATTGTTACTTACAGACACGCACGCTCCATTTGACAGCGTTGAAGACCATTGCTCTGGTAAACAACGTCCAGCACTGAGGTGGTAGTTATGACCCGCTAACGGAAATTTTTCCCCGAAATTAACAGCAGGCAATGACACACTTGAGCATTCTCTGAAACGTATGTAGAACGGGATAATGGGAGTGTTTGTGGTGAAACAACTAGATTTCACCTCAACCAAACTGAGAATTACATAAAAAATACTTCTTCCGGGGATGGAGGAGGGATGGGGGAGTGTGCATGCAGTGCTTGTCTCAAGAGGACAGTGTATTCTAATACGTTTGGTATGTCAGTTAAGGAAACGATGTATCCTTAATTTTTGGTGTCCTTGAATTTCGAATTTAGTGAAAGGAACATTTTCAGCAAGGCCCATGTTCCAAGTAGCAGCAGACAGACTGGCAGGAATGGAAGACGACACCTGATATATTCGGAGATTCTTGTGGTTGAGTTCAAAACGAATCAGGAGTAAAACTTTTTTACGATGTAACTCATGTCCATGAGCTGAAGCCAGCCAGGAGTTGTCAAGCAAAAGCGCCAGAAAAGCAGAAATGTGGCAAGCTTGAGACATTTACCAGGGAACAATTATTTAATTCGATTATCTTCCGAAGCCGTCTTAATCATGGCGTTGAAAATGTGATAGAATAATCTTTTAGACGATTGAACTTTTAAAACGCTGTACCAGTATGCTGATTCAGTAACTGTAACAATGTCATTGTGTTGTGATTACACCAATGTAGTTAGTGTTCGTCATTACCCCAACGTCATTATTACCTTTGATACGACAGTTAATCATTTCCGTATTACAACCGAGTGTAGCTGGATTGATTACGTAACAGAACTGATATCATCAAACGAATCCACTACATTAATTTGTAATGGTAATTTAAATTTAATTTTCACACACATTGTAGTGTCAGCAATTAAGGTAGCAGCAACAGCATATTTTATAATTTTTAAGCTGTCTGTTCTGTGATTCCTATTGTTACAAGACACCTCCAATAGACTAACTGATTGAAGCTATCACGGTATGATTTTCGGAAGAAGCCTAATCGTGAGACAGACAAGGCCACGTGATTAATGTCTCTCCTACTGTTACTTACGAATTGTAGCAATAGTGTGTATCATAAGATCCAGCATCTTGTTAATCTAGCTGAGAATGCCCAAGTAACCGACGTCTGACATTCGGTGTCACACTCTCGGATAACAGTACCATGTTCTGCCCCAGGTGTAACTTGCGGATGTGACGCCCGGTTTCACTGTGCGCAGACCATTTCATTGTCGGCATATGTGTGGGTGGAGAACAGCAGCGCGTGTATCGTTTGCCATTTATAACTGGATGAGGCGTTCGGAGTGGCCACCGGGACATGTACGAGTAGAATGGAAATCTGACCAACAGGGAATCGTTCACTGCACTCAGGACCTCCGTCGCAGCATGTGTTGCATCAAGAACATGCTCGCAGTGGATTATGATACACGGACAGATGTTAAGTGTTCGATCAAAGCTCAGATTGCGAATTAGTTAATGTATTTTCCATTCGACGTACATGCCAGCATATCTCGGTGCGTAGAACTATGGCGTCCTTGACGCTTAGTTACATCCTTGTATCGGTCCAGTGGTAGTGTGTATCCTCGTGCATTAAAGTGTTCGAATACCTGCTATTTGTCTTACGGATCAACGTCTGCAATAGTGTGCAAGTCATAATCTGGTTGTCCCCGTCTCAATCACAAAGAACATAGTGAGTTTTTCTCATGACGTGATCTGATGCTCGGAGTATCATGTATGTGCTGATTATATATCTGCGACCCAATCGCCTATGAAATTGTCATTAAACTTCAATGAGCAGGAAGTTTTAGATGAGGTGGTTGACCTTCCCGACTTGAGTCTCATAAAAGACTTTCCTCACGTGATCCATGTACATTCCTGGAAATGGAAAAAAGAACACATTGACACCGGTGTGTCAGACCCACCATACTTGCTCCGGACACTGCGAGAGGGCTGTACAAGCAATGATCACACGCACGGCACAGCGGACACACCAGGAACCGCGGTGTTGGCCGTCGAATGGCGCTAGCTGCGCAGCATTTGTGCACCGCCGCCGTCAGTGTCAGCCAGTTTGCCGTGGCATACGGAGCTCCATCGCAGTCTTTAACACTGGTAGCATGCCGCGACAGCATGGACGTGAACCGTATGTGCAGTTGACGGACTTTGAGCGAGGGCGTATAGTGGGCATGCGGGAGGCCGGGTGGACGTACCGCCGAATTGCTCAACACGTGGGGCGTGAGGTCTCCACAGTACATCGATGTTGTCGCCAGTGGTCGGCGGAAGGTGCACGTGCCCGTCGACCTGGGACCGGACCGCAGCGACGCACGGATGCACGCCAAGACCGTAGGATCCTACGCAGTGCCGTAGGGGACCGCACCGCCACTTCCCAGCAAATTAGGGACACTGTTGCTCCTGGGGTATCGGCGAGGACCATTCGCAACCGTCTCCATGAAGCTGGGCTACGGTCCCGCACACCGTTAGGCCGTCTTCCGCTCACGCCCCAACATCGTGCAGCCCGCCTCCAGTGGTGTCACGACAGGCGTGAATAGAGGGACTAATGGAGACGTGTCGTCTTCAGTGATGAGAGTCGCTTCTGCCTTGGTGCCAATGATGGTCGTCTGCGTGTTTGGCGCCGTGCAGGTGAGCGCCACAATCAGAACTGCATACGACCGAGGCACACAGGGCCAACACCAGGCATCATGGTGTGGGGAGCGATCTTCTACACTGGCCGTACACCTCTGGTGATCGTCGAGGGGACACTGAATAGTGCACGGTACATCCAAACCGACATCGAACCCATCGTTCTACCATTCCTAGACCGGCAAGGGAGCTTGCTGTTCCAACAGGACAATGCACGTCCGCATGTATCCCGTGCCAGCCAACGTGCTCTAGAAGGTGTAAGTCAACTACCCTGGCCAGCAAGATCTCCGGATCTGTCCCCCATTGAGCATGTTTGGGACTGGATGAAGCGTCGTCTCACGCGGTCTGCACGTCCAGCACGAACGCTGGTCCAACTGAGGCGCCAGGTGGAAATGGCATGGCAAGCCGTTCCACAGGACTACATCCAGCATCTCTACGATCGTCTCCATGGGAGAATAACAGCCTGCATTGCTGCGAAAGGTGGATATACACTGTACTAGTGCCGACATTGTGCATGCTCTGTTGCCTGTGTCTATGTGCCTGTGGTTCTGTCAGTGTGTTCATGTGATGTATCTGACCCCAGGAATGTGTCAATAAAGTTTCCCCTTGGGACAATGAATTCACGGTGTTCTTATTTCAATTTCCAGGAGTGTATTTTAGTAACACACATTTACCGAGATATCGTACAAAAATTTTCTTTCTTCATTTCTGAAGGAATAAAATGGACATGAATGCTTTTCGTGAAATGAGTAGACTATCTAAACGGAGAATGTTTGCTATCTCTGAGTATTATTAGTATAGATTTGTGGCCGTAAGGAATTAATGTGAAAGCTATCATAAAACTAAAACCTGATCACTGAGTAATGGAGATGTGCTTCTAGCAACTAATAGGAACGACATGAAAATTTACTAGCGGGCATATTGTACAGGTGTAGAAGACGTACTGAACATGCACAAGAAACATGAATCTCGGGCGCTAGAGCTAATGCTACGAGGTGACATGAACTGAGCAATAAATGTTCAAGGTCTGATAATGATTTAAAGTAACGGTTTCTAATCATCGTACCATATGTGGGTGTTCAACGTCCCCCCTTCCGTTATTTACCACGTCAATTGGAGATAACGAATTATCGTAACTGTTACTGTGTAGTAATTAATTGCACTACGAAGTTAAGTTGTGTTTGACGAAGTAATTCTCACATATGACGGTCTTTAAATGGGTCAAATGGCTCTGTTCATTATGGGACTTAACATGTGAGGTCAGCAGTCTCCTAGACTTAGAACTACTTAAACCTAACTAACCCAAGGACAGCACACACATCCAAGCTCGAGACAGGATTCTAACCTGCGACTGTTGCAGCAGCGCGATTCCGGACTGACGCGCCTAGAACCGCTCGGCAACAACAGCCGGCGTAATCACGGTCTTTGGCGACTGGGTGTTGGGGATATAGTCTCAAAGCAGAAATGCACTCAAATTCAGAGGATGGAGTTATCAAGAAGTTTCCCGAGAGGTTAGTGAGTGTGATGGAATTATTCTCTGAAAATAATGGAAATTATTTATATTTAGTTTCATCCTATTTAGCTTCATACAGACAGTACAATGCAATTTGTACTTACACAAAGAAAGAAAAGCACGTTAAAAACACTCTTAGTGAGATGCTGAACATTTCATCATGCTAACATACATTTTCCATTGTTTGGATTTGTCCGTACAGTTTGGTGCATCTGTCGACATTGAAGATATGTGAGAATAGCCTATAGCAAATTTTGGAAAAAAACGAGGTGTGCGCATTAAGTTAACAGTACATTTACTACTATAAAATCAATAATATACTTCTGGCGATAGTAGGAAGTACTCCTTACTACAGAAAATTATAATACAGTCTAAAGTAATATTTTCGGCAACCGACTTCCATATGTCTACAAAGCAGATTCGATTTGACACGTTGACGTGCTTCTCACATGTAAAATAGATTGATGATATTATTGTCTTCGTTTCAGCGTGATGCGAGTCGTTTATATTCCATTACGTAAGTGTATGTGTATGAGAAAGATGTACCTAGAGCCATTTGCTTCATAAAACTTATGTTTATGCGATTATTTTTCGACCAAACATCTTTCTCCATTTTTACCTAATGCTTGGAGGTTAAATTTTGTTATTTTGAAAAGTACGTTGGAAAAGTACTAAAATAAGTGTCGTTTGTTTTAGGTATATGTGATTTTAGGATAATGTATGCTTTATCATTGCTTAGAGAATCAACCTGCATATTTTACATGTTATGGCCCACGCAGGGGATAGACAGGACGCTGATCTAAGCAATAAACACACATCATCAATTCTCAGTGTAATCACTGCTATTATCAACTGAGAAACGTGTGATACAAGTGATCACATGGATCCCATCCGCATATACAATAACAAAATTAACTCATCTTAGGATTCCGGTGCAAACGTGCTCCAGCATAATGTCTTGAGGTAATTCAAGGCCATATGCAAACGGTCGGCGTTGACGATGATGATGATACGTTTCTGGACAACCTTAACGGTTCCTCTGCGATAGCCAAATGTTACGCAGAATTGTGTATTACTTCTTGCCTTATGATGCCGCCATCGTTCAACGGTGATAATGCAACTCTCATGAGAAGTAGGTGATTTAATCTTTATCAGAGCATTCTAAGAAGGAAACCGGTGTGTATTAAAACTAAATGTAATTTGCCTAATGAAGTCACCAATGTCAGTGGTTCCCCTGCTAGCTAGCACCATCCTCACCTCAACTTCGAACCTAACCAGCGACCATGGTGCCTTCGCCTACACAGATGTGCCTTGTGTTTACAAGCGAGTTCCATTCAAGCAAATGTCTCGTGAACATGGTGCTGTCTATGCTCAAACACAAGTACTTGTAGCTAACCATGTCTTCTTTTGTTCTAATGTATATGTTTTTCAATAAGGCATGGATATTAATACACTCCTGGAAATGAAAAAAAAGAACACATTGACACCGGTGTGTCAGACCCACCATACTTGCTCCGGACACTGCGAGAGGGCTGTACAAGCAATGATCACACGCACGGCACAGCGGACACACCATGAACCGCGGTGTTGGCCGTCGAATGGCGCTAGCTGCGCAGCATTTGTGCACCGCCGCGGTCAGTGTCAACCAGTTTGCCGTGGCATACGGAGCTCCATCGCAGTCTTTAACACTGGTAGCATGCCGCGACAGCGTGGACGTGAACCGTATGCGCAGTTGACGGACTTTGAGCGAGGGCGTATAGTGGGCATGCGGGAGGCCGGGTGGACGTACCGCCGAATTGCTCAACACGTGGGGCGTGAGGTCTCCACAGTACATCGTGCAGCCCGCCTCCAGTGGTGTCACGACAGGCGTGAATGGAGGGACGAATGGAGACGTGTCGTCTTCAGTGATGAGAGTCGCTTTTGCCTTGGTGCCAATGATGGTCGTCTGCGTGTTTGGCGCCGTGCAGGTGAGCGCCACAATCAGGACTGCATACGACCGAGGCACACAGGGCCAACACCAGGCATCATGGTGTGGGGAGCGATCTCCTACACTGGTCGTACACCTCTGGTGATCGTCGAGGGGACACTGAATAGTGCACGGTACATCCAAACCGTCATCGAACCCATCGTTCTACCATTCCTAGACCGGCAAGGGAACTTGCTGTTCCAACAGGACAATGCACGTCCGCATGTATCCCGTGCCAGCCAACGTGCTCTAGAAGGTGTAAGTCAACTACCCTGGCCAGCAAGATCTCCGGATCTGTCCCCCATTGAGCATGTTTGGGACTGGATGAAGCGTCGTCTCACGCGGTCTGCACGTCCAGCACGAACGCTGGTCCAACTGAGGCGCCAGGTGGAAATGGCATGGCAAGTCGTTCCACAGGACTACATCCAGCATCTCTACGATCGTCTCCATGGGTGAATAGCAGCCTGCATTGCTGCGAAAGGTGGATATACACTGCACTAGTGCCGACATTGTGCATGCTCTGTTGCCTGTGTCTATGTGCCCGTGGTTCTGTCAGTGCGATCATGTGATGTGTCTGACCCCAGGAATGTGTCAATAAAGTTTCCCCTTCCTGGGACAAAGAATTCACGGTGTTCTTATTTCTATTTCCAGGAGTGTACTATGTTATACCCCAATGGTTTCCCCACAATTCATCCAAGTGAGAAACGCCCTGACGGCGATAGGTTGCGGTATGGGATGTGCCACGTCGGCTTCCTACGCAATTGTTTCCACATCTCAAAACGTCTTCTACTGTCCAAACGAAAGTGGATAGAAAAATTTATCTGTCTCGTTTGTTTTGCTGCACAGGTGTATTATGTAAGATGTCAGGTCTCGCTAATACTTAACTGTTTAATACTGATGTGAGAATTTTGAACGCCATACAATATTAATGTGAGAATTTTTAACGCCAGACACAATGACAACATGAAACTTTTGTGCTGCATATTAAATAACGTGACTTAACTTTTTTCAAAATGCTGTGATTATTTTAAATACTGAACAGACATTTCGTACTACTTACCGTGAAGTATTTGTGCAGGTGACGTATAATAGTATCAGACCATCACACATTCCTGCCCAACACTCAACCTTCCCACTCACATACTCCTTCCCCACCCTCCATCCATCAACCTTCATTGATTGTAAACCGTGATACTCCGTGCAATCTGAATATACTTCTCTGTTTTACGTAAATCCCTTAGGTGAATGGATTAAGCAAAAAAGCTTACCACTGCTAGAGAACTGTAAGAGACCAATCACTGGAGTGTTCCATGTTTCCCAAAACATTCACAAAGGCTGCAAGTTGCTCTCGGACACGTTCACTTCCCTCCCGACATTATTTCAGTCCAGCACTTGTTTAAATGAAAAATTTGGGCTCTCACAAATAGACAACAACTATTATACATGGCGATATGGCAACTCCCAGCTGATATGGCTGAAAAGTTTGGAACCCATTCAGAAATCGGAAAACGGTAAAGCAACGGACTTGATGATGTGGAAGACAAAATGCTTCTAGCCAGAAGAGGCAAGATTTCTTCTAAGGCTCTGGGCGACAATACTTCGTTCCAGGTCCGTGGTGCCACTGTCTCAAATGATGTGACACGATCTGGTTCTTAACACCACAGTCATACTCTGCCTAAGACGGTGGCAAGTGTGGTAGAGATGTGTAGTACTGGAAAAAGATCTTTTCTGGTGACCACAAATTCGACTGAGTATAGTTAGATTTTAGTGTGCTAAACTCATTCACGCACACAGGAATTTCAACAAGCGTGCGCTTAGGCAAGGGAACTAGTAGGTGTATCTTCTTTTCTGGGTCTGATTCTTCACGCATGCCGCCATTTGTTTGTCAGATTTCGTGCGCTAATACAGTCACCTATTGACTCTCACAAATAGATTTCACAGTTATGCCACAGCAAACATTTTGTGTTACTGTTTAGTATGCGACTAAAATAAATTAATTGTGGAGTCAATTAAATTCTGATGTGGTGCAGTTTATTAATAATTTATAAAAATGTTCTAGAAAAAACGGAAAAACTAGTATTCCAGTCACACTGAAGATATTTCAGTGTTCCTGCTTCGATATTTATTGTTGTCGTCGGAAGTCTCTAAGATTTTTATTTTTTTTTTCTTCGCAGACTAATATATGTATTTTACATGAGATCTTTGTGTATCTTCTAATTGATTCATATACTGGGAAAATCCACAAACCATTCGTCTCTAATGATGTTTGGAAAAGTGGAAGGATGAAAACCTGAAAAAACGATTTCGCAGTAAGCAATATTTCAAAACAAAACCCCCGTTACTAGGGGTTCTCGCATTCTCATACGACTCTTATTTAAACACAAAGAGTTTATGATCAGGAATTTTTTAATTTGCATTTCAATTCAACATAAGCATTTCAATAAAAAAAAATATAAAAAAATTGTGTTTGTGAAGTGGAGCTGCCGACATTAGAATTTGCAACCTAGAACGTCGCTCACTGAGCCACACGCGTCATAACGACTCACAAGCGGACAGTGTTATATCTAATAATCGCTGATATTTTCGAGGTCACTTTTTTCCTTCCTGGGACAACAAATCTATCGACAGTGTATGTTACGCAGGGTATTCAAATAAAAAGTTTCGAGAGTTTATAGAGGCTTAAATATGCATAAAAGGAAGGAAAAAAATTACTATAAACATTCGTCCTAATTTTCATATGGTGCATTCTTTGTTGTGACACACCATTATAATTCTGTAACTGGTTTCTGTGTATGTGACTGGATTACATCTCCCAATAGAAGACTACTACTCAAGACAGCAGATGACCGATATGATCTTTTGCTACGCGAATGCAGATGGAAGCAGCATAGGAGCAGGTTACCTGTATGTTGCAAACTAACGACGACGCCGTATACCAACTGAAAGTGCCTTTCAGAAACCGGGTCCTTTTGTTCTAAGAACACAGAATTATCGCAGACCACAAAAAGCTTTCCAAGCTAGTACGGAACAGTGGATATTAGAACATGTGTAGGACCAACATTGCAACGAATGCAGTGGAATGTGTTCACAAGTGTGTTGTCTGGGAAGGCCTGCATGAACAGCAGCTCCGTTTCTGCGTATGGAGCGAGTCCAGGCACTGCTGCTAAACGAGCGACATGCCAGGTAGGAGTTCTGGCAGTCGTTTCTTCAAACGAGTACTCATGATGTGCAGTTAACACGACAAGTGTTGTTTGCTGATCAGGTGAGCTTCAGGAGAGACGGTTTTCTAATTTACAGTTATATGCATGTACTGGCCGTGTACTGTAACTCGGACACACTTGAAGAGAGACAACACTGGCACACATTTAGTATCCATATGTCAACAAGTGCCAAATGGGACAAGCTACGTTCTACAGAACACTTTGGATGTTGCTAAATATCGCCACTTCCATCAGATCCCGTTGCTTGTAGAATTCACCATTATATGAAAGACTGAAACTGAACTACGTCCATGATGAGGCAGCGAGATATTTTCAAATTTGAGAGAGACTACACATAGGATGAGTGTTATAGGAGTGATTTATCGGTCTGCAGTAGCCAACATTTTGACCAGCCCATTCTCTTGAATCGACTCAGTGGATGTTTGGCTTTAGGGCCAAGTAAAGACCTTGGAATGTGCAGTCCCAATAATGATGGGTGTACAGTATGACAATGCGTGTTTACTGCCTGTGACATAATCCCATGAGACCTGGGAAGGACGACAGTGCTACAATGGCTGCCAGTAGCGTTGGGCTCATGTTGTGAAGACTAGCGCATGGCCATCGTGGTCATTGACAGTAGTGGTAGTAAACCATAGATCCGAAGATATGAGGAATTACCAGCACTGTTTATAGGAAGCTTTTGCCCTCCCTTGTTACATACTACATGCTCTGTAAATACAAAAATCTTTCTAACAGACACTGTGTGGACTAAAATCGTTTGCCAAGACGATTATTTCAGCGAGTGGAGATTCATGTAAAGGAAATACTGCAGAAGCAACCAAATACAAATATGAAAAACGTGTGGTAACACATTCACTAAGAGATACTGCGAAATTCATTTAAATACATACAGTTTCAGATCACCCACTTCCTCCTGATTGGACTTTTCAGAAAACAGCAAAGAGGCGAAAACTGTACACGAAGGCAAATATCAAGTTCATATACTCTCTTCGTCACAAAAATGAAACTTCAAATTCCAAGCAATAGTGAAGGACTCCACCACCCAGCTAACCTTTCCAATAGGTGGCTTCGAAGTGGTTTGAAGTTTTATATGCTGCTTTGGTCATTTCCATTCCATATAGTTTTCTACCCATGTGGTCTACATAAAAACATTGAATTACATTACATGCATTGACCCACAGACTCACAGTTGCCATTCTATATAGTCTTCTACCCATGTGGTTTACATAAAAAGCATTAAATTACATTACATGCATTCCGTAGTCTCACAGTAAGGAAGAAAATGTAGATGGAGGGAGGTTGCAGCTCACCAAACACAAAAAACACTGGAGTGTAGAGGGGGTAGGAAGGAGGGGCAGACAGCCATTCAGAAAGGACTCTCTGAGTAGTGGTCTGTTTTAATTTCAGTGCTTCCTTCTTCCTCCATCCTCATTTTCACAACAGTGATTATAATAAGATGTGGTAATATTAGTATTATGTGTTGCCTTATTTCATTCATGTAACAGAATCAGACGTTGTGGACTGACAGTTACACTAGATGTCAGTACTGTGTAACATTTTTCAGTCCACAATAGAAAGAAGAGAGAGCACAGAACGTAATCAGACATAAATGTACAAATGTGAATATACATGACATTATTTAAACGATTATTTCAGAAAGCATTTCATGAAAAAGTGTGTTATATTTTCTAGGTGTGGTGCGACTAGACAACTCCTAATTATCTAGTTATCTCATGCCTATTAAGAACATTCAGAATGACCAAGACATCTTATTTTATATAGCAAAGTACCTACCAGTAAAATGCTGGAAACAAAAGCAGTAAGTGAAGCAGAATGTGATACTTCCATTTGTTATTAGTTAACAATACACATCACTACCTGTACAATTAAGGTTTAAATTAAAGAGCAAAAATAAAAAGCTCACACAGACTAGCTGGATGCATAAACAGACAGTAGCAGTCATTATACATATGTGTCAGTTAACAGTGTATTATAATACCCAAAAGCATACTCGTCACATGAAACCAAAGACTGCTGAAAAAATATCAGGGAAAAAGGTGGTATAACACTTAATCCTCAAAAGTAACGTATTATCTAAAGAAATGTTTTATGGGGGCTGAAATTTACTTGTTGTCGTCAAAACTAAGCGTATTATGTAAAGAAATATTTTATGAGTGCTGAAATTTACGTCTTACACAGTTTCTCAAAGCTACAAATTCTACTAACACAGGCCACTTTACGCTATATGACTACATGCTAGAAACTGTTCCTGTGATACCACCTAGCAGTAGGCGACAATTGATATATACCACGGATTTTTGTTAAAGAACCTTGATGTGCATTGAACGATGGAGATAGTAAAAATAAATGTTTCTATCTTGGCCAAAAAACTGAATAGAAAGCACTGAGAAACATTAAGCTAGTAGAGAAGCCTCCCACGGATGAAGAAAATGTTAACACCGCAGTTAATACTATTACATGTTTACATTAACGATAGTGAAGAATGTACCACATAATACACGTGTGTTCACAGAAGACAGCCACATTTTAATTACTGCTAAATCGCGAGACACACACAATATTTGTACCTTTGGTAGTATAAACATTGGTCACAATGAGCAAAGCTACATAGAGGAATGGAAAAACATGAACTTCTAGATAACAATTAAGGATAACCTTTAAAACTCAACACAGATTAGACATTGCTAAACTCAGTCCCAAACATAAAATTTTTTTGCTGTGTATCTTGATACATTTCTTAAGTCTAGAAAGTATAAAACTACAAGCACAGAAGAAAATTGTGTAACATAATACATCTCTAATTCACATTAATGATAAACATTTTTAGCCAGTGCGTGAATAGCAAATGTTTTACTGACCATAACCTGGCCAAATACAAAACATATTTTCAGACAGAATCTCTGCCTTCTTCGTACTGCGTTTTCTGCAGCTGCTTCTGCTGAGGTGTTACTCATTTTCTGCTTTGGGATTCTCATGGCATTGTTAATGTTTCTTTCTGAAAGCTTTTGTAGCTACTTGAAGAAAATTGTTGGTATGGTATTGGACTTCATTTTCACCTCACCATCGACCCTCGCTTTCTTCACCTGGGCATCAGTGAAATCTTTCTACAACACAAAAGAGAAAGAAAACATTTGTATCATGATAACAAAATGCATGTATAATCATGACTACACTGAAGAGAGAAGGAAAGAGCAAGAAAAAATCTGAAAAGACGGTAAAGATAAACTGCATTTCACCCAGTGAGATGTTTGCAGCTCAGAAGATTCTCTCCACATTTGATACATCGCCGTATTTTTATTCTATTTTTATAAGAGTAAGGTGTGCTATAAAATAGTGTAAACAATCAACATACACACCAAATGTCACGTCACACAGTATCACATATAACGCAATTCGTGTTACAAGCTACTGGAAAACAAAGATCACTTACTTTACATGTTGTTGTTGTCTTCAGTCCTGAGACTGGTTTGATGCAGCTCTATCCGTTGAAAGCTTCTTCATCTCCCACTACTTACTGCAACCTACATCCTTCGGAATCTGCTTGGTGTTTTCATCTCTTGGTCTCCCTCTACGATTTTTACCCTCCACGCTGCCCTCCAATGCTAAATTTGTGATCCCTTGATGCCTCAGAACATGTCTTACCAACCGGTCCCATCTTCTTGTCAAGTTATTCCACAAACTCCTCCTCTCCGAAATTCTATTCAATACCTTCTCATTAGTTATGTAATCTACCCATCTAATCTTCAGCATTCTTCTGTAGCACCACATTTCAAAAGCTTCTATTCTCTTCTTGTCTAAACCATGTTTCACTTCCATACATGGCTACACTCCATACAAATACTTTCAGAAACAACTTCTTGACTCTTAAATCTATACTCGATGTTAACAAATTTCTCTTCTTCAGAAACACTTCCCTTCCCATTGCCAGTCTGCATTTTATATCCTCTTTACTTAGACCATCATCAGTTATTTTGCTCCCCAAATAGCAAAACTCCTTTACTACTTTAAGTGTCTCATTTCCTAATCTAATTCCCTGAGCATCACCCGACTTAATTCGACTACATTCCATTATCCTCGTTTTGATTCTGTTGATGTTCATCTTATATCCTCCTTTCAAGACACTATCCATTCCGTTCAACTGCTCTTCCAAATCCTTTGCTGTCTCTGAAAGAATTACCTCAAAGTTTTTATTTCTTCTATAAGGATTTTAATACCTGCTCTGAATTTTTCTTTTGTTTCCTTCACTGCTTGCTCAATATACAGATTGAATAACATCGGGGAGAGGCTACAACCCTGTCTCACAACCTTCCCAACCACTGCTTCCCTTTCATACCCCTCAAATCTTATATCTGCCATTTGGTTTCTATACTAATTGTAAATAGCCTTTCGCTCCCTATATTTTACCCCTGCAACCTTCCGAATTTGAAAGAGAGTATTCCAGTCAACATTGTCAAAAGCTTTCTCTAAGTCTACAAATGCTAGAAACGTAGATTTGCCTTTCCTTAATCTAGCTTCTAAGATAAGTTGTAGGGTCAGTATTGCCTCACGTGTTCCAATATTCCTACAGAATTCAAACTGATCTTCCCCTGAGGCAGGCTTCTACTAGTTTTTCCATTCGTCTGTAAAGAATTCGCGTTAATATTTTGCAGCTGTGACTTATTAAACTGATAGTTCGGTAATTTTCACATCTGTCAACACCTGGTTTCTTTGGGATTGGAATTATTATATTCTTCTTCAACTCTGAGGGTATTTCGCCTGTCTCACACATCTTACTCACCAGATGGTAGAGTTTTGTCAGGACTGGCTCTCCCAAGGCCGTCAGTAGTTCCAATGGCATGTTGTTTCGACTCAGGTCTTTCAGTGCTCTGCCAAACTCTTCACGCAGTATCGTATCTCCCATCTCATCTTCATCTACATCCTTTTCCATTTCCATAATATTGTCCTCAAGAACATCACCTTTGTATAGACCCTATATATACTCCTTCCACCTTTCTGCTTTCCCTTCTTTACTTAGAACTGGGTTTCCATCTGAGCTCTTGATATTCATAAAAGTGGCTCTCTTTTCTCCAAAGGTCTCTTTAAGTTTCCTGTAGGCAGTATCTATCTTACCCTAGTGAGATAAGCCTCTACATGCTTACATTTGTCTTCTAGTCAACCCTGCTTAGCCATTTTGCACTTCCTGTCGATCTCATTTTTGAGCCTTTTGTATTCCTTTTTGCCTGCTTCATTTACTGCCTTTTTATATTTTCTCCTTTCATCAATTAAATTCAATATTTCTTCTGTTACTCAAGGATTTCTACTAACCCTTGTCTTTTTACCTACTTGATCCTCTGCTGCCTTCACTACTTCATCCCTCAGAGCTACCCATTCTTCTTCTACTGTATTTCTTTCCCCAATTCCTGTCTATTGTTCCCTTATGCTCTCCCTGAAACTCTTTACAACCACTGGTTTAGTCAGTTTATCCATATCTCATCTCCTTAAATTCCCACCTTTTTGCAGTTTCTTCAGTTTTAATCTACAGTTCATAACCAATAGATTGTGGTCAGTGTCCACATCTGCCCCTGGAAATGTCTTACAATTTAAAACCTGGTTCCTAAATCTCTGTCTTACCATTATATTATCTGATACATTCTAGTATCTCCTGGATTCTTCCATGTTTACAAGCTTCTTTTATGATTCTTGAACCAAGTGTTAGCTATGATTAAGTTATGATCTGTGCAAAATTCTACCAGATGGCTTCCTCTTTCATTTCTCTCACCCACTCCATATACACTCACTATGTTTCCTTCTCTCCCTTTTCCTACTACCGAATTCCAGTCACCCATGACTATGAAATTTTCGTCTCCCTTCACTACCTTAATAATTTCATTTATCTCATCATACATTTCATCAATTTCTTCATCATCTGCACAGCTACTTGGCATAAAAACTGGTACTACTGTAGTAGGCATGGGCATCGTGTCTATCTTGGCCACAATAATGCGTTCACTATGCTGTTGGTAGTAGCTTAGCACTCCTATTTTTTATTCATTATTATACCTACTTCTGCATTACCCCTATTTGATTTTGTATTTATAACCCTGTGTTCACCTGACCAAAAGTCTTGTTCCTCCTGTCACCGAACTTCACTAATTCGCACTATATCTAACTTCAACCTATCCATTTCCCTTTTTAAATTTTCTAAACTACCTGACCGATTATGGGATCTGACATTCCACGCTCCGATCCGTAGAACGCCAGTTTCCTTTCTCCTGATAACGACGTCCTCCTGAGTAGTCCCTGCCCTGAGATCCGAATGGGGTACTAATTTACCTCCGGAATATTTTACCCAAGAGGACGTCATCATCATTTATCCATACAATTAAGCTGCATGCCCTCGGGGAAAATTACGGCTGTAGTTTCCCCTTGCTTTCAGCTGTTCGCAGTAGCAGAACAGCAAGGCCGTTTTGGTTAATGTTACAAGGCCAGATCAGTCAATCATCCAGACTGTTGCCCCTGCAACTACTGAAAAGGCTGCTGCCCCTCTTCAGGAACCACACGTTTGTCTGGCATCTCAACAGATACCCCTCCGTTGTGGTTGCACCTACGGTACGGCCATCTGTATCGCTGAGCCACGCAAGCCTCCCCACCAACGGCAAGATGCATGGCTCATGGGAGCAGATAAGAATAGATAAGATATATAAGAATATTCATTCTTGTTTGTACTCGTGTTGAAGGTTGCAGATGTAACACCTGTGCAAAAAGTGTTTCAATTAAGTTGAAACATACACACAGACAACAACAATGTTTGTAACTCTGATTGTTTCCGTTAGTCTCCAAACCTGTACTCAAACCTCGGAAAGCGATGAAACGAGAGTGAGAGAGAGAGAGAGAGAAAGAGTGAGACCGCTGGCAGGAAATGGCGTCGCAGCTGATCAGCCAGTCACGCTGGATTTCGCCTAAGGCCACTCTCTCCCTGCAGACAGTGTCTCTAACGGCGGCTATTGAAATTCAGATACCTCACATAATTACGTTGTACGAACTACTCTTTCAGTAGTTCTTATTAGCTTGCATTGTTCTGTTATTTATACCATTACAGCGATGTGCTCCAAGCTGAGCTGTAACCTGACGAATAACAGCGATCCTCTCAACAGCAACTGTCATTTACGTATTCAGATTTATCTCCATGGTATTATTTGTTCAACATATTCGGTATTAACAAATGCAAACGAAGCGCTTGTTCAGATAACAGCTCGCATCAACAATCCACGCTGGACAGACTGTTTCTGGCTGACCAGGAGAGTTAGCTACGCGAAGTGAGTGCACCGGAATACAGGAGATAGGTGATACAGTTGCCACGCCATTAACATATCAGTCGGAGCCCACAAATGTATAACTGCCTCAGTGGATCGCAACTCTCCAATCATTGCTGCATAGAGAGTGTAAATAGGAAGTTTATTTTGTTATGAGAAAATAATTTATCGAAGGTTATCTGTGAACAATTATTCAGATGTTTACGATCTTCAACTGCGTTATGAGTAATACTGTGGTTGTCATTTTATTACATCTCCCATTAGAGGTTGTATAGCATTTACTGAGAAATGTGTTGTTTATGGGGAAAAATCGATTGGAATCTCTATGCAAAACGTAAAGTTTGACTCATTTACACACCTTGAGTACGATCTTAAGCCCTTAATTTATCGGTAATTTCCTGCCATCTGTACAGGTTTTATGGCAGGTACATAGTTTTTTGTCGACAAGTATATTCTTAAACCACGTGCGCATTGAGACGGGCTGTAAACAGAGATAGAAACCCCGAATAATTAAAACTCTGTTCATATCATTTTAACTACTGACTCACATCTGATACCAAATGGATTACTGACAGAGATCAGGTCATAAGCTGCCTGCAGAGACATTTGAAAAATACACCCAGTGAAATTTGTACGCAATATGTCTCTAAACTACTTGCTCACTATTTCACAGCCTACCTGCTACAAGAGTGCTGCTCCATCCCCAACTTTCATCCTCAGTGGGGTGCTTTGTGGCCATGTTCGAGACGCGTCGACGCCTCAATGCAAATGAACAACTGCGTAAACAAAATGTTAACGCCGCAAGAAGAAAACGAGCGCCCCAGTTATTGACACTATAAATGTGTGTGAATTCATAAGGGACCAAACTGCTTAGGTCATCGGTCCCTAAAGATATACACTACTTAAAGTGACTTTAACTTATGCTAAGAACAACACATACACCCATACCCGAGGGAGGACTCGAGCTTCCGTAGGGAGGGGCCGCGCATTCCGTGACATGAGGCCTCAAACCAAGCGGCCACTCCATACAGCTAACCCCATATAATATTCCCTCTTACATGCGCATATGGCACTGGCCCTACTGGTTTACACATTTTATCTTACTGTTCCTTCTTGTATGACGAGTGTCTACATCTACATCTATATGACTGCACTGCACTTCACACTTAAGTGCCCAGCAGAGGGTTCATCAAACCACTTTCAAACTGTTTCTCTGTCATTCTGATATCGGACAGTGCAGGGGAGAGAAAAACACCAGAGACTTTCTGTGTCAGTTCAGATTTCCGTTCTGCTATTACAATGATCATTTCTCATTATTTCGGTTAACACCAACTAACAGCTTACCTAAGTGGAGGACAAAATTGGAGACTGAAAGTTTGTGAAAAGTCTCGCCACAGCGAGCGCCGCCTTTCGTTCAATGATTGCCACCCCTGCACGTGTATCATATCAATGACACTCTGTCCTCTGTTTCACGACGACACAAAACCAGCTGTCATTGGCTTGGCTCTGAGCACTATGGCACTTAACATCTATGGTCATCAGTGCCCTAGAACTTAGAACTGCTTAAACCTAACTAACCTAAGGACAACACACAACACGAGGCAGACAAAATCCCTGGCCCCGCTGGGAATCGAACCTGGGAACTCGGGCGCGGGAAGCGAGAACGCCACCGCACGACCACGAGATGCGGGCCAGCTGTCATTATTTGAACTTTGTTGATGTTCTCTCTCAATCATATCTGGTTAAGGATCCCACAATGCACAACAATATTCTATCAGAGGATGGGCAGGCGTAATGTAGAGTGCCTCTTCAATAGATTTGTTGCATCTTCTAAGTGTTTCGCCAATTAATTGCAATCTTAGATTTCCCTTTCCCACAATTTCACCTATGTGACCATTCCAATTTAAGTTGTTCGTAACTTTTGTCCGTAGATAATTTGTGAAATTGGCAATATTATATTTGTATGAGTTATTGTGTAACTGAAATTTAACAGATTCGCTTTGGTATTCATATGGACGATCTCACACTTTTCGTTTTAGGGGTCATTTGTCGCTTTTCACACTGTATGGATATTTGGTGTAATTCACTTTGCAAATGGTTTTGGTATTCTGGTGACTCTACTAAACCGAAAACAAGCTACGATAACTGCTCAGACTGTCTCCTAAATATTGAATCTATGCTGAGTGTGGAGGAATCTCAAAACAAGAAAAGCAAATCAGTCTCAATTGGCACAATATGACGTTGTTCAACTCTGTTTGTATACCATTTATTTAATCAGTTTGTGGAAGACATGGATCCTGCCCTCCCCACGTGTGAATTGGTGGAAAAAAGGCTGGAGAGAAAGGTGCTGACTTAATTTTTGGTGGGAAGAGTAGCCCACTCTGTTTGCATCACCCTATCAAATTAATCCTTTCACAATTTACAAGAGTCAAATAAATCACTTAAAATACTCATCGTCACGTTACAATGTTTCATGTTCGTAATAAAAGGTATTTTTAATGTTTGAGAAACACAAATACATTATGCAAATCAAGCAATTAAATTTTAGCCAAAGTAGGAGCACAGCGCTAAACATATCCACTGATGTCTGAGAACACAAGGAACACCCTCCATGGACTGCCAGACTCGCCTCCACTAGAAATTTCCCACCTTACACTAAACACACGTGGCGAAAAATACATCTGAAGGCACACACTCGCCAACATGAAGCGCGCACCGTCCGCCGACTGCAGGAGTGCCAGGGGCCGTGGCTGTGCTGGCCAGGAGAAGGCTCGAGACCTGCGGGTGTGTTGGCCGTGCCGGCAGCTGCTCTCTGTTCGTCTCCCGGTATCCACACGCCAACCGTCCACAACAGTCAACGGCCAGAGAGACTATCAGTGCAACTGCTCACCCGTCAACCAACCAAATTACATTAGAGGAATAGTCGTCCAACTCAAACAACGCCATGTTGTACAGATTTAGGATTTTCAACGGAGAAGAAGGTCCGTTTTATATGCTCATAACTTTGCGGAAAGATTGAAAGAAGAATGTAGTGGACAGTTACAGTGAACAGAGGTGATATAAATCACGCCGGAGCTTTATGAAACTGTCAGAGTCTTCTTATGTATACAAAGTAAGCAACTTTTGTTTTCCAGCAGCATATTACAGAAGTTGCTGCATGTGTATTATTGCGTGAAGTGACATTTGGCTTGTAAACGGATTGTGTTCAGTTTTTATTGTACACCTTATCATATTACTTCTACTTAAATTTTCATGTAACAA